>NC_141534.1:141800000-142448000 GCF_021556685.1 Rattus norvegicus
TCATTTTATGTTTTTATTATGGTAGGGTCCTAGAGGTTCTAAGTGTTCTTTCCTCATGGCAACAAAATTCTGACAAGCATATTCTCAGACTAATGTCAAAGATTTCCAAGAAAGGCCCTGAGACACAAATTTTGTGTTTGTGTATGTGTGTGTGTGTGTGTGTGTGTGTGTGTGTGTGTGTGTGTGTGTGAAACTTAGTTGTCCTTGATTGGAATGTCTTCTGTGTCCAATCCTGACTCAATCACTGATGATTAAAAAAAAAAAGTGTACCTTTTGAGGAGGATGGGTTGAATGTTAAGACCAGGGAGAACTGAGGATGTGGCAGATTTGGCTTCCCGCTAAACAAATAACCAAAAGGAGAAGTAGAAAAAACAACATCAAGATTCAACTTCTAGGGGTTGGGGATTTAGCTCAGTGGTAGAGCGCTTGCCTAGCAAGCGCAAGGCCCTGGGTTCGGTCCCCAGCTCTGAAAAAAAGAAAAAAAAAGATTCGACTTCTACCACAAAAACTAGAAAATGTCCGGCGCTACAGCGAGAGCCCTGGGATGAGTTTGTTCCAGTATTATCTTTCACAAGAGTAGACATTTCAGGAAACATGGGTCTCAAGAGAAACACGTTCTTCCAACTGTGTTGACTTATTTTTTATTCTTTGCTTTGGTATTGCCAGAGACTGTAAAATAGGGTTTATTTTTGTTATGTTTTTAGGTATAATAGCCTTATAAATCAATTTGAAAGATACATGTCAACAGGGGAGGTACAAAGGCCTCCTAAACTTGATCAGGCCTGACGTCTTTCCTGACTTACAATTTATTCCAGGAAAGTGAGGATGATTAAACCTGAAACTACTTTCTGTGAAAGTGAGCACACTCTGTAGAGCCATGTGGTGCACTCTGAAGGTCAAACCTCTAGTATCAGAGACACTGAAGGGGCACCACAGTAGCTCTTTGTGTATAAATTCACTCATATAACTTTATTGAGTCCTTACTGTGTGCCAGGCACTGTTATGGGTACAGGAGCAGAGGAGCAAGGGAAACTGTTGCAAGGTAGCTTACATCACAGTGATGGAGATGGCCAATAGATACACTACATAAATACTTTCAGGTTGGAATATTTGCCATAGGAAAAAAGGAAAGAGTAATGTGAAGAGAGGGGTAGGGTGAGCCCCTCTCATCGAGAGAGAGAGAGAGAGAGAGAGAGAGAGAGAGAGAGAGAGAGAGAGAGAGAGAGACAGAGAGACAGAGAGACAGACAGAGAGAGAGAGAGAGAGAGAGAGAGAGAGAGAGAGAGAGAACCTGCATGTATGTGTGTACACTGAGCATATGTGCCTAGTGCCCCAAAAGGCCAGGAACAGGCATTAGATCTCCATGGGACTGGAGTTACAGGTTGTTGTAATCTGATTCTGTGAACTAGGAACTGAGCCCAGGTCTTTTTTTTTTCTTTAAAGATTTATTTATTTTATGTATGTGAGTACACTGTAGCTGTCTTCAGACACACCAGAAGAGGGCATCCGATCTTATTACAGATGGTTGTGAGCCACCATGTGGTTGCTGGGAATTGAGCTCAGGACCTCTGGAAGAGCAGACAGTGCTCTTAACTACTGAGCTGTCTCTCCAGCCCCCTGAGCCCAGGTCTTCCGCAAGAGTAACAGGTACTCTTAAATCCTGAGCCATCATTTCATCTCTTCATTTTTCTTTTAGGTTAATATGCATATACATGCACCATTAGAAGATAATAATTTACATATTTGTGGATAAAGCGGGATAATTTCTTGAAAAGGTTGCATGTGTGTGCGTGGGGGTTATATGTATACACGTGTGCATTTATTTCTATACAGAGGTTAATGCTGAGCGTTTTCTTCAGTTGCTCCTTAAATTATTTCTTGACACAGAGTCTCTCACTAATTTGGCTGGGGTGGTTGACCAGTACGCTCCAGGAATCTACCTATCACTACCTCCTATGAGCTGGGATCACATATACATGAGTAGTGTCAAGCTTTTTACGTAGGTGCTGTGGATCTGAACTCAGGTCCTTATGCTTGCACAACAATTACATCATTAAGTGAGCCATCTCTCCAGCCTTTAAATGTGATCATTTCAGCCCACAATGTGTGCTGATCTAATGCATGGTAACAACCATTTTTGTGTAAGTGGTGAGGATATGAAATGTTTTTATGCTTTGTGTTCCCTCTTCTAAGTCTTATCAAACATTGACAGCTTATTATATACTATAGTTGTCCTACTGTATTGCAGAGAAGTACAAAATTTTGTCTCGCACTGTGTTTTTGGTTCCTATAGTGCAGCTTCCCTCTACACCTCTTACCCAATCTATTCACAACCTTTAGTAATTATTCTCAACTTGTTTCTACTTAAAATCAACTTTTTTTGCTTCTACATATAAGAAAGCAAGTGATAATTGGCTTCTTCTACCTGGCTTGTTTCACTTAACATAATGTTCTCCACATTCATTCATCTAGCTATAAATAACAGAATTTCATTTTAAGAAATTATTTGTATGTATTCATGTGCTTTTGTAGGCACTCACACAGGTGCACACACACACACAGTCACACACATGCACAGGTGCCTAGATAGGCCAGAAAAGGACATTGAATCCCTTGGAACTAGAATTTTATGTGTTTGTGAGATACCCATTGTTCATACTGGGATCTGAATCCCAGTTCTCCCCACAGAGCAGCAATCACCCTTAACCATTAAGCTTTAACCATCTCTTCAGTCTCAAGATCTCTCTCTCTCTCTCTCTCTCTCTCTCTCTCTCTCTCTCTCTCTCTCTTCTAAGATTTATTAATTTATATGAGTACACTGTAGCTGTCTTCAGACACATCAGAAGAGGGCATCAGATCCTGTTATAGATTATTGTGAACCGCCATGTGGTTGCTAGGAATTGAACTCAGGACCTCTGGAAGAGCAGTCAGTGCTCTTAACTACTGAGTCATCTCTCCGGCCCAGGATTTCTGTTTTTAAATGCCTGAATCACACACACACACACACACACACACACACACACACACACACACACACACACACTATTTTTTAAATTATTCACCTATTGATGAACACCCAAGTTTGCCCCATTTCTTGATGACTGTAAATAGTACCGTAATGAACATAAGTGTTCAGGTAACTACTTTATACGTTAATCTCATTTCTTCTTGATAAGCAGTGAGATAGCCAGGTCACATAATTGATCAATTTTCAGGTTTTTGAAAATCATTCTCCATCATGCTTCCCATAATGGTGTAATATCTTCCTTTGGAGATGGGTTACTTTAGAGGTGTCCAGCTAACTTTTTGATATTGTAACATGACATTGCCCTCTACAAAGGCACTGGGTCACATTCATAGCTGTTCTGTACAACTGTGCATGAGATGAGCACAGCACAGTGGTAGCAAGCCCTTAGCTACAACAAAGATGACATGTTTTAGCCAATATTCATACACATTATATATATTTAAATTATATATGTACATATAAAAATATATATACATATGCACTTATATGTACATATATATACACACATATGTGCGTGTGCGCCATGCATGTACATGCATTTGCCAGGGCAATTGTATGGCAATCAAAGAGCAACGTTTCAGATTCAATTCTCTCCTTCCACCATAGCAAATAAGCCAGGTTTTAAGAGACGGCCATTCATCAGTAGACATCCAAGACTAGGACACAAATGATTTCTTGGTCAGGCTCCTTGATTTAAGGTCCCTTAAGAGTGACCAACTGCCCATGGTGGGATACTTTGTGACAGACTCAGGACTACAAGCAGGACTATCATTTCTTCTCCTTGGGCCAGCTTTTCACTTTTTTACTTTCCCTCATGTGGCCAAGGCTGATTTTGATTTTGCTACATAGCTGAAGCTGCCTTTGAACTCCTGACCTTAGGGCCTTCATCTACCAAGTGCTGACATTAAACGAACGTGTCAGTTTTTAATACTGACAAAGAGAAATTAGAGTGAATGTGGGAAAGGGTGGACAGTCATTTGGAAATAATTTCGCAAGCGAGAGAGGACCTGAAAGAAAATCACCTTATAAGGATGAACTAAGAAAATATATGTGAGAACCAGATCTACTAAAAAAGCAGCACATTTCAGCTAATGCCAGATTCATTTCTAGTAGAAAGCACTGACTGCTCTTGTAAACCATCTCCAATCCTTGGCGTCAGCCACAGCTCCCCAGTAACACTTTCTGTCTGGTACCCTCCTCCTGCTCCCATCACAAGTAGCACCAGAATGGCACTCAGGGGATTTTCATTATCCTTCCTGCCCTTCATTATGATCTCTCCAGTCTCACCTCAACCAGTCTGTTCTCTAACACCCCTTCTCCATCCAAACTCAAGAGTCACTAGAGATTCTACATATTCATACAGATCCAGCGTTCCCTCAACCCTTTTACTCTATCTCTCCAGACATATTCTTGGTACTACTATAACCTGATTACAAGAGCCCAACCTCTCACCACACACCCAACTTCCAGGAACCTAGTCCTTTGGTGTGGACAGGATCTTCCTTGTTCTTTTCCATAGACTTTCTCAACCTTTCCTCCTACCCTACCTTCATTCCTTTGTAATCACAACCACTGACTCACAGACACAGATGTGCTCTCTATAAGGAACCCCACAACCACTACACTTGCCTAGAATCCCAAGTGGACAACAGCAACCAAAGAATGGAAAACCCAGCCAATAAAGATGAGACCAGATATCTACAGTAAGAAATACTTCAGCCAACATAATTCAAGGTAACAAAAACATAAACATGAACAGCCAAGACAATGTGTCTCCTCCAGAAGCCATTAGCTGTATTATAATAGACCCTAAGAAATGTAGTTTAGCAGAAGTACAAGAACTTTAAAATATCAACTGTGACTATGTTCAAGGATATTAGAAAGACTATGAATAAATGCCTTAATGAAGAGTTGTGAAAAGTTGAATAGAATACTGAAAACATTTCAAGATATGAATGTAGAAACAGAAATGCTAAAGGAAACCCAAACTGAAGTGAAAAGCTTAAGATGTCAAGACAAAACCCCAACAGATTAAAAGGCATGAAGAGAGGACTTCAAGTCTTGAAGACAAGTTAGAAGAAATGGATAGCCCAGTCCAAAAAAAAAGGAATCTTAAAAAGCAAAAAAACAAACAACAAACAAACAAAAAACCTAGGCACAAGACATCCAGGAAATCTGGAACAGTATGAAAAGATCCAACCTATGAAGGATAGGGATAGAAGAAGAAGAAACCCAAATCAAAGGTGCAAAAAATAGTTTTGAACAAAATAATAAAAGAAAATTTCTCAGATCTAAAAAAAATGAGCCCTTCAAGGTACAAGAAGCATACAGAACATCAAATAGAAAATAGTGGGAAAAAAAAAGGCTCATGATACATGGTAATCAAAACACTAAATTTACATAACAATGAGAGCCGCAAGGGAAAAAGGCCAAAAATCAGAGGCAAGATCATCAGAATAATACCCAGGTTTTCAATGGAGACTCATAAAGTCAGAAAGGCTTGGACATATGTTCTACAAAATCTAAGACACCAGTGATGCCTGCCCAGATTACAATACCCAGCAAAACTATCAACCAAAATAGATGGAGGAAGAAGAAAATTCATGACAAAAACCAAATTAAAGCAGTTTCTATATATCTATCAATCCAGCTCTACAGAAGGCACTAGAAGGAAGTTTTAGCCTGAAGAAGTTAACCACTCCCAAGAATCCACAAAAAATAATCTAAAAATAGTAAGTCAAAAGAGATGAAAACCCGCACTTTAAGAACAAAATAACAAACTACTGGTGGTGCATGCCTTTAATCCCAGCACTCTGGAGGCAGAGGCAGAAGCAGGCAGATCTCTGAGTTCTGTAGAGTTTCATGACAACCAGTGCCAAACAGAGAAAACCTGTCTCCAAAAACCAGAATCTAAAAAACAAAAATCAAAAAAAAAAAAAAACAACTCCCCCACCCCCAATAAAACAAAACAAAAAACAAGCAAACAAATAAACCACCAGTACTAGGAATCAATACAAATTGTTCATCAATAATTCTTAATATCAATGGTCTCAATTTCCAAGTAAAAAGACACAATCTAACAGATAGGTTTAAAAAACAAGATCCAACTCTCTGTCTACATCCAAGAAACGTAAGTCACCATTAAGAATAGATATTATCTCAGGGAAAAAGAATGGAAAAAGGTACTCAAAGAAAATGGAACTAAGAATGAAGATGGTGTAGCCTTTTAATATCTTATAAAATAGTCTCCAAAGCAAAGCTAAACAGGAGAGATAAGGAAGGACACTGTAGACTCATTTAAGGAACGATCCACCAAGATGATATTGTAATTCTAATCATTTATGCACCAAACACAAGTGCACCCAAAATCATAAAAGAAATGTTGCTACAGCTAAAACCGGATATTAACTCTCACACAGTGATAGTGGATGACTTCAATATTTTACTTTTGCCAATAAATAGGTCATCCAGACAAAAACTAAACAGAGAAATGCTGGAGTTGCTTAATGTCATAAATCAAATGGACCTAGCAAACATCTACAGACTATTTCACCCAAATACTAATGATTATACTTTTTTCTCAGGAGCTCATGGGACTTTCTCAAAAACAGATGGCATGCTAGGAAACATTACAAGTCTTAACAAATCTATCTATCTATCTATCTATCTATCTATCTATCTATCTATCTATCTATCTATCTAAATTGAAATAACACGCTGCATCTATTTGACCATCACAGAGCTGGCTATCAACAACAGAAACAGCAGAAATCATGCAAAGTCATAGAAATCGAACAACTCACTACAGAACGAAAAATGGGTCAAAACACAAACCGAGTTGGAAACTTCAAGTATCTTTTGAATTGAATGAAAATGAAAACACAACATACCCAAACCTATGGGACACAATGACGACAGTTTTAAGATGCAAGTTCACTGCACTAAACGCCTACTTTAAAAAATTGGAAAGTTCTAATATCTGTAACTTAGCAGCACATCTGAAACCTCTAGAAAACGAAGAAGAAAAAGAAGAAGAGGAGGAGGGAGGAGGAGGAGGGGGAGCAGAAGGGAGAAGAAGAAGAAGAAGAAGAAGAAGAAGAAGAAGAAGAAGAAGAAGAAGAAGAAGAAGAAGAAGAAGAAGAAGAAGAAGAAGAAGACCCAAAAAGAATAGATGAAAAGAAAGAATGAAACATCAAACCCAGAGCTTAAATCACTGAACTAAAAACAAGCAAAATAATAAGAAGAATCATGAAACAAAAAGTTGGTTCTTAGAGCTTAGAGAAAATCAGTAAGATTGATAAAGGCTTAGCCAAATTAACTAAAATACAAAGAGCGAAGAAGATCTTGGGATAACCCTATCCAAGAAAGTAAAAGACTGGAGCTGGAGATATGGCTCAGTGGTTAAGAGCACTGACTGTTCTTCCAGAGGTTCTGAGTTAAATTCCCAGCAACCATATGGTGGCT
This sequence comes from Rattus norvegicus, assembly GCF_021556685.1. Classification (NCBI taxonomy): domain Eukaryota; kingdom Metazoa; phylum Chordata; class Mammalia; order Rodentia; family Muridae; genus Rattus; species Rattus norvegicus. Next base: position 141,807,493 of record NC_141534.1, read on the forward strand.
CACAACCATCTGTAATGGGATCTGTTGCCCTCTTCCGGTGTGTCTGAAGACAGCTACAGTGTACTTGTATAAACATAATAATAAATATTTTTTTAAAAGAAAGTGAAAGACCCGTATAATAAAAACTTTAATGCACTGAAGGAAGAAACTGAAGAGGACACCAGAAGATTGAACCATCTCCCATGCTCATGGATTAATAAGATCAGTATTGTGAAAATGGCTATCCTACCAATAGCAATTCTTTTTTTTTTTTTTTTTTTTTTTTTTTTTTTGGAGCTGAGGACTGAACCCATGGCCTTGGGATTACTAGGCAAGCGCTCTACCACTGAGCTAAATCCCCACCAATAGCAATTCTTTTTTTTTTTTTTTATTAACTTGAGTATTTCTTATATACATTTCGAGTGTTATTCCCTTTCCCGGTTTCCGGGCAAACATCCCCCTCCCCCCTCCCCTTCCTTATGGGTGTTCCCCTCCCAACCCTCCCCCCATTGCCGCCCTCCTCCCCATAGTCTAGTTCACTGGGGGTTCAGTCTTAGCAGGACCCAGGGCTTCCCCTTCCACTGGTGCTCTTACTAGGATATTCATTGCTACCTATGGGGTCAGAGTCCAGGGTCAGTCCATGTATAGTCTTTAGGTAGTGGCTTAGTCCCTGGAAGCTCTGGTTGCTTGACATTGTTGTACATATGGGGTCTCAAGCCCCTTCAAGCTCTTCCAGTTCTTTCTCTGATTCCTTCAATGGGGGACCTATTCTCAGTTCAGTGGTTTGCTGCTGGCATTCGCCTCTGAGCAATTCTTAATAAAAATAAATAAATTAAAAATGATTTTAGATATTCTGAGTTTTTATGTTTCCATAAGAAGTTGAATATTTTTTATTTCCTTTTTCTTCTTAAAAGGTTAATTTATTTTATGCATATACTGTAGCTGTCTTCTTGCACACCAGAAGAGGGCATCAGATCCCATTACAGATGGTTGTGAGCCACCACGTGGTTGCTGGGAATTGAACTCAGGACCTCTGGAAGAACAGTCAGTGCTTTTAACTGCTGAGTCATCTCTCCAGCCCCTATTTCTATTTTCAATTTCTATGAAAAATTGTTAGAATCTTAATGGAGATTTTGTTGAATGTATAGTATACAACAGAGAAAAGACAGCATCTTCTTTTCACAAATGGTGCTAATCAAACTGGATGTCTGCATGTAGATGAATGAATATAAATCCCTAAATATCACTCTGAAGAAAGCTCCAAATGAATCAAGGACATCAACAGAAGATCAGATATCCAGAATCTGATAACAGAAAAAGTAGGGCAATACTCTTTAACTATTGGCACAGAGAAGGAGTTTCTAAATGAGACACTACTAGCACAGGCAGTAAAACTAATTATCAATAGATGGGACCTCACGAAGCTGAAAAACTTCTGTATGGTCAAGGACCATATATTTTCCATAATTTTAGTGAAGCAGCAGCCTATAGAATCGGAAAAAGATCTTTGTCAATTATACATCTGGTAGAGGGTTAGCATTTGAAATATATGAAAAAAATGAACATCAAGAAAACAAATAACGCAACCCAAAAGTGGGATACAGAACTAAGCAGAGAGCTCTCAAAAGATGAAACGTAATGGATGACATGTTCAACATCCTTAGCCATCAGGGAAACACAAAATAATAGTGCTTTGAAATTTCATTTTACAGCAGTCAGAATGGCCAAGATCAATGGAAGGATGCACATGTTGCCAAAGACACAGGAAAAGGGGAACACTTATTTATTGCTAGTGGGAATGCAAACTTGTCTAGCCACTATGGAAATCAGTGTGGTGAATTCTCAGGAAGCCGGAAACCAATCTTCGTCAAGATCCACCTGTATCGTTCTTGGATATATACCCAAAGGATTCTACATCTGACTATTGAGATACTTGTTCATTCATGTTCATCGTGCACTATTCATAATAGCTAGAAACTGGAAATAGCCTAGATGTCTACCAACTGATGAAGGGATAATAAAAATGTGATGATTGTACACAATGGAACATTATTCAGCTATTACAAACAATCATAGGATTCACAGGTAAATGGATAGAGCTAGAAACAAATCATCCTGAGTGCAGTACATAGATTCTCAGAGACAAATATTTTTTAAGTTTTGTCTTATATGTATGGGCAATAGAATACATTGTTATGGAGAGACAGTGGGGAAGTTAGGAGGATTAAATTGGGATGAAACTAGGAGAGAAGGATAAGAAAGGGACTATGGGGAGGGACAAGTACTGCTAAAGGACTTTTGAGAGGCCAATGTGGAAACCTACTGTAGAAGCTTCCTAAAATATATAGACATATGGAAGGACTCTAAAAGGAATCACTAAATCATAGGGGAGAGAACTAGACATCAGACGCCACCCTGTAAAACCTCCAGTGTCAGGAATGGGTGTTGTCTTGTTGCATTGTTGGCCAAAGAGGCCCTATAGAAACCTTCAAATGTCACAGGCTATTTCAATGCTACTGACTACTATCCATAACCTGATGATAAGGCCCTATTGCTGAAGATAACACCCACTTGTATGATCAGACGTGGGAGAGTTGAGCTGGTGCCTAACCAGAGGCCTCACCTTTACTAATTAGCTGGCATGCTACTTGAAGGCACTCTGCAAGATACCAGAGTAGAAAAGTGATCATTAATGTTATCCAGCAACAAAACCTGTGACTTAGAACAATGACCTGATGACATGATGTATTAGTTGAATAGTGGCACAAATGTTACAGGAGTAACCAACCACTTTGGGATTCCATGAAATGGAACCCAAACCCACACTGCTAAAATGGCTAAAAACTATATAGGTCAAGGGCCTCAGGGAAACCTATTATTATTCTGCTGAAGGAACACAGTAACACAGTGACTCCTAAGGTTGAATGGCTATACTCATAGATAAGTGCCTTGCTCAATCCACATTAGAGAAGCTTCTTCTTGTGGCAGATGGGGATTTGCACAGAGAAAAACAAGTGCACAATGTGTAATGTGTGACAGACATTGGAGCATTAGTCCTAGATGGGATGTTTTAAACAAAGTCCTCCCCTCAAGGCTCAGGGAGGAATGAGGAAAAGGAGGCAGAAAGATTGTAAGAGACAATCTATGGATGTTTAAGAGGAAGCAGTACACAGGACTGATAAAGCACATGAACTCATGCAGACAGTGTTGGCACACACAAGAGCTGCAAAGGTTTAAGCCAGGAGCCTCAGCATCCAGAGGGAGGAAGTGGTCATGGGCTGCCAGCCCCTAAACAAGAAGATATATGCAATCAATACACCCTGGCAAAGGGACAATCGGTTTTCTCCAATGTAGCATCACTGGGTTTATCAATCACACGTCAGGGCAGGCCTTATGCTCATGAGTTATTGGCCAACACAAAATCAACTCAGTGGTATCTTTGTGGACTTTTTGTTTCATTTTGCTTTATTTCGCCTTTTTTTTTCCTCTTTGGTCTTGATTCTGGATTTGATTGTTTGATTTCCATTATTTTTTTTATTTTCTTACTTTTTGTTTCTGTTTTATGAAAGAAAGAGTAAAAAGAACATGAGGTTGGATGAGTAGGGTGGTGGGGAGGGTCTGAGAGGAGCTGGAGGGAGGGAGGAAAACATGGCCAAAACATTTTAAATGAAACATTTTTCAATTAGAATAATTTTAAAAATGGAAAGCAACATTTAACAACAGAATGCCTGGTGCCTAGGTATGTGGGTGATGGTAGTGACTTTGCCTGGATTCAAACTCCCCAAATGACAATGACTTTCATTCTTGCAGTTTTTTTGCAGGTCCATATCATGTACTATTTTTTTAAAATTGATTTTGAAATTATATGAAATTAATCTTTTCAAGTAATTCTTTGAACATTTTATTCATTCATATATTTTGGTCACATTCACCCACCCCCATTCCTCTCAACTTCTTATTTTCCTTTTGTTCTTTAAAAACTTACAATCCACTGTGTTCAACTTGTACTGTCCATATATGTGTAGGTGCCATCTAGTGGAGCATGGTTGACCAGATCGGGTCCAATACTTAAAGGACACTGACTCTTGCTTCCTAGTGGCAATCAGTTGTCAAAAGCTCCTTTTAAGCCTTGTCTTCCAATGGGGTAGTTACCTTAGGGGTGCATCCACATGATATTTTTGATTTCATATGTTTTTAACATGAAAATGCAAAGCCAGTATGGCAGGGATTCCATTCTGTTCCTTCCCAGTCAATACCTTTCTCCTCCTAGGAAACCACTTTTCTTACTTCAACTACTATAAATTAATATTGAGCTGCACAGAAAACCTCATATTTCTTAATATTCATAACCCCGGTGTTTTTTCAACTTTCTATTGACCGAAGAGAATAACATTAAAATAGATTGACGTAATAGGCATGTTTTCCCTTAATGACACATTACAATATGTAACTATCAAAGAGAAGTTTCTTTTTGTACCAATTAATGTAATCTCTTGGGTCACCATTGGCACATATCCATACTTTGTTTCTCCGAAGCCACTAGATGATTGCTGAAGTCCATGGCAACTCAAAGGCAATGATTTTGTGGTGAATGAATAGCTCACAGTCACAGGATACACTTGGACAATCTTCATCCTGTCAACGGACCATTCACCCATCCAACACACTTGAGTACTTTGTGTCGCTCCACCTTGGATTCTTAAGAAGACTCCATTGAGTCTTAGAGTCAACGTATGTTAAGTGCTCTGATTTAGGTAAGCACCAGGCGCACAGAGGAAGGGTGGCTTCCGGAGATGGGGCGGATAGGAGAAGGTGGGTGGGCATTTCCCCAGCAGCTGCTGCCAGCCACCCGACTTTGATCACTTTGCCGCCTGGCAGCAGTGGCGGTCAACCTCATCGTTCCTTAGCAACCGGAGCCAACTGCCAAGAAGCGTTCCTATTGGCTTCACAGAATGTGAAGGGCAGTCTAGTTGTCCAATCGAAACTTTGAGGCTTGGCTTGTTGCCCCGCCCACCCCCGATCCGCAGGCGGCGCATGCGCGGGTGGGCAGGGCTGTGTGCAGGGCGGTCGCGGAGCCGGAGTTGCTGCTGCTGCTGCTAAGCGCTTGGGATCGGTCGAGACGGCCGTGCTTGCTCCTTGCTCCAGCCGTCACCGCCGCCGTCGAGGGAGCGGCCGCCTATTGTCCTTCTCCGCCGCCAAGGCGCGGAGCTGCTCCGGCTCGGCCCGCGGGGGAGCCCGGGGAGCCGCACGGTGAGAGCGCAACTTAGTTGAAGGAGTTGAGGGAAGTTTGGGCGTCTGAGGAGGGGGCGCGCGCGCAGCCGCCCCTCCCCCTCGGCTGCCCTCGGCCGCGCGCGCGAGCTGCGGGACGCGGGGGCGCGCGGGCGCGACGCGGGTGGCGGACCCTTCTCCACAGCATGGGCAGCCAGGGGTGGGTGGCGCGGCCGCCGATCCCGGCCTCCTCGGACCCTCGTCCCCTTGCCGCCCGCTCCTGTGGCGCCTGGTGCGACTCTGGTCTGAGAGACGGCTGCTCGGTGGGGCGCGCCGCTCGGACGGAGTGTGCGGCCAAGGGAGCGAGCAGCTCCCCGGGGCAGTCGAGCAGGGTAAACACTGCGGGTCCCGGTCGCCTTTGGGGGCTTTTCCGGGCTTTCTCGGGGGGCTAGGGGGGGGCGCGGTTGGCTCCCGGGAAGGGTGGTGCATTCGGCTGCTCCGCCACCGAGCCCTAGTTGCAAGTACTTTGAGAACTAGCGAATCGCTGCTTTTCGTAAGTAGGCTCGCTGACACTTAACTGGGGTGCGAGACATACCCTCATTTTATTTCTCACTAAGAAAGTGTCTATCTTTCAGCTGAAATACTGGGTCACATTATGTTTCTAGACTCTACTGTGAACTCAGGAGTTAACAATGAAAATGGATTGAGCAATCTTTTAGTGTTTCAGTCTTTGCTTTCCCACTTAATAATGAAGTTATTTTGAGGGTGTATTGCCTTGGGCAGGTATACAAAGTGATGTGCCTTGTTTTTTTTTTGTTTTTTGTTTGTTTGTTTTTCTTGTTACCACCCTCATTATGTCCTATCCGTTTGATTTCCAGAAACCACTTATTTTTTCCCCCCTAAACCTTTGGATTGCCCCTGGTCAGGGGAATCGCTCCAGTTCTTGAAAGGTCATTCATTGTCTGTAACAAAGTTCCTATCAGTCGAGATGACTCTGAGATAAACCAGTGTCACTTTTGTACACCTTCATCTCTTGGGGACTTACAAACTGTTTTAAGCACTTGCCTTCTCAAGTTTTCGGTGGAGTCATTCCACTGCCTGCGTTTCGTTGACTGGCATTTGAGCTGTTTTAGTTCCGAGAGAGAGGAACTAGCTTAAGTATCATTCATAGTAAACACAATGGCCCTGTTATTTCATGTTAATTTCAGTTGTATTTCTATGACGTCTGTTAAACTTAAATTTTTCTTTGAAGGCTCCTGCAAATGGCATTTCGCTTTGTTTTCTATATGAGTAACATGGAGAAATGGTGTTTGGGTTTTCTGTTTTGTTTTTGTTTTTTCTTCACATGAAATCCAGCTTCGTTTACCTGATGAGACCAAGGGAAAATATTCTGAAGGCACAGTGATTCAGGACTCACAATCTTTGTGCCTAATTTTCCTTTCTGGGGTGGGTGTGGTGAGCCGAGGAGGTGGACAGAAGTTGAAGTTATTGGATGGTTATATAATATAAACAAATACTGCTCACAGAGTGACCAGGATACCAGTTGCTTTCCTTCTCTGGACTGTGATAACTTGTTACACAGGCTTTTGTTCTACGGTTCCTTAGAATTTATTTGCTTCACTAAATGGTAACTATATGGAGCATAAGTGGTCTTTTCTAGTCTTTTTACTCCTTAAGGACTGTGATGGGCAGTATTTTACTGTGCTCTGTTTTTTTTTTTTTTCTAGAAAAGTCTTTCCACACAGTTGGTGTTTAGCTTTTGTTTGATTTGGGCGAAGCGATTTTTTACTGGCTACGTGATAGTGTACACAGGAAAGACCCATTAATTCTGGGGCTTTTATACAAAATGATAATTAGCTTGCACTTTGGTGGTGAAATTTCGTTTACTTTGACTTTAAGTCTCTCTTGAGATAGGGTCTCACTATGTAGCTCAGACTGGTCTTAAACTCATAGAGATCTACCTGACTCCTGGTCTCTCTTTGTGTGTATGTGTGTGTGTGTGTGTGTGTGTGTGTGTGTGTGTGTCTGTCTGTCTGTCTGTGTCTGTGTCTGTCTGTCAGGGTTTGCCTTGTGTATACTAGCTTTGAGCTCAAGGCTGCCTTGCCTCAAGTTTCCTTAGGGCTAGATAACATGTGTGTATCACTTTCCCCAGCTTTAAACACTTTTTAATGCTGATTTGTTCTTGAAAATAACTGGGGTTTTAAAGAGTATGCTGTGGGGGTTGGGGATTTAGCTCAGTGGTAGAGTGCTTGCCTAGCAAGTGCAAGGCCCTGGGTTCAGCCCCTAGCTCCGAAAAAAAAGAAAAGAAAAAAAAAAGAGTATGCTGTGGATTTCCAAAATAAATAAATAAATAAATTAATTAATTAATTAAAAAAAGAAAAAAGAAAACAAAAAAAGAAAAGAATAAACAAAGATTGCAGTTTTGAAATCCACCCTCACGCTCTCCTTGCTGAGACTCTCAAACTGCTGAACAGATTGGTTCATGGCTCTTCCATTCCTTTATTGTGAAATTGGGAGGGAGCATAGCTTAGAAGAAATTCACAGTTTAGAGTTATGTAAATTTGAGTCCGGATCCTCACCTTCCCTTGGACAGTTTCGAAGCCTTGAGCACCTCACTTAACCCCGCAGCTTGTCTCTTTCCTTGTAAGGGGTGGCAATATTACACATTCTTAGGCTTAGGAATGCATGAAACGGTCTAAGAGACCTAATACCCTGTCCAATATTCTGCTTCCTGGAGGTGGCTAAAATGATAATTTTGATATGGTTTTATATGGCCTTTAAAAAGTGTTTTTAAAGTGATGTTTCTGGATAGAAGATGGTTCAGCGGGTAAAGACACTTGCCACCAAGCCTGGTGACCCAAGTTCAGGTCTCACACCCCCGCATAGTAGAGGGAGAGAACCAACTCTTGAAAGTTGTCCTCTGACCACCACATTCATACTGCGACACTTAATTTAACCCCTACCCTAAAGATACAAATAAGTGTAAAAGATGTCATCTGAACACAAGGATGAGAGGAGCAATTAGCCTCCTTTTGAGTGGGATTCCAGGTGGCTTGGTAGGAAAGAAATCTGTACAGCTGTATAGTGTGACAAGAGAGAGATTGTTTTTAGTACTAGCAAGAGTGTGTCTGAGTTAGTCAGTGTTCTGTTACTGTGCTGAGATGCCATGACCATGACAACCCTTACAAAGGAAAGCATTTAATTGGGGCTTGCATACAGTTTCAGAGATTGAGTCCATGGCCATCATGGAATGGGCCGTGGCAACATGTAGGCAGAAATGGTGCTGGAGAGATAGCTGAGAGTTCTACACATGGATCCTCAGGCAACAGGAAGAGAGAGCTTCTAGGTCTGGCTGTGTTTCTGAAACCTCAGAGCCTACTGCCCAGTGACATAATTCCTCCAATGAGACCATACCCTCCCACAACGAAGCCACAACCCCTGACCATCCATATAGCCCCAGTGCCTAATAAGGCCACACCCCTAACCTTTCAAATGGTGCCACTGCCCGAGGAGCAAGCATTCACATCTATGAACCTATGGGGGCAATCTCATTCAGACCATCATAGTGTCTAAGTTAGAGTCGCTTTCACGTTTCCTTTGTTTTCAAGACTTCAGTCTTGAAAATAATATGTGTGGCTTTATGACATCTCTCAGGTTTGCTGAAGATGGAACTGATGGAGTGTTAGCAGAATGCACAGTTTAGAGACTTAAGCACACCACTCATTTGCTTTTTCAAGTGCCACTATTTACAGAAAGAAGCAGTTGTACCAACTTAGTTCAGAATGTTTAAAGTGCCATAGTAGATAAGTCTTAGAACTGTCTACCTGATGAAACTTAAAGATTGTAGGTATAAACATCCCTGACCAAATCGCCCAGTCAAGTTCTTTGATGCTTGCTTCTCTTAAAGTCGGTCCTGAGTTATAGTATAGTCAATACTGATAAGGATGAATATCCACATGGAGTGATTGTCCCTGTGTTGCATGGCCTGCCTAGCTTACTGATTTTGGGAAGAGAGAAGGAAGCTGTTTGTAGGAAGAAGTCTGTTTCACGCACATGTCCTCATATTTACAGTTTTCTAGCCCGAGTTTGTGCTGATAGGGCCACTGCGAGTAGATCAAACCCATTTTATCAGTCTTTGCTGAGAAGTTGGACTGGCAGATCCAGTACTGATGAAATACTGTGCTTGTCCAAATTCTGTGTTGGGTAATGGGGTGCTTTCCCCCCACTTCAGAACTGTATCTTGGTATGTTTACATGGTGTGGATAGTGAGTGAAAGAAAGGGGAAAGGGGGTGAGGTGTTTGCTCTTGCTATCATGGTGTAGGCTTCTTGTAAGAATTTTTATTTTCTGATCATAAGTCTACTCTTGATCATAGAGTTAGTCCCCACCACCCAAAATAATGAATTATTCTTGAAAGGTTAAGAATTAATTACCGTGGCACACTTTTGGTCTTTTTAACTTGAGATGCCAACGTTCGGAAAAACCCCTAGAGTTAAAGATGGAGTTTTGCAGAAGCAGAGGATGGTTCTCTCATGTCAGTCTCTACTAAAAGCACAAGGTATACAGCCGCATCCACACACTGCCACTTATCGGCAGTCTGATCTTGAGTAAGCCATTTCATCTTTCTTAGACTCGGTATCCTTGCTTATTACAGCCCCATCCCCCCAGTGTTATCCCGCCAGCTAAATGCTACTGCTGTGAGAAACACGGGCCAGAAAGCACCATACCTTGTGGTGCTGCAGTTTCAATGATCAGTTCCTGGTATGGATAAAATGTAAATCCCAGCCCCAAAGGGGAAACTTGCCACAAGCTTCTCTGTAATTCCCCTAGGGAAGCAGATAAAATATTATAAGATGTCTACCCTCCTCCTTGCCTGGAAAAGCTGACCTGTTTGCATTTTCTCTCTGGTTCTTTTCACATTTTCTTTTACCAAATATGTATCAGGGATTACTGGTTAAACTAGCTTTTGGTTCAGCATGCTTGTTGTTAGGTGCAAATTACTGTCTACTCAGCAGCTGATCTGGGCTGCCAGGGCTTAATGTCAGGTGAGGCCATGATAAACAGTGAACAAAGAATGGTAGAATGTTCGAAAAAGACCACAAAGGAGGTCAGTGTAGCTGCTGTTGCCTACCCTGATTTTCATACTTAAAATTTAAGATTTGTTTACTCAGTTTTCTGTGCTAGATGCACTTTATTTTACCCTCATTCCTTATTTATTTCTCAACACCCCCCTCAGGGAGAACAAGCAAACAAGAAATCTTGAGAATGGAATTATTAACCCATTTTTAGGATAAGAAAAGGTTTCTGAAGTTACTTGACAGTGACCGTGTGGCTAGCTAGTAGGCCTTTATGCCATTATTATTGATCAGTTACTATGATTATTATTATTATGACACAGAGGTCAGACTTTTCCATCTCATTGATATTGTCATATGAACATTTCAAATACGCTCTAAAACAAATCAAGTTTGCGAAGGTTATTACAGAATGCAATGAAACACACCCATTTTAAGGACAGAGTTTAGTGAGTTTGCGACAAAGTATCCTTGCCTGTAACTCTCAGCAGAGTCAAAACAGAACATTACTACCATTTTAAATGTAGAGAAATGTCTGCCGCCTTTCTGGCCATTCTCTTCAATGCTCATCTCCTGCCCACTTTTCCATAGGCAGCTCCTAGGGTACTATGTTTTGGGCACTGTGGTGGTGTCCTCTTAGCCAGCCTGCCTGTTTTCATAAATAAGCTTTTCACGGGATGCAGCCACACCCAGCTTGTCTCTGGCTGTTTTGGAGCTCCAGTTGCAGCTTAGAGTGGTTAACAGAGACTTCCACACAGGTAATAACTAACAGGATACAGTTATTCACATCTAATTTAAACAGTACTGTCTCTTTCAACATATATTTTATTTCAACCTTCATTCATTTGAAAAAAGTTACTGAGGGGCTGGGTAGTGTCTCCTTGGTAAAGTGCTTAATGTGGCAAGCTTGAGTGTCAGGTATAACACTATGCGTTTGTAATCTGAAGGCTGGAGGTGGAGGATCCCCAAGGCTTCCTAGCCAGCTAGTCTAGCCAGTCTGTGAGTTCCAGGCTCACCAAGTGACTCCGCCTCAAGGAATAAGGTGGAGAGCGGTGAGAGGAAGAGTGCCCACATCCACCTGCCATCCATACTCACTTGTGCCAGCACAAGGGTCCTTGTATAGATGTGCACACCACACTCCCATTCCAGCTAGGGAAAATCAGGCTTCACACAGTACATTGTTACTATGTCTTTAGTCTACCATGGGTTTCATTCTTTAAAGAAATATCCTTTACATTTATTCAAATTCACTGACTTTAGTGTATAATGTCTTCTACATTTTCACAGATGTATATATTCATCTAACCATTGCTTGAATTAGAATAGTACCTTCGTCCTTCCAGATTTCATCTGAATGCTTTTGTAGTTAATTTGGTTTTTCATTCCTTGTTTTTCAGAATCCATTAATCTGTTTTCTGTCTCCATGAGTTTTGTTTGTTTGCTTGTTTCTTTTGTTGTTGATGATGATCCCTTTTAAGATCACTTATGGTTAGGAATATAGGTCAATTGTTGTGTGTCTAGGATATACAAAAGCCTAGGTTTGATCCCTAGTAAGAGATAACTTGGAATATGGTGGTGAGTGTCTATAATCCCTGTACTTGGAGTGGGATGGTGTGGAGGCAAGAAGACCGGGAATTTGAGGTCATCTCAAGGCTGGCCTGGACTATGTGAGACTTGACTCAAGCCATTGTGTGTGTGTGTGTGTGTGTGTGTGTGTGTGTGTGTGTGTGTGTGTGTGTGTGTTTTAGTTTGTCAACTTGATATAAACTAGAAGAAGTGCAATCATCTCTGAAGTATTAGGAACCTTTGGTTCAGAGTGGCCAAGCCTGCTCTCAAACTTAGTAATATTTAAGAGTTTCCCAAGTAGGACTGGTTTTAGCAGCATGTAAGCTGCAGTATTTAGAAGGCCATGCACCACGTAGCAGAATCAGAGTCTGGGAAGAGGCCTGGAGAGGTTGTTGGTGAAGATGTAGCCTCAGCTAGAGTGAAGACAGTGACAGACCTGGAGGGGAGCTGGTCTGAGCTTCTGAGACAAACTGTGTTTCTAAGGCAGAACCCAAGAAATAGAGCTGCCTGAGCCTCTGGAGCCCAGATGAGGGTCCTGGTTGTTAGACCCTGAACCACTGGACTTCGGTTTACGCGGGGTCGTAAATGTGCCCTGGTTCTTCCATCTTGGAACAAGAACGTATATACATTAGTTTTTATTTTACAGGATTCCACAATTGAGAGGATTTTGACTCGTGAAGACTGTGGAACTTATGTACTGTTTTATATTGTAAAATTAAGACAAACTTGAGATGAGCTCTTGGGTTGTTTTAGAATCTGAAATGTATCAACCTTGACTTTGGTTTTCAGAAGTATTCCTTGTTCCAGCTGATGGCTGTGCTGAAGGTGGTGGGTGGGCATTTGAGAGACTTTGTAAACCTGACTTTTCTATTACTTAGGGATCACTTAGAAAACCTCAGAATGACTTGGGTGTTATGTATATGTAAGCACATCTCCTTGGTCTAGCCATTCAGTCCTGTCTAAAGTTGGTGGTTTTCTGAAGTGGACTTTTGCCATGCAGTGCCTGCATGGAAGTGATTTGTTACTTCTGACAAACTGAAGAAGATTTAAAAAACCCTCCGTAGATTCCCTCAACAGAACATCTAGACTCTGAATACAGAGAAACTCTCTTCTTTGAGGGACTTAGGAAAACATTGTAGCCACAAGAGTTGAGAAATAGTGTAAATGTTTATTTGGTCACATGAAGCTTTGGGCCTGGCTAAGGTACTTTCTCTTTTTGAGGATTAAAGGAAGGCTAGGTCAGTGGATTGGAATGGCCAAAACTTTTGTTTGGGCCTTCTATCCAAAATGGTTCTGCATATATGCTTAAGGAATAGGTCAATCTGGAGCGATCTCGAAAGGACATTTCCCAGTGTTTTTTAAACAGGTCAGTAAAGGGAAGAAAGAACTTGTATGACTCTTTTATGTGTTCATTTATTTAATTTGTGATCCTGTTGATTATAGTATATAATGTAGATACACCCCCCTCCATTCGAAGATTTGTTTTTCTTCTCCTGAGTAAATAAACTATGACTTTTATCTAGGATTTTCGATATACCCTAGTTTTATGGTATATGCTGTAAGCCATACTTTTTTCTTTTTCTTTTTTATACCCTGATGTAATTATATCCAAAGTAGTCAGCTTAAAATTCCAACTTGTTCTTGTTATAAGAAATCTTTGTGGTCTGCTCTTAAAAGTTTTCCTGGAATTCTTAAAAACATGCTAGGCTTTCATGCTTGTGCCTGGAAAGTGGCAAGAGCTTGCCAGTGGTTTTTTCTTATATGCGATGACCGTTGTGGATGGGAGCCAATAATTAACGTTCACACGCTTGTTCACATCTTCAAAGTGTTTTACAAACATTTAATTAGTTCATGCTTAACTTATGTACTAGAAGTTGGAAAACCAGTTTTTAAGGTTCATTTTAGCAGTACTGAAGTATTGGGGGGTTAAAGGAGAAAAATACAGGTAGAGATAGCTTCCCTTGCTCCTCTAGCCTTTGGTCCAACATGACTCTGGGGGTGTATAACTTCGGGTTGATGCAAGACTGGAATTATATGGACTGGGAAAAAGAACATTGGGCAGAATGCTTGGGAGAAGACATAGATAATTCACTTTCAACTCAACTTTTCCTTTTTGTAGGCCTGTATGTGAGATTGTCCTAATTCATTCCTGTGAGCATTTTGAAGAGTAGGTTGTGATTGGAGCAGACTCTCGAAAATTAGAATACATGTTAATATGGGGAGGGATCATCTTTGCCAGTTTCCTCACTACTGGTTCCCTGCTACTACTTTGATTCTCTCTCTTCTCCCACCCCAGTAAAATGTGCCAGGTTGTACAGAGGCAGGAGACACTGTTCTCAGTTGTGCTGTGTTCCTTTCACATTAGCTGTGTGACTTCACCTGGCCAGAGCAAAAGTTTCTGCTCTTTGTTACTTTGTTACTTTTCTGATACTTTGCTCTGTGAAATTGCTTATTTGATTTAATTTAATAATTTTGAGAAAAGCTTTCACTTTGCAGCTTGCCTAGAACTCATTTGTATAGTCTAATCTGCCCTGGAACTCCTTGCAGTCCTCTTCAGCTTTAAGAGTACTGAATTGGTTTTTAGGTGTGAGCCACCACACCCAGTTGTGAAATTGTATTTGTCAATGACTCAGGTTTTAATAGGGGAAAAAACTTATTGTTTCTGACTATATCAGATTGCATTTCCTTAGTTGGCAAGTGAGACAAAGGATAACACTTCCCTATGATTCTTTGGAGAATCTATGCCATTTACCTGTCTTTTGAAGGACTCAGTTTCCTCGAAGTTCTGTCTTCATGAGAATACTAGCTATGCTTAGGAGTAAAGAACATTTTGCTAAGTTCTGTATTAGGTCCTTGTTCAAGGTGTTCACTTGCTTCCTTCTAATTTTGTTTATAGCACTTGACTATATGTTTGCCCCTGGCTAAGAGGTTCTGTTTGAGGACTTGATGCTGTGTGTTCACATGGAGTACTGTTAGATGTCAGACCTGCTTATAGTCATCATCATCTGGAATAGACGAATATGAAAGACTGAGGACAAAAAAAAGATAAAGCTTTCTTTTGGTGTAGAAATAAATCCAAAAAGATAGTTCCATCCGTACATTTTACTACTGAGGCTGCCATGGTGTATCCAGAGCTTATCTAGTAATTAGGAAAAAAATGTCTCACAGAGAAATTGCCTCTGAAATCTACTTCTGGGCACACAATTTTCTTTTTCAAGCGCGCTATCACATTTTTGTTTTAGTCCTAAAGAGGTGGCCAGAGGAGAATATAGAACTTAGGTTCTTGGACAGGAAATGTAGAAAGTAATACCTCATTCTGTTGAGGATTAGTTTAAGTTTTGGTGGCTTTCTACCTTGTTTATAGTAGATAACTTTAACTGTTACTACTACTGTAGTTTAAGACATTTCTCTTTTCTCACATAGTGCAGTAAATCGTGTATCTCATTGGTTTTCTAAGGCAGAGCTTCCTGTTCACCATTGTTTTTAGCCCCAGCTTTCAGAGGAACCTGAATCCTTGTCTAGATAATTTTGCCATGGAAACTTTAGTACCTGATGGCAGAAAGAAGAAAAATTCTGAGCTTGTCGTGTATATTTAATTAAAATTTTTATCTTGAATATGGATCTTACTAGATAAGCTTGGCCCCAGGGGTTAGGAAGATACCTCAAGTGGTAAAAGTGCGTGCTGTGCAGATTTCTGTTGAGGTCAGATTCCTGGAACACGTTTTTATCGACCAGTATATAGTTGTAGGTATCAGTAATCTTAGTGATTGACTCTACAGGCAGATGGGAGAGCCTCCTGCCCACCACCTACATGCCAGTTGATCTGGATAGGCGATGCAGTTTGAGATCCTACCTCAAACACGTCTGTCAGTTACTACTTTTTATGTTTGTATTTTATTTTTTGTGTGTGTGATGTGTGAGTGCACATGCATACATATGTGCCCCAGTGTGTGTGTGTAGGTCAGTGGAAAATTTGTCGTAGTCTGTTTTCTCTACCCTATGGGCCCCAGGGATTAAGGTTTAATGGTAAATACCTCAACACGCTGAACCATATGGCTAGCCCTAATTCTTAATAATTATTTTTATTTTTTATTTAATCTTCTTTCTGTCTGTCTGTCTGTCTAGGCCGAGACAACTTGAGGGAGTCATTTCTTTCTTTCCTAGGTACGCTGTAGCAAACCCAGGTTGTCAGGTTTGGTGGTAGTCACTTTTACCTTCTGAACCTCCTTGCCAGCCCAAAATTTTATTATTTTTTATTTTATTTGAACACTTTAAAATATTTTATGTTGTGTGCATGAAGATTTTGCCTGCATGTATATATGCACTTCATGTATGTATAAATGCCTAAGTGGCCACAGAAGTCAGAAGAAGGCGTCAGACTCACTGGAACCGGCGTTACGGATGATTGTAAGCCACCATGTAGGTTTGGTTTTTGAGTCAGTGACTCACAGAAGAGGCTTAACTGACCTGGAACTGACTGTGTAGCCCATGTTGGCTTAAACTCAGAGATTTAAGCACCCCATCTCCTAGGTGCTGCGATTAAAGCATGTATTTCTATATTTGACTGTTTTTAAATTTACTTATTTGCTAATTTATTTTGAGACGGGGTCTTACTAAATAGCACTTCCTGGTCTGGAACTCACTACATAGACCAGGCTAGCTTCGGACTTATAGAGATCTTCCTGCTTCTGCCTCCTGCGTGCTGGGATCAAAACTATATACCACCACATTTGATTTAAAACTTTCTTTTAATATTTCATTATTTTGTGTATTTTGCTTGTGTATATGTCTGTGTACCACTTGCATGCAGGGCCCTCAGAGATAAGAAGGGACCATCAGATCCCTTGGGACTGAAATTGCAGACAGTGTGAGTCACCATGTGGGTGCTGGAGATTGAACCCAGCAATTTGATTTTTAGTATTGAGTTTTAAGTAGTATCTCATATTAATACATAATACTGTATACCCTGAAATATCTTTAAAAACATAACATGATCTGTTTCCAGGACACTAATCAGACAGCTACTTTGTCAGAGCAGAGGAGAGACGAGTAGCCTGTATTCCTTTCAACAGAGCAGTTACAGACCATAAACCTGAACCCTTGTATGAAATCAGAGGTGTCTGTCAAGTCAGATGTGAAAAATTAAAGCTGTACACCCTACTGATCTGAGCAGTTTTTAGGTTCTCCCTTATGTTAGACTTTTTTCTCTTCCAGTTAACTGTTTCTCTTAAATACCAGCACAAGAATGTTTTGATTTATGTAAAATTATTTTCAGTTTTATGTCATCCTTTTGTTTTTAGTCACTTCTCCACCTAAGATTTACTTAGCTTTTTCTTTTGGGGGATTATTTTTCTTTATACAGTGCATTCCCACTTTGGTTTTTTTTGTTTTTTTGTTTTTTGTTTTTTGTTTTTTTGTGAGGAAAGTATCTTTATTTTTATTTATCTTTTTAAAAAGATAAACAAATACCTTGTTTGTTGCTCATAATTCATTTAAGTAGTGAATGTAAACATGTTGATTTTTTTTCCATGCTTTTAAATTCACAGCATCATCTTAAGAGCTTTTACCTAAAGCTCCCAGCTAATTCGTGGCTCCTGTTGTATGCATAGCATCCTACCCTGTGAATACTATTAAATACCACGGTTTCCTGCCCCAACTGTGATAAAGTATGGTTTGGTGGCTTTGCCCAAAACTGTGCCAGTAAAAAGCTTCACACTTTACTTGATAGCTCCCTAGGACACACACTCTTAAATGGAGACATTTCCTTTATGAATCCAAATAAGAGTAATGATTCCTCTGTGAGATGTCTCAGGACTGGAAGAAAAATGGTGTATTCTTCCCCTCAGCTTGATGCCTGTTGAAATGGCCAGGGGCAAGTTCACTAAGGTAGCAGCTGCATGATTTTGATTCTTCATTGCTATGTGGACAATTAACATAGTGATGTCCTAAGCTTAATGCACGTGCTGTGCGCTGTAAGAGGCAGTCTCTGCTAACCGTATTTTTATGGATAAGGAGTCTGAGGCTCAGAGAGAGGCTAGATAGCTTGTTCAGCATTGGGATGTAAACTAATGAGGGTCTGACTCTAGAGCCCAAACTCATATATATCCCTTAGTCTAAGAGGAATTGAAATAGTTATGTGCAAAGGCTATCTGTTGTGAGCTATGGTTTTGGCAGAGCCTTGTGTAACTTTGGTTTTGCCAGTAGACTTATTGTTATAAGTAGTTTTCTACCTTATAGTCTCTTAAGATAGGACCTCACGAAAGATGGTAGGTTTCCATCACTCCAGTAACGCGCAGCCCATCTAGAAATTCAAGATTTGGATAGAGCACAGAAAGTAGCACTTAGAAATAATCGACATTATCTATAAATGACGTTATTTAGCATCATTTGTTGTTTTTATTTTCAAACTTGAAAATCGGTATAGGGCGCTTGCATGTATACCTATGTACCTGTATGCAAACCATATGTGCCATAGATACTTAGAGCAAACAGATTATAAAACATTTCGGGAATATGGGTTTATATACTATTAGCTACGTGGCATAATTAATGGCTACATGATATTTCATTACATGGACTTAGATTTTTTTTCCTTAGGTCATAAATTACCTCATTTGAATATTTATATTGTATTTCTCTGCCCTCCGTTGCTCCTGTCTTCCTTTCTGCTACTTAAAGACACTGCTGTGGTGAAGCCTTACAGACGTAGATCTGCGCATTCCTCTTTATGTCTTCTCACAGAATTGCTAGGACAGAGGGCTTTGCATGTCAGCAGCTGTCAATAGACAGTGCCAAGCTGTCTGTAGAAAGCGGCACAAGCTTTAATCCCAGCACACACGCTCACTGGTAGTCATGAATGCCTGCTTCTCATATTTTCACAACTTTTAGAAAGCAAGTTTGCATTTCTGCTGTTTGCTTTTTGAGAGTCTGCTGTTTATTCCAGGCTGATCTTAAACTTAATGATCCTTTTGCCTTAGACCCCACCCCCCCCAGTGCCACCATGCCCATCTCTAAATAGGAAAATTTTAATGTTTTAAGTGTTATAGAATTGCCATATCGTTGGTAATCACTAATAAATGAAAAGATCTTGTATTTTTGTTTGTCTTTTTAAAAATTCACATTGTTTATTTTAGTTCCTCTAAAATAAATTGCTTTTTAGATTTTAACTATATATTTCTATGTGTATTTTTAAAATTGGAAAGGCAAAACATGTAAAATATATGTAGCCCAAGAATGGGGCTGGGAAGGTCCTGGGACCTCGTATGTTTGTGACTCTTGCAGAGGACCTGGTTTTGGTTCCTCAGCACTCATGTGATGGCTTACAACCATCTTTAACTCCAGTTCTAGGAGATCAATGGCCTCCACAGGCACTAGGCATGCGCATGGTACAATACAGTTGTTCAGGCAAAACATTCATACTCACACATCTTAAACTTGTAAAAATGACATTTTTATTCATTTTAAAAGTGTTTGTAAGCACATTCTGTCTGCCTCTGCCAGAATGCTGGGATTAAAGTTGTGTGCGACTGTGCCTGGCTTCCTTTGCCTCTGTAAGTGGACTATGACTGAAATCACTGTGGTATCATGTATTTTTATGACTGAGTATGCCTTGTTCTTTTTCACCCCCTCTCTCGTCTTGGGCTGGATCCTGGATTTTGAGCTCCAACTTCCTTGGTGTAAAGAGGGAAAAGCGACACGTACTCTATACACAGCACTGGTTGCTGGGCACACAGTATGTGCTTAGTAAGCATTTCGTCTGCAGTTTTGGGGGAGATTCAGTGTAGATAATGGTGTAGTGGATTGGAAGGTATAAAGGATGGTACTGGTGGCAGGCACAGACTACCTCAGTACCCATTTTTGTTAAACAGTTCTGTATCCACATTTGTCTTTTTATTTTGGGAGACAGGAAGTAGCTAATGATTTGTTTCCAACTTTGTTTCTTAATTTTGTAAATGTCATTAGATTGCATATTATTTTCTGTGAGCAGAACATAGATACTTTGTAGGAAAAATAGGATAGAATGGAGCTAATTAAAATTTATGTAAATTAAGTGTGAGTTATATAACCTTTTTGTGGGACATGTCTGAACAGAATGAGTATATACCAGGCCACAGAATGTTTTGGATATACCAGTAGCAATAGAAAGTTATGGTGTAATGCTGATCTGGGCCTGGCTTTGTGGGTCCGAATTCTGAGGCACACTGGTAATGGATGAGGGGTTGTACTAGATCTGCAGCATGACTAGGATTTTGTTAGGCGTGAGTTGTCAAGAGAAGGAACCGTCATGAAGCTATGCAGTGTGAACAAAGAACAAACATCGGAAAACTTTGTGTGTTCTAAGCGAGCAGTGAGGTGCATTTGAGTTATTTAGTTTGATTAGGATGCAGGATTAGGCCAACAAGTCAAGCTGTAGTGAGTATAAGCATCTTACATATTGCATTAGAGAATTTAGTTTTCTTTCTGAACAAAAGGGAAGGCAGCTCACTTGGGGAGGATCATGGGTAGTGACAGCTGTGGAAAATGAAGCACTTGCCTCCGAGTGACATTCAGAGTCCATTGTATTAGTTTAGGACAGGGATTATGAGAGCCAGAATGCAGGGATGGTGAAAGAGAATCAGATCTCTTGGGTATTTAGAGTGAAACGGAGGAAGCCTGGTGAGGAGACAGAGGGAAGTAGAATAGCATCGTTCTCCACAGTGATTGGGAGCTTCTAACATCAGTTTCTGGTGAGCTGGAGCATACAAAAACAAGCTGCTATTTTACAGAGTTGGAAGAAATTTAGTTGTGGCAAAACACATATAAGATAAAACCTACTCTTTTAACTAATTTTTTCTTCTTTAAAAAAGACCTTTAAAGTGAGTTACGTGCATGTGTCTGTGTGCATGCAAGTGATGGGTAGGTACCTGTGGAGACTAGAAGAGGACATAAGTGCCCCTGGAGTCAGAGTTAAGGTGACAGAGCTGACTGATGTGGTTGCTGGGGACCTTACCTTGGTACCAAGGAATAACAGTAAGTACCATCTCTCCAGCCCCATCTCACCATTTTTAAATATGGAGTTAGGTAGCATTAGTTATGTTTATGTTGTATAACTGTCACCACTGACTATACGTTTTTCATCCTGTAGAACTAAAACTACCCTTTGAACTATAAATACCTGCTTTTATCCCCCAACAATTCTTTTTTCTGTCTGTAGCTTTTTTGCTACTCTAGCTTGTAGAATTTGTCTCTTGTAACTGGCTTAATTCCCTGTGTGATGTATTTAAGGTTCATTTATGTTGTTTGTATGTGTCAGAATTTACTTCTTTTCTAAGGCAGAATTGCATTCACTGTGTATAAACACTAGGGTTGCTTCTATCTATTGGCCATTATGAGTGGGCTGTATGAGCATTGGTGTGCAAAATCTCTTTAAGCCTTTGCTTTCAACCCTTTGATGTGTATGCTTACAATACATCAGTTGTCATGGTGTTCATAACAGTTACGTACTCGGGGGAAAAATAATGTCAGTTAACACTAATGCACTTTTAGAAAATGTTCATTTTAAATTATGCATGTCTGTCTGTATGCATGTGTGAATGAGGATACCTGTGGCATTCAGAAGAGGACATCAGATCCTGTGGGCCAGAAATTATTTATGGGCAGTTTTGAGCCACTGGATGTGTGGATTCTGAGAACTTTGATAAGAACAGTTTGTACTTACAACAGCTGAGCTATTTCTTCAGCCCCACCAACACCCCTGGTAAAAGAATAGACATAAATTTGTTAAATCTCAGCTTTAAAGCACATATTTTAGAAATGTGACCAAAAGGGAGTTATGCTTAAAAAACTCTGTTAAAATATTTTGGTTGTGTTGTGGGAAAGCTGTTGTATGATTTGTCTTTCTAGATGATCTCACTTCTTTTCTGTTACCTGTTCTTGAATGGAATTCCATTTTGACTTGAAAGGCAACCTGATAGACTGTTATTTGTCACTTAAAAGGTGATTATTTGGCAAATATTCTCCCAGGCTCTTCTCCCACTGACTTTACTTCATTTTTGGTGGAATTGGGGTTTGATCTCAAGGTCTCATGCATCCTAGACAGTGGAAGTGGAAGAGAAGCTACCTTAGTCTTTTAAAGGAGGGAAAGAGATAAAGTTTATTATTCTTTCAGTCTGGCTTAATTTAACCTTTGTTCCTAGATTTTTTTTTCTCTAATTCACACTGTGACCTGAAGCCACAGTCCGCACTGCTGTGGCCATTGCATAATTGGTACTTTCATTTGTATTATGTAAATAAGCTTTGACTGGAGCAAATCAAAACTGTTGTAAACATTGCCTATTCATCCCTACAACTGTATTTTGTGGTAGAATTGAATTACTAATTCTGTGAAGGCATTTTTAAAATGAGAGACAAAAATGGGAGCGCTTAGGAGTAGTTGCCCAGTAAAGTCGTTGAAAGGAATATGATTGCTGTGCTTTAATTTTTTTTTCCCTCTAAAGCAGGCAATAGCTTTTTCTTATAGCATGCCTTCAGGATTGTCTCTATGCACGTAGAAATGAATTTAGTAAGTGGAGATGATGATGTATTGAATGTCAGTGGAGAAAAGTCCTGTTACTATAAATGGATAGTAACATTTGTCCTTCCCTCCCTCCCTCCCTCCCTCCCTCCCTCCCTCCCTCCCTCCCTTCCTTCCTTCCTTCCTTCCCTTCTTCCCCTCTTCCCATCCTCTCTCCCTTCCTTCTTTTTATATAACCTAGAGTCAGGCAGTAAGTTGGCAGACTGCATATTTTATTAACTGTTATGTAGAAATTGTCTTGATGTGAATACAGTTCTAAGATGAATAGTTAATTTGTTCTTTTTGCTTTTACAAAGTCTCTTTGAACAAATGATTCAGACGATTCCCTAATTCTGAAAAAGAAACTGGTGGCGTATACCCAAGGCGTTTTTGTTCACTTAGCCATGCCACTGAATGTGGCTAAAATGGTCTACTGGGAAGAGAATTGGCTTTCTGTCTTCAACAGTTGACTCTGGGCCTTTTAGGGAGGCTGGCAGGATGGGGTGGTGGTGTTAGAGCCCAAAACCACTTAGACATGCACTTCTACCACTGAACCCTTACTCTACCCTCCTTTTAATTAAAGTAGGGTCTTTTGTATTCCTTGCTGGCTTTCAACTCACCATGTAATAGAGGGTAACCCTTGAACTTTTGATCCTCTAATCTCTACTTCCTGAGTGCTGGGATTAAAGTCATGCTCCTCCTCCGTACCTGGCTTATGCGGTTGGTCTTAGGTATTTGGAATTGAACCCAGGTCTTGTACATGCTGGCTAAGCATAGTTCCCTAGCCTTGGTCTTGAACTCTATCCTCCTTCCTCTATATCTTCATTGCTGTTGTCAACAGACACATGCCACCATGGGTTTCTTACCTGTATTTGCTGTTACAATGTGGAAGGAAGACTTCAGTGTGTTCCAGAGTTACACTTATTTTGTGAGCTAGTTTACTTGTGTTTTCTAGCGTTAAAATGATTTTTTTTTTAAATTGAACTCTCAGATTTAGGTTGGTAGCTAATTGTAGAAATGAATATTTTTTTCTTTAGTCTGAGGAATTATGTAGAGAAATAGTCTTTTCTCCTGTGAGTATGTTGTTCATTAGCTTTTTTTAGACAGGAGATTCACAACAGATCTAATGAACTCACAACACTGTAGTTAAGCATGAGTAGTTATTTTCTGGAACTTCATGGGTCAAGCAGATTTAGAGTTAAATTCACCTTGTGTGTTAAATGTCACTAGGAAGATTTGAATAGTGATATGTTGATATAGGACAGCAGCTGTAACTTCTTTGAGGATTTGGAAAGAAGAAGAGGGGACCATTCTATGTTTTGTTTTTTTTTAAGACTCATGGTGTGACAAGCCCAGAACTCACTTCCTCCCAAGCGTGCACCTCCATGGCTAGCCTAAGAAGGGCCATTCTAAAACCTCGAGCACTAATAGTAATGTGGAGTTGTCTTATAAGCTCAGATTTCACCCTGTGTATTTGTGTAGGTGGAAAATTAGTCTGGGACTGGAAAGATGGCTCAGTAGTTAAGAGTGTTAGCTATTCTAGCAGAGGGCCAGAAGCCACATGGTGGCTCACAACCATCTGTAATTCCAGTTCTGGGGCATCAGACAGCTTCTGTAGACACCAGTCATGCAAAGGGTACACACACACATACAGGCAAAATATCCATATACATGAAATAAGTAAGTAAAAAAAATCCTAAATGTACATACTCAAAAGAATTAGTCCAAACAGCTTTTTCATTATGTAGTTTATAGTTAATACTATGTGTTAGGATTTTGAGTTAAAAAAGAAAAATATATCTAGATACATTGATTAATGGTATCGTTCATTCTGTTTATTTACTGTTTCTTCCCTGGAGCTAAGCCACTTTGAAAGGCTCCTCCCAGCCCCCATTCATTAATGTAAAATCACACCTTATTCCTTCCTCCAGTAATAGCCTTGGACTTGATTGGTAACCATAGTAGTTTTGGAGTCTCCTGTGGTTAATGAGTATGTAATAGGTACTTAATTTCTTTCCATGACTGACTAGGTTTTAGTGGGAAAAGGAAGTTAATTTGCTGTTAACTTTCTGAATGTGTAAAGTATTGAATCTCATCCATGATGGTTATAGGAAGTTTGGTATATGTGTGAGAGCTAGAGTCTCAGGGTCATTCTCTGGAAAGTGACCCACTGCATACCAGTATGCTCGTTCTAGCAGACCCTAAGCAGGGCCCTGGCTTGTCCTCATGGTTTATTCCCCTTGTTCCCTTCCCAGGGAACATTCCTCTTTTTCTGCAGAGGTTCAAAAGTAAAATTTCAGACTTCCTACACATACATTCTCCTTTAAAATTATACTGTACCTTAAATGGTGCCTGCAGAAGCTGTCTGAAGCCCTGGGATTGGAGTTCCAGAGGGTTGTAAGCTGTGATGTGGGTGCTGGGAACAAAACCAGGGCCTCGGCAAGAACACTGAGCACTGTGAACTGCTGAGGCATCTGTCTAGCTCCTGCTCTAATCCTAGTGTCCACTTGCACACACAGACTCAACGTGTTCTCTGCATAAAAGGCGAATCTGCAAGACATGTTGTGACTTCAGAATTAGTTATTTCCCATGGACAGTACAGTATAATTCAGACTAGCTGCCTGCAAAGTGCTCAGCATCCTCATGGGTTGGCCATTTCATGGGTCTTCTGGTCCTAGTACTCATGCATGTGGCTACAACTCCATTTTGCTTCTTTTAAAAGTGTAAGTTAGGAGCCAGTACTTCAGCATCTGCCTTAAGTGTTCATCTTTTTTTTTTTTTTAAATTTTTTATACTTATAGCATGCTGCTATCACTGCCATTAACTAGTAAAATTATTCATTTGGAACTGATGGTTCTTTGTGGAAATGTATATAGTTGGTTATTTTCCAGTACTTACAAATTCAATTCCTCAGCAGGTTTAAACGAAATAAGCCAATCATATATTAAAAAGTAAAATAATTGTGCTTAGGCTACACATTTTTTAATTAATTAATTAACTTTTATGCATATTGATATTTTGCCTATATGTTTGTATGTATGAGGGTGTTATCTTGGAGATACAGACAGTTATGAGCTGCCATGTGGATGCTGGGAATTGAACCTGGGTCCTCTGGAAGAGCAGTCAGTGCTCTTATCCACTAAGCCATCTATTTTAAGAAATTCACAATTACCCACAGTAATGTTAACCAAGACCAGTTTTAGACAGAGAGGTAACAGTGAGACTGATGGGGAGTGTGAGACAGTGTGAGATTATGTCCAACACCTCACCTTTAGTTCTCATATGTGCCAGGCATCGTTCACATGTTTAAACTAAGATGCGGACCTGGTACTAGTCAAGCTCCTCACCCGTAAGGGCTCAGTATAATGAATCACACAGTACATTTTTTAAGTCTGAATAGAATTGAGAAGAAAAATTTGAAAGTACTGAGAAGAGTCAAAGTATACATTCTTGGTTATTATGAAGACTATTTGTTTTAGGTCTTAGTCCTGTAGTGTCATAGGATATGTGAAATTTTCAATGCATTTATTTATGTGCATTTTAAAATGTATTACATGGCTGTGCTGGGAGATCTAGCAGTTAAGAATACTTAACTGTTCTTCCGGAGGTCCTGAATTTGGGTTCCTAGCAGTTCCTACATCCTGCAGTTCACAGTTGCCTGAAACTCCAACCCCAGGGGGATTCAATACTCTCTTCTGGACTTCATGGGTACCACAACTGTGCACATATCGCCATTGAATAGATAATTTAAAATAAAAAGTAAACTCTTTTAAAAATAGAAGGTGAATTGTGTGGTGCTGACAGGCTAGAACTGTGACAGCCCCGGTGCTGTCTCATCGTGTTGTCCTTTTGACATTCTATGACTTGTTCTCATGCTACCCAATTGGTATTTATGACAGAGACCTGTTGGTTACATGGTTGAACTACATTTACATTTTTTTTTTTTCGGAGCTGGGGACCGAACCCAGGGCCTTGCGCTTCCTAGGCAAGCGTTCTACCACTGAGCTAAATCCCCAACCCCTACATTTACATTTTTGGAGAAGCCTTTTCTTTCTTTCTTTCTTTTTTTTTTTTCCTTTTTCAGTTTTTAAGACAGGGTCTCACTGTGTAGCCCTGGCTGCTACCACTCTCTGTAGATGAGTTTGTCCTGGAACTCAAGATCTGCCTACATTTGCCTCCAAAGTGCTGAGATTAAAGGCATGGTCGTTGTGCTGAGCTAGACCCAGTGTGTCAGTCTGGTATCCATCCTATGGTTGCCAGCAGTGTAACTCTTGTGCCACCCTCACCCTATTCTCCCCAGAACAAACTATTGTCACTTCACTTTCATGGTAAGTCCAGCCTGTGAATATGATATGATATATGGTATGATAAATGATATGATATGATATGATGTGATGAATGGCTCCCTCAGCTTCGACACTTGTTTGTTTGTCTTCCTGTTTGAAGAATGGATGCTGAGAATGATGTTATTCTTCTACTCATCTCTCTCTTTTTTTTATTGGATTTTTTAAATTTACATTTCAAATGTTATTCCCTTTCCCAGTTTCTCAGACATAAGCCCCCTATCTCATCCCTCTCCCCTTCTGTAAGGGTGTTCTCCTCACCATCCATCCCCCTTCCCGCCCTGATATTCCCCTATACTGGGGGTCCAACCTTGGCAGGACCAAGGGCTTCTCCTTCCGTTGGTGCCCAGCAAGGCCATCCTCTGCTACGTATGCAGTTGGAGCCGTGGGTCAGTCCATGTATAGTCTTTGGGTAGTGGTTTAGTCCCTGGGAGCTCTGATTGGTTGGCATTGTTGTTCTTATGGAGTTGCAAGCCCCTTCAGCTCTTTCAATCCTTTCTCTAATTCTCCAGTGGGGGTCCTGTTCTCACTTCAGTGGTTTGCTGCTAGCATTCACCTCTTTATTTGACATGCTCTGGCTGTGTCTCTCAGGAGACATCTATATCCGGTTCCTGTCCGCTTTGTCAATCTCATCTAGTCTTGGTGACTCTATATATATATATGGAGCACATGTGGGGCAGGCTCTGAATGGCCATTCCTTCGGTCTCTGCTCCAAACTCTGCCTCCATGTCTCTTAATCCAGTGTAAAAACCATTGATAAGTTATTTGGAACAGTGAGTTAACTCTATCTTGAAAAAGAAAAGACAATATAAGCTGGTATTTAAAACTCTTTCCTAGTTGATGGGCTTGATGGGCCCACTCATAACCCCAACACTAGAATGAGGAAGGCTGATGATTCTGAGGTCCTGACCAGCCTGGCCTACACGTTCCCAGTCTCAAAAAACAAAGCCATATGAAAAAAAACACCCAGATTGCGTTCCTTTATTGAGATCCCCCTTTACACTAGAAAACAGTGCCAGAGGTTTTCATAAAAGTACAAATGTAGGTACTTGTAAGTACTAGAAATATATTTTGAAGGGAGTCAAGAGCTAGCTACTTTATGGTAGTGACATTTTCTAAATAACAAACTATAGAAAAGGATGCTGAAATAGGAAAATGTGGGTTTTCTTTTTTGGTTACTTTCGCACAATGTGGGATATCTTTCGTGTGAAAAATTAAAGGATCATATTAAAAATTAGAATGATGCTTTATTTCTAATGTCATAATTTGTGAGACCTGATTTGTGTTGAACCCCAAGAACTGTTTTCAGAATCTAGGATTGTATTAAGGTATAGATGGAATACTGACTTCATTCAGGCCCTCATTTTATGTTCGATGTTTCAAGTCAGAAGAAATGGTGTCTGGGCACATTTTTAATCCCAGTACTTTGGAGACAGAGAGAGGAGTGGTCTACATAGTGAGTTCTAGGGCAGCCAGGGCTATATGAAGACCCTTTAAAAAATGTCTGCTTTAGGGAGAATAACTACTATGTAAACTATGTCATAAACAGTCCAAAGGTACATTGAATTTGAATAAATTAAGGAGAATACCATTTTACATTGCATTTTAGATCTTGTAGTATACTAGTGATCTTTTGTTTGTTTATTTGAGACAAGGATTCTATTATGCAGGTCTGATTGTACTGGAACTCACAATGTAGCTGAGCCTGGCCTTGAACTCACAGAGATCCAATTGCCTCAGCCTCCCAAGTGCTGTGGCCAAAGGCATATGTATGCCCCCACAACCGACTAACCTAGTGATTCTTAAAGCTAGTCTAAAAATAGATGCGCTTGTCTGTACATGTGATACTGTGGAACAGCTGGAGTAAGTCTCCGCTTTCTTAGCCCTTCTAGTTGAACAGGTTTTCCTTTCTATTATCCATATGACTAGGATGTGTTCACTTTTGAGGAGGTTATAAAAGTAGCTTAGATTATCATAGAAACTAGAATGAATGACAGAATATTTCATAGTTTCTGATGTCAAAATAGAAATCATTGATTTGGGAGACTGAAAGATGCTGGAAATACTCTGATAGAGGTCTGCTAGTGTGCTTGTGCATGTCTTATGTAATTTTTGTCCTTTGCCTCTCTTCTCCCCATTGTGGTTTTACCACTCATTTAGATGTCTGTAAAGTAATGAAGAGGTAAAGGCTCTTTTACCATTTGAATTTCAGGTCTCAAAAGGAAGGCAAGGAAAGCTTTTACTATTTTCAGTGCTTTAAAAACCCTCTGTCTGCTTATCCATTCATTCGTCCATCTGTCCATCTGTCCATCCATGCATGCATACATGCGTCCTTCCTTCCTTCCTTCCTTCCTTCCTTCCTTCCTTCCTTCCTTCCTTCCTTCCTTCCTTCCAGATTTATCTGTATGTATTTGTGTGTGGGGTGTGTTTTGCATGTGCTGCAGGCACATGTGGAGTCTAGAGAACAGCCTGTGAGAGTTGACCTTTTCTTTCCACCATGTGGGACCTGGAGATTGAAATCAAACGGTAGGCTTGGTGGCAAGAATCCCAAGAAACCCTCTGAGTAAAAGTTTATTTTCCAGTTTGTATATATTGTTAAACATTTGGTATAGCAATGTCACCTCCCCTCTGTTCCATGAGGGAGGTCTCAGCCTCCCTCCCATATTTCCACATTCCTAAACCTCTGAACTAAATGGTCCTCTAGCATAGGTCTTCTTAAGCTTTTCCTATTTGTAATCCCTCTTTAGCTGAGAAGTTTACCTGATCCTGAGTATATAGATATATAAAATAGGCATACAAATTAAACATTTCCAGGAAAGACATCATAAAGAAATTAATTTTAAAACAAAAGCATTTATGATATCATTTCTTAGAAATGGAAACAAACAATATACTAATGAAGGGGGTGGAGAATAAAAATGTGGCTGAATATTTGATATTGTAGGACTTAGCATCTTCATTGTTTTTAAAGTTGGTCATTGGTTTGATTTTATAATCAGTGCCGAGAATACTACTTCGCATAAATATAATGAAAAAATGGCAGAGGTATATATAGTCTTTGATCTCCATTGTTTTCTATTGTTAAGCAGTCCTGTTTCACTTTAAAACATTTATTATAGTGTATGCATAGTGTGTTTGTGTGTGTGATTGAGTATGGAATGTGTGTGTGAGAGAGCATGTGTGTGTATGTGTGAGAGACAGAGAGACAAAGAGAGACAGAGACAGAGAGACAGAGATAGAGGGGTGTGGGGAGAGGGAAGGGGCATGCCATGGAGAGCATTTGGAAGTCAGAGTACAACTTCATG
Source organism: Rattus norvegicus (assembly GCF_021556685.1). Classification (NCBI taxonomy): domain Eukaryota; kingdom Metazoa; phylum Chordata; class Mammalia; order Rodentia; family Muridae; genus Rattus; species Rattus norvegicus. The sequence continues at coordinate 141,837,499 of NC_141534.1, forward strand.
GACTCTCTCTCAGTCCGTCTTGCTGTGTTCAGTGACTGAAGAACTCAAGCACTGCTTTCCTGGCAGCAACCTTTACCTGCTGAGGCATCTCTGGCTATTTATCTTTCTTTATGAACAGAAAGCATTGTATGAAAACATAAAGGTTCATAGAACACAGATAATAATCTCTAATCTGAGCTGAGGTTTCAGGCAGCCATTGGCTGACGTTAGGTAGTCTGACAGCATGTGCAGTGCAGTGTGCACATGTGTGTTCATAATGAAGGCTGCAGTGAGTATGATGCAACATGAACACCTCCCAGAAACACCTCAGTTTCGTTATGCACAGGAGTTTTTAAATTAAAGTTTTGTTGTTGCATGTTCAGAAGCTTTAGACTCCTGCCAATTTTTTTTTTTTTTCAAAATCCTCCTTCCTCAATTTAGTTCCATGACCCCATGTGGAGTCTCACCCCACAGTTTTAAGAAGCTGGGCCTGGGGGCCTGGAGAGTTGGCTTACCGGTTAAGAGCAGTTGGAGCTCTTGCAAAGGGCTCCAGTTTATTTCCCAGCATCTGCTTGTCAGCTCACAGCCACCTGTTAACTCCAGTTCCAGGGACTCTGTTGCCACCTTCTGACCTCCATGGATGCTGCATGCATGTACATAAACATGTGTACTCATAAACAATTTTGAAAAGAAAAGTCTTGAAGTAGGTAGGACTTATTGATCCTCATTCCTTCTCTGTATACAATCAAGGTAATGCTTCTGAGAGAACTGGTATCAGATGGTGGAAGAGATAAGTTTTCTTGCAGGTAATATATAACATTCTCTCTCTCTCTCTCTCTCTATATATATATATATATATATGTATATGTATATATATATCACAAAAGATATTTAAAATAAGATTGGTTAAAAACTGATCATTGGGTTGTAAAGTAGTGACACAAATAAAAATGAAAATGAGACCATGAATTGCTCATGCTATTTGAAGTTCTTTGAAAAGGAAATTCTGAAGATATTTGGAAGGATGACAGCCTTTGGGGAGTAAGCATTCACTCACTTAAAAGGACCTTGAATAAACTAAATGTCTCATTACAAAATTTCTAATCTTGACTCTTGTTTTAATTTGCTTTTCCATTGCAAACATTGACCAAAAAGCACCCTGGGAAGAAAGACTTTATTTCACCTTACACTTTTCAGTCCGTTGTCAAGGGAAGCCAGGGCAGAACTGAAGCAGCGACTGTGGAGGAGTGCTGCTTACGGGCTTGCCTTCCTTGGCTTGCCCAGCTTACTTGCTTGTACAGCCCAGGACTACCCACCCAAGGGTGGCTCTGTCCACAGTGGACTAGACCTTCCCAGGTCAATCATTAATCACTAAAATGGGCACAAAGTGCCCATAGGCCAGTCTTCATAGGGCAGTTTCTTAGTTGTACTCTCTTCCCAGGTGCATCTACCTTGTGTCAGGTTGACAAGAACTAACCAGCATAGCTCTTAAGTGCTTTACAACTCTGTATATCATCAACATGTCTAAAAAGATTTTGTGTCATTTTAATCACCACGAATAGGCTTTCCTTTGAATTCGTGTAAATGTGAAGTGACACTGTAGCGTGAGTCCTTGAATTATTAGCCCACATGCCAGTAGGCAGTGACAGGGCAGAAATAGTGCTTGTTCTGGGGGAAAGGGGATGACAACGACTTAGGCATTTCCTATAAACATATGATTGAGCCTTTCCATCACAGATCATTTAAAAGAAAATAGGTAAAAATCTAAGTGTGCGTGAATGCCAAATCTCTTAAATATTGAAGTTAGCATGGGTTATGGATAGTTTTTTTGGTGGATTTTTTGGGTGTAGAGGAGTATGTTAACTGCCTTCATAGCAAAACACCTGCAATAATTTATGAAGAGGCTTATCATTTTGGAAATTATAGCCCAGGATGGATTGGCACCAGTGTGTTGCCATATTATAAACCAGATGTGTTTACATTGCAGGAAGGAAGAGGGCAGAGGAAGAGATTGAGTCTCAGTCTCTTTCAGCGGCAAGCCCCTGTGATGGAAGGACTTTAATGTAGGCTCCACCTTCTCCCAATAGTACCAGCAATCTCTTTGACACATAGGCCTATGGGAGACAGCTCACACAGTTGTGCCTATTTTAGATGCATTTTCACATTTGATCTTAGATAAAAGAAAGTGGGGGTATCAGAAATGCAGAAGAGACTCCTTAACAGCTCTCCATGCCACTCAGAGAAACTTGGTGGAAGATGGTGTGTGATGGTTGTGGAGACACAGCTTCTCTTCACTTATTATATTTCATTCCTTATAATCATAAGTGTAGAGAGTCTGTAGTCACCACCCATAGACTCTCCTTCCACATGGCCTTTAAATCACGTTGCACTGACTGACTTCTCAGATTGGATCATCTCCCTCATAAGCATCTTTCAGTTTTTTTCCATTTGGAAAGTGTGAGAATATTTCTAAAGGGGTTTAAGTTTAAGTAAGGCAGGGTTTGAGTAGGGAAGACCCAGTCTAAATGTTCTGTGACCCCATCAACTTGGGTCTTGGAATGAAGAAAAGGAGGGAACACTACTGTTTTCTCCCAAGTTCTGATAGTGGACCTCCATGACCAGCTGCCTTCTGCTCCTGTCCCATGCCTTCATTGAATGATGATCTGTACCCTGCATGGCTTGAGCTATAAACCCAAACTACCCATCCCCCAACTTTTTCTTTGCTTTGAAGTTGGTCTTATTGTGTAGCCCTGCTGGCTTGGAACTGAGAGACCTACCTTCCTTTGCCTCCAGAATGTTAGTATTAAAGACGTGGACCACTATTGGCCCTTTCCCCTTATAACCTGCTTGTTGACAGGATACTTGATTGCAGCAGTGAGGAAACTAACAAATACGTTAACGTGTAGGAATCAACCATTTTCCTTTGTCTTCTGCACTCTGCTTTCATTGGCATATGAACAGTAGCTGCTGGAACTGGAGTTTTGAGAAGCCTATATTATTCTCATTGGAAGTTTGGTAGAGAGCCAGGGGTTTTGGTGTATATCTTTGATTCCAGCTTTCCTGTAGACAGAGTAAGCAGATCCGAGTTGGAGGCTGTCTTAGTTAGGGTTTTACTGCTGTGAACAGAGACCATGACCAGGGCAACTCTTATAAGGACAACATTCAGTTGTAGCTGGCTCACAGGTTCAGATGTTCAGTCCATTATCAAGGCAGGAGCATGGCAGCATCCAGGCGGGCATGGTGCAGGAGGAGCTGAGAGTTCTCCATCTTCATCTGAAGGCTGCTAGCAGAAGACTGGGTTCCAGGCAGCTAGGATGAAAGTCTTAAAGCCCACACCCACAGTGACACACCTACTCCAAAAGGGCCACACCTTCTAACAGTGCCTCTTCCTGGACTGAGCACATTCAGACTATCACAGAGGCCACTCTGGTCTACCTAGAATCCCAGGTCAGCCATGGTTGCCAAGTGAGACCCTGTCTCAAAAGAGCCCCACCCCTACCCACCCACCCCCATAAAACCCTGACCCAGTGGCTTTATGACAGAGATGTGAGTAACATGCAAACATACTCAATCCTTTATATAAGGTTTGTGGCAGAGGAAGGAAGGATCTTGAGTGTGAGGCTGTCTGAGCAATGTAGTGAGAACCAATCAAAAATGAAGCAACAACAAAAAGTAAAACAAACCTGGGTAGAACTGTTGCAGTTTTCTGGTCACATCTGTTAATTTACTAATGAAGCAACCTGTGGGTCAAAGAGATAAGACTGCTAAGAGCAAGTACAGTGTAGTCCTGCTACAACCTGATGTGCCAGGATGGGGTGGTACCCAAGGGGAGCTTCCCCTTCTCTGAGGATTTGGGAGGGTAGGACTTTGAAGAGAGGAAGGAGGGGGGCTGTGACCGGGATGTGAAGGGGATAAATAAATAAGTTAATTAAAAACAAAAACTGGTAGAAGCAATTGTGAAGATCTGTATTGGGGCCTAGATAACTAGTTATGCAAGTATAAAGTCTTAAGTTTTAAGTAAGGCAGTAGTTGACCATAACTTGTTTTAATTGTGAGTGTTATGGCTGACACAATTGCTGAATTAATCTTGAATTATAGTAACAAAGTATCATGTCTAAGGACCCAGACACTTGTGGTTAATTAGAAGTCCACACTAGAAGCTTTGGGGTATTTCTATGCTTAGTCCTAGGTCTATTTTCAAAGGAATCTTGACAGCATATAGCTCACTTTCTCATTTCCACTCCTAGGACTGTTGGAAACTAGACACCCCAGTCCACTCACTGCAGCTGTTGGTCGTGACTATCAGCAATTTTAAATCTGGAGTTTTGTTTGTTTTCCTTAATGTGAGGTTTTTCCTTCTCATCAAATGAAGCAACAACAAAAAGTAACAGATGGCGATTACACCCTTTCCTTTCCTACAGGCCCAGTTAAGTCATGGGAACTCTTATCTCAAGCTGGGAATGCTGAAAGGTGCTTGTCACACTGTCTGAAAGTCAGGCTTCTAAACCTTTATAAAAACGGTAGGGTGGTGTCTGCTGCATTCTGTCCGAAGAGTCTAGAGAGTTTAAGTGATTACGCTACCCACGCTAATAAGGACATAAAAACCAATGGCTGTTAATCACTTTTGGGTTTGCTGTGATCTTGGATGTCAGAAGTGGTGGTTGTGGAAATGCCTAAGGGGTGATACACCTGCTAGAAAAACCAAAGCAAACAACCCCCTCCACTACCGCCAACACACACACACACACACACACACACACACACACACACACACACACACACACACACACACAAATGGTCTCTTGAAGGAGTCAAAATGGGGTTAGATTAAGAGCCTTCCTGTACTCTCCACCAGCAGTTGTCCGTCTTCAGCTCAAGGAACTGTTCTTTACTGAGCATGTGTTACCTTATAACTGTGTTCTTAACCCACTCAGCTCTGGAAACACTGACTCATGTGTGAGTGAACAGTCTCATAGCAGGGTGGCAGCTTGAGTTTAAGAGCTTAAACCAGATGTTTCGTAGACATATTTCTCTTGCTTATAATGCATCAAATCCCCCGAAACAACAAACAAAATAAGAAAAGAAAAAAAAAAACCCAACCTTATTTCTGCCTAATTGTTTACCTCTCTTAAGCCCCTGTTTGCCCTCTGTCCTAGCAGGATCTATTCATAGACCCACCTTCCTTTTTCTCCTGAGTGCTAGGATTAAAACATTTGCCACCGTGCCCTGCTTAGGTGTCTTTTTTTGTTCTGTTTTTTTTTTTTTCTCAAAGCATAAAACACCTCAAAATTTTTGTCAAAAATATTTTGAGATTTATTTTTATTTTACATGTATGGTTATTTTGCCTTGATGTATGTCTGTGTGCCATATGCATACAGTGTGCTCTTGCAGGCCAGAGGAAGGTGTCAGATCTCCTTGGAGCTGGAGTTAGAAATGACTGCTAGCCACTATGTAGGTGTTGGGAATGGAACCCCGAGTTCTCAGGAAGGGTAACCACTGTTCTTAACTGCTGAGCCAACTCTCTCCAGCCCTAGAATTTTTTTTTCTTTTTCTTTTTTTTTAGTTCTTTTTTTCTAGTACTTTCTCCAGAAACTATTTTCTGGGATAGAGAATCCTGACTTCTTCCATGCTGCATAGTAGGTAATTTCCCAAGTGTTTTCTTTCTCCCAGTATACAATTTTGCTTCCGTCTTAAAATGATAAAATCACATGTGTGATAAACAGTTACTGGAAAATAAAAAAATGTGATTATTATTAGTTAAAATTTGATTTGCATTTCAAGTTCATACACCTATATGTCTGGAAGCATTTACCAACGTCTCAGGTGATCTTTGAATAAGAGTGAGGAAAGTTTAAGAAGCCATATTCTCAACCTTTGAGTTATAACAAACTCCACAAGGGTAACATATCAGATATCCTGCATAGCTCTACATTATGATTCATACCAGTAGCAAAATTACAGTTATGAAGTAGCAATGAAATAATTTTATGGTCGGAGGTCACTACACCATGAACTATCAAGTGGTGACCCCCAACCATAAAATTATTTCATTAAAAGTTGAAGCATTAGGAAGGTTGAGAACCACTGTTCTAGGCCAATACTAAATGGTTAGCATTTTTATTAGACAAAAGATATTCTTTGCTAATATGATTTGTTGGTAGCTTCCTACAAAAATACTAACTTTCCTTTGGCTCTCAGGAAATTGGTCTCTAGTTGGGGAGCTGAAGTATATACAAAATTGAGAGTGAGAAGTGCCTCAAGGCCACAGTGCCATACAATGAACCAACCATCCAGTACTAAAACAAGCCACTGTCTGTTCCGATGGGAAGGGAACACAGATCTGCATAGATACTATCAGGAGGCTCTGCTTCCCATCCTGCCATTGAGTCTTAATATCCTGGGGAGATTTTAACTCAGTCAGCGTGGGGTGGGACAGGAAGCTAGTTAGTTTCTAATCTGCACTTTGGTTTATAACATCAAAGAGAATCTTGTATTTTCTTGCTTCCAAGAAACAAGATTGCTCTTTATTTCTGCAAATTCTGTTTCATTTAGGTAGCCTTTATTTAAACAAAAATTGTACATATTCATAGGAATATATATATATATGTGCACACACACACACACACATATATATATAATTGCAATATATGTATACAGTGCACAACATTCAGATCAGTAAACATTTTCTCACACAGTACCTTTTGTGTTGAAGCCATTTAAATTTTTTCATCTAACTTTTTTTGAAACCTGAAAGTACAGAGTGATGATCTGTATCCACATGCTGTGCAGGAGAACCCAGAACTTAGCCAGCTGTAATGTAGTGCCCATCGCTTTTCCTTCTCCATCTTTCCCTCCTTCGAATCTTCCCAGCTTCTGGTAACCGTTCCTCTACTCTCAGCTTCTGTGAGGGCACCAGAGTGCACGGGTGGTTTAGGGAGCTGTTGTGCTATTTGTCTCCCTGCCCCTCTCTCCCCATACTCTGCTCCGAAATGGAAGTTATTGAATCGGTGGGGGTGGGCTTGTCTTCTCATTCTCCTTCACAGATCTGTTAATGTAACCTGTGACTAAATAAATTGGCAGACTTTCTAGTATAGAAGTCAGGTCAGTCTTCACTGCAATTAATTGTACAAGCTAGTGAAATAGGCTTCACTTATAATTGCATGATTCGGACTAAATTTTTGCATTTAATAGCAAGGCCTCATCATATTCCATAAAATCTCATTAACTTGAAACCTGTAATGTAAATTTGTCGTTCATATTTGGAAGCATGCTGACATAAAGTTTAATATGTAATAAAGCTGCTATTGTTTGTTTCAACATGCTAATTATATGTTTTAACAGTTATAGCAGGACAGACTTTGGGCATTGTTTTACTGACTCCTAGTTTTAAGTTAATACCTTCATTAAACTAGTAAATGTTTACATTGAAAAGCTTGTTACTAAATGGTTTTTCTCAAGCAGTCAGAGATTAGTTGAAGTTGTAAACTGTAATTGTTGTGAAATGTGCTGATATTTTTCTCTTGAATTATAGCAAGATCTTTGTCATGGGAGAGGATTGTGAATGACTTGAGCCTCAGTGGCTGTGGGTGGATTTATTTCTTAAAAGGGGTTTCCTGGCTGCCTTAGAGTTTAGTCATCTGCTCTTGTGCTTGAAGTGATCCTGTGTTATGTGCCATTGTTCGTCTCTGCTTTTGCTCCAGTGTTAACCAACCAGTTACTACTTTACTCTCATGTTTACCTTAATTGTCAGGTAGAATCATGTAGATCAAACCTGAGTTTGATCACCTGCTATATTGCCAGGCACCATGTTTTGATGGCCTTTTATCTATTAGGTTACTGCCTGTAATAACTGCCCTAGAAACACTGTTTTAGAGGCAAAAAGTGGGTGCTTTGAGGGACCACATATGTGGCTCTAACTCACAGAGCTGTCAGAGAGTTAAGATTCAAATTGTGTCTGCCTTTGGAACCCATGCTCTTAACTTTGCTGTACCACGACCATGGAGAGCCTCCCCAGTTTCCTCCTCATCAAGTTGATAATGCTCTTTCCCTTTAAGTGGAGTCTTCTGCTGAAAAGGATAGCCTTCCTCACTCTCCTCTTTCCTACCTCCACTACTCCTGTTATTTTTTTGGGGGGCGGGGGCTTGGTTTGTTTGTTTAACATGATGTATTCCTGGCTGGCCTGGAATTTGCTATATAGACCAAGCTGCCTTTGAACTCAGAGATTCCCCTGCCCGTTTCTGCCTCCCAAGTGCTGGTGTTAAAGGTGTGCACCATCATGACATGTATTTGTTTGGTTTTTGGTGTTGTTGTTTGTTTTAGTTTTTAATTTTAAAAATGTTTTTATGCTTCTAAAATATTTACTTTTAATTGTGCATTGGTACAGTGCCTGTGGGCCAGAGGCTTCAGATCCCTCTGGAGCTAGAGTTAAAGGTGGTTGTGGGTCAGCTGACAGGGGTTCTGGAAACTAAACTCAGTTCCTGTGGAAGAGCAGAAAATGCTTTTACCCACTGAGCTGTCTTTGCAGCCTCCTTAAAAATCTAAAAGATGTATTTAATAAAGCACCAGTGTTTTGTGTGCATGTGTGTATGTGTGCCATGTGTATGCCCGTGCCTGCAGAGGTCACAATAGGGCATCACAGCCTCTGGAACTGGAGTTGCAGACATTTGTGAACCACCTTGTGGGTTTTAGGAACTGAACGGGGTCCTCTGCTAGAACGGCAAGCACTGTGACCTGCCGAGCATCTGTCCAGCCATCACCCTTTAGGATATATTTTGAGACAAGTATCTCCCAGAGTAACTAAGACTGATCCTGAATTCTTGGTAATTCTCCTGCCTCAGCCTTCGAATGCTGTGATTATAGGTTCAAGCTACTATTCATGGCTTGGATTGTAATTCTTGAGAGCATAATTACTATAAACATTAGTCAGGCATTCATGCTGATGGTATGGAGAGACTCATGCTGAATCTAAGGCAGTTAACTTAACATTGTTCAGGTTCATGATTTTCTATAAATGAAAGAACCTAGTATATCTAGAAAAATAGGAAAAAGAAAAAATACCCATCTGGTTGGTTATATGAGTACAATGATTAGCAATTTAGACTGAGAGTTCTCTTCATGTCTGCCAGCTCCTTAAGTCCAAGGCAAATTATCTAACCTCCTTAAATGTTTACTTATCTTTAAACATAGAAAGCACTGGTACTGACTTCAAAGAAGATGAACTTAGATTTCATGAAGTGCTTAGCTGAATGTTCTACACAAAGTAAGCTTTAAATGTTGTCTTAAAGCCCCTGGTGAACCATGAATTGGAGCCTTGCCTGGACAACATTGAAGACCCTCTCCATTTAAAACCAAACAAGCTCACACTAAAACCAAAAGGGAAACCTCACACAAAACAAAAATGGCCAAATATTGCCTTATTAACATGAGCTAATAGAATAACTATGGTACTATTAAGTTTAGAACTTACATGAAAGCTTTGAAGTAGGACAGTTACAGCCTTTAGGTAATTACTTCAGGATGCAAGTTAGACATCTACATTCTGAGTTACTATATTACAATTTTAAGTGGACTATGCTTTAAATACTCTGTAGTGAGAAAGCCAAGTAAATTGGTAAAATTATGTCAGCTAGCCAAGCTATATCTGGAAAGATAGACTTGTGTGTGCTTTGTTTTATTTGCAAAGACTCAGTGGAAGAAATGTCATTTTTTTTATAAGACAGGAAAAATTATAGGTATTATAGATCTGGCATGTGTTGTATGATCAAAAAATGGCTGAATTTCATTGGAAGTTTAGGTTTAGGAGAGAGGTTATTTCCCACACTGGGATTTTATTTTATTTTTAATTTGTGGTTCTCACGATTGTACCCAAGCCTGTGTGTGTTAGATAGTAAGCACTCTACTACTAGACTGAATTCTTGAGATGGATTTTGGGTTTTGTTTTTTTGTTTTGGGGTTCTTCGGGGGTTTTTGAGTATTACATAGTAATCTGTTCTTATTTCTTACTTTCATGAGAATGTTCAGTTCAGTCCAAGTATAATAGAAAACAGAACCTTCGCTTTCAGTTACCAAAACTCATGCAAAACTCATTTCTGACAACCTAAGTTTATGGATAATTTTGGCTGCAAAACCCCTGCCCACTTTTGATCTTTTATAAAAATGTATTTTTCACTCAATGAGGGGAAAAATGAAAGGCATTACCTGTTTATGCTGGACTATCTTTCCTATTATTTTCAGAACCCTTTGAGGTCTGTTCATACCTTCACCAGTCTTAAAGAAATGCTGAGTGTGAGGGTAGATGAAACGTGTGTGTGTGTGTGTGTGTGTGTGTGTGTGTGTGTGTGTGTGTGTGTGTGTGCGTGCGCGCACTCATGCATTTGTGGAACTGGTTTGTAAATACAAGAGAATGTATTGATTTCCCTCTTAGAATATTATCCAGCAACTTACTGGGGATGAGAGACCGCTGTTTGTGCCTTTACCAACTGCAGTAACAGGCTGAAATACACAGCATTCACTTCAGTTCAGAGACCGTGAAAACTACTACTGTTCCCTACTTTCTCATCTGGAAAAAAAACTAAAAACAACAACAACAACAAAACCCACATAGACTTAAAGATCATCACAGCTCACTGTGTAGAGTTGGACTTTTATTAGGCTGATACAAAATAAGAAACAGTTTATAACCTTATAAGGCTACATAGAGGAGCTCTTGTCTAAAACAAGTAAAAAACCCAACCAAATAAGCAAAAAGCCAAGAAACCACCCCACCCCACACATACACACGTTCCTCCCAGTCTATGAAAGTATAGCCAGTGTTAAATCTTGTAAGATAACATAACTACCTTCTCCTACATGGCTGGGAAGGCAGGCGGTATGTGGTTTCATTAATATTTCTTCCATGTTACATAGTCTCTCTTGAATGTTTTAAGAGTTGTGAGTTCTGTTGGAGTGATCAGTTTAGGTAGTTGTTTTTATTAGATAATAAAGCCCCTCCCCTTCCACTAGTAAACTACTAATTCAAATATGTTTTTACAGTAAAGTAAGATCACTGGCTTATGTGTTTGAATACTTGCCTTTTTGTGGGGTGGTAGTGGTGCCACAGGGCCTTATGTAGCCCAGGCTGGCCTCAAATTGGCTATGTAGCTAAGCATAATCTTGAACTTGTGATCTTGCCTGGCCCTCCTAAGCGCTGGGATCCCTGGTGTGCACCACCACACCCAGTTTGGGTTGGGCCTGGTGGAGTCCAGGACCTCTGCATACTGACAGGTGTCCTACCAACTGACCTACTTCCCCAGCTCATGAGTTTGAGTGCTTCCAATGTCTTAATATATATCATTTCACTAAAATTCACTCACAGTTTGTGATCACTTTGTTACTTTTTTTTCTTGAGTAGGTAAGTTCTTGCTTTGCTATATCTTTATCAACAATGGAAATTTTGCTTTCCTACTCTGTCTGAATTTATAGGTGGGAAAAGATGCCATCTCAAAATTAATGAAATTATGCATCATTTAGAAATGTTACTACTATCTTGTCAGTTTGTGTTTGGCTTGGATCCAAATCTTTTACCCTCCTGATTATCTCTTCATATTGCAGGGTAAACTTCCTAAACTTGGGTGTGTTACACTAACGTGCTTTCATGAAGAAGAGGTTGTCAGCTGGGTGGTGGGGGTGCACACCTTTAATCTTGTGACTGTACCCCCCCACCCGATCCCTGGTTCCCTTCTTCTGAGACCAGGGTCTTGCTATGTCACTCTAGCTGGCCTGAAATTTGTAATTCTGTTTTAGTACCAGAATGTTAGAGCTATATTTAGGGCAGACTTTACTTGAGATCAGTCAGGTGCCACAAAGGGAAAGAAGAGAATCTAAACAGTTCAGAAAGCCGTCAGCAGGGCAGTGCAGTTACCCAGTGGTCGGAAGTTCAGGTCAGCATTTAAAAGCACTTCCAGAGGACCTGGGTTTGAGCCCTAGCATCAGTGTGGCAGTTCACAGCTGTCCATAACTTCAGTTCCAGGGGACCTGATGCTCTCTTCTGGCTTCCACAGGCACAAGTCACGCTTGTGGTGCACAGACATATATACAGGCTAAACACCCCCACACAGAAAAACAAACAAACAAATAAAAATTATGAGGTGATTTAAATCATGCAAATGGATTTTACTAAAGGAGCTGCTATATCAAGTAAGTATCAACAGTTTTATAAGAAAACCAACAAAATACACGTTTAACCCCCAGGGCAGCATTCTGGTTTGGACATTTCAGGTTTTTGTGTTTATTTGTGTTTATTTTTTAAAAAGTGTAGCAGTGACATTGCTGAATTAAACTTTGCCAAAGTGGTTATTCATTTTATATTTCCACCAGGAGCTGCATGAGCATTCTGTTCTCCCACAGTTTTACCTGCTCCATTGCAGCCATTCTTGTTGGTATGAGTTGGTAATGACTAATCATATTAAGCATTTTTCCTGTGCTCATTTGTCATTTTTCCCCTAGTAAAGCATCTTCAAATTTTGCTTATTAAATTTTATTTTTGTTTGAGTTATAAAAATTTTTCATATATTCTGAGTGAGCCTGGGAGATAGCCCCTTGGGTAAAGATGGTTTTCTGCCAAGCCTGACAATTCGAGTTCAAGACCCACATGATGGAGACCCACAGGATGGAAAATGAGAACCAATTATCCCAAATTATCCTGTGACTTCCATACAGGGGCCATGCCATAATCATGCCTACATATACACAAAATGATTTTTAAAAATGTAATGAGAAGTAATCTTTACTGTATTATGGATGTGTGTTTTATGTGATTTGAAATATTTTCTCTTAGTTTATAGCTTGTTTTTATTTTCTTTAAAAAAAAACCAATTTTATGTGTATGGGTATTTTGACTGTGTATTTATACTACTTGTATGCCTGGTGCCCAAGAAGGCCAAAAGACAGTGTCAGATCCTCAAGAACTGGAGTTACAGATGGTCGTGAGTTGCCATCTGAGTTCTGGAAACCAAACCAGGTCCTTTGGAAGTGGGATGATGTACTTGGTGTCTTAGACCTTCATCTAAGTAAAGATTTTCTTCCATGTTTACTCTAAAAGTATTTTTATGTTTATGCCTGTGTTCTGTATTAATTTTAATTAATTTTAATTTTCATCAGTTAAAGCTAAACTTAGCTGGTGTTAACATGGACCTCCACTCCAGGCCTTATGCACTCGTTTATACTCAGCAAGCAAACTGAGTTATACCCCAGACATTCAGTTCCTCTCTTCCTAAAAATGTGTATCTGCTTGTTCTGGTGCCTTTTATTAAAAATCTCTCTCTTTGTTTTAATCTAACCCCCCCCCCCCGCCCACTCCCCGAGACAGGGTTTCTCTGTATAGCTATGGCTGTCCTGGGCTTGCTTTGTAGACCAGGCTGGCCTTGAATTCACTGAGATTCACCTGCCTCTGCCTCCTAGTGCTGGGATAAAAGTTAGACGCCACCACGCCCAGCTTTGATGCTGTTTTATAATTCTCAGCTTTATATATGCTGGCCATCAGAAGGCTTCGTGATCTCACTGAACTGGGGAAGGAAGATGAGAGATGGTTTGTCTTGGGTCTTGCCCTCATTACAGGGAGCCCTTGTGTCACAGTTCTCTCTGCTCGGATGCCTCGCCTTTTTAGAAGGGACCCACAGAGTCTTTTGTAAACAAGGAGTCTAAACCTAAAGTTGGCTTTGTAAGAAGTTGCTCTGTTCCCCTCTCCCCTGAAGGTGATTATGAAATCTTATTTTTACACACAGGGGTGGGTAAGCCTCAGGCAGTGGAAGCTGTCTTTCTGAACATTAATGGTTCCAGTATGAGAATGGTGAAATCCGTCAAACATTTTTGTTCCAGCAGTAATTTTTTACTATTTAAAAGTAAAACAACCTTATTGTGGAAAATCTTGGAAATTACCCAGATATGAAGAAATCTATCATCTCTGTCCTGTTCTGGTTCAGCAGTATTTTTAAAGTTTGTGTGCTTAATATACAGTCCTTGGATAATATACTTTTGTGTTTGGGTTTTTGATGGATTTGAGTTGTTTTTTGTTTTTTGTTTTTTTTTATTCTTAGAGGGACTGGTATAAACCTTTAATCCCAGCACTGTGGTAGACTGTGAGTTTGAGACCAGCCTCATCTATGTAAGGTATTCAAGACCAGCCAGGACTACATAGTGAGACTCTGTCTAGACAAAACAGAAAATGTGGGTGTTAGCTATGGATGCCTAAAGACACACTCTATTTTCTTTCTTTCTTAGAAGGGAGCGATTGGGAGCTTGTACCTGACAGACACCTGCTGTAGTACCAGGCCCTGTGCTCCACAAAGCTCTAGGAAGTATTACAAGTATGTTACAAAAGTATTAAGATTATTTCCAGCTCTGTGCTTATTATCTTCCTCCTTTTACAGGTGTGAATTAAATTACTTGCCACGTGTCTTTAATCTAGTAGGGGACAGACTTTAAAACTTGAACTTGCACGTTTTTCAGTCTTTTTTTTTTTTTCATGTTTGAAAGGCTGTGAGAGAAGAAAGGGTGAAGCAGTTTTCTTTCTTTGGGTTTCATGTCATCTTTGTGTTCATAGAGAACTTGAACTTGAAGCCTCCTAAATGCCCAGTTCTGAGCAGATTAAAACTTGCTTCTCCTCTTTTTGTGTTGTGCTTTAATTTGAAGACCCTTCCTTGCCTTTCGCTTTGGTGAGGATAGATTTTCTAGTGAGGAACATCTCAACATTTAAAATTGAAAATAAAGTTACTTTCATGTAATACATTCATCTTCTCCCAGATCCTCTCCATCTCCCCACTCTTCTTTTTATCCTTCATGCCCTCTAGCTCCTAGAAAACAGATAGGCTAATAATAAAGACAGATGAACAATAATAAAGAAAATGAGTAAACAAACTGCAAAAAAAGCACAAGAAACACATACATGCGTACACACACACACACACACACACACACACCCATAAAAATACCATAATATACAAGCAAAAGACCAGTAAGGTAAAAAAAAAAAGAGGGGAGACTCCCTGAAAAAAAAAAAAGAAAAAGTGGGTTCCTTTTGTGTTGGCTATCTCCTGCTGAGAATGCAGTCTGCCCTTAAGTGTGGTTTGTATGCTCACCAAGGCTCCCTTGGAGAAATTAATTTTTCCTTTGAGAGTGGTTGTTAATTGGAGCCAGCTTCTTAGTTGTGATGGGAGCTCTTGTCTACTTCCCATCTTAGTGCTGAGACATGCGTGCTGTCAAGTCTCTGTTCTCTCTGGAGACACTTTCCTTGGCTTCATTCATTCCTCTGGCTGTTATTACCATCTTTCTTCTGCCTTCTCATCGTTCCCTGAGCCCGAGGTAAACCAGATACTGCGTTATCCCTGAGCCCTAGGTAAACCAGCTACTGGGTTAGGCATAGCGGCTCATGTCCACGTCCCCTTTCAGCACTGGGACCCCATCTGGCTTAGAGCTATACAGGCATGACGATGCCACAATCTCTATGAATCCATATGTGTCAGTCCTGTTACATCTAGAAGGCCTGTTTCCTTGCTTTCTTCTGTCACTACTGGCTCTGACAATGTTTCTATCTCCTCTTTTCTGAAGTCTCTGAGCCCTAACTGGAGAGATTTATTGGAGACATCCCATTTAGCACATACTCTTTACACACTGTCCAGTTGTGGGTCTCTGTTTTATTACTACCCACTACAGGAGAAGGCGTCTCTGATGATGGCTGAGTGGGTATAGCAGAATGTTGTTAGGAGTCATTCCTTAGCAGAATAGTAGTGTCTGGCTTTCCTCTAAGTCTGTGGCCCATCCAGTCTCAAATGCTTGGCCCCTGGAGCAATGGTTCCATTTCAAAGAGTGTGTCTTAAATCCAATCAGATACTGGTTGATTACTGTTAGAACTTTTGTGCCATTCTTTCACCAGTGCATCATGCAGGCAGGACAGCACCGTAGATCAGAGGGTTTGGTGCTTATCTTTCTCCTGTGCTAGCATACAGAGTTCCTCCCAGTACTATAAACACCAGTTAGTAGGAGTGAAGGCTTCAGTTAGGCACCAGATTGTCTTCTCCGTGTTCATTTAGATATTTAGGTGTTCTCTTCAACAGTAGGGACTTATCATCAGTTTGTGGAGGGCAGCCAACAGCCTTGGCAACAACCTGAATGATTTGGGATATCCCATGGACCTCTTTGCCCAGCATCTCAATTTGATGTATCCCATTCCTGTCAGTGGCAATTTCACTTGGTGTCTTGGGGCTCTGTCTTCCTCATTTGATGATTCCATGTGGATTTCCTTTATATATGTTTTTATTTTAAGGAGCTTCTACTGTAGTAGGTTTCTGTAAGACCCCTCACATGGCCCTTAGTGTTAGCAGTTTTCCCCATATTCCCTCCCTTACCCTCTTCCCTTCTCCTCCTCGTTTAATCCTCTTGCTCCAGTCTCCTCCCCTGTTTTATCTACCTATATGTTGTTTCTCTTCCCTTTAGAGATCCTTCCCTCCCCACTAGTTTAATAAGGAGCATTGTTTTGAGTTGGGTTGATTTTTATCAGCATTCTTGATTTAGTAAGCATTTACTGTGGGTTTTGGCTATTACGAGTCCTGCCTATTTGACAAAAGATCCTTTCCTAGTGTTGACACACTAGGACACACATTCCTTATTTTTCATGTTGGAACCAGAAATAAAGTTCTGATGCTGTGTCAGAGAACCTGCTTTGAGGACAAGCATTTAAAGAATTTCTGTGCTTAGTACCCCTGAGCCTCAGATCCCCAAACTGTTAGGAAGGAGACGGAGGAGACACTAGGGATGGGTAGATGGAGGTCGTTATGATTCACTGGCATCATTTTCCTCCACCAAGCCTGTATTTATGACTGCCAGGGCCTGCTCCACAGCCAGAACTTGCCATTGACCCCTCAGCTTATCAAATAGCACAGCTTATTATGTTTGTTTACTTCGTTGTCATAGTATCCATCTGGAAAACAGAAGGTGGTTGTGTTTGTGTAGGAATCCAGGGCTTCCCCTCAGTTGACATTTACTGGTAGAAATCTTTCAGTGATTCAGGCTAGGGCTTGAGGCTGTGAGCACAAAGGGAGAGGGTATGCTTGGACTCTGGACAGTTATAGAGTTCTTAATATTAACCCACTCTGTTAATCACTAAACTGTTTTGTGTGGTGATTAGGTCTTTCTACTTAAGCTAGTTACTTGTTATAGGAATTGTATTTATTCCAGTCAGGTATTCTTAGACTGAAGCTTAGGGTCTGCTCTACAATGAAGTGCTTCACTGGGACAACAGGCCTATATAGACAGAAACAGAACAACAAAAGCAAAGGAACAAGCAAACCTTACAGCACTGGCTTTGCTACATTTAGCAAAAGCAGTTTACGAAATGCAAAAATGAAAACATAAACTAAAAAGTGATGAATTTTTTGGTCTTTTGTTCTGTTGCTAGTGAGTCTTAGTTGCAGAAAGAACATCACAAGGGTAAATTCCCTACTTTGTATTGTTTTTCTTTTTCGTGGATAGAGAAAGGTTATGAAGAAAACATTACCGGATTTGGTGAAATGTCAGCATATAAAATACAATGTTTCTAGAATGTGTAAGGGGAACTACAAACAGCTGAGTTAGAATTTAGTGAGGTTAGCGCCAGGCTTCCAGCTCTGTTCTGAGGAGTGGTGCTGTCCTTTTCCGGCTTCTGCTTTACTCTTTGGACTGTTTACTTCCTGGACTGTCTTTGCAGTCCCTTTGCTCTCAGGTGCTCAACTTACTGCGGAAGTTCTCTTTGGTATCACAGCTGATTAACTCTTCTTTACAGCTGAGGAAATTAAGACAAACATTTCATGGGCCATGTGCTGTCTTTCCATTTAATGCCTGTTTTCTCAGAATGTGTCCCCCACCCCCATCCAACAGGTGCACTCAGTCAGAAAGCCCCATCTCTGATCTGTAATAAGCAAGGGGAGGTTATCTGAGCAAAGCCAGTTCTTTGGAGTGGACTTGGTTAGGGTTACCTACGACCTGGAAAGATTCTAGGTTACTCTAGTGGATACTGACTTACGGAGT
The DNA here is from genome assembly GCF_021556685.1 of Rattus norvegicus. Lineage (NCBI taxonomy): Eukaryota > Metazoa > Chordata > Mammalia > Rodentia > Muridae > Rattus > Rattus norvegicus. The sequence goes on from NC_141534.1 coordinate 141,855,514, forward strand.
TTGTGGGAGTTGTATTTGAAGCCATGTCAGTATAGGGAAACAGTTTGCTCCATATGACTGGCAGTTTTCATCTCTGCTCTTCACCGTATGCAGTGAGCTCAAGACTGTGGTGCAGCTCTTGAGAACCAGCACTAAGAAAACTGCCTGACTCACTCTCATTTTAGAGACTTTGAAAAAGTAAACTAATATAGCTTGGAATTTTTAATAGTCATTTATTCAGAGGTAGTTTAACGAGGAAATTTGGTTATTTAAAATAGTCCATTTCCTGAAATTTGGCCTAATTTTATTTTTTCTTACCTGCCTTTCATATTATGGAGATGGTTTATGTGGTATTGTGCTCTCAATGATCGTACATTTAATCAGATTCCGCCTGGACTTGCAGTGCTGTTGCTTAACCTTTATTATGTTGGTTATTTAGAAATTGACCTGGGCGTTGGGGAGAGGTACCAACAGGGATGGAGAGGGCCAGTGGCTACTCATGTTTGTCTTACTGTGTTAACACAGTCCTTGAAAGCTCCTTCTTCTTTTGCCTTAGTTGGTGAATGTCCTAACACTAGGGCTTGTACTGGCAGCAGGAACCTAAGATCCAGGCATTCACGTGAGGTACACTTAGCAAGCAGAAAGCACTGGGTCCTTGGAAGGGTTTGATGAGGAATTGCTGCTCATCCTTAAATTGTGGATTTGAGCCTTGTGATAAGGGTTGATGTATTTGGAGACAGGGAGAACATCAGGGAAGCTTTGGTTCAGCGGGCAGCCTGAAGACCTGGACAGTGTGGTTTGATAAACAGCCAGAGAGCCAGAGCTATGCTCTTTGATAGTCACAGCTGGTTCTTCAGCCCAAGCATGATCAACACACACAGATGCTTTGCCAAAATAGTGAATAAATGAATGAATGAATGAATAGCTCTGATTGCAGCTTTTGACAGCCCTCTTTCCTAGTGAACCAGGCTTCTACTGTCTGCATTTCTCTAGGTGTTTTTATTTTCCAAGTTCTCACAAGAGCAGCCCAGTAAATGATGACCAATAGCTTTTCCAGCTCTGAAGTTCAAGCTCTTTCACATAAAATAGTCCAAAGATCAGAGTTGTCACAGCACTGACCCTACTTCTTCAGGATCACTTTCTGCTGTGGTATAATTTCTGGTGCAGTGACAAAAATACCTGAAAAAAGCAACTTTGGGGGAAGTGTTACTCAGCCTGTCTATCATTCCCGGCCAGTGTGGCAGGAACCTGCAGTCCCAGGTCTTGTCACATCTACAGCCAAGATCAGACAGCAAGTGAGTGCATACATGCCTAGTGCTCAGCTTCATTTCTGTGTTCTACTCTTACACAGTCCAGGGCCCAAACCAAGGACTCGTGCTACCTGTGGTGGCCTATGTCTTCCCACATCAGGTAATCATCAAGAGTGTTCCTCAGAGACGTGTGCCTGATCCTTCATTGACCCTCCTTTCCAGGTGATCCTAGATTCTGTCAAAAGTAGACACAAACATGTGCTAACTACCACAGAATGAAACTGGCTGGATAGAACAGCCGCACTTGTAAATCGAAGACTGAGAAGTAGAGCAGAGAATTGTGCAGACTGATAATATCAGGTCATCTGGCCTTAAAAACATACTCTTTTATAGACCAAGGCACCTGTCATACCCTGAAATACAAACCAGGGAAATGAGGTGCACCCCTGTTCCCCTTTTCAATAGCACAAAGCCGTGACAAAGGCATGAGAAAACTTGAACCACAAAGGTCTATGATTTCCTTGAGTTTTGATGTGCTATTTCACAAGTTTGTTGTCGTCATCGTCCTCATGTATTCTCCCCATTTGTACTCCATTTTCTTTCTATTTTATTCTTCTTGAAACAGGATTCTACAGCATGTCCTAAACTGGTCTCGAACTCATGGCCCTCCTTCCTTTGCCTCTCAGGTGCTTGGATTATAGCATGCACCACCAAGCCTGGCTATATCTTATGTTTTAAAAAGATGATGTAGTTAGAAAATGACAGAGCTTCTTTATTTGCTCTATTTTTTTATTGACTTAATGATTTATTTAATTTTGAGACAGGGTCTCACTGTATAGCCCTGATGGTCCTAGAACTCACTATGTAGACCAGGCTGGCCTCAAACTCACAGAGGTACATATGGCTCTGCCTCCCAATTGATGATATTAAAGATGTATGCTATTATCCTGGCTTAAAAAATTCTTAATTATTACTGTACCTATTAATATCAGAGGCAGTCTTTATACATAGCCTTGGCTGTCTTGGATCTCACCATGTAGATGAGGTATGCTGGAATTCAGAGATCTGCCTGTCTCTGTCTCCTGAGCTAATTCTTAAAGTGTACTGTTTTACAATCCCATTGCTTCCAGTGCACACATTTGAGCAACCATCATCATGACCGATTTTAGAATATTTTCATCATCCTTAGAAGAAGAATTGTGCTGCTTAGCTATCATTTTGACCTAATGCTTAATAACTTTGTGCCTGAGTGACTCGTTTCAGCTCTCTGCTGAGTTCACTTTACCTGTTAAAGGTTTTTCTTTTTTGTTTGAGTTTTGTTTTGAGACAGGGTCTCATGTATCTCAGCTGGCCTTGAACTTGCTATAAAGCTAGGGATGACCCTGGAAGCCTCTGCTTTCCCGAGTAAGTGCTGTGTTGTCACTGTGTGTTATTACTTGTGGTTTATTTAGGAGTTAAACACAGGCCTTGTACATGCCGGGTGAGTTTTCTACCAACTGAGCTGTATACCCAGCCCCTTGATACATTTCTTTTTTATTTTATTTTAAAATTTATTTTATGTGTATGGGTACTTTGTCTGCATATCTGTACTACTTACGTACTCCGTGCCCATGGAAGTCAGAAGAGGATATTGGGTTCTCTTGACCTGGAATTACTTATGATTCTGTGCTGTCACATGGGTGATAGGTATTGAACCTGGGTCCTCTGTAAAAAACAGCCAGTGCTCTTAACTGCTAAGCCATGTTTCCATCTCCTTCTTTCATTTCTTAACAGCCAGCACAAAATTGAATTAGATTATCTTACTTCCTTGATTTGATAACTTTATGAAAAGGATATTGTCCATTAGAGAATTATGGCTAATGTGTGCTCCTTCCCCCTCCCTCCCTCTCCGTACCTCTCCCTCCATCTTCCTCTTCCTCCCTCCCTCTTCTTCCCTCTCTTCCTCTCCTCTCCCCCTCCCCTCCCTCCCTCCCTCCCTCCCTCCCTCCCTCCCTCCCTCCCTCCCTCCCTCCCTCTGTCATCTCCCCTCTCTCCCCCACCTATCTGAGTGTGTGTGCGAATGCTTGTGTACGCTCGTGTGTGTATTTGTATACATGCTTTAAAATAGATTTCTGTAGTTTGCATGTTTTGTCAACACAGGATCATGTTTATTAATATTAAATATATCAGCTTGGTATATATTGTGGCTTCTCATGTATATCTTGGTACATATCCATTTTACATGCATTTAGACTTTCCTGTGTTTCCGGATCTTCAGTGTTTTGTCTTTTACTTATTTTTTTTTCTTTTAATCCAGGTCTTTGGGTATGACAGGCAAGTACTCTATTATCTTTTGAAGATAGTGGTATTGTCAGATAACTGCATATGGGATTTCTCTTCCTTTGTTTTACTGACTACCCTAGTTTCTTTGTTCCTGTGATAAAGTACAATGATAACAGTAGACTGACAGAGACTCACCACAGTCCATCATGGCAGGCAGGAGACAGAGGGTAGGCACTGCTGCTCAGCAACTTTTCCTTCACAGTCCAGGGTCCCGGTCAGCGGTTTGTGTCAGCCACAGTGGGGACTCTATCTCAAGAGTATCTATCTCCCCCCATCCCCGCCTCAGGGAGTTCTACATTCTGTCAGGTTGACAACACTAATTGTTTTATTTTCTTATGGTACAGAGGATCCTGCTCAGGGCTTTTCCTGCACATGGTAAACAAGTGCTGCCCTGAGAGCTTCATCACACTCTGGCCACTCTGTCATTAGATTCCTCAATGTTCAGTATATTCCTTCCTAGGAGTTGGACAGAGGCTAGGTGAAGTGGTTCACACAGTTAATCCCACACTGGCAGAGGCAGGAGGATCTCTGTGAGAGCCAGGACAGCCTGGTCTACCATAGAAGTTCCAGGACAGCCAGGGCAACATTAAAAAAAACAAACAAACAAACAAACAAACAAAAAAACCCTGTTTCAAAAGCAAAACAAACAAAAGAATTGGATAGAGTTTAGGTGAAGAAATTTCTACTACCTGTACAAAGTAATTGTTTCTTGTATGTATCAATTCCTATTGCTCCTTAAAATAGGTTTGTTGTTGTTGTTTTTAGACAGGGTCTCATTATGTAGCTCTGGGTGGCCTGGACTCACTATATAGATAGTCCAGGCTGACTTAGGCCTCTCCAGGGTCATTTTACTTTTTATTTTAGTTAGCCAAAAGCTTAGAAATAACTGTTAAATCATTATTGCTTATGAAAAGCATTATAGGGTTAAAGACGGCAATACTGGGATTAGAAATATACCCTTCTTGGCTCACTTATTTTCCTAATTTTCTAGTAGAGTCTAGTCATTTCCCCACAGGTCCACTCAGATTGAGAAAAGAATCATTGCAAGTCTGAGGTGTGCAATTTGTTTAGTTGCTTGGATGTACGCAGTGGGCATTTTATTTAAGCTTACTATTTTGGATTGGAAAATACTGTTAATATAGTGTTGGTGATTAAAAACTAACCCTAACCACTCCTTTATTGCGATATACATAATGACCTAGAGTGTATACCCACTGCTCTTAGTTCACAGCTCACGCTGGCAGCATTTTCCTTCCCTGTGAGCCTCCTCAGCTTATGCTAAATTATTGACGTGAGTTCTTGTTGAGCTAAAAATGTCTCCTAAAAGGCCATGTGGTTATGAATCTGGGGATTCCATTCCTCAGTCCACTGAGAACTAACAATAAAAGCCTACACTGTATGTGTCATTTCGTGTTAGAAACTGTGCATTCTGGTAACAGTTTCTTGTTTACTCCTCCATGACATCAAGAAGGTGATCCTGTGATCTCTCTTCTTTTGTCTGGGCTTCTGATGCTTAGGTTAAAGAAATGATCCCTTACCTTATGTGTCTGCATTTTTTTAAAATCAGCTTTTGAAAAGATACATAAGGTTCTCATCTAGGTGTGTTTATCTCCAAAGTGAGTTTTTTTCTTCTTTGTGATAGTTTATTCTTTTTTTTTTTCTTTGTGAAGTGGGAGTTTGAACTTGCAGTAATCCTCTTGCCTCAGGATCCTGAGTATGCTGGGGCTGTGGCCTGTTTTTTATGCTATTGTGCCAAGTGCTTTTGAGAATAAGAAGTGAGAGGAATGCTGGACTTGGTTGCATGTCTGGTGTTTGGGAGGCAGACAGCAAGAGGGAGGAGGATCTCTCTGACTTGGAGGACAGACTGGTCTACACAGTGACACGGTCTCAAAATGAACAAACAAACAAACCAATAAATATAAGGCAGTAAAAATCGGCCTGGAAGAACTTTCTAAAAAGCAAGGGCAGGGAAAACCAACAATAATTATTTTAGAAGACTCCACCGTAGGCTTGTTCCCTCAGCAGTGTGCAGAGAGGCAGATGGAGGTCTGTTGTCTTTCCACCACCATGTCTCGTGTCTGGTTGTAGCTCTTGACTCTTCAGAGCGGTCTGTATGCCACTGAACTTGGACACAGCTGCTGCTTCAGACCCACTGTACACATCTGTTGCGTGGTGGCAAACCTCATGATTTGCTTTTATTTTAGGTTGTTGGTGTTCTATGGGCTTTTTCCTTTTATAGAACCGTATCCCTTGGTGGAGGATCAGTTTGAGTTTGACTACATTATTTAATTGTAACAAGTGCCCTGTTTAAAATGTCTAAGCCAAAGCTCCATGAGAAGAGATAGGACTAGGGGGGATTGTCTTGTTTAGAAGTAGGGCCCTTTGAGGGATGAGGCATGTAACTAACTGCCTTACGCAGTTTTAAGGAAACTAAGATCTCTTTAACAAACATATCACTTCTTGGTTGAAAAAAAGACATTATTGTGTGTGGAGCGGGGTGGGGTGGGGGGAGTATGGTGAAGATGAATATGAGTATGAGTGAGTACATGTACCTGTAGAAGCCAGAAGAGGATGTCCGATCCCCTCAAACTGGAGCTGTGCTTGTGAGCCCGCTGTGGGTCCTGAGAGCTGAACTTGGCTCCTTTAGGAAAACAGAAAGTGCTCTTAACTACTGAGCCATCTCACCAGCCCCTCATTTAATCTTGATTTTTAGTAATAAATGCTTATTGTGGAGCATTTACGAGGAATTATATTATGAAGAATTTAACTCACGGAAGCTTCATGACGTGAGATGGAAAAATAAAATTACCTGTAATTGTACCTTGAGTCATTGAGTATAGTCTTTCTCTTTTATTTTCTGCCTTACCTTGTAGCAGGGAGTGATACATACCTGTATTGGACTTCTGATCACTTTAAATGTAATTGTTGTACACATTATTTAGTTTGTTTTGCAGTTTTAATTGACATACTAAAGCATACTTAGGCATTCTTCAAATGTAATACAGATTACTGTCTTTTTAATATTATGAATGCCTTTCTTACCATTCCTGTTTAAAATTGTGATTTTAGAATATCTTATATATACTAACTAGAATTATATTACCTTGAATAATTTTGAACAGCTGGTTACTTTTAGAACTAACAGACTTTTCTTCACCAAACTGTTATATTTAAGCATTTTTGGATATTTCCCCCTCCCTCCTTTTGTTCTCCTTTTCTTTCCTTTTTTTTTTTTTTTTTTTTTTTTTCCAGAGAGGGTCCCTCACTGTGTATCTTCCTGCCTGTCCTGGAGTTCATCATGTAAACCAGGCTTGCCTTTGAACTCACAAAGATCCGATCGCCTCTGCCTCCCAGGTGCTGGGTGGGATTAAAGGCATGTCCCACTATGCCCAGCTTTAGTATTTTTTTCTTAAAATCATTTGTATATTACTTAGCAGTTTAAACATGGTAGCCATGTTTTTGTTGTATTGCTAGAATGCTTTACGGCTTTATATCATAATCAGTCTTGTTCCTCCAACCTTCCTGAGTTCTTTCTAAGTCTTGTCACAGGGTCTAGTAGCTTAGGCCTTTAATCAAAACACCCAGGAAACTGAGTCAGGACAGGAACATGGCATATAAGTCAGAGCCATCCTGAGTTGCGTAGAGAGTTCTAGGCTATTCTGGGCTGTAGAATGATAGTGTAAGTGATTACTGGTGTGTTAGTGATGCTGGATCCTGTGTCCTAATGGACTTCCTGTGAGCTTCAGATCCATGTGTCCATTTCTATTCAAGGGCTGTTATTCTTGACCCTGGCAAAGACCTCAAAAGTGGCATACAGAGAATCAACTCTGTGCTCATCTCAAATAATTATTGGCTCATTGTTTCCTTCTTTCTAGTGCTATCATTGATTTAAACCAAGGTGTAACTCTTGGTAAACGCCTCCAATTTCACATTTGAAGCACTTAACTCCAATCCTTTTCAAAGCCTTGTCAGGTTTATCCCCCTCCCCCTTCTGTCCCTGTTCTTACTGGCCATATTTAGGCATGCAGTCTTTTATAATTTACTGAGTTAGTTTCAGTAATTCCTCCCAGCTTCCTAATCACATGCATGCTTTCATGTCCATTACCATATATCACGGGCAGAAATTGTATTCTTGGACATATGTGTCATGGCTGCTGTCGTGCTTAGACTGTCAATGGCTGCCTATTGAACTACCTAGAGTGAAGCCTAAAATCCTCACTGTATACTGTTACTCTCTTCCCTTTCTGATCCTCATACTCACCAGTCTTATGGTACCAAACTCCTAGCAATGTTTCTGAGATTTTCTTTGGACTTTATGTACATAAGCCTTGGTACCTGCTGCCTTTCTGTCTGCAGAGTGCAGTGTGTCCCACATAGCTTGCCCACCATTTTAACTGACACTGTGATCAGTTCTTAAACAACTGAAGTTAATTTGTGTGATGCCATTGGTCATGAACCCTTCACCCATATGCTAATACACGTTATTTGCTTCAATCATTGTGTTTTTTATGATACTTTGTATAACAGAATACCCACACTCACTCTCTTGCCACAATCAGTGTCCTGCTCTTATACAACCTTTGACTTTTACCTAACATGGTCTGAGGGAAGGTGCAGATATGGTGACAGTTATTTTGAATTATTCCAGGGTTCATGCTGATCTGGTTATGGATTGGATAAGGAGAGAATAGTTGAAGAAGTTAGAGAAATTGGATTTTGCTGGCCTTGAAGATGGTTAAAAGGACTACAGCCAAGAAATGTAGGTGTTGTACAGCAGCTAGGAGAAGTAGGCAGAGAGGAAAAGGCAGGTAAATACTTTGTGATAGATCCTTCAGAAAGGAGAAAACCCCTCTGATAACTTGAGTTTATGATCCTATTAGGTCACCTTCCATTTCAGATCTATAGAACTGTTAGACGGCCTTTGTTGTTTTAAACCACTGTTTGTTGTACTTTGTCACCATGGCAGCTGACACTGAATATACTCTCTCTTAATCATTGTATTGTCTTCTAGCTCTGAATTGTTCTTGCTGCTGTGGTCATGCTCCCTGTCCCCCTCCCTCTGCCTGTCCCTCTCCCTCAGCCTGTCCCTCTCCTCCTCCCTCTCCCTTCCCTCCCTTTCTGTCCCATACCCTCTTGTTTTAAGTTCTTCAGGGGCAGCATAGTGCCATAGTGTATGAATAATGGATTATGTAATGTTTTTGACAGTCTTTGCTGTCTATCAAATTGTTTAGATTTCTCTTTGAGTTACTATTTCACTTTAAAAAGTCACTCCTGTGCATGAGTAAGTATCCGAGTGTTTGTGTGTATTCATGTATCTCCTTCCTGTTACTTACTTTTGATCTATTTCAGTTTTTTTAAACTTTAATCATTGTTTTTGATCTAATCAAATCCTGCTAATGATTTGTTGTGTCAAATATATCTTTTGCACACGACAATTTCTAGTTCCTTTGAAGAATAATTTGTGAAGTAAAAAAAAAAATGCAGTAAAAAGGATGCCAGGAGCTTTTTAATTTCTTTAGAGCTTCTTTATAGATGTGTGCTTTTCTTTTACTATGAAGCATCCTGAATACAGTTTTTAACTTGGTAATTTCCTTTTGTTCTTATGTTGCTAAACTGTGGCATTCCAACAAATTCAGCCACCAGCTTTAATTACTGTGTCTTAGTTTACTAACTGCTAACACTCACCCAACTTAACCCTTCCTGTTCCATCATTTACCTTTAGCTCTTTGTTTACTGCTCTTCTTGTATCACCGCTTCCTTGAAAGTTCCCTTCTCCCATGGCTTCTTATTTTTTTCCCCCTGTCCTCTATGAGCATTCCAAATGAAACAAACACACCTGAAGATTCAAAGCTAACATCTACAAATTGGAGAAAACGTAGGGCATTTTTCTTTCTGGGTTACCTCAGAATAGATTTTTCTAGATTTACTTGCAAATTTAATAATTTAATTTTCTTAACAGCTGAATAATATTACCATACGTAAATGCTCCACATTTTTATTATCTGTTCTTCAATTGATAAATACCTAGACTGATTCATTTTCCAGGCTCTTATGAGTAGAGCATCGACGAACATGGCTGAGCAGGGATCACTGGAGTAGGATGTAGTCCTTTGGGAATATGTCCCAGGGTGGTGGAACTGGATCTTGTGGTAGTTTCCCGAGGAACCCATATGCTGAATTCCATAGTGGTTGCACGAGATTTCACTCCCACTAGTGATGAATAAAACGTTCCCCTTCCCCACATCCATGCATATATGTTGCCCTTTTACAGAAAGTTCTTGGCCATTCAGACCAGGAGGAGATGAAATCTCAAACATAATTTCAGTGTCCCTTTTTCTGGTGGGTGAAGCTGATGAACACTTTTTTAAAGTTTCTCATCCATTTGTATTTCTTCTTTTGAGAACTCTGTTTAATTCTGTGCTCCATCTTTTATTAGATTTGTTCGCTTGGTATTTAATTTTCTGAGTTGTTTGTATATTCTAGGTACTGTCTGTCAAACATGTAGCTGGGAAATATTTTCCCCATTTCCACTCTGCTTCTTCACTTCAGTGATGATTTTATTTTTCTGTTTAGAAACTTTCAGTTACATGCGGTCTGATTTCTCCTCTACTGAGATCCTGCTTACTAACTCATTTCCTGTGCCCACTCATACCATTTCCTCTATTAGTTTCAGGGTATCAGATCTTAATGTCAAAGACCTTGTAATAATTGGAGTTGAGTTTTGTTCAGGTCTGATATTATGATCTAGTTTCATTCGTCTACATAGCTTTCCAGTTTAATCAGCACTATTTGTTGAAGAGGCTGTCTTTCCCCAGTTTGTATGTTTGGCTTCTTATCAAAAATCAGGACTGCAGATATGTGGACTTATATCTAGGTCCTCATTTCTGTTCCACTGGTCAATGCACTGTTTCTATTTCTGTAGCTCCACAATATAACTTAAAACCAGGGACAGTGATAACTCCAACAGTTCTTTTATTTCAGGATGGTTTTGGTATTTTTATTTTTATTTATTTTTATTTTTATTTTTATTTATTTATTTATTTATTTTTGTGATCCCAGATCATTTTCCCCCCTGTTTCTGTGTTGGGATTGTGACTGAAATGCCTTTAAATGTGTAAATTTCTTTTGATAGGATGACTATTTTCACAATATTTTACCAGCGCTTGACTGTGGGATGTCTTTCCATCGTTTGACATTTTCTTCATTTCTTTCTTCAGTGGTTAGAGATTTTTTTTTGTTTTTTTTTGTTTTTTTTTTGTTTTTTTTTTTTTTAATAACAACTCTTACTTTCCTTAGGTTACATTTCAAGAAATGCAATTTGTGGGGCTGGGAGGCTATTCTTAATGATTGTCTCCCTGATTTCTTTTTTGGTATGCTTGTTTGTTTATAGGAAAGCTACTGATTTGGTTAATTTTGTATTCTGCTACTCATCCAAACGTATTTATTAGCTATATAAAATTTCTGGTGGACTCTTTAGGATCTTTTATGTATAGAAGCATATCATCTACAAGTAAGGAAACTTAGACTTCCTTTTCTATATGTAATCTCTTTTTCCCTTCACTTTTCCTGTTGCTTTAGCTAAGACTTCAGTCACTACATAGCATAGGAATGGAGAGTGTACATCCCTGGGTTTTCACTTTTTAGTGGAAATGCTTCAGGTTTTTCTGCCTAGGATGATGTGGTCTTGCTGTATATACTGGCTTTATTGTGTTGAGATGCATCCCAGAATTCTCCAGGACTTTTGTCATGAAGAGATGTAGGATTTTATTAAAGTCCTTTTTTTCCTCTAATGAAATGATTGAGCGCTCCCTGACCTTGAGTCTGTTCATGGGGAGGATTATAGTTACCGACCTACATATGTTGAAACATTCATACTTAAGGATGAAGCTGACTTGATCAAGCTGTTTTATCTTTTTGATGTGTTCTTGAATTTGGTTTGCATATATTTTATTAAAAATTTTTGCTTCTATGTTCACTAGGGAGATAATTAGAAAGATTATCCAATAATTTCTTCCTCTTCCTCTTGAATCATTGTCTGGTTTTGGTATCTGGTAATCTTGGCTTCATAAAAACAATTTGCAAGTGTTCCTTACTATTGCAGAATAATCTGAGGAGTGTTGGTATTCCTTTAAAGGTCTAATAGAATTCTGATTGTATCCATTTGGTTCTGGATTTTTTTGTTTGCTTGTTTGTTTGTTTGTTTGTTTGGTTGGTTTTGTTAAGCTGGAGAGTTGAAATTACTGCTTTTTATTGGTTATTATGAGCATATTTAAGTTATTGACTTCATTTTCATTTTGATGCCTGTTTCCTTATAAAAGACTTATAAAAGTATATAAAGAAACAGACTTATCGATATCTATAGACAGGTAGATATATTTCTAGAAATTGATACATATGTTTAACATTTTCAGTTTAATGGAATATAGATTGTTTTGTTTTTGAGACAGGGTCTCATTAAATAAGTTCTGGTCGACCTGAAACTCTTCTGTAGCCTAGGATGGTCTCAAATTTACAGAGCTCTACCTGCCTCTGCCTTCTGAGTGCTGAGATTAAATGCATGTGCCACAGTGCCCCATAGAATATAGATTTTTAAAATATGTCTATTTAATTCTCTTAATTTCCTCCGTGTCTTTGTAATGTTTCTTTTTTCATCTCTGATTTTATTAATTTGGATCTCTCTCTCTCTCTCTCTCTGCTCTCTCTGCTAATTTGAAGTTTGTTCATCTTGTTAATTTTATCAAAGAACCAACTTTTTCTTCATTTAATTGATATTTGTGATCTTTTCGTTCCTGTTTTATCAATTTCAGCCCTGACTTATTTTTTATTGGCATCTACTTTTTTAAAAAGCCTTTTATTGATTCTGTGAATTTCCTTTCATGCACTGCAACCCTTCATACCCAACCCTTCATCTCCCCAACCCTTCATACCACCCCTCCCCCCAAAAGAAAATAAAAAGTAAAAATAAAAGACAACAGCACAAAAGGAAACCACCTCATTGTGGATATTGTCACGTGTCACACTGTCACACAGTATATTCTTTTGTTCACACATCTTTACTTGCACATGTTCACTGCAAAAAATCATTGATCTGGTTCAAGGCCTCTGGCTTCTGCTACATTATCAATACTGGATCCTCACCAGCACTCCTCTTGGATGTCCTGTTGTTGCCTTGTGTCTTCGAGACCCTGAAGCTTTGGATCAGCCCCTTCATGTACTCCAACAGTCCATAGATGGGATACAAGTTGGGATGGGCCAACTCACAGTCCTGGATCAGCCACCAGCTCTCCTACACCCACAGCACCAAGGGGAGCTCTCCATACTGCCCTGCTAGCTCACTCTGCGCTGCAGCTGCCAGCTCACCCCCTCCCACTCCACCAGGACCAGCTCTACAGTGCTACCCTGGCCAGGTGCAGGGCCTCTCCAGAGTGCAGCAGCTGGTGAAGGGGCTGGACCTTCACCTGTCTGTCTCAGGGGGGAAGGAGGAGGGGAGGGGGGAGGGCATGACATCTCTTACCCTTGGCAGGGCAGGCTATTCTGCTCCACTCTGGAGTCTCCAGTTCCTCCTCTCTTGGTAGTACTCAACTCTTCCACTTCTCTTTGTTTGTTCTTGTTTTCCCAAGGCTTCAGGTGAATATTATCATGAAATTGTTCCATCTTTTGATGTAGGCCAGTGGTTCTCAACCTTCCTAAAGTTTGTACTTTCTGCCACCTCTTGTTGATATTCAGCCTTATTTATTTGTAGCCGGATAATATGCAGGATGTTATTTCAGTTTCCTTGAATTTGTTGAGACTTGCTTTGTATTCAGATATGTGGTTGATTTTGGAAAAATTTGAGTGGGCAGCTGAGGAGAGAGTAATTTGTTGTTGCTGCTGCTGCTGCTGCTGCTACTGTTGTCCTTGTTTTGTTTCTCTTTTAGTTTGTGTGAAATGTTTTGTAAATGGTTCTTATAACCATTTGGTTTATGCTCACTTTCTCTAAAAGTGAAAAATAAACAATTTTTAAAAGGTTTACTATATACATGTAATTGGAGCCATAGGAAGGATGGAATGAAAAATGTAAATAAATAAAAGGTAAGTGTTTCCTAAATTAAATCTAAGTCAGTGGAAACCCGCTCACAAACAGGGAGAAACAGATAGTTCTTTCCCAGTGAGCCTAGAAGAACTGTTGCTTGACCATCCTGTGTATCTCCTAAAGTGTGGTTCCAAGAAGGCTGGCTGACTGCAGTCCCTATTGTGATGTACCTTTCTGTGTCTTTTAAATCCATGGTGTTGTGAGATGAGTAGAATAAGTTGCAAGACCAGTTGCATTAGATCCCATGATGTGGCAGTCCTCCCTTCTTCCTTTTTCTCCTCAAACCTTTTGCAGGTATGTACTGAACAGAGTCAGTTTGGCTGTCAGTTTGGCTGAAGGCAAGTTCAGAGGCTTTTGTCAGGCTGTGCTTATTACCCTGGTGAGTTTGCTGCAGTTGGTGCTGAGTCATTTGGTAATGTCAGCCATTGTTAGGGGATCTTGGTTGAAATGTGGAAGCCTGGTCCTAAATCTTAGAAACACATGCCTGTATAATTCATGCCCAGCTTTCGTGTACTCATGAGGCAATAGTGATTGCTAACATTTCAAAATACTGCCCCTAGCTCCTGTTCCTATCTTTTCTCTGTTCCCATGGACCTCTTTCGAAAATTGATTGTTCCTTTCTTCCCACATGGCCTTTATGATGCAGCAGGGCTCACTCAGGTCTGAGCTGGAGAGAGCACCCATATGTTTTGCTCATTTGATACTGATTTTCCTCTTGATAGCTATTAAAATGTCTCCTTTGCACCTGTGAACCTCATGCATGCTCACCAGTAACCAAGTATTAGAAGCCAAGCTACTGATTTCATGGAAAGTATTTACATTGCAAGATTCCAAAAAGAATGACTTGGCGTCAGATCGACTTTGCAGTCTTCCACCTTTGAGCAAAGTGTCAATGACCAAACTCTTTGAGCATTGGTATCCATTTTCTTGAAGAACAAGAGTTGTAGTGAAGTCTTTTTTTTTAAAAAAAAAAATATTGTATATGTGGGTGTTTTACCTGCATGAGAAGAGGTCAAAGCCTCTGGGACCAGAGTTACAGATGATTGTGAGCCACTGTGCAGATTCTGGGAATCAAATCCAGGCCTTCTGGAAGAGCAGCCTGTGCTCCTAACTTCTGGGCCAACTCTCCAGCCCTTTATCTACTTAAGAATTTTCAAAGTTAAAAAAAATCTATAATAAGCTTTCCATGAAGATACAGATTCCTCTGATTTTTCCTTTTGGTCTTATGGTCACTTACATAATCATAGTGTAGTTTTTGTGTGTAACTTTTTTGGGTTTAAAACAACTTTAAAGGAGGTAAAACTGGTTGTTTTTTACTTATTCTCACAGGTACAGAGTTATAATTGGGTTGCTTGAGATTGTATAGTGAGGCTGGGGAGTTGTCTTAGTGGGTAAAGCACTTGCTAAACAAAATAGAAGGACCAGACTTTGAATCTCACGAATCATGTAAAAGGCAGCCCTGGTAGCATAGTACCCCTGCTGTGAGATGGAAGGCAGTCAGTAGGATATCTGAAAGTTATCCTACATACACAACGACCTTCTTGAAACACAAGATGCACAGTAAGAATGTCCTGACCTCTACCTGTACTCCAGGACATGTAGCATCTACATTCACATGTAAGGGCATGAGTGTGTACACACAGAGAAATTGTACAGCTAGGCAGGTGGTAGCTAGAGTTTAAATCACCTTCAACAGCCTCATAACAGGATTCCTCTCAGCAGCACTCCTGACCTCTGACCCTACCTCCCAGCCCCACCCAGAGGTCAGTTTTAAATATTTTAAAAAGAGAACATTCCAGGATCTTATTGGAGACACTTTAGAGGTTTTCTGTCTGTCTTTGTGAGGGGTTTTCTTACTCTTTTTCATAGTGTTCATCTCTAGCGTTGGTGTCAAGGCAAATTTGGCTTCATGAATTGAGTGCTACTGTCAAAACTTGACATTTTAACTCCCATCTGTGGTAGTAGAAACGGAGATTCTTGTACCTTGTCCCTATTACCTGCCACCTTGCCGACATCACTCATAATAACTTTGTTGTTACTATTATGTGCAGATAAAATACAGCATTACTTCTCTCCCCGTCCCTGTTCCATTTGCGCGCATGCTCGCCTTGCCTTCCCTTTCCTTCCTGTGCATTCATTAGCTTGCATTGCCATTGTGGGAACCCATAGTCTACTTACATTGCCTGTCAGAGTAAACATTGAAACTTTCACTTTGTTTTATTTCAGTGTAGGTTTTTCCTTAAGTTCAAAAAGGTTCTGTCCTGGTATGTTGAGGGTTATTAAAGAGGCAGTCATTGTTCTTTCAAATGCCTTTTTAGTATTGAATGATATATGTCTATATGTATTTTCAATTTTTGTTTGTTTTTTAATATTTGTAACCAGGAATGGTGGAAAATACCTTTAATACCGGGACTTGGGAGGTAGAAGCAGGCAGAGCTCTGTCCAGGCCAGCCTGGTCTACAAAGCAATTTTAGACTAGCTAGGGCTACATAGTGAGCTCCTTCCTGTCTTAAAAAAAGAAGTGCCATTGTGTTGTGTGCGATGTGTTTTTGTAGGTACATGCGTGCCATGGTACATGTGCAGAGTCCGTTCTCCTACTCTTACACAGCTTCTGAATGAAGTCCAGTTACTAGGCTTGTGCTGAGCCTTTTCTTTCCTTGTTCTTTTTACCTGGTAAATTCCATATTACATTCTTGGATAAACTCTACTCGATCATTGCGTATTACTCTATAAAACTTCTTGGGGGCTGGAGAGATGACTCAGCAGTTAAAAGCACTGACTGCTTGCTCTTCCAGAGGTCCAGAGTTCAATCGTCAGCAACCACATGGTGGCTCACAACCACCAGTGATGGAATCCAATGCCCTCTTCTGGCGTGTTTGAAGACTGTTACACTGTGTACACGTACATAAAATAAATAAATAAATAAATATATCTTTAAAAAAATTAAATTTCTTGGAGATTGGAGAGATGGCTCAGCAGTTAAGTACACTCAGCAAACATATACATAAGTAAATAAATATTATTAGAGACATTTTTAAAGGTTTTCTTTCTTTCTATCTTTGTGAAGGTTTGCTTTGCCCTATTTCATAATGTCCTTCTCTAGGTCTGGTGTCAAGCAAACTTGGCTTTAAGAATTTAGTGGAAGCCCTCTCATCCACCGCCATTCTTTTTTTTCTTTTTAGTGTAAAAGTTCTATCATGCCTTTTCCTTTAGTGTTTGGTGGGTATTTGCCACCTGGGCCTGTAGATTCTTAGAAAACTAGAAGTGCATATTTGATGCAGAAAAAGGGAGCTGCTAGGTGAACAGAAACATTTTCCGATCCCAGTGATGTTGAGCATCTTTTGCGTGCCTGCTAGCCATTAATTTGTCTTCTGTATCTGTCTATACGTCCATCTATCTTACTCTCTGAGAATTTTCTACATGTATACAGTGTATTTTTATCATAGCCATTACCAGTCCCCGCTCCAGCTTGCACTAGGCCTCTCATGTTCCCCTTTCAACTTCATGACCTCATCCTCTTTTTCTTTTTAACATAACAGTGATTGCTGTCCTCATATGAATAGGTGTGGGCCACATGCCCAAAGGAAAAATGATTCTCCCTCCCCAGCAGCCGTTAACTGCCAGTAGCTCCTCAGCTGGGGGTGGGGACTTCCTGGCCTCTGTTCCCAAGCTAGAAAATTGACAAGCTTGATCTTATGCAGGTAACCACAGCTACTGGGAGTGTATAAGTCCAATAACCAAGTCATATGCAGAAGACAGCATTTACAGAACTCCTATGACTGTTACACTTTCTTCCTTTTCTGCAGCGTTCTTTAAGCCTTTGGCAGAGGTGGAGTGAAGGGTATCATGTCAGTGTAATGTTCCGTTTAGGGCCGGTCACTCCCAGCACTTAGACCAGTTGACTTAGACCAGTTGTGAGTCTCCTCAGTAGCTTCTGCCCACCACAGAAAGCTTCTCTGTCCAAGGTTGGGAACAGCACTGATCCATGAATATAAATGTAAATTTTAGAAGGCAATTGGACACTATGTCTGTTTAGCAAGAACAATAGTAGGTTACTCTCTAGGGCTAGTGACTTCTTGAACCAGGCACTTTTGACTAGGTTCACAGAATTCAGGGTGTATTTTCTCCTGTGGAACGGGCCTCAGAGCCAATCACAAACTGATTGATTATCCCTAAAATCTTCGTGACAGCCATTGTACCAATGGGCACATCTTGCCCTGAGTGTTGGAATTGTAGCTTGCAGGAATCAGTTATTCAGTTTCTTCTCCCACAGTGGCCTGCACTGCATCCGGCACTATGACAGCTAACCTGCAACCAAAGTTGGCAAATGGGTTTTACCACCTAGTTTTGGTAAGCAACTAAGATTAATGGCAATAGCCTTTGTTGACTTGGGGGTCCTCAGAGGCTTCCTTGACCAATAATTCATAGGGAGATACCCCATTCCTGGTACTAAGATTTTTGTTTAATAGCCTATTATTTCTAGGAGCAACATTTTCAACCTACTCATTCTCCAGTTCAAACTCATATTTGTGCTAATTGTTGTTGTGTCTTTCTCTTCTTCCTCCTCCTTTCTTCTTTCTTCTTCTTTCCCTGCACCATGTAGCCTTTGCTGGTCTGGCACTCACTATATAGAACAAGCTGGCCTTGAACTCACAGAGAGCCTCCTACCTCTGCTTGTCAGGTGCTAGGATTCAAGGCATATGCTACTACACTGGGCTCTGTGATTGTATATTTAAATTAGTTAAGAAAGTAGCAGGTTTCTATAATGCTTTTTCATACAACCTACATTTTATAACAACCCTTCATCCCTTAAATCTTTAAGCCCCAGTATTCTCCCCCTCCACATTTTTCATAGCACTTGTGTTTTTTCTTCCCCATTAAAGCATCTTTTCTCCTCTATTCCCCTTCTAGGCTCTTCTTTCTTCCTGAGCTCTACCAACACTCCAAGTTAATATATGCCTCATCACTGACAATTATTAAAAACAAAATAATTTGTTTTTAATGAGCTGTCTTATTAAGTTGGAAGAGTTCCTATTATATCCTATATATAAGTTCTTTATGAGATTTAAAATATACAGATGTGTCTGTAGCTCGGCATGGGTAAAATTAGAAGTCTTAGGCAAATAGAAGTGAACATCTATTTTATCTAATTCAGTTATTAACGAGGGATTTGGTAACATTTTTAAACAGATTCCACATACTTGGTACTCTCTATGTGTGCTGCACCTTGGTGGTGTTTCTTGTAGGCCCATTGTGTTCTTTTAGCTGCTGAATGTTAGCATTTGTTCTTTTGGGCATCCATCTGAGAATAATCTTTGTGCATTTGCTTTGTGCTAGAAGCCTTGGACTTTCTTCAGTACAAGTCCGACTTAGTCTAGCAAGGGCTTGGAGTTCACAAGTAGATTTCTAAGACTGCAGCTTTCTGTGTGTGCTGTAGCTACTGAACCATGCAGTCTGGGCAGGACCTGTACCTGCAAAGTGAACAGAAAAAAAGTGAATCTCAGCAGCACCCTCAGTCTCAGCTTTTACTCCCTCAGTGCTTTCCGGTGCTTGCTTTTTATACTTCGTTCAGAACTTATAATGGTTTCAGTCTTCTTATACATTTACTGAGTTTTTTTAAAGCTCTTTTCTAAGTCACATTCACTACTTACCCATTCTATTGATTTTAATACTCGAATTGTTATTTTGCTTCAGTGTTTGTAAACCATCCTGTCCCTCTTAGGAAACATATCAGAGACTATGCTCCAAACCTTTGAACTCATTTGATATCACCTCTGGTTATCCTCCCGCAGAATGCTTCTTAGGAATCCTAACAATTCCAAATGTTGGAAAGGAGCAGGTTAACTTGTCTGACAAGACTTTTTTTTTTTATTGCTTATTTAGTTCTGAGTGCCTTAGAAAGGCAGAACTGACGTTAGGGTTAGTTATGTCCATTCATTCTCAGCTAGAGTGGATGTTTTAATTGTGTTGAGGCTGTTAACAAATGGTCAGCTGAGAACTAGTGCCTTGGAGAGTCCATAGCTGAGTTTTAAGCTCCTCCAAGTCTACGGTATTTCTTTTGCTTTCTTTGAGACTGACTGGGGAGGCATTCCTCGCACGGGTGGCTGCCTTCTGTTTTTGTTTCTTGCTCTGGCCTGGCTTAGCAGCTCAGGTTTACAATGGCATGCCGTGGTGTATGTGGCTTTGCTTTGTCCATTGTACTGGGCCAGTTGTCTGCTCAGCTTAATAGCAGATTCCAGGACTTGTGAGTGCTGTTTGAAAAGCTAGTGTGCCCTGCAGTTTGTGCCACGCAGTGGTAGGATGGCATGCTCTTTATTACTACATAAAGTTGGCTAATTTATCGCAAAACTAACAGAAACATCACACATTTTGTTTCTGTAGAATTTTGAACCATAAATACACCCCCTTTTCATTCTTATAGCTTGAGTATTGGTTCTGACCCCTCCCTCCCCATTTTGTAGAATTTGAAGTAAAACATTCTTAGAGAATTCAGTTAACAGCAACTAAGTTTGTGTAGTAGCAAATCTCAGCTGGTGGCTGTGTTTTATGTGGAGACAAACAAACAAACAAACAAACAAACAAACAAAAAAAGCCAAGCCCGTGTTTATGTGGAAGGGAGTCCAAGAGTCCTTTCCAGCCATTTCTCAAGTTGTTAGCATTTCCGTTTGCTTGTGGGTTGGCCTGCCTTGTTGGCCGTTTTGGAAAAGCAGGTGTGGTACATACATTGGTTTACAAATGCTACCTTTGTTGTTTTTTCATTTCAGGAATTTAGCTAGTACAATTCTATACCCTCTGTCAAGAATTTAATATATTTTAATAAAAAATAAAAATGAAAGAATTTCTCTTTTCATTTTTTCTGTATTAATGTACAGCATACAAAACCATCCCCTCTCCTCATCCGTGGTCATATATCCCTAAGGTACTCATGTTTCTGTATGTGGAAAAGTTTAAACATGACTTAAGAGTCCGGTCTGGGTTCAAATTCTAGTGGCCTGTATATATACTAGTAGTAGAATGTGTTACATTTTTTCCCCTAAAGTTTTAGATTTTATTTATTTTATTTTATGTCTGTGGGTGTTTTGCCTGCATGTATGTCAGTTCACCATGTGCTGCATGCAGTGGCCACAGAGGCCAGAAGAGGGCGTCAGAGCCCACGAATGAGCCATCCTGTGGGTGGTGGATTTGGAGCCCAGATTCCCAGGAACAGTAGTTATATGGCAGCTCACAGCCTCCTCTGACTGCCAGTGGTTACAACACAGTCTTAAATTTGGGTGGCCTTTAATCCTGGCAGAGGCAAGTGGATATCTCTTTTGAGTTCCAGGCCAGCTAAGGCTGCATAGTGGCACAAAACAAAGCCCATGGTTGAGTTTTAGACACTTGTTGTTGGGGGATGCCGGAGGAAGCCAAAAGCATTGAATCTGAAGCTGGGTTCTAGGCATTTATGAGTTGCCTGATCTGGGTGCTGTGAATGGAACTCAGGTTCTCTTGCAAGGGCAGTATGTGCAATGGTTACACTGAGCCATCTCTCCAGCCCCCAGATCTATGTTTTGTTTGAAACAGGGTCTTGCTGTGTCTCCTTGGAACTTGCTGTGTAGACCAGACTGATCTCTAATTCAGAGATCTCCCTGCCTCTGCTTCCTGAGTGCTGAGATTACCACATCTGCCAGGTCTGCATTTTTTATGACAGCCTTGAAATGTTATTTAAGAGAGGGAATTTTCATGCATGTGTTGTATAATGTTAGCATATACAGAGTTTTTTGATAATACTTTTCTTTTAAAGGTATTTAATAATACTTAATACTTTTCTTTCAGCATGTCGCCCAAAGTTGCAGATTCAGTTTTGGTTAGAGCTGCCTTACATGTTAGAGATGAGTGAGGGACATCTTACTCCATGTGTTATAAGAGGCTCCAAAACATTTCTATTACTTCAGAACAATGTCTGTCTGCCTGTCTTTCTGTCTGCCTGTCTTAGTGACATTTTCTACAAACAGGGTTGATGGTGTTCCACACAGGTTCTGTTGGTTAGGAGTACTTTCTTGGTTTGTAGAGGACTCAGGCTCATTTCAGGCTCTAGCTCCCTCTTCTGGGCTCCTCTGACTTCTGCATGCATGGGATACAAAGACTCTTGCAGGCATGCATGCAGACACATGCACACAGGCACAACCTTTAAAAACAACAACAACAACAACAACAACAGCAGCAGAACGCTCACTGTTTTGTGTGTGTTATAAAGGTGAAGAATTCTCCAGGGATTCTTTAGATCAAAAATGTTTTGTGGTTAAAAAGTCCCATTAGAGGGGCTGGGGAGATGACTCAGTGGTTAAGAGCACTGACCGCTCTTCCAAAATTCCTGGCACACACCTCTAATCTGGAGGCAGAAGCAGATGGATCTCTGTGAATTTGAGGCTACCCTGGTCTACAGAGTGAGTTCCAGAACAGATAGAGCTACACAGAGAAACCCTATCTCCAAAAGCCAACCAACCAAATAAACAAAAAACCCAAGTAGGAAATTGTTGAAAGTATTGGAATTGTTTCTGTAGCATTTTCGCTTCATTAGGACACTCACAGATACTTTAAGTCTTAGTAAACACAGGTCCTTCTGACTTTGAGATCATTTTGTAAGTTGTCATCTCTCCTATTTTACAGTATCATTGTTCCCCAAATACTATTGTGGAATCACATCCTTGAATATAATATTTAGCTACAAGGGATTTTTTCCCTTAGTTTAAAGTTAATGCTATCTGCTTTTAGCTTGTTCGTGACTTCTTTAGCCTCTGTTCTCCTTGTGTAATTCATTTGATGGTGCTCTTGTTACGTGTCTAAGCTGGTAGGCCCTGTGGCTCTGTTATGTCAGGCCCAGCAAGAGAGCCACAAATAGGGCCTGGGGTTTGTCCTGGTAAGGGGTGTTTAGGCTTTCCAAGTGGCTGACAACTTAGCCCATTAGGCTGCTTATTTTTTACATAGATGGGAGGGAGAGGAGAGGAAGTATAAAAGCATGAATTTGGCAGTCTCTGGACCGGATATCTATTTTAACCCCTGTAGAAATCAATTTACATGTTTCACAGCTGAGTATGAATTTTCTAAATTTAAAGTTTGCTCTTACTACCATAGGGATAAATGTCAGCACTTAACTGACTTTGTGGGGTTTCTCTCCCTTGTCTGGATGCCTAGGCCACTTAGCAGTTTCCTGTCCTTTGAATGACAGGATACAGCTGGTGCCTAAATTCTCACCTGTGGAATGACCTTTGGGAGTTTCCTTCTCCATTGAGACATTTGCAAAGCAACAAAAACCATATTTGTAGGAAATCATAGGCTTTGTAAATATCAAAAGATAATTGAAATAGTGAACTTGTGTATTCCTCTCCCCAGAGGAGAAACACCCAGCCTTGCCTTTAGCTCCAATAGTGTCTGCTTATCGTCCAGTCTTCAGCCTATTCCTGTCGTGAGGAGACATGAGAGGCACAGAAATTCAGAATCTTTTGTTAGACAAGTTAATGCTAGATTTTTCTTCAAAAGGCTGCGTATATATCTTGATCATATTTATCACCCCCATTCCCCCCCAAAAGTCATTAAACACCTCCACTTTATACCTCCTTGCCTCTTTCTCGAACTTTTCTTTCACCACATAGTCTAATTGGTGCTGCTTACTGGAATATTGACTAATGTCCTTGGCTTAACCTCTTACATGTAACCATAGCTTCGATGAAGAATTCATGAGTGCAGTGTCTATGTCATGTCCATGACAGTTTCAATGGCACTCCTCCCTATCCTCTTCTGTAACATAATGTAATAAGAGGTTATTTCTGTCCCCTCTTCAAGAAGTGCCCCACGCCCTAATGGTTGAAGGGGTTATATCTGATCACTCAGTAGTCACTTACTCTAAACACTGACCAGTTGTGAACATTCAAGGTGCCATACTGGATAAGATGGTTGATGTCTTTCCTCTGACAGCTGCCTGCAGAACATCATCTAGCCCTATGAAAACTGGCCATCAAGGGATGAAGTTTTAAAGTCATTTTTAGGTTTCTTTCTGTCTGTTTTGCAACCAAACTGTGCTGTGGTTTTGGCCATAGGACTATGCTATTTAGTTTTAGAGGACACCTGAAGCAATGGCAGTCACCTACATTGCCCTCTGACTATATACCACCTGGCACCGAGGTTTTTGTTTAATAACTCACTTCTTCTAGAAGCAGCATTACCCACTCAGGCAGGGTATTTATATTCAAACCCCTTTAAAAGGATTTTTAGAAGTTAACTTACAGAATATTGCGTCTCTATAAGCTCTTTTCATAGTCCTTGGCTTTGGTTTGCTCCTCTCCCATTCCTCCTGTCCCTTGTACCTCCACCTCCACTTTTAATCCCCAATCTTCCCACTCCTATATCTTTTTCTTTTTTTTTTTTTTTTTTTTTTTTTTTTTCTCGGAGCTGGGGACCGAACCCAGGGCCTTGCGCTTGCTAGGCAAGCGCTCTACCACGGAGCTAAATCCCCAACCCCCCCACTCCTATATCTTGCATCACTTGTAGACTACCATTTCCTTGCCTCTAAAGACCCCTTCCTGCTCAGTCTCATGGACCCTTTGTCAATTCTCTTGTTTGTTTGTGTTGTTGTTTGTAAAGTGTTTGTTTATGTGCCCAGCACATGTGTGGTAGTGGTGAGAAAGGCACTACAGAGTGAATACCTGTAATGTGTAAGTTATCAAGGTAAGGGCAGAAGTCAAGTGCAGAAACAAGAGAAAGTATTACACATTATGCTACTTACTCAGACGATTGTGGGGTTGGATTACAAGTAGGAATCCTTTAATCATAGTCAGGGTTGAGGGTGTTAGCTGGAGAAACAGTTAGACAGGGCTGAGGTGTGTAAAGGGACAGGAAAACAGGAGTACTTAAGGTTGCATATATAATGAGACCTTGAACACTACTCTGAGACGGCAGATACCCAGGACAGTGTGGATGACCTCTCAGACTTCCCTGTGATAAATAGTGTATTTAACAGAGTACTGTTTCTGTTTACTCGACAACTTCCTGAGCGTGGCCCGGTACTTATGATCATGGATTAGTATTAGATATTAGAATGTAGGAATTGATCGTAATGTAAGATTAGCCGTGAAATGGTTGTCATGTCATTCACACCCCGTGTTAGGAACAAGGACTTAACTTATTGAGTGTTTCCTTATTGTTATTTATTTCTATTTTACAAACAGGAAGGTAAAGTATGGTAGAGCCTTCCCCACAACATGAGCTAGTGCACTTTCTCATTCATGAATGCACTAGGTCACGGCAGTTATTAAGTATATGTATTTTACACCAACTGCGTATTATTCACTTCATGGGGATAAATGTTCTAAAAAAAAAAGTAAGATGGGCCACATGCATCCCCTAAATGGAGCATATAGTGTCTTTCGGAGAAGTTTCTTGAGTCTTGGCATGTTACTTTTAGTGCTGTGCCATAAAAATTTAAGAAAAGGAATTAATACCTCAGAAGAAGCCTTATAAAAGATTGCTTATCCTGGTGTATGAGAGTGTTACAGAATGAAAATGGTGTTTTAGGAAGGTTGAGTCAGAGAGTGAGAGTTGAGTCTGGAGAGATTTTCTCAGGGTGATAAGGCTCTGGCATCCAGTCAACAAGCAGAGACAGGCAGGGTGGCAGTGGTTCCTCCCAGGAAGGAGCTTGATCTGTTGTGTTGCTGAGACCCTTTAAGGTACAAAGGGTTACTGGGCTCAGGCTAGGGTCACAGTGAAGAACACAGTGCTGGTGCAGAGCAACCAGGATGCCAGACTGTGCTGGCTTTGGGGAGGCCATGGTGGGAATCCGCCTGGTCTCAGTGGTTGTGGTCTACAGTAGCTTCTCCGCTTTGTCTGGGTGGGTTTGAGTTGGGGCCTTGTGATTGCAAACAGCTTGCTCTCCACTCATGTGAGTCTTTGGGCATCCACTTGTGAATAATAAAAATGTGAGCTGAGCTTTAACATTAAGAAACTCGATGTGGTTGTGTTGGCATGGCCATGGTTTCTTTATATAGCCACAACACAGGCCGTTCATGTGTTCTCTCCTCTCTATCCCATCCTTTCTTTGTAAGGTGATTCAGGAGGCATTCAGATGTATAGGAGGTTTTCCTCCTGTCTGCTTTCCATTGTTTTCTGCTTGTACTTTATGTGTGTCGGGGTCAGAAGCCCACGGTGCTCTCACAGCTTGAAATGCTGCTCTTTGTGCTCTGTGCATTCTCCATGTCCACGTGGTGAGACTTGCCTCTTGATTGCCTCCTCCAGAAATGGCTGCTTGGGATCCCCTTTCTAGAGAGTTCATTGCTCCATCCTAACCATTGTAACATTGTTACTGTTCTCATTGCATGCTAATTTAAATACCTGTTTGTATGTACATATTCCTTACTAAATTGGTAGGATGAGACATAAAAATTTTATTTCTAGAGTCAGTAATTAGGTTTCATCATGAAATGTTGTAGGAGCTCAGAAAAGTGAAAGGATTTTCTTTGCTCTTTTTATATCATTGGGTTGTATGAATGTAATAAAAAGGGAGGCTCTGATATGTTCTCATAAAATTTAAAATAATTTTCTAAGGTGAATGTAAAAAAAAAGTTCTGAATTTTTTAATTTTCTCATACTACTGAGAAGGCCTCAAGTGTGCTAGGCAAGTACTTTATAACTGAGCTACACGTTCAGACTAAAGTTGTGATTCTTTAAAGTAGTATAGTTTCCTCATTTACAGTTTTTATTTTTATTTATTTCTAAGGTAAAGGTGTTCATTATTACTTTGATTTGTGCCTAAGTATCTACTGCCCTAAATTTGTGGTGACAACCCAGCATTGACCACAAATAAATAGATAAGCGAGTGTACTCGTGGGGTGTTTCCTTGTTGGTGTCTTAACTTATGTGGATCCATTTGCTTCTCTGTTGAGTATTAGTCTACTTTAGAGTCTTCATTGTTTTCATATCCTTCCTACCTTCTGCTGCTCATGGGAAATTCTTGCTCATTTGGGTCAGTGCTGTTTTCCCCCTTCCTTGACGATTAATAAATAAGTACTGTGTCATGTGACAGTGCTAGTTGGACAGAGCAAGGCTAACTGCCAAGTTAGCAGGGGATCAGATCCATGTTAAGGAATTTCATCATTTCCCAAAGTGTGTGGGCCCTGACTGCAGAGCAGAGACAGTGTCACATGTGGTTCTTGATTTTGACTTTAGATAGAGTGAAAGACTATGTTACTTAACAAAGCTTTGAACTGCTGCCCTTGAAATAAGCTTCGAGAGTCACTTCATACAGCTGGCCACTCAGTAATTAATGCAGTTGTAAACAGAAGCAAGCACACCAGTCCACCCCAAGGGGTGTGTGTGTGTGTGTGTGTGTGTGTGTGTGTGTGTGTGTGTGTGAAAGAGAGAGAGAGAGAGAGAGAGAAAGAGAGAGAGAGAAGAGAGAGACAGACAGAGAGAAACCCCATTGATGCTACATACACTTTATTTTTTCCTTTTGACTTAGAATTTCATGTTCTAGCCTCCCCAACTTCCCAGCCAATACACATTTATAGCAACCAGCCTGTGTTCCTAGGAATGTAAAGATTCACTGGACTATGGGTTTGTTTGTTTGTTTGTTTGTGTTTTGAGCAAGAGCTGAACATTTTTTCTTCTACCAGAATCCCTTGCATGTATGCATTCTCATTTCCATGCTTACTCCCACCATACATTTTGTGGGTTCTAGGAATTGATGGTAGCTTAGTGCTTAGTAGAGGCTTTGGCCAGGAGGATTTACTTGAAGCATATTCTGTAACGTAGGAACTCTGACAGTAGAAACCTTCTGTATATACTTGTCTGAGTTCTTAATTGCTCTCCTTCCCTTCTAGAACTTGTGGCAGATGTGGAGGATACTTTGTTTTTAAAACCACTGTAATTGAAGTTACACGTTTTGTTAGACCTAGACAGGAGGTCTCTAGTAAGCGAACAGAGATCACAAAGTTTATAAGTGAAATTACCCAATAATCACGTCAGGCCTGTAAAGTGCCTATCCCCAATTTCTGGAATGCTTCATTATAGGCTTAGAGTAGTTTATTTATGTTTTCAGATATGTATGTATTTATGTGTAATATATATGTGTGTGTGCGTGTGCGTATATATATATATGATGTACACATTCTGTAAAGACCATTAGTAAAGATTTTAATTGTTTTGTTTTTCTTTCAGTTTTACACATTTTGCAAACTGTCATTTACACATTTGCAATTCAGATATGTGTTGAAAAACTACAAAATTAATATTCAGATTTTATTTGAATAGTTAAAGGTAAGACAGCTTGGAAATGAAATTCCCTATAATCCCCAAGGACGCAGGCTCTTCCTCTGCTTTACTATGATGTCTACTTTTGGTGTTCAACTTGAATCATCTGGAGTGACATGGCTCTGTGTGTGTTTTTGAGGAAGTTTCCAGAGATGTTTAACGAAGGGAGGGAAAACACACTACAAGTATACACCTCCCAGGTTCAGGACCTTGTCTGACTTTAAAGGGGGTACTTCGGGGAGCAGGAAGCCACCTGAAACCAGCATCCATCTCACTTCTGCTTCCTGACTGCACATGCAGTCTGATCAGCTATCTGTCTATCATTCTGCCGTGATAGACTGTAGCCCCAGATTGACCCCTAACAGACCTTTCCTCCCTGCAGTTTCTTCTTGTCAGGTATTTGGTTATAGTGAGAAATATAACCAGTAGACTTACCAACTCTTAGTATTTGTTACCGATTTTGTCCTATGGTTTCTGTATTATTTTAGAATTTAATTTACATACCAGTCCATTTTAAGATGTTGTCAGAAAGATATCTTTGGGTACTTGAAAGTTTCATTTAGTATTTCATGGTTTTCTGTGAGACCAAGAAATCACAAAATGGTGAAGCAATGGTTTTTGGTCTATCTGTTAATGTCCTTTAGGCTCTGTCCCTGGTTTCTATATTTTAATTCTTCCACCAATCATGTAGTACATGCAGTAATTATATGCCCTTTCTGTGATAAAGAGCCTAGGATTCAGGTAAGCAGCTTGCTGTAGGAGGAGTAATATGTTGAGGAGTGGAGATTTTGTTGAGAATGCTGTGGATCACCTCCTGTTGCCTTTCCCACATCAGCACTTGTCTGTAGCTGATAGCATTTGGGGTACATGAAGCCTCAGATGGGTACAGAGGGCTACTTGTGCTGCAGGGGTCACACTAGCTTTTAACCAAAGGTTGTTACCACGCTGGCTTGCTGGATGATTCTGCTGTTTTTTTTTTTTTTCTTCTACAAATAAAGCTTCCTTAAATGCAGATGTATTTATTAATTTTACATACTGCATTAGAGACATGAACCATAAAACTTCAAATATCTGCAGTCTGGTCTTCAAAAAAAAGTGTCTGTGAGCACCATAGTTACTTATGTGTACTCTTCTTGTAGCCTTTAGATTTCTCACTCATTTATGCAACCACATTGTTTCCTGTCCCCCCCTTTCTCTCAGGTCAGTCTTAGAGCTATAGAATTTCATGCCTTAGTTTCTGTGATATCTTGTATAGTGATTAAATTTCTATACATCATCTTTGGCCATACCACCCTGAACATGCCCAATCTCATCTGAATTCCTACATACCCCTTTATAAGCAATAATTTAAAAAATTCCAAAATGTTTATTATTGCTTACTTTTGTAAACACCGCACAGCTAACTGTAGCAGTCTAATCATGGTGTCTTCACTGTACCCTAGGAAGAAAAGACTGGTAGTAGTTTACATCAAAGTACAGGAGAGTGTTAATTTATATGACTGAGACAGTTGGATTAAAATTGGATGTGTCTTGTCTTGACATAAAGTGAATATGCCACTTTTATATAAGAGTAAAATAGGGAATTTGTGTTCCCTCCACATTATAAAATAAAGCGGGAAGGACAGAAGCCCCTGGTCACTGTCACTCGCATATTTCATGCCCATTGCAGTTAGGGCCCATTTTAACTCTTGTTTTACAGAGTTGTAGATTTGTGAGCATACTTCATAACAGCATATTGTTTGAGGCTGAATTTTGGTATTTCTTTTTAGTTCAAGTGTTAGACAACTTTCACTGTCTGTACTCTGTATTGTGAGCAGCTCACAATTCAGAGATTCAAACAACACATTTGAATCTGCGATTTGCTCTAGGTTACTGGCTAAGGAAGACACTGTAAAGCTTTCTTTTTTTAAAATTATTTGATGAAATTATTAGGTGTTATTAATAAAGCATTTCACTAACTTTCCTTTGCAGAAGGGCTTAGCAGATCTTGTTGTCAAAGACTCCTAGTTGGTGACATGGGGAGAAACGTCTACATGTTGATATTAGACAGATTTCGGCTCTTTTCCTCTTTTGTCCTTATGCTAAGTAATTCTTTGAATCAGTGAGATGGGGAGAATAGTATGCTCTGTGGAGAAGGAATAAAACATCAAATATAGAGTGCTGTGAAAGTTAGTTCTCTTCTTGTGTGTCAGCATTTAAGGAGCCTAAAAGTCATCCAATTCCCCAGCCATTCCTGAAGCCTTCTGGTCATTGCTTTGATTCTTTTTGACAGATGGATTCTTTCTTCGGCCCTGTGTTGCCAATATAACAGTGATCTGACTCTTTGAAAAGTGTGGGTGGGTAGACACTTTGTTGTCCTTCTTTAATCCTTGTGTTGGAGCCCTGTGGTATGGGACTGGCTTTATAGCACATCTTATAAGTTTATAATTCTACACTATTGTGACAGCATCAACCTGCCTTCCCTCATGTGATTCTCACCAGTACAGTAGCAGTCACTTAGAGAAGCCACTTGAAACCAGCATTATATTTTTCTTAGCAAATCATGAACATTATATAAGATGGCTAATGAGTCAAACTGCTTCTCATCACAGATGCTGCCAGCCCTTAGTCCTTTTGGATTGTTGGAGTATTAATTTCTATGTCTGTGTTACTCGATACTATTTTACTGGGTATAATATGGCAAAACCATTTCATAAATTAGTCAAGGCACATTGACTCATAAATTTATATTTCTCCCAATTCTGCATCCCAGACAGGTCTGCAAAACCGATTAAAAGACCAGTAGCTTAAAACTAAATGGATATTTAATGCACTGAAAAGCTATTCAAGCCCATCAACATTTTTTTTAAAGATTACTATGTATGTAGATTTGCTCACTTGGGTGTAGTTTCTCAAAGAAGCCACAGGGGGGCATTGAGTCCTCTGGTGCTGGAGTTACAGGCAGCTCTTAAGCAGTGGCTATGGGTGCTGAGAACTGAACTCTGGCCTTTTGGAAGAACAGCGAGTGTTCTAACTGCTGAGCCACCTCTCCAGCCCCTAACCATTTTTTTTTTTAAATCTGTGTTTCCTATTTGAGTATAATGGCCTGAAGCATACTTACCTTTTCCATTAAAAAGAGCTGATAGATTTTTGATCTTGGTTTTCAGTGATTTGAGTACCTCTAAGTACAAAGTCCTTAAATGAATACAGGCAAGGAGGAAGGAGCACTGCAGGCCCGAGGACAGTAACACCGTGGGGATTTGACTAGGGAGCAAGCAAGGGAGGCTGTAGAGGTGCCTCATCAAATACGGGGGCTGCCTGTGACCTGGGATTGGAACTGGGACTGGGACTGGGACTGGGACTGGGACTGGGACTGGGACTGGGACTGGGACTGGGACTGGGACTGGGACTGGGACTGGGACTGGGACTGGTTGGAAATGATTTACTACTGGAGTCATGGAGTCCCACCTCCCCAGTGTATGGTAGTTGCTTTGGGGGTGAGTATTGATCTCCTTCTCCCTCTCCTTCCTCTCTCCCTCTCCCTCCCCCCCCCCCCACAGAGAGAGAGAGAGAGAGAGAGAGAGAGAGAGAGAGAGAGAGAGAGAGAGAGCTTGATCTGTGGTAGTTCTATGAGGATGCTTATTTTGAGAAGTGTTTAGATTATTTATGATCATGAAAACTTGACTATTGAAAACCTCTAACTTGTGTGCTTTTGAAACCTGTGAGAATCCGTGGTAGCAGTTTACCTACTCTTTTTTGATGTTTCTGTACTGCTATAGGGTTGCAGGTTAGTATTTGCCTTAATTTATCTATTATGAATAAAAATTCAGATGGATGAAGTTCTAATCAAGTCACTTTGGTTCCTCTGACTCTGATGAGGTCAGATCCATTTATTATATTCTAGGGCGAAGGACCTGCTGTTCTGATGTCTTAATAAAATTACCATGCTAAGCTTTTAAGAGTATGTTACTCTTTTTCTCTTTTGGAGGGCGGTGTCTTTTAAAAGTTTTTTTTATATTTTCAAAGTTATGTTACATCATTTCTCCTCTTCCCTTTTTTCCCCAACACCTCCGTGTTGCTCCTCTTACTCTCTCTCAAGTTTATGTCCTCTTTCTGTTTAGTTATTGTTGTTGTGTATGTGTGTTTCTAAATATATAATACGACTTGCTCAGTTTGTATAGTGTTACATGTATGAATGTGTTTTCAGGGCTGACCGTTTGGTATCGGACAATCACTTGGCCCCCTTCCCTGGGGAAGATGGTTTCTCCTGCTCTTGGCATTGCTTATTTACTTAGAGTTTTTGTGTAGGGTTGAGTCCTGGTGGTGGTGGTGGTGGTGTGGTTTTTGGGTGAGAATTCAGTTACAGAAATCTGATCATTGATTTTAGCTGTTAAAGGCAAACTGTAGCCTTCCTTTTCTGAGGGAAAGGCAGACCTGGATAGTGCTTTAGTGGTCTCTGTCACTTACCTTCGCCACGGACTTCCTCGTGAGGTTTTGGGGACATGCACTGGCAAGCAGTAGCTGATGAGCTTTGGCTCTCATGGAAAGCTCAGCTGAGGATGTTTACTGTGAAGCTCTTGACCTTGATTCTTCAATCTGAAAACTCACCCTCTTCCGAAGGGACTAGAACATAAGTATTCTGTAGCCTTTGGACTGCTGTCTTCTTAAATCTCCAAGGAGAGATGAGTGTACACCACTGAGACTTGGGGTTATACTCACAGAGCCACGGGTTACTCGACAACTGTTAGGTGGCATATTTTTTTATATTTTGGTTGACAACTTTGGGTTCTATTCTCATCTATTTCTTCTTTTTTTTTTTTTTCGTTTCAGTGTCCTGGGTCATGAAACTTAGTCCACAACAAGCTCCATTATATGTAAGTAAACAGCGTGGTTTATTTTGATTCTGTACTTACTGTGTTTGTTTACTAATAGTTAACTTGAAATCTCGTGTAGAAATTAGGAACATTTTTACATCTATACACAGTTTAACTGATACAACAATACACTCATGAAATGAGCCTAAATGACCAATATGTCCATGGCACTGAACTGAGAACAGTAGTATTTTACTCTTTGAGGCCATCTAGTCAGTCTGGTAGGATGCTCACATGAAGCGGCATGCCCTGCAGGTGGTACAGAGGTATCTATCGTCCACCTGGAGAGCATTTCTGTAAGAATAGGCTGGAGATCTTCAACTGCCCTTTCAGATACTCTCCTTTGCAATGTGACACCATGCCATTGGCTAAAATACCACTTACCTCAGGACTCTGACTAACACTAGCACATCGTTTCCTTAAAGCAAGGGCATTGTAAAGTAAAGTGACTGAATGGACAAATTCAAGCTGAATGAGGTAAATTCTAAATAGCTTCTTTTCTTTTTGCTGTAGAAATAATTCCATTGAAGTGGGAAAAGGTGTCTGGGGGTGAGAAGCCCTTGGGCCTTGTGCTGCAGTGGTTGGAGACTGGAAGAAGTTCTTCTGTGATTGGTTTTGAGTCACCTTGAAAAGAAGGGCCCTTTAGATGTTTCAGAAATCTCTGTAGTTTGTTTAGGACAGAGGACTGATGTTGGAGCAGTGGGAGGCACTGAATGTTGGCTGAGTGACTGCATACCTACCTGGGTGAAATATCTGTTCAGACCCTTTGCCGTCTAAAAAGCGAGTTACTCGTGTCAGTAAGTTATAAACAGATTATTTGCATGATTTAGAAACAAATTCCTTGTCAGGCTTGTGATACGCAAAAACTGTCATTCTGCTCATTGCCATTTTGTTTAATCTTTGCTTACAATTATGTCTGGGTGCCACATACATGCCTTTGCCTTGAGCCTTTGAAGACTAGAAAAGGGTGTTGGATGTGGATCCCCAAGAACCACAGTTAATGGTAGTAGTAAGTCATCATGTCTCCTGTGCACCATTAGATGTATGTATGTATGTATGGATGTATGCATGTATGCATGTATGTATGCATATATGCAGGTATGTATAAAATATAGTTTGTGGTTTTCTGAATGATAATTGTGAAGGAGAAAGTAGTGGCAAAGAGATGAGGTAAAAATCCTTCTGATCTTACTATCATGGGCTATACCAGATGTGGATATTTGTAGAGTAAATAGTCCCTTAGGAATGATCTGCATCACCCATTTTTATTTTAGACGTAGAAGATGAGGTCTGAACATGTGATGAAGTGGCAAAGCTGTGATTGGAGGCTGTTTAGTGGATGAGTCAGAGAGCACTATCAACATGTTAAATTTTACAAAGCTTCATTCTAGGTGTGGGGGAGATGGTTTAGTGGGTAAAGGATGGGGACCTGAGTTCAGATGCCCAGCACAGATAAAAAGCCAGATGTGACTGGGAAGTGGAGATAGGAAGATCTTGGGAGCTTTGGTGCAGCTGTTCTCACCAGTCTGTGAACTCCAGCCCTGGTCAGTGAGAGAGACTGTCTCAACGGGAAAAACATGTACACAGTGATAGGGAAGAGACCAGGCTTTGATCTCTGGCCTCATGCATATGTTTATGTACACACAGATACACACAGACACACAGATACACACAGACACACACACACACACACACACACACACAGAGAGAGAGAGAGAGAGAGAGAGAGCGCGAATGAATAGCAACAATAATAAGAAAAAGGCACAATTACTTTAGAGAGGGAAGAATCATTTTTAAGGATTCTTATTTATAAAACAAGCACATTAGGTATGAGTATATGTGCAAAGGAACCAACAGGCTCTACAGAAGAACCTTAAGCTTAGCTTTAAATATGTCTGTCAGCAGTCATCGTTAATGGCACAGTTTGTTGTGTCGTTTTGAAAAGACTTAACAGTATATTTCACTGTGTATGGACTGAATTAAGAAAAGCAGGTTCAATATAGCAGTGTGTTGGCCAGAGTTAGTTCTCTGCACATAGAAAACAAAGTAATGAGCAAAAGATCAAAGATTATGTTGAAGTTGTCTTTTAATCTACATATTTGATTTTTTAAAAAGATTTATTTATTTATATGAGTACACTGTAGCTAATTTCAGACATACCAGAAGAGGGCATCAGATCCCATTACAGATGGTTGTGAGCCACCATGTGGTTGCTGGGAATTGAACCCTGATCCTCTGGAAGAGCAATCAGTGCTCTTAACCACTGAGCCATCTCTCCAGCCATCCCCCACCAAAATTACACTTTTGAGGTCTCCTGGGGTGTTATAAGCAGAGGAGAGAAACTGCTTCAAAAGAAGGAAAACAATCCTGAGACCTTTCACCTCTAAGTTAAGCAGACTGGACTCCAAATAATTATTTTACCCAGTCATTGTTTAGAGTTTCATACAAAATAATTTACAGTAGTTAAAAATCTGTGAGCCAGGCATAGTGGCACATTTCTATAGTGACAGACGTCATGAGGCTGAGAGCCGCAGAATCATGGTGTGTGTGAGGTCAGCCTGGTTACAGAGTGAGGCCCTACCTCAAAATAAGAGTTATGTGCTAGGCAGATGCTTGTATTGTGAAATAATTTAGGTGAAGCTGTCTTAATGCATAATTATTTCTTGGAGGAAGTGTTCTTGGTGGACGTAGAGTCATCGGGTTACAGCGTAGACCAGTTGCTCAGTGTGAGTTTGTTCTCCTCTCCTTACTTGATAGTTCTTGTGTGAGTACAGCCTTCATGCTAGGACAGTGAGTTAGATCTGCAGGGATGTACTCTTTGTACATCCACAAAAGTAGTGATTGTGGCTAGGATGGATTACAAGATGTTTGTAGGTTCTGAGGAGTGGGGGTGACTAAAATAGTGAAAATTTGTAGGAACATCCTTTTCTGTGTGGTGATCTTGATATGAGAGTAGAAATAAAAGACAGTGGTAGATGCAAACAGTGTTTCAAGAGAACAAGAGAACCAAATGTTTTATTTAAAATGAGAAGTGATAGTAACGAATGATTGATGGGACTGAGAGTGAGTGTGACAGCTGATGCCACTGTAAGTGGTAGGGTGGGCAGAAGGAATTAGGCTTGTTATGTATATACATATGGCACATAGCTTTCCTATGTGATGTGATGGTGAGCTTGGAACTCTAGGGCGAAGAAATGGGAGTGGAGATAGTTTGAACCATTGCTCAAATACTGATATTTTTGACCGTGAGGATAGACGACCTCTTTGAGAAGGTAAAGGAGTGGGTGGTGTCAGAATAGAGGACAATCGAGGAAGGAGACAAAGCTGAATCAGGAGATGAATTCCAGAAAACTTTCAGGAATATTCATCAAGAGATCCATGTGTCCCACTGGACGACAAGTGGATCCAGATGCACCTACCTGCTGGATAACTGTATATTGATGATTGCCTCCCAGCACAAAAATCATGAATCTGAAAGATTCAATTGCTTGATTTCTCAGGCGTGAACTGTGTCATGACAGGTGACAGTGGTATGTAACAGTGTTGAACTTTGGGCATACCTACACATTAATATTTGAGCTTTTAGCATTTTATCCCTGGAATAATTAGTTTCAGTCATACATCAGGATTAGACATGAAAATGAGGATGGAGTTGGGGAAATTCATTCTTTAAATCAGGTGTCTTGTTTGACCCAGCACTTGTTCCTGATGTTGGAGATTGAGCCATGAACCAAACGGAAGCCCTCTTGGCATTTGTATTACTGCAAGGAGAGGAAGACAGCTGCTGCAGAAGACACTTTAAAGAGGGAAAGTGTTTCATGAACTGAATGACCCAGAGGATATGATGGTGCCCGCCAAGGGGTTCTCTTGGGTTGGGCAGTAGAAAAGGCTTCTGAAGGCCTTGTCACTGAAGCAAAGGCCTAGGTGGTCTGGGGGAAGTGCATATCTTCAAGGGACCCAGTGCAGAAGCTCCCTAGGAAACTGGCATGATGCTGTGGAGGAAGAGCAGACAGTGCTTAGGTATAGCGAGCACATGGCTGGGAAGGGATGGTCTCCTGTGGATGAAGTTAGAGACTTGGGGACTAAGGGGAAGCTAGATTTTATAGGCTATCAAAGGCTCTTAGGTAATCTCCTTAGACCTACTGTCCCACACAGGGAACTATAGTATTTGTCTTCGCGTGCTCTAAAAGCTAACCCTGCAACAGCTTGGAATCTCTTTGGATACTAACATTTATCCTAATGAGCATGTACTGGCCTTGGGAAGCCTGGGTTTCTAGATAGTTTAAGCATATGCATTTTGGACTACACATTTGAACAAAAATAGTTTATCTAGTCATTGAGATCAGTGTCATAGTTGTAAATAGATTCTTTTGAACTGAGGATCAATGCCATCAAGATTCTGCTTTTGGAAGAGTTCTTGAATTACTCTGTGAGGGTATGATGGTTAATATCTCTCTCTCTCTCTCTCTCTCTCTCTCTCTCTCTCTCTCTCTCTTCTTTCCTCCTTCCCTCCCTCCCTCCCGCCCTCTGTCTTCCCGCTCCCTCTCTCCCTCCCTCCTTCTCCCCTCCACCAAGATTACATTTCCCTCTTCTCATTCTTCTCTCTAAACTTCCAATATACTCCCTGATCTCCCTGCATATATATTTCTAAATATAACCTCTTCAGCCATATTACTTGTATGTGTGTTTTCAGGGCTGACCATTTGACACAGGGTTAAGCAGTTGGTGTACTCTTCCATGGGGAGGGCCACTTCTCCCACTCCAGCTTTCTTTAGTTGCCTCAATGTTGTTATGGTGGTTAATCTTGACTGTGGATTTGACAGGATTTAGGAGACAAGCCTCTAAATTTGTCTGTTAGATGTTTAACTGAGGAAGAAGGGCCCACCATTTGTGTGGATGGTATAATCCCTGTGGGTTGGTCCTAGGCTCAATAAAAAGGAGAAAGCATGACCAACATTCATTTCTCTCTGCTTCCTTAATAGACGAAATTGGCCAGCTCTGCAGTCTTGCTACCATTTTGGACTGTATCTCTTCTTAAACCATAAGCTGAAATAAATCTTTTATGTTTCTTCTTCTTTTTTTTTTTTTTTCGGGGCTGGGGACCGAACCCAGGACCTTGTGCTTCCTAGGTAAGCGCTCTACCACTGAGCCAGATCCCCAACCCCATCTTTTATGTTTCTTTAATCAGGTGGTTTTTTTTTTGTTTTTGTTTTTTGTTTTTTATCAGAGTAACAGAAAAATTATTAATAACTGAAACAAAAAGAAAAAAACATTTCCAAAATCTTTTGTTAGTCCATTTGTGAACCTAAGTGGTGGTTGGTACAATTTTAATGTAATCATTTCACTCTCTTCTCTCTTTGAAGACCATTGGTAACAAACACTCATTTGTGCCACTGATAACTTTTTTGGATAACAACTCCTTTAAAGAAAAAAAAAAGCTTATTCAGGTAGTACCTAACAATTAAAGACATGTCGTACCTATGTCACTTAGTTCTCACAGCACAGTTGTGAGGCTGGGAAAACATGAGTTCAAGATGCTTCATTTAGTAAATGGGCAGGGCAGTACATTTTCTTTCTTCTGCCACAGCTGTTCCACTAACTGTAAAAATCTCACACCATTTGCATAAATGAAATTCTTTTGCCTTTTAACTAAAGTTAAATCTATTTTAACATTTTTAATTATTTCATTTGAAATAAGTTTAAGCTTACAAATAAGTGGTATAACCTATTCATTGCTTTTACTGTCATCTGCCTATCATTTACACTGTGTTTATATTTTGAGCCATTTGAAAAGTGGATTATCCTATTCTTATATATTTCTGCATTTGTTCCCTCGTAACTAGGATATTCTCCTTCTTAACCTAGTATAGCAAACAAAAATGAGAATTACAACATCAATGCAGTGAGTAATATTAGATAATCTAAGTCTATATCAAATTTTTTTGACTATCTCAAAATTTTTGTAGTTCTCAGTATTCATATAGTATTAGAATGTGATTATACCTCATTAGTCTCTTAATCAAGAAGAAGTACTTTTTCATACTGAGATAATATGGAAAACATAAACCATTTATTTTTGTAGCAGTTTGGCTTTTTGTGATCTTTTCCTCTGATTCTGTAGGATTACTTCGTAAACAGTATCCTTCTTCTGGTAACTATTTTTTGTTGTCGTCTTGAGGTAGGGTCTTACTGTGTAGCTGTGGCTGGCCTGACCTTGCTATGTAGAGCAGGGTGGCCTGAGACTCCACAGGGATGTGTGTTGCCTTTGTCTCCCCTGTGCTGGGATTAAAGGTGTGTGCCACCACTTCCGGCTGCTACCATTCGTTTGTTTGTTTGCTCATTCATCCATTCATTGGAGAATTGACTTTGGTCTCTTGGTTAAGCTAGTGAAGGAAGGAAGCTTCATAAGATGGTATGATAACTTGTTCATTTTCTCCATCTAACTTTCCCAAGGCCAGTACATGCTCAGGTACTTTTCTCTGGTTTGAAGTACCTTTTGCAATATTGGATTTTCCTGAAATGAGGCACCCTTATTCTCTATAACGTATATCTCTACATATGGCTTATTTTGGTTTTGAATGGGAAGTGTCTACCACAGGTTGACACCTAGGATCTCAGGTGGTGGTCTGTTTTGAGAAACTCTGGAATTTTATAGGGCGAAGCTTTGCTGGAGAAAGTGGGCTCTGAAGTACAGGCCTTAGGATGACAGTCCAGCCTCCCTGCAGGCCCTGGTCTCCATGGCATGGCTGTTGAGACAGGGCAAGCTTCCCCATGTGCCCGCTGCTGTGCAGTCACTGCTGCTGTGCTCTCCCAGTCACAGTGGACTTTGTCTCCTTAAACTTGGAGCTGGAGTAGATCCTTCCACCCTTAAGTGGCTTCCTTTGTGGTGTTTGGTCAAAACAGTAAGAAAGACAGCTAATGCTAGTGTCAGTAGAGAGCTCATTATAAATAACACATTACTTGGTTTGAAAAGAACTTCATTTTTACCTTTGTGGGTATACCAGCTTCTTTTTTTCTTATTTTTTATGAATGTTCTGTCTGTATGTATGGTTGTACATGGACGCTACATAGAAGTGTTCATAGAGGCCAAGGAGTCCTTAAACTACAATCACAGATAGCTGTGAGTCACCACATGGGTACTAGGAACCAAACACATCCTCTGGATGAACAGCATGTGGTCTTAACTGCTGAGCTATCTCTCCAGCTTCTTGCATCTGGTTCCTAACAAATGTCCTTTCCAACTGAGCTGTATCAACCATACCTAATGTGGATTCAGTAGGTAGGTAATATGGATGCAGTGGTTCGACTGGCCTGAAACTCCCTTTATAGACCAAGTTGGCCTCGAACTTCCTGACACTTGCTCCCCTGTGCTGGGATTAAAGGTGCGCTGCCACCCCACCTAGCACTTGCCAACATTTTATGAGCAAATGCATGCACACTTTGGTTTTCTTGCTATGAAGAATAAAAGTATGACCTTCCCAAGCAGCAGAGAGTGAGGGATGCTGTTACACAAAGGAAAGCCAAGTACATATAGGAAAGGTTGGTGTTTATAAAACAGCTAGGCCCTACTGTGTTACTACTCAATACAAGTGGACACTAGTAACAATAAATAAATTCTTCTAGATGAACAGCTTAGGCCTAAGATACAAAGAAACAGTAGGCATAGGGGGTCAAGACTTAGGAGACTTAGAGTGAATTTCTTAGTTTATATTTGGGGTTATGGTAGAGAATAAATATGAATATGTCTTTAGTACTTTATAACAAGTAAATTCTTTGTAGTTAACTCTGTATGTGGGATGGGCTTTGTGTGAAAGTCTAGGCCTGGGGAATAATTTGGTCAGCCATAGGAATTACTGTATTTTAGAAACTGTTGAGTTCTGTCTTCTAGAAGAGTGGTCAGACTGAGCAAAAAGAGACTAAGGGAGTTGCCTGTAGTTTTACAGTGGCCAGAACTGATCAGGTTGCAAAATCTTCAGATTATTAGCTTATTCATTGTGAGGGGAGACAGGACTTGGGTTAATTTGATTTTAAAACAGCATGCAAAGAGAAGTTGCAGGATAAGAATTAGAATAAATGGACTAAGAGAAATGTAGCAATCGAAAGACTGGAGGAAAAGGAAGTATTTGAATAGAACATTGAATGTTCTTGGTTGAAAAACAGGTACTGGTTAAGACATCTTCATGTACTATAGAGAGGTAGAATAGTTTGCTGTCTTTATTTGAGATAGGTGGGAGAAATAGTCTAAATCATCTTTTGTAAATTTTGACATAGTTGAGTAGCCATCTCAGGGAAGTAATTAGCCAGATACGCCATCATACTTAGAGGATCCTTACAAGAGCGATGAGCTTTTAGCCCTAAGCCAGTGTGAGGTGAAGGCGCTGGAACATTAAGGCATTTCTCAG
Organism: Rattus norvegicus; assembly: GCF_021556685.1. Classification (NCBI taxonomy): domain Eukaryota; kingdom Metazoa; phylum Chordata; class Mammalia; order Rodentia; family Muridae; genus Rattus; species Rattus norvegicus. The sequence continues at coordinate 141,896,669 of NC_141534.1, forward strand.
AGTGCAGCTTCTGCATTTCCAGGGCCTTTTTCTGTATTAGAACAATCTTTACTGGTTTCTGAAGTGTTCTGGTGGGCTTTGAGTCTTCTGTGGTTAATGCTATTTTTAGCTGTAACTCTAGAGGAGACCGCTGTGCCAAACACTCTCCCAGATGGTTTATATTGGATGTTGGCAATTTGATAAAATGACCAGAAGAACACATTTCAGGAGGGAAAGTAGGAGTGTTTCTCATAGTGTTCGGTTGCGAATTGCCTTTTTATGCCTTAAGGCTGCCTGTTTACTTTTCAGCTGTGGGGCCAGAGGGAGAGTTTCCATCAAATGCATCTACTCTTTTTCGGAAACAGAAAGGCGCCCCTCCGAAGGAGTAAATGCCTTTAAAAGTACCAGTCACAGATGAGAGAGAAATTCTTTTCCAAGACAGGATCCAAGGCATGGGTTAATAATCATTATCTACCATATGTTTGGGATAAGACTCCTATTTATTAAATTTTCAAGGGGAAGAACCATTTCAATTGCAAAACAGATTCCCAGAACCCCAACAAATATGGTTTATTATGTTACCCTCTCTCTCTTTTTCCCCTGGTACCAATCTTTTTATATGAATAGCTTCTTAGATGAGACAAAACATCCTGATAATTGACAAATATCATATGAGAAGAGCCAGTATTAGATGCCTTTTCTCATTTAAGTTGTGCAAAACAAAACCGTATCTAGTGATTTTTATCTGTTTCTGTTGGACTAATCCATAAGCTATTAGTGTCTGTTTTTCAAGAAAAAAAGGGAAAACTTTCAAATGACATTTTTACCTGGGGAAAGGTACTATGGCTTGCATTTAATATGTATTGCCTAATATGTTCTTCACAATAAGCATATAGGATTTGGCTAATGTTTCCACTTTACATCCTGGCAATTATGAGTTCAAAAAGGTTTACCAGCCACCCCGGTGGACTTGTATTCAGATTTTAGATAGGCTCAGAAGTCATATGCAGAAGGGAAATCAGAAGACCAGGTTGGTTTGTTCTGTATCTGGGTGTTGACTTAGGATTTGTTTTCGGCCTCCTAACAATGAGCATGTCGTGCATTGTATTGATGTGCTCACTCATGGTGACGAGAAGAGATCTCAGTCTGAATACCATTAGGGTCTGCACCCTGTGCAGATGCTGTGTCCAGAGAGGAGCCACTTACAAATACTCCTAAATGCAGTGTGCGTAAGACAAAGTTGGGAAGAACCACAGAACTTAGGGTACCTGGACTGAAATGTTCTCAGTGGCCTCAGCAGGAAAGAGCACTAATTTGTTAGTGAGTCCCATTCCTGTTCCTGGGAAACGTGTTTCCACAGCTGGAACTGAACTAATCTGTGACTCACTTTATAGTTAGGTTATATTTTGTTCCTAATTCTGACCTCTTAAGTGGCTTATCTGGTTTAGCAGTATAATTCTGATAGGCATTGCTTTAGTGTCTCACTGGCTGGGGCACTATCCAGCCAGATCTGAGATGTGTATTTAAATAACAGTACTTTGTGAGTCCTTTCAGAAGATATAAGGAAACCAACTGTTGTTACGCGGTATGGTTTTATAAAGGCAAATGTTGTTTCCATTCTCTCTGTTGGACTTGCTAATCAGTTGCCAGTGGTTTGAGCTTTATATTTTATCTTCTTGGTGCTTTTTGGTGACTATTTAAAGGATACATTTTATAATAGCTTTGTGTTTCTGAAGCTTTCAAATAACATTGAGGGGAGTTAAGTTTTCCATTTAACATTTGAAGAGGAATCTTGCTGGGCACTGAAAATTAAAATATAATGTTCTGTAAGCTTAATTCACTTAAAATAGGTATTATTAAGTACTTGTTACATGATTGGGAGCTTTGGTCTTAGAGGACTGAATTCTTTGATTGGGAGACAGAGGCTCAAACACATGACTGGTAAAGTCCGACAAGCAGTAGCTTGTTCAAGGGCCAGATGCATTGCACTCATAGTGAAGGTCAGACAAGTGCAGGAGGAGATACTGCAGAACTACTGGGGGCCCTCAGGAAGGATAGCTTCTAGAACACCCCATTTTAGACATGTACCATGCTGGGCTTGGAGCCAGCAAACCAGAGTCCTATAATCCTGGTGCCTAACTAAAATCTAGTCAAGAATCAACTCTACAAAAGGTTAGTTTTAAAAGCCCTTGATGAGTAAAAGTAGAGCAGTTTGGGTTTGTTAATGTCTTCCAGCAGGGCTGATAAAGCAGCCCATCACATGCAAACAGAAAGTGGTTGTGTAGATTGTTATTTCAAAAGGACAAGTGCCTAACTTCTCCTTAAGGCCAGCTTTCTGTGTATATTGTTAATAGATTTTGAGGTCACTGTTAAGGTGCATACTATTGACTATAGCATCAGTTACGTCACATTACTGGTAACGGTGACTTTTATAGGAATGCTTTGTTACTGGAGCTAGTGGTTCACATTTTGTTTTGCAGTTTTGTGTGTGTGTGTGTGTGTGTGTGTGTGTGAGAATTAGAATTTTTCACTGGTTCCTTTTGTGGATGTAGATAACAAAAGCCACATCTGCTTTGTAGTGGGAGCAATATGGATCATGATACAAATACACCTGATTCCCATAAGTTTTTTTTTAATTTGTCTGTAGACTGTCTATAGAAACTATGCAGCATGAATGCAAACGGTATTTTGACATTAGCATTTGGAGTTTTAAAGATCCCTACTGTGAGTGCTGCTGTGTGGAGTTGGTGGAATGCTAGATAATAAATCAGCTCACATACACTGTTGCTTGCTTTGAAACACTATCACCTCCTCCTTCCCCAAACACACACTCCTACCACCAAACCGTTGAGCCTTCAGGATTAATTTCCTGCCATTTGTCTTCTCTGTGGTGTTCTGCCGTGGCACCCTTTTGTGGAACCCGTCACGCCTCTCTTGTCCCAGCTATGCTGCAGAAGAGACTATAAACACTTCAGATGCATTTTTGTGTCTGTATTTTCCCCATTTACTCTGTTGGACACTTTTAAGGGTTGATGGCAGTGCTTAAACATTGTCTTTATTGCTTCCGTTCTTATTTGTGCTTTATCTCAGCACTTGCACAAAATAGGCACAGGAGTTTTAGTTAAACGTCCTCTGGTGGAATTCTGAGTTATCCTCAGAAAAGAGCTTTGCCCCACGTGTGAATGGTTAGAAATGTTTGATTATCCCAAGAAGACATTAAGATTTATGTCTCAAAGGGGAGATCAGTTAAGAGATGAAACTACCCAGGAGAACCTCGGGATCTGGAGTCAGTGACAGGGTGTTCCTTTGTTTTGACCCCTGGGGTGGGCCCTTTAGTGAGAACTACACAGTGAGACTGACTGAGCATAACTGAGTTTTAGCCAAGCTGCTGTCCTGTATCTTTTATTTACTTGGAACTCTGTGTGTGCTGTCTTAGTAATCTCGTTCTACTGCTCTGACAAAGCAGTGATTAGGAACTGTTTTCTCATTTTATGGCGGAAGAAATTAGGGTAGGATTTATATTTAAAGTTGCCAGTGTGTTCGCTTGAGGATGGAAGTTTTCCATTGCTTCTTTGAGATATGAAATTTGAAAATGAGACCATTAATTTTTTTTATTAAAACATTTATGTGTTTGTGTGACTGTGTCAACTGAGTGTATGTGTCTGAAAAAGCCACAAGGGGGCATCAGATCCTTTAGACCTGGAGGTGTGACAGATGTGAGCCACCCATGTCCAGCATGGGTGCTGAAAGTCAGGTCCTCTATAAGAAGAGTCCTCTTAGCCACCTCTCCAGCTTCCTTGTTCACTTTCTTAACAATTATTTATTTATGAATTCATTCATTCATCCATTATGTATTTATTTAATTTGTGTGTATGGGGGCACACAAGTGCCACAGCATGCCCATGGATGTCAGAGGTCAACTTGCAGGAGTTAATTTTCTTTCTTAATGTGTGGGCCAGTGGGCTCCAGCACAAGTCTGCAAGCTTGGGGGAAAACACCCTTACTACTAACCTATCTCCCTGGCTCTGTTTACTCCTTTTTAAACCAAGAAAGAGCTGTTGGCTCTTGTATATCCTTGGAGCCCTTCACAAAACTCTGTTTGGATTAACTGCTGACCCCATGTGATATACAGAGCATCTGGCAGCTGGGGTGGAATTCTCAGCTGTCTCTCTTTGTTTTGTCCACAGAAGGAAATGTGAGTTTTATCTTATTGCTCGGGCAGTGGTACATTCCTTTTTTGGTTCATGAAACCCACCAGTCTGGATGTGGGCTCGTTTCCTACCATTTTTGTTATCTTGCATTAGTTTAAAGATCAGGAATGAACTTAACCTACTCTTAATGAAAATAGAATTATGAGACATCTCTGGTATTCCAAAATTCTATTTTGAGGTTTAGCTGATGCTGTCTAGTTCATCCTTGCATTAAGGAAATCCAGGGAGCAAATCCTGAGAAGTTAGGTCTGCGGTTGTTTATCCTCCCGCACAGAGTCTGTTTTCTAGGTCTCAGTGACATTCCTTATTCTTGCCACATCTATGGGCATGATTAAACATTGTCTGTATCTTATCAGAATTAGCCATTTTCATTTCTTGAGGAGGATAGAGAGGCAAATGTTTGAAGGCATGCTACATTGAGGCTGAAAACCATAGTTTTTCTGGATAGTATAGTTGAGACTACTGCTTCTTTTTCAGTTGTGATATATTTGTGTGTGGAGATGTTCATGCACACTTGTGCATATATACACATACAGAAGGGAGTGGCAGAAAAGTATATTGTAGTTGTAATCATATATACCTCTGATTATTTGACCCCCTTCTATGTTGTGCTGTGTTCCCTACTTAATTTTCTTGTGTAATCCTAACAGCTTCATGAGATGACTACTCTGTATTAAAGAGGGAGAGGCAGTGTTAGAGCACCTGTGTCACTTGGTGGATCATGCAGCTAGTAAGGGACAGAGTTAGAATCAAGCCAGGTCTCTGCCAACCACCACCAAGTTGGCAATAAATATCTGTTCTGACCTCACTGGGTGCCTGATGAGGTTTTTGGAGAGTCTTCTGTGCCATCTTGTAGGTGGAGAGGTGGCTTAGAAGCTTGCTGAACTGGCTTCATTGCTGACTTTGGAGAAAGAAGAGAATGAAGAATAATTAATACATAAGCAAGTGACATAGTAGGTGACTGAGAGCTGGGGAGTTCAGTAGTCAGGCCGGTCTGCCCCTCTCTGTCAGCAGCAGTGTAGGAAGAGCAGAGCTTAAGTAGCCTGTTCCCATGGAGGGGAATGCAGACTCCAGGAAGGCTGATGTTACCAGCTGTCAGCTTTCCTAAGTGAACAACAACAACAACAGCAACAATAACAACAAAAACCTTGTTTCCTTCACTCTAAACAAATATCTAGTCCTGTTTCAAAAGGGAGAATAGACTGTCTCTTTACATGTCGACCTAATTATTGTAGCAGTTCCACATAATTATGAAACAGTCTTGAGAGAGGGAGATGCTGCTTAAAAAAAAAAAGACAGGTCTGATAATGATAGACAGAGAGGTGGTGGAAGAATGGAGGTCCTCCTGGGGATAGCAGGCTGCTCAGGGCAACTGGGGATGCCCAGCGAACTTAGCAAGCAGGGAAGATGGGTGGGGGTAAGTAAGCTAACCTGTATGGTTTAGGATCCACAGTCCTGATAAAGGTGAGCAGAGAGGTGGCGGGAGAATGGAGGTCCACCAGGGATAGCGACTGTTCAGGGTAGCTTGGGGTGGTCCACAGGTCTGAATCCAGTGCCCTCCATCCAGTTCAGCTGAGCTTATTCAGCAAGAACAAACTAAAATGAGCTGTGTACAGCAATAGAAAGAACTGGAAGATTAGAAATTTAAGAATGCTGATCTCTTAGGGAACACATACATTTAATGTTTTCAAAATGGCTTGTATTTTATTTCTATTTCATCTTAAGTCTCAAAATTCTTGTTTGGAAGAAAGAAACAGCTTTATTGGGCGCCATCTACTGGTTTTGTCTAATAGACCGAAGAAGTGAAGCCTTCAAGTGGCTAAGAATTTGCTTCTATATTGGTGATGCAGAATTATGAAACTGGAAGACAGTAGCAACTTCATTATTAGTAGTACTGTGTAAACTGAGTTCTGTTTACATTGAGGAGATGGATATTTTAACTGGAATATACATGAACATGTTAAAAGAAGATTGCTAAGTGGATTTAATTGGCTGTTGTCATTTTCTGGCAAAATAGAAACATCAAAGAAACTGTATAATATTTTCTACCAGTGAAATCAGTCCAAGCCTGTACTTGCAGTGACCTGGTTGGTAATAAAATCAGTGAATTCCTCAGTTGATTTCTGTTTATGTTGTTTGAGGTGCTTTTAAGTAAAGCTGAGGGCTTTGCTAGTTGGGAGTGGGTTTTACCCAAGGCTCCTGGAGTACGTCTGAGCATTTTCTCTGTAAGAGAGTTGGTACTAAGGACAGGATTGATCCTATTATTTTTTTTTCTTATCAGGAGTGTTTCTGAGTCGTGGTCTTTTTAACTGTCATTTTATGGATGTGAGCTGACATCTTTTCCTCCTCAGAGCATGACATTTTAGATCTTTTGGTTTTCCATCCAGTTGTCTCACCTGAGGTAAACTGGGGAGAGAATTTTCAGCGTGGAGTTAGGTATTCATTTACCCAGCCAACGTTATCGAGCACTTAAATAACAACAAACTTTTAGACACTGGTACTGCATTGACTAAAACAAGTGTGCCCTTAACACAGATAAACATGCTGTCTTAAAATTCTGTACGTCAGTGTACTCTATATGTGCTAAATAGATGAGTCATGGTGGGTGTCACAGGAGAAGGCAAAGCAGGGCAAGACAGGTAAGCTGTGGGTGGGAAGGCTCTTACACGTCCACACTCCTGAAGGATAATGATCACTAGAGTGCATGATGAGCGTTTGTGACCTTTACCAGGCATGTGTAGACTTGCTTGGGGCAGTCTTTCCATGGCTGCCCTTGCCTAGTGTACAATGGACTGGGAACTGTGGTCCTGGATAATGCACTCCTGATCCTCAAGCCATGGCATATTGCCCCGTAACTGTCATTTTATTTACTTTGTGCCTTTGCATACATCCTTTCAAGTCCCCCATTTAAAGAGTCATGCTGTTGTGCTTTCTCTAATAATCTTTCTATTTTATAGCTGGCTTATTTATTTCTTTTTCTTTCTGTTTTGTTCAGTTTATAGCTTCTGTTTTGGTTACTTTTCTGTTTGCCTGAGTGCCTCCTACTCTGTCAGGAATTAATTCTTCATGTGTTTCTAATTGCCTTTGGCCAGGGGCAAGGTAGTGTGAACTTCACTAAAATATATGCAGACTTTTCTGTCTGTCCATTCTGAAGAACACATAGCATGGTTTCATCTAAGTAAGCCAATACAGGAGTTTGGCTGGGACTGTACAGTTCTTACCTAGCCTGTGCTGTATCACATTTCCCCCCAAAAGGCTTTTAGACAAAGGAGTTTACAGTCCTATACCCTGTAAATCACTGCCTACCATCTGTTTTCTGAAGCAAAATTTCATTGAAACCGGGTTGTAGCTTTTTAATTTTACTAATTTATTTGAGGGGGATTATAAGTATGGAAGCTAGAGGATAGTTCTCTTCTTCCAACCTGTGGGTTCTGTGGATCCGGCAAAGGTCTGTGAAGAGATGGAGAGGTTTAAGGAGCAAGGTTCCCACAAGTACCGGATTTACCACATAAGCCATTTGCCAGCCTGTCCTTGTTTCAAAAAGAGAATTGAGTAATTGTGAGAGTGATCAGATATGTTCTACAAAGCTGAAAGTTTTTACTGTCTAGTCCACAGGAAACATTTTCCTACCCCTTTGTTGGAGTTGAGATCAACCGTGCATGGTAGAAACTCTGTTCTGACCTTTTTCATAGCCTTGGTCTTCTCAGAGAAAGACTCTTCATCTTAGTACCTGGGCATTAGTGTTAAAACAGAAACTTGTTTTCTGGTCTTGTATGATACAAAAAGAAAGGTTTGCCCCTTTCTTGACTCCAATTTCCTTTTGCCATTCATGGTTCAGACTTTAGTCTTTCTGAGTTGGTTTGGATTCCGCTCCGAGGCTGGGGTGTGCGTGTGTGTTGTGGCTTACAGTACAAATCTCTGTAACAGGTCCCAGCCTGCTTCTGGGGAACAGATGTCCACCCTCACATAGAGCTTTCCCTATCCTCCACCCTGCTCCGTGTATCCTACATCACTGCTTCTGAGGGCACGCAGCATTGGCTGTAGCGGCCTTCGGCACAGCTCTTTTAAGACTTGCCCAAGAAGCAGCAAATAGCAGGACTGTGGACCGCAGTTTCTAGGAGGAGAGATTGGTCCACCTGTTTGTGACTAGAGGCTCCTTCCTCTGTGACATGTTGCTTTTTTCACTTGGTGTTTTCATGGGTGGACTGGAGCAGGTTGCACTGCAAGCATGCTAAGTAGGGATGAGCTGGAGGAATAGAGAACTGCCTCTCCTCCTCAGCACTTGAATAAGGTCTTTAAAGATGGGAAGGAGGTATGTGTGCCTGGGCGAGCAGGAATTCACAGCCTCCCAAGTGACCTTCCTCTTTTGGTAATTTCTGTCCAGCAGTATTTCTCTCACATAGGAACTGTAATTCTTTTAAAAATCTGAATCATGTTCCTGGGTTACTTGCCTCTCCTGGTGGTTTAACACCACACATAAAACAAACAAATCCCCCATATAAAGCACTCCAAAGTTGTGTTGCCTCCCATCAGTGTGTGTTTGTGTCTCGTGACTGAACTTTGTTCCTTGTTGCTGCTGAGTTTGTGCTTGCCTTCCACTTGCCACGTTCTCTGACCCGCTGCCATCGAGAATCAGTGCAAATGTGACTTTTCGGAGGAATGTTCTCTCGATGTTCTTGGCACACTTTGTATGAAAATCTTTCTCGCCCCTGCTTCATGCACACTTCAGCCTCCTGTTTGTTAAAAAAAATTTAATCATTTTCCCCCAAGGGAATTTTCCCTTCGAGGTTACATTTTATCATCTGACTGCGTTTGATGCCTTAAGCTCCTTCTACGGAGATTGTGAGCAGTTCCTAATGTAACATGACTGACTGGCAGTCGTTCGGGAAAGGGTTGACTGTTTGCCTTATTGCAGGGTCGGCGTCTTGTACTTGAGCATCCTGCGTGGTGGCAGGTGCCCTGCTCTTGGTTCTGGCATTTCAGTAATGGCACTGTGGAGTGGAAGGCTTTGTGTGGGGGTACCTATGCATTCCCTCTCCCATAATTTGGGTCCCATAATTAAATTTTGTGGCATTATTTTTGGGGACAGTATTGAATATAAGGAAAAGCTCATGAAGATGCAGAGTTTATTGTTTCAAGTTGGCTGTTGTTACATGGCATGGTAAAAGTTCCGTCACAGCTAGTGTTTGCAACTTCTCAGATTTCACAGCTGTTTCCCTACAACTGGATTTAGTCTGTAATTTCTTTTACCTCCTCCCCTGTCACCTTTGACAGTTCATTGTTTGAGAAGAAACTTGAAGTCTAGCAACAGAATGTGTGTTCTTTGTGCCTTAGTGACCTGTGTGAGATAACTCTGTGGGAAGCCTTTCTGTCTGCTTTGCTCAGTCCTGTCAAGATCTCCTTTCATTTCTGACCCTGATCCTGCTTTTGCTGCAGTGCTTATTCAGCTCGTACAGCTTTATGGGTCTTCTCCCTGAAAGAAGAAACTGTGACCCACAAGGAGCAGGAAGTGTCTTGTCTTTATAGCCTCAGGTTCATTCGTCCACCTGCTCGCCAGTGTCAGTTGTGAAAAGAAAGGATAAGATTTCGTGAACTTATGTGCAGCATTTTAAGGTTCCTCTTTTAAATATTAACTATTTCGGGTTTAGCTCAACAGACATTGAGGACTGACTTGCTATAGGCCAGCCACGTTACAGACCTGTTGAGTGCAAGCAAACCAGTGCTTCCTGTTACTTAGCTGTGTTCTGATGACATCTTCTGCACCTGCCTGTCTGCCTTAAATGATCTGCCTTGAGTCAGGGGCATCATGGGGCATAGGAATTTCTACAGAAGCTCTCCTGGTCACAGCTCTCTCTGTAGCCTGTGAGCATTCATCTCTACATGTAGAAAGCTGGTGTATATGTTACTGAGACGCATGTCTACCACTGTTCCTGGAGTGCAGGAGCCAGGCACTAAGTAACTTCATGATTTTGTATTGCTTAGTAGCAGAGCGCTCTCTCTCTCTCTCTCTCTCTCTCTCTCTCTCTCTCTCTCTCTCTCTGTCTCTCTGTGTGTGTGTGTGTGTGTGTGTGTGTGTGTGTGTGTGTGTGTGTGTTGTATAAATACATAGACTTCAATCTCAGTCTAAGAAGTATGAATGAGGATTGTGGTAATAGAGGGCAGGCAAAATGGCCTAGTAGGTAAAAAGCCCCCACCACCAAGCCTGATGACCTGAGTTTGATGCCACAACCCCACGTGGTAGACTGAAGGAGAGACTGTCTCCACATCTACCATAGTAAGTGTGCCCCTATACAGCATAATAAATAATTAATGTAGTAGAAAATCATTAAGATTATAATGAGAACCCAAAAAAAGGGGGAAAAAATGAACGTGCTTGTGTCAGATTACAAAATAAACTTCTACTAGTTAACTTACTAGATAAACCTAGGCTGAGAATTCACACTAGCAAATAAAGTAAGATACATGAAAGGAAATGTTTAGGGAACAGTTTTTTTTTTTTTAAATATCTTCTTAATTATTTGTTCTTTTGTGAGGGTATATGTGTCTGAGTCCAGTTGTCCTGGAAGTCAACAATGGCAGATCCCCCTGGTGGTCACAAACTGCTGGACAGGGATGCTGGGAACTGAACTTGAGTTCACACAGCCATTGGCCTCACTGAGTACTCTAATTAAAGGGGTCTGCTGCAACAGCTGGCAGGAGTCATAACTAGTTAGACTAACAGTTATGTCTTGTGTGGACTATATTGTCTTCAAAAGGCTTTTATTTTGAACCAACTACTAGTATTATTAATAACAGATTGTTAAAGAGAAATAGAAAATATTTTAAGTGAACCTCTCTGTTCATTTTAAACATTTCTTTTGGTGTTTACTGACTGTTTACTATTTTATATGTATTTCTTATATTGATTTTTTTTTTTTTTTGGTTCTTTTTTTCGGAGCTGGGGACCGAACCCAGGGCCTTGCACTTCCTAGGCAAGCGCTCTACCACTGAGCTAAATCCCCAACCCCTCTTATATTGATTATTAATACCCATTTACACACACCACTTTTCTTTCTGTCTGTGTTTTTGGCCTTTACTTCAGGATTAAAATAGTGGACTGGAGGGATGATTTAGCAGTTAAGTGTGCTATACTGCTCTTGCAGACGACTTGGGTTTGGTTTGTAGCACCCACTTAATGGCTCATAGCCACCTGTAACTCCAGTTTCCGGGGGTCTGAAGCCCTTTCTGACCTCTTCAGACTCCTACATACATGTGGTACCCCTGCATACACTTAGACACCTACATGTAAAACAAATAAGTGAAGACTTCTCTCATCACTAACCTGGGAATAAGATACCCAGTCGTGTTGCACTGCACCTCCTTCAGTTCCAAACCTCAGCAGTAGGTGTTCGCTCACCTTCTACACACCCAGATGACACTAACTGTCCAGGAAACGAAGCTGCTGCCAAAAATGCTGTGCTGCATTATTATCTATCTGTGTACCCAGGTCATGGACAGTTGTGTGAAAGTAAGGACAAGCTGCACGGTCTGAGTTCAGGTCCCAGTTTTAAGTGGACCCTACAGAGTTAGCGGTTAGTGATGGAGATCTGTGTACATCTACATTGGCAGAGCATTCTACGTCCTCTGTCCTTTATTTCTTTAGAGTCTTTTGAGCATTGAAGTGATCAAATCAATATTATTAATAATAAAAACTCCAAAACAGTGCATGGGTTTACTTAGGATGGTACTTCTTTTTTCAATTAAGATTTATTTGTGTATTATATATGAAAACACTGTAGCTGTCTTCAGACACACTACAAGAGGTCATCAGATCTCATTATTAGATGGTTGTGAGCCACCATGTGGTTGCTGGGATTTGAACTCAGGACCTCTGGAAGAGCAGTCAGTGCTCTTATCCACTGACCTATCTATCCAGCCCAGTACTTCTTATTTTTAAAAATTGTTTATAACTTATTATTTATTTTTTTAAAAATAGTCCCAAATTTGTCTAGAAGGAGCCACTGTGGTCTGGCCTTTGTGTACTTTAAAGCAGGCCTTTCTAACATTCTGACTTCCTCCCCATTTCTCTCCCTATTTTCTATCAAAGGAGAGTGTTGTAAGTTCATCTAACGGATACTGACCCAGGCCTGGCACCAACCATTGTGAGGAGCCTTTGTTTCTTTTACTGGGGCATGGCATTACTAACGACTACAGTCTGCTCTGGCTTTACTACTGTTTCAGGGTATTTCTCGGTTGTGGAACCTTTTAGTGACACTGAAAAAGGCTTTGCAGTGTTGTCTATGGGGAAGTTATATCAGGCCATCAATTTCTTCTTGCTTTTGAAAAATGATAACACTTGTGTGTTTAATGCAGAGGAGCAAACATGGCTGTGTACTCGTTTGTATAAACAAGGTGGACCTGTCTCTTCCCTTCTCTTCCATCACACAGACAGACTCTGAAGCAGTGCTCGGGTTTACTTGGTATTCCCAACCTCCTTGGTTCATTCTCCCTTTTACTGTGGTGGGCTTAAACCTCATTTGGGGAAATTGATTTTAAATGAATGAATGAATGAATGAATGAATGAATGAATGAATGAATGAATGAATGCTCATGTACCTTACTTAAATTCAAGCTCATTCTTGTTATCTTGCCATAATCATGCTCACACCATATACTTTTAAAAAGGTTTTATTTTAAAATTATGTGTCTGTGTGTCTGTATGTCAGTGGGCATGTGCATGTGAGTGCAGGTGCCTGCAGAGGTCAGAGGTCTAAGGTTACCCTGGGAGTAAGCTGGAGTTCAGGATTGCTCTGAGCCACCTGACACGTGTGCTGGGAGTGGAACTGAGGTCCTCCTGCCAGAGCAGCACATGCTCTTCACCTCCCAGCCGCCTCTGTACCCCTTACTATAGTTTCCTGAAACATTTACAGATATGTTGTAGTCATTATGTTCTTTTATCTTTAAAACTTCATTACGTATTCACTAAAAGCAAGGAACAAGAATACTGTCGCATAATCACAGTGTAATTAGGAAACCCTAGGATTTGAACACTGATACAGTATTAATTAAGTAAATCTAATTCAGGATTTACCTGTTGTCCAAATAATGTAATAGGGCCATAACCATTCAGCCCAGGATCACGCATTGTGTATAGCTGGGACGTCTTTTTAAAATATCGTTATTAATTCTTTGAGGATTTCAAATAACATATTTTGATCATACTTACGTTCTTCCCCAGCTACTCCCGGATTTACCCCCAACCCTATCTTCTCACTTGGTTTGTCTCCCTCTCCCCTGCCCCCTTCTCTCTCATTAAAACTTTTTCTCCTGGGCAGTGGTGCCATATGCTTTAATTCCAGCACTTGAAAGGCAAAGGCAGGTGGATCTCTGAGTTCAAGACTGGTCTGATCTAAGAGTGATTCCTAGGATAGCCAGGGCTACACAGAGCAAATATGTTTTGATGGTTTTTCCATCCCCTGGATCTTGCCCATCCACCTCCTTACCCACTCAACTTTATATTCTCTCTTTCAACCACCACCAAAAATTACAATAAAACCAAAGAAGATCTATGTAAACCCTCACAAAAATGAAAATAAAAACAAGCAAAAAAAATCAATATGACAAAAAAAAATGTTAAAACAGTCCACAAAAGTACCACTGAGTTGTTCACCAGCTACTCCTAAGATCGAGTCAACCCTGAAGTGTGGTTGAGATACCCAATGAGATGCACTGGGAAAAACTGATTTTTCTCTTTGCCAGGGGGCGACAGTTGCAGACAGCTTCTCCTTTTCAGTACTGGCATCCTGTCCAGCTTGAGCCTGTGCAAACCTTACTTGTGCTGCCACAGACTTCATGAGCGCATACGTGCACCAGTCAGTCCTGCTGTGTCTAGAGCATGCAGCCTCCTTGGAGTCATTGTCACCTCTTAGAATCTTTCTGCCTTCCTTCCACTTAAACCCTTGAGGGGAAGGGCTTGATGAAGACATCATGTTGAGGACTGAGGACGCTTTGCACATTGCCCAGTTGTGGCTCTCTGTGGTATTTCACATCTACTGTAAGAAAAAGCTTCTCCGATGATTGAACAAAGCGCCGATCTGTGGGTCCAGCCGCATGTTATTAGGAGTGTGCAGAATTATAGTAGTAGGTTTCTGAAACGCTTTGCTTAAGATTTTTGCAAGGCTTGGGGAGATGAGAGAAGAACAGCACAAACAAACTGTGTGAAAATGTGATAATGAGTCCTGTTAACCTGGCATGCCAGTTTTAAAAAGGCAAGCTGCCACAACAGACTCCATGTTGTCTTGTCAAAAAGCGGGAAGATGAGCTAGGAAGATGGCTTGATGAATAAAATGTGCCATCTGAGTGTGAGGGCTGGGATTTGGATCCCTAGAACCCATATGAAAGCTGGTTTCCTATGCCAGCCTGCTGTTATCCTAGCATTTCGAGCCAGGGACAGAGGCTTCCTGCTACTGCAAGATGGTTAACTAAACTGGCCAAATAAATGAGCTCTGGGTTGAGAGACCCTTCCTCCGTGGATATAGTTGCTTCTACATGAATGGACCCACACACATAAACACATACATCTGGGCATGTGTGCCCATATTTATATGGCCCCAAATTCAGAAATACAAAAAGCTCACTAAAAGTTCCTTCTTACTCTTTAGGAAGAACTATTCCTACATTTTGGTTGCTTTTCCTCCAATATGTATATAGTGCTAGACACTAGATACTTTATAACTGTATTGTAGACAAAAAGGATATCACTGAATAAAAGGATTTGATAGACTTTGCTTTCTGCTATGTAACATTTGTTACATATTGTTTCATAAGTACTTTAGACTAGAAGTTTTTGGAACTTTAATTTATTTTTTGGGATTTAGAATATTTGCAGAGAAGAGATTTGATTTGTTAAACATCCCAAATATAAAAGTTTGAAACCTGAAATGCTCCCACATCCAAAGCTTTTTGGTCTTTTGTTGTTAGTTTTTGAAACAGGGTTTCTCTGTGTAATCCTGGCTGCCCTGGACCTCGATTTATAGACCAGGCTGGCTTCAAATTCAACAGAGAGCCACCTGCCTCTCCTTCCTGGATGCTGGGATTAAAGGTGTGCACTACCACCCTCTTCCGAAACATTTTGAGTGACTGTATTAGTTATTTTTCCTATATCAAGGTCAGACTTCTTAAGCCTCCTCAGACAACACCACCAACTGGGGACCAGGCATTCAGTATCTGAGACTGTGGAGGACATGGCATCCACACCACCACAGTGACAGACTGATGAACCAAAAGGCTTTCTTTGTTTTTGGAGCCTTCCAGATTTCTTGACAGACGAACTCCATGTATAATGCTGGTGCTGTTGAAAATGACTGTGGCCAGTGCAGTTGCTACAGGTGCTTTTCTATTATTTCTTTTTTAATCAGCCATTTGACTCCTTCAGTAATCTCATGAGATAAGCAGAATTGCCGTCCTCTTCTATAGCTCAGGGTATTTACGTAACATACTGCCAAGTTAAAACACGGAAAAGTTCCTGCTTTTTACTGACCAGTTGAAAGCAATCTGTTGTTTCTAAAGGGGAATTAAAAAGCTCTCCTAATGGTTACTGATAATTGCCAACTTGATAGACATTAGGATCACTTGGGAGATGAGCCTCTAGTCTTACCTTTGGAGATTATCTTGATTACATTAATTAAACTGACAAGAGCAGCCCACTGTGGGTGGCACCATTCCCTGACTAAAAAGGAGGAAGTGATGTGAGCAGTGGCTCGTAGGCATTGGTGTGCTTTCTGTTTGATGGAATGTAACCTGCGGCTTCAAGCCCTGCCTCTGTGACCTCTCTCCTGGGATAGATTGTAACCCAGAACTGAGCCAAATGAACCCTTCCTCCCTTAAGTTACTTTAATCAGAATATTTTATCACCGCAACAGGAAAAGACAGTCCTCGTTTTATAGCATTTGGCAATTCTAGTAACATAATTACTCCCCTAAGGATTGATTTTAAGCTATCCATCACTTTTTACTGAGGCCGAATTGGCTATCAATGCTGGGAAAAATATGTTAGTAGCACACTATTATGTAGATTTTCTTCCATATACATACCATAATGTAAATCTCAAGATAATATAGTATGATATAGACTTATTAATACAGGGCTTTTAGGCATTGTATTTGTTTTTAATCTATCTTAGTTATTTGTAAGTTTAATTCTAGTAACGACTGTGCTTTGCACTTGGCTTGTAGAATTCCCAGAAATGAGGCAGCTGGCTCTCATGAGTTTACACAGGTTGGCCTAGACGATTGCTGTAGTTCTCTTGCTGCTGACCAGACTTACCTTCTAATGTGTGGCCAACATTATCTAAGATATCAGTGATTTCTCTCTTTTACCATTTCTTCCCCCAGAATTTTCTACTTCATTTTCCTGTTTCTCTATTTACCCTGTTTCCCACATCCTGTCTCTGTAGTCTACTTCTAAGTATAATTCATTCACTTCTGAAATGCGTAGCTCTTTTTCATTCTATTACTTCCTTCCCCCAAATTATGCTTGCTTATTGAAGACAGGTCCTAGGTGACAAGTATCTTGTGGAATAGAGAGTCTCTGCCAAGGTCTGTGACTGTGAAAGGAAATCTTCGATCTGGAAAAAGAATACATATTCTTAGTTCTGATGAAGAAGTCAGAGTTAAATCTCAATCATAGGGTAATTTTTGCAGAGCTGCGAATGTAGTACTGCGAATGTAGTAGCTGTCCTGTATTAGTAAGTATAGGATGTGGACAACTGAGATGTCTCACAATTTAGAATACTCCTTTATTTTTTAAAATGCTTACATTAAAAACCCTTTTTTATGGGTGATTAAGCAGTTACTCTGGGTAACATTTTTTTAAAACACTGTACGTTTTTATTTGGGAGATCATCTACATTTATAAGAATGCTTGATTTAGACTGCCTTTCTCGTTAGTTATTGTAAAATTATGTCCCTAAAAATGATCAGGCTCAAGGATATACTTCTCATTAATGAAGAGGGGAAATTCTTCTCTTTGTAAGGACAGCACTGTGTTCCTTAGGCTTATGTTGCTGGAGACTGATGACATAATGCGATCTTTTCTTGTCATTGAGTCTGACTAAAATAATAGTTGAGAATATCTTGACCATTATTTTTGTTATTCAGTGTAGTTAGTAGACTCACTAGGTGTGTAACCGGACTCTTTAATCTGTATGTTCTGTGAGTTGGGCCTAGTTTTGAACAACAGAGTAATCAGTTAGAGCTTCTCTCACAGAATCGGGATCAAGCAACCAGTCACCTGGATAAAAGTTATGGAGACCTGTGACTCTTCTCCTTCAACCCCACCTGCTTAATCTTTCAAAGACCTCTCCAGTGAACCACTATAGAATAGGCGTTATTTGCATCTGTGAAGTGTGGAGTGTGTTTGCTTTCTGTTACTAGTAGAGGGAATCAGCTACTTTTAGTTCAAGTGCCTTCGGAGTTTAGCTTTTGAGTTGCCTCGAGGTGAATAAAGCTTTGTTCTCTTAGGAGCTTAAGTTAAAGAAAGGTATAAAAGCAATTCAGAACTTAATTATTTTTTATTAAGGTTTTATTAAAACGATTTCAATTGCTTATGTCAACCTTCTCTTGCCCTCAATGAAAGGAAACCCCAAATTAGTTAGTATGGGCACAGACAGTAGGTGAGTAAGAAGACTCTCTCACATGGAGAGAAATTCTTGGTTCTGAAAACAGTTCATTCTTAGAATTCCAGTTTAGAAATCTAAGCCAACAATTTCAGTTAGAAATTTGAGTAGACTTCCTCTCTTGTAAAGGTGTAGGTGGTAAGTAAAAGTGACTAGAGGGTAAGTGTGGATGAATGGGCACAGCTGTGGCATGGTGTTACCTAACCAAACAAGCTATAGGCAGAGGGCGTGGGCCACGGGGTCTTAGTTTCCCACACATGAAAGGAAAGGATGAAACTTTCCTGTTTTATGCATCATGCTAAAGGATGACATTTCACTGGTTTAAGCTGGTTAAAATCAGTTCCAGAGAAAGGCGTGTATATAAGACCAAACTACAGTTTAGAGTAGTGATCAAAACTAATGGTAATCCATTTCTGACCATGATTTCTCTGTGTTACGGTGCTTTGGAGGGCTCCAGTTATAGTCAAACACGTTATGACTTATTTGGAGTTATGGTTCATTCTGACTTATGTGTAGCATTTGGTGGACTTTAGCACTGGATATAAAATAAAAGTGAAGTTTACACCCTAGGAAATGCTTTGAATTCAGTCTATAAAGGCATCGTGCTCTTAGCATTTATTAAACTTCATCTTAGGTTTGATGACATAATTTTGAGTTTTCAACGTGTAGCAAAAATGCTGCCTTCTGCTGCACTGATTCTAGGTTTAATAATGTGGCCACAGGGTGGCATGATTCCCTTACTTACCTTATTGTTGATTAAAATGAAAAAGATGAAGATGTATAAATTAAATGATGATTCCTTTCCCAATTTTAGGTTAAAATGTCCAGATTTTTCACTAAATTGTTGTTCCTATACTTCATTATTAAGATTTGAAAAATATTAAATCTCAGTACCCTAAACTTTGATGTGTTAAAGGATTTTTTCTGTTGGTGTTAGCTTATGGTTATAACACAAATTATGTTTATAATTGAGAAGAATGGTGATTAGGTCTGTATATCACAAAGTATATTTACTACAGGCTTTAGTTGTTTTTTTTTTTAAGCCAACTTATAAAAACTTGAGAGAGTATTTGAAACTGGCAGACACAGATGCTTTTTATCATGAGCAGTTGCACAGGTGTTTGCATAGTTACTGGCATGACACCTAGTTTTAAAGGCTTTCGGGAAGGTTGAGTAAAGGAGAACAGGGATGTCAGGTGGTCGAGAGGCACAGGCTATTCAGGTGACCTTTTATTTAAATAGATGGAAAGTCCACTCTGTTGATGAGTTTCATAGAGCAACTCTAAAGCACAAGGGTTGCTTTCATTTATACAGATCGAGGAAAGTTAAGTTTGATGGGTCTAAATAAGTCTTTGTAGGTGGAATTTGAATGTACTTACTGTTTCAAGGCAGATCTGTATACCCTCACCTTTGCTGGGAAATGGATAGACTTGGTTACTATGTATGAGATGAAGAATTTAGCGGGCTCCCAACAGGAACCTTACTAATGCAGACTGTGGACTCTTCCAGGGCGATTGTGTTGTTACAGTCCTGCTTGCTGAAGAGGACAAAGTTGAAGATGATGCTATTTTTTACTTGATATTTTCTGGCTCTACCCTCTATCACTGCACAAGTACCCGGAAAGTCAGTTCTGATACGTTGGAGACAATTGCTCCTGGTAAGTATCTGAGTGATGTCTTTTCTAGCCTTCATCAGTTATTCGTTATTTTGCTTTTGATTTTGAGGCAAGGTTTTGCTACAAATAGCCAAGACTGGGCGTAAAACTCTGTTTCTTGCTTCAGCCTCCTGAGTGCTGGGATTGCTGGCCTATACTCATATACTGAGCTTCTTTATTCTTGGTGGACACACACACACACACACACACACACACACACACACACACACACACTTGATCACTTTAGAGTAATAGAAGGACCAAAGCAGAGTGCTAACCTAACAGCTCTTGTTAGATCTTTATATTGATAATGCTTTTGTTTGTTCCATACACATACGAACTTAAATAGAAATAAAGTGATGTAATAAATTGAAGGATATCAGAATCAGAAAGCAAAAAACAGACAAACAAAACCCACTAATTTATTGAAGGTTGAAAGTTAGGGAAACTGAGATACATGGGAGGTCTATATTCTCAGGTGTTATCATGATGATGCTTCAGATTTTATTCTGAGTTTCATGTTGCCAAACCAAAACAGAAAAACCTAATTAGTAACACATGCCTTTCTGGGGTGCAGTGTCTTCATTAATCCTGAGATTTGAAAGAGGAAAAACAATTCTTTCTTTAAGGAGAAATAATGAAGCTATCAACATTATTTGGAGCATTCCTCCAAATTTTGAAGCAAACTTTATTAAATATTAAATACTGACTAGGTGAACTCTGGCCAGGTATTCCCAGCTAAGTGGTCCAAGATACTTGTTGTAGGTCTTTTGATAGACAAAACCATTCAGCCACCATATTTTCCTATGTGGCTTTGTTCTTATTTTTTAAGAACTACAGCCCCTAGCATACAGAAGTTACCTCCCTTGGGCAGGTGAAGCTTATGGTTTAATTTTCTGCCTTACATCTTTTTTATAAAGGCAGTGCCTTGGAGTCACAGGCCATAGAATACTATAGTGCAGGCAGGGCTACTTCCCACTGCATATGTAAATGCAAAAACGACATAAAAGATCACTTACAAGTCATCAGGGCCCTGCTGTTAGATGAAGCTACTGGATGCTATATCCCTCGGCCTGTCAACATCTGAAGATGCACTGATTTGTGTTTTGGGCTGAGTTTTTTTCCTTAGTCACTCTTCCTTTACAGTTGACAGTTGGACCAGTTTTCACCAGAATTCAGAAGAGTGCACTTTGGGAATACTCCAAATAGTATTGATAGCATTGTTATTTCTCATTAAAGAATAAAATTGATGTGGCTCATATGCCAGCATGTTCTAGTGCTCCCCTTTGTTGGTAGAGGTGGTGTTAAAATTGTTAACTTTATGAAGCACTTGGAGTATTGGATCTTACTGTGCCAGATAAGTCTGCCAGTCTTTTTATTCCTATAAATTGACTTAATGTACAGTGCTATAAAATTATGAAAATTATGCCATGCAGAGAACTGAGATTATAGCATTTTGTTATATTTTTACCTGCTTTGGGATTTATTAAGATTTCAGACAGTTACTAGAAATGTATTTCCCAAATATAAAAAAGTCAGCTGTGTTAGAGATAGTGAGTTCTTTCCTAAAGAATATTAGGTATTTATAACGCAAGCCTCCAGCCATCTTATTTCCTGTGGATGCATATCATATCAGAAGCGCTGATCTGGACATTGGGGGGTCTGTTCTCTAGGTACCATTCAGTATTTCCATTGTTAACTCATTCCCTCTTAGGGAAGGGAGAAGGGGTTCTCTATTTATGACTAAAATACCCCCCCAAGCATACACACACTGTGTGTGTGTGTGTGTGTGTGTGTGTGTTCGTGTGTTCGTGTGTTTCCAGGAACACTCTCTGTGGGTGTGCATTTGTGTTTCTTGATTCTGAATAATGTTGCCCTGGTGATCTAATCCGACCAGAATCAGCATTGTTCTCTGATAACTCTTCTTGTCATTCTTGACCCATCCATTCCCTTGTAGCTCAGAATACTGGATTTTTTCTATTTATCAGCTTTTCCCTTACCTAAGTCTTCTATTCTCTATCATGGTTCAAATTTTCTTCCCCCAGTAGCCTCATTATTCCTCCACTCAGCTAATTTTATAAAGATTTCTGATAGGAAGTGCCCAGTTACGGCAGAGTTCAAAAGGACCCTTGTGTACGCACTGGAGGGTAGGGACAGTTAGGCATCACTTTAGTGTGTAGATCTTTTTGTACTCTGGATGGTGTGTGAGAAACTGGAGGAGGCTCCCACGTGGATCCCTCTGCTCTGGTCATCATGGCTGAGACTTTTTGTTTACTTGCCTCTGAGCTGCTGTCATTTGGATGCCTTCAACATTTCGTAATGGAGGAGCAGAGATGGATAGTCAAGGCTGTGGGTCGGGTGCAGACCCCAAACAGCTTTAAACACTTGTTCATTATCATGGGATTAGCCTTGTACCCTAGGATCAAACTGGCTTCAGTCTGCTCTTGCGGTCATCTTAGACTTCTGTTTTCCCTTCCCTTAGGTGTACTTCCTCAGCATGCTCTTCTAAAAACAGTACAGTGCGTCTGCACCTGTCCTACTTCCTGGCCTTGCTCTATGTTTACTGTTCATTCAGCCTCTCACACACTGTATGTTTAGCCCATTTCCCTTTTGTTTCCGGTAAAGTGTCAGCTTCATAAGGGCAAGGGTTTGTTTTCACCTGGGTATGCTAATTCAGCATTTCTAGGTGCCTGGTGGACATTGCACCTGAGCAGACATTCTAGAAAGGTGCCTGTCTTACCCTCCCTTCCTTCCCGCTTCCCTCTTTGGGGAACTACAAAAGGAGTTTTTTGGTTTTTTTGTTTTTTGAGTTGAATTCTTAGCCTGTCACCACATCTGTGTTCTCTTTCCGTAGGTGACTTTGATGGTTTCAGTGTATTAGTCAATGATAGTGATAGCCTCTGACTTCCTGTCTGTCGAGGGCCAGCCTGTGTGTCAGCCCATCAAGATTCTTGATAGAAGTCTGCACAGTGCTTTGGCATTGCAGGTTCTGGATAAATACTCACTGTCTTTTTTTTTTTTTTTTTTTTTATGAGCAGGTGTTCTTGATAGGGATTTCTCTGTGCCCTTTCTGCTTATTCAAGGGCGAGCTCTGCCATTTCCAGTCACATGAGTTCTAAGAAGAAGACCTTTGTGCCTTGTTCTCCCTTTTAATGTCATGCTTTATTCAGATAGCTGGCTTTGGTTTTTCTTTGAGTTCTCTGTATGATTCATTGTGTTTTGTTACATTTAGTTCTTACTCAAACCAGATGATTGATTGACCTTCAGAAAGCAACCACATTTTGATGCGAGTCTGTAAACTTTTATCAAATATTTTCTGTAAATAGGTTGAAAAAATGAGACATTTCTAAATTATAGAAAAATTTTTACATCATGAAAAACAGTGATAACCATCCTCCTCTTCTAATGTCTGTATTTTGGGGGAAGAGGTCTTTTGAGAGGATCTCACGGTCACCAGGCACTCACCTTTGAGCACTGACATTACATGGATGAACCACCGTGACTGCCTCATTTTCTCCTTAATGTGTATATTTCTGATAAGTATCTCACAATAAAAAGAGATTATAAAGCAGGAGGACTAGGAGGCTGAGACCATCCTCAGCCACATAACAAGTTTGAGAATGATCCAGGCTACATGAGATCCTGTATCAAAAGTGAAAAGGAGACTATAAAGAAGTTGTAAGGGGGTTGGGGATTTGGCTCAGTGGTAGAGCGCTTACCTAGGAAGCGCAAGGTCCTGGGTTCGGTCCCCAGCCCCAGAAAAAAAAAAAAGAAGTTGTAAAGGCTTTTAAAGCAATTTTTATTTTTCTTTTCCTTTCTTCTCTTGAAGTCTGGAGATATAATCTAGTTCATCTTGAGGTAAATAACATTGTGACCCTTCTGCTTTTTATATGTTTTTGGATATTTGAATGCCTTATAAAAAGCATACTATATATGATATATAGTAACATTTAGTAAAGATATTTCTTTTTTTTTCTCCATCTTTATTAACTTGGGTATTTCTTATTTACATTTTGATTGTTATTCCCTTTCCCGGTTTCCAGGCCAACATCCCCCTAACCCCTCCCCCTTCCCTTCTATGTGGGTGTTCCCCTCCCCACCCTCCCCCCATTACCACCCTCCCCCCATCAATCACGTTCACTGGGGGTTTAGTCTTGGCAGGACCAAGGGCTTCCCCTTCCACTGGTGCTCTTACTAGGCTATTCATTGCTATCTATGCAGTTGGAACCTAGGGTCAGTCCATGTATAGTCTTTGGGTAGTGGCTTAGTCCCTGGAAGCTCTGGTTGGTTGGCATTGTTGTTCATATGGGATCTTGAGCCCCATCAAGCTCTTTCAGTCCTTTCTCTGATTCCTTCAATGGGGGTCCCATATTAAGTTCAGTGATTTGCTGCTGGCATTCGCCTATGTATTTGCTGTATTCTGGGTGTGTCTCTCAGGAGAGATCTACATCCGGTTCCTGTCAGCCTGCACTTCTTTGTTTCATCCATCTTATCTAGTTTGGTGGCTGTATATGTATGGGCCACATGTGGGGCAGGCTCTGAATGGGTGTTCCTTCTGCCTCTGTTCTACACTTTGCCTCTCTATTCCCTCCCAAGGGTATTCTTATTCCCCTTTTAAAGAAGGAGTGAAGCGTTTGAGTTTTGGTCATCCTTCTTGAGTTTCATGTGTTCTGTGCATCTAGGGTAATTCGAGCATTTGGGGTAAAGATATTTTAAAGACTTTGAAACAAATTCTCATTCTTAAAATTAAACTCATCTTTGCAGTAATTAACGTTAGAGACTGACCACAATTCATAATAAAATGTTCCATTCAAAATAACTTTGAGGACTAGAGAGATGTCAGAAGGTAGAAATGCTTGCTATACAAATCTGACTATCTGAGCTTGATCTCTGGAATCCAGGATGGAAAGAGAGACTTGACTTCCATACACAGTCTACTGAGCACCTTGTGCATCCCTGCTCTCTTCTCCTCCAGTAATAATGAGTAAACAAAAATATAGAGACTTTAAGATGGCTGCTTGAAGAATATCATTTCAGTTTATTAAGCCATCTATCTCAAAGGTATTCCTAGGATATATAATAGTTTTGGGGGCTCACTTTTAGTAGTCAGTTTAGACAAAGCAAATAATAATTTTATCATTTACAAATGGAACGGGGATTCAATATTCTGTACACTATATTGTGAAAGGCTTTGGTATAGGCTGTTTATAAAATGAAATCTTTTTACCTATTAGTATACTTCTAAATCCATAACAAAGGCTTTTGTTTGGTAGTAAAATTATAAACTTTCAATGATGTCAAATTAGACTCAACACTTTTGTATTTTTCTTTTGTTTCATACTTACTAAGGCTAGTTGATCATGTAAGGTAGTTTCATTGTGAAAGGAAAAAAAATCTATTGTATTCCCAAGTACCTTTAGCTAATGAAAACTTAGAGCTTAGAGCTTACAAAGTGGTCCTATGTTTATAGCACCATGGGTTTATTTGTTCCTTGTGAGCCAAGACACTCCTTAGGAGCAGGGGTTGATTATCAAATCAAGAAGTATTTTGAAGTAAAAAGCCATGAGCTTTTAATTTGCTCAGTCAAGAATTCTTGTAGTCTCCCTACTTACAAAGTTATCTGCTACTATTTTTATCTGAACACTGTATAATAGTCTATGTAATCCAAGTATAAGATTATTTCCTGACAGCTTTGAATTTGTCTTTTGTTTTTTAAAAATCAATTAATGCAACTCATATAAGGGTTGTACTGGAAAAACAAACAAGGAAATAGTTGAAGAGAGGAAAAATTACCCACATCTGTGGATACTAGTGATGATGGTCTACATTAATATATGCTCTATCACCTTATACCTATGAACACAGCACCGTAATCCCAGTTTGAGAGGGTACATACAAAGTATATATTCACATTAACAAATCTATGGCATATCAATGAGACTCAGCTTTTAGGAAGAGGTTGGATAGGGAAAAACTAAAATGGCTTCTGGCAGTAATGATATAGGAAGAAGGGTTGGGAAGCATTGCCTTCAAGGTTTAGGCTGGAATGCAGAAGTCACATTTTTAGAATTCAATAGCCTGCCCTTTTTCACAGTGCACATGATGGGGTTCTAGGTTGCGGTTGTATTTTTGTTTGTTTGTTTTTGTGTTTTCTCCCTCTTTGTTAATCCTCTGCGCGTAGAGACATTTTATAAATGTACCAAAATTTGTTCAACTCCCATCAGTCGTCAGGATCTAGAAGTGATAGTGCATATTTCTTTATTTAGTCCTCTTTTGAGGGGTGGAGGGCAGTCTGCAAACTGAGCATTTCACTTTTACTGTTCCAGACAAAAAAACCCACACCAGGTTCTTAAGCTCTTCTATGATAAACTGAGTAGTAAATCTAGTTTATATCCTATTTTTGACTACTATAGTCTACTCTTTCTGTGTGGGATTGGCCTGGGCTGGCCCAGTAAGTGCTTTTAGGGTACTTTTTTAGATCCATGATAAAAACAAAGGCTGGATTGTTTAGACTCAGAAGAAGAGATGCCCTGGGTGGGATGTGTTCCACTTTTAGCTTAACAGGAAATGAAGTAATTTTTGGGTCATAGTTCAGTACTTTTGTTTATTTGTAGCAGTTTTTCGTTTCCATGGGTGCAGATGCTTTAGACAGTGATAAAAAGCTTGCAGGGAAAGAAGTCTGCAGGGAGACTCTCCCAACCTCAGGCACACCCTCCGGGCCTAGAATTTACCGAGTTTAAGAACACTGTCAGCCTTAGATAACGTCTCTTACCTGGGTGTTTCTTGTGTTTCTGTTTAAGTCTTTTCTCCATTATTTTTTCAGTTCTTCAGTGCTAAAGTCATCGGTTTGTCTTACAGGCTTGCTGGCTTTTGAAACACTTTTTCAATTTTAGTGTTCTATTTTTCTGTGTGTTAATTGAACAGCAGTAGTATTTTGAGAATAACTATCAGTTTCTGTTTGCCATGCACTTTGTTTGAAACCTTCCAATATTTTCGACAGTTCTTACTTAAGGTTGATGGTATCATTTTATAGTCAGAGAAAGTTTAAGTGACTGAGTGTGTGTTAGAGAAACCACACCTATCTGCACGGGAACTTGGCGCCCAAATCTACTGTTTCTTTCATATTCCCTGTGGATTACTTGGTGGGTAACAGATCTTCATACCTCATAATTATCTTCTGTTTCTATTGAAAACAAGATTGACCTTATAGGAGGCTAAGATGCACTTAAGCTTAGGACTTTCTCCCATTAACAGTTTGTGAAAATATTTTGTTTGTTTGTTTCTGAATCCTATAGGATAGCTTCTTTTAGAAATCGAGTAAAATTTCAGTACTTTTCCTTTAAAAAATACCTCTGCTTATGTTCCTCTTGTGACCAGGAAATTGAGTGGAAACAAAAACACCATGGAAACTAGTTGAAAAATGTTGCTATTGCACTTCCCCACTACAACTTCTGTTTTTATTGTATCAAATTTGATATAATTTCTTTTTTTTTTTTTTCGGAGCTGGGGACCGAACCCAGGGCCTTGCGCTTGCTAGGCAAGTGCTCTACCGCTGAGCTAAATCCCCAACCCCTTTGATATAATTTCTTATCCTGCCTTTGTAGTGTAGCAGTAGGACTAAGGCAGACAAAAGACTAATCCTCCTCCTCATCCAGCATTTCTTCTGTCTAGAGCAAGTTTACAGTTGTAAGCTTTATGTGAGTAACTGCACTGATAGCAGTTTTACTCCTATATACACAGCCCTTAGTTTTAAAAAATGGTAACCCCTTCATTTTTTCATTTTATTTGAAAATATACAGGGATTAAAATCTAATCTTGAGTTTGATAGTGGCCCTGTGCCAATCTTGAGTGTGTTTTGACCACACAGTAGGTACTTAGTGTTTTTAGATTTGTCTTATTTTATGTGTTTGCTGGTTTGGCCTGCATACATGTATGTGTACCACTTATGTGCCTAGGGAAGTGCCTTAGTTACTTTCTAGTTCCGTAACAGAGCAACATGACCAAGAGCAACTTAGAGAAGAGAGATGTTATCTGGGGCTTACCATTTTAGAGGCTGAGTCCATGATTATCATGAAGGAAGGCATAGGAGCAGGCAGGTAGGCCTGGTGCTGACGTAGTAGCAGGGAACTCACATTTTGATCCATAAGGAAGAGGCAGAGAGAGCTAACTGGGATGGCATGCATTTTTGAAACCTCAAAGCGTGACCCCCCAGTGACATATTCTCCAATAAGGCCACATTTTCTAACCCTTTCCAAACAGTCCCACCAACTGCAGACCACTTACTCAATCATATGAGCCGATGGTGACCATTCTCATTCAAACCACCACATTTCATTTTCTGGCCTTAATATGCTTGTAGCCATATTATAAAGCAAAATGCACTTAATCGAGTATGAAAAGTCCACATAATCTTTCATAGTCTCAACATCATTTCAAAGTCTCTTCTGAGATTCAAGGCAGACTCAATGTTTGTACACACTACCACCACCACCACCACCACCACCACCACCACCACCCACACCACTACCCACACCACCACCCACCACCACCACCACCACCACCACCATCACCATCACCCACACCACCACCTTCATTCTGCAAGTTGAGAAATGGTGGCACAGTGAGGAAAAACTGGACCAAAGCAAGACTAAAACCCAAAGGGGCAAACAATCTTAAGTCCTGTAGTTTAGTCTCTGGTATCAAACGATAGCATCCATCCTTCTAGCTTTATTGTCTGTAACACACTTCTCTCAGGCTGGTTCTACTTCCTGTATGCAACTTTTTCCTGGCAGGCATCCCGTGGCCCTGGTACTTCCAACATCCAGCATCTTCGATGTAATTCAGGCTTCACTTGCTCAACTCCCTATTACAGTGGTCTCTAGGGCCTCCATACAGGGCCTCCTTGCCAGAGGGCTTTCCTTAATGGAGGAAGAAGATTCCACAACGCTTTTACTCCTGTCTTCTTCTTGACTCCAAGCTATGACCACATAGCCAATACTCCCAGATTTGTCTGCCCGCCTGGGATGGAACCGAGCTGCCTCTTACAGTTCTTTCTGTTGTTGCTTTTAGGGACAGGTACTTCCTTGGTGCCTCTTCTTGTCTCAGGATGAAGGTTAGCCAGGGTCCATCTCACATAACGGGCCTTTCCTTATCCTCTTCTTGTCTCAGGATGAAGGTTAGCTGGGGTCCATCTTACATGACAGCCTTTCCTCATCTTTTCCAGCATAAGCCGTGGTTCCCGCACTTCATTTCCTGCTGTCTTTTCTCCTTGGAATGTATATTTAGTATTTATTTTTGCCTGCTGAGTCATTCTAGACCTGCTTAAGAGAGGTTGCTAATGCCACATAGTAGAGTCAATATTGGACTGTCTTGTAATCTCTTCTGCCAGTGAAATCAGCCAGAATCAGCCAGATTCTAGAATGAGGACAGAAGAAGCTACATCCTTTGCCAAAATATCACAAAAATTGCTAACTAATTTTGTTCTCCTCTGAAACCTCTTGACCTGGGCCTTCATAGCTTACACCACTCTAAGCACTATTGTCTTCCAAGTTCTTACTAGACTGGTGTGTTAAACCTGGCATACAGCGTTACCTCTTTCTAGTCCAAAGTCTTCCACATCCCTCTAAAAAAACAGCATGGTCAGGCCTGCTATAGCAATAGCCTACTTCCTGCTACCAACTTTTCAGCTACTATGGTGTGACAGCATGAACAAGGCAATTTATAGAAGCGTTTATTGGGAGCTTACAGTTTCATGAGTCCATTCCATAGCATGGTTTCAGTGATGCACAGACGCGGGAAGAGGGGGTTCGAGAATAGCAGGAATGGTGTGGGCTTTTGGAAACCTCAAAGCCTACCACCAGAGACATACATACCTCTCCAATTAGATCACACTTCCTACTACTCCCTGAACAGCTCCACCAACTAGGAGCAAGTATTCAAATATGTGAGCCTGCGGGGGCCACTATCATTGAGTGTGTCAGGAAGTCAGAAGAGGGTGTCGGATGCCCCTGAAATTAGAGTTATGGATGAGTGTTAGTCACTGTGTGGGTTCTGGGAACCAAGTCTGGGCCCCGCTGCAAGAGTGGCCAGTGCTCTTCTTAAACTCTGGGGCAATTTTGCATCCCAGGTTCTTGATCCGTAGTAACTCTTAGAGTTGACTCTTTAACAAAAACTTACTGAGGAAACTTTCTTTTTCCATCTTTCACTTAAAAGGTTTTTTTTTTAAATAAGACTGTAATTATACCGAGCAATTTTCTGATTTATGGTACATTTTACTTTCTCTGATTAACAATTTATTCTTCAGATTGTGAACTTATGTGTGAAAGGGAAGTGGATAACTTTCCCAGTTTGACCTGACATGGTCTTATACTTGAGAACTGTAAGAAAGGATGGTGACATTGCCACTGGTACCTGATTCTTCTCTTTAGAGACCCCCATTATGCTGTTGTCGACCTGTCTGTCTATAGTATTCATAATTCTCGTAGTAAACTTCTTACCATGACATTTCATCTCATGCCCTCTTGAGTCCTTATCTGAAACCTTTCACAAATCCCTTTTAGCTTTTTCACAAACAGAGCTGGTATTAGTTTACTTATCCATTCTTTATATACTACCAGATTCTATCAAACCAGAGAAACGAAAGCATAGCTGTACTGCTAGATCAATTCCCCCTCCCTCCCTCCCTCTCTTCCTTCTCTCCATCTCTTCTACCCTTCCCTCCCTCCTTGGTTACCTTGTTTCTCTCCTTCTTTGCTTCTGCACACGTAAGCAGTCATCTTGTTAGCCACAGACAGGTTTCTATGAGTACATATACATTCCACAATTTTAATACAGCACTATTATTTTATCATACTTTTTCGGTTTACACATGTGTATGTACACATAGAAAATGAATATGTAGACCAATAAGTATTTACTTTTTTTTTGCTTTTCTTCATTTATTGAATAATTAGCAATCATGTAAAACATATACAATTATGAACTTCATTTTCTTTAAGTATAGCATTGCTATCTGCTAAAAAGTGTTAAAATAAAAGTATTTCAATACTAATAGATGTATAATATGTTTAATGAGTTACTCATTGATTTTAAGAATAAGATATTGAAAATCATTAAAAATAGAATTCACTATCTGAAAAATATTTGATTTGCTATAAACACTGTGTATATAATCATTGCCTTTTTTATACAGCTTTTTGTTTTAGTGTTATTGAGATAATTACATCTTCCTTTTCTTCCCTCTAACCCCTTTTATAATGATGAATTTACTTTTTACTTTTTTTTATTTTTTATTTTTTTTTATTAACTTGAGTGTTTCTTATTTACATTTCGCGTGTTATTCCCTTTCCCGGTTTCCTGGCAAACATCCCCCTAATCCCTCCCCCTCCCCTTCTTTGTGGGTGTTTCCCCATCCTCCCCCCATTGCCGCCCTCCCCCCAACAATCACATTCACTGGGGGTTCAGTCTTAGCAGGACCAAGGGCTTCCCCTTCCACTGGTGATCTTACTAGAATATTCATTGCTACCTATGAGGTCAGAGTCCAGGGTCAGTCCATGTATAGTCTTTAGGTAGTGGCTTAGTCCATGGAAGCTCTGGTTGCTTGGCATTGTTGTGCATAAGGGGTCTCGAGCTCTTTCAAGCTCTTCCAGTTCTTTCTCTGATTCCTTCAATGGGGGTCCCGTTCTCAGTTCAGTGGTTTGCTGCGGCATTCGCCTCTCTATTTGCTGTATTCTGCCTGTGTCTCTCAGGAGCAATCTACATCCGGCTCCTGTCAGTCTGCCCTTCTTTGCTTCATCCATCTTGTCTAATTGGATGGCTGTATATGTATGGGCCACATGTGGGGCAGGCTCTGAATGGGTGTTCCTTCTGTGTCTGTTTTAATCTTTGCCTCTCTATTCCCTGCCAAGGGTATTCTTGTTCCCCTTTTAAAGAAGGAGTGAAGCATTCACATTTTGATCATCCGTCTTGAGTTTGATTTGTTCTAGGCATCTAGGGTAATTCAAGCATTTGGGCGAATAGCCACTTATCAGTGAGTGCATGCCATGTGTGTTTTTCAACCTGAGTGGGTTACCTCACTCAGGATGATATTTTCTAGTTCCAACCATTTGCCTACGAATTTCATAAAGTCATTGTTTTTGATAGCTGAGTAATATTCCATTGTGTAGATTTACCACATTTTCTGTATCCATTCCTCTGTTGAAGGGCATCTGGGTTCTTTCCAGCTTCTGGCTATTATAAATAAGGCTGCTATGAACATAGTGGAGCACGTATCTTTTTTATATGTTGGGGCATCTTTTGGGTATATGCCCAAGAGAGGTATAGCTGGATCCTCAGGCAGTTCAATGTCCAATTTTCTGAGGAACCTCCAGACTGATTTCCAGAATGGTTGTACCAGTCTGCAATCCCACCAACAATGGAAGAGTGTTCCTCTTTCTCCGCATCCTCGCCAGCATCTGCTGTCACCTGAGTTTTTGATCTGAGCCATTCTCACTGGTGTGAGGTGAAATCTCAGGGTTGTTTTGATTTGCATTTCCCTTATGACTAAAGATGTTGAACATTTCTTTAGGTGTTTCTCAGCCATTCGGCATTCCTCAGCTGTGAATTCTTTGTTTAGCTCTGAACTCCATTTTTTGATAGGGTTATTTGTCTCCCTTCGGTCTAACTTCTTGAGTTCTTTGTATATTTTGGATATAAGGCCTCTATCTGTTGTAGGATTGGTAAAGATCTTTTCCCAATCTGTTGGTTGCCGTTTTGTCCTAACCACAGTGTCCTTTGCCTTACAGAAGCTTTGCAGTTTTATGAGATCCCATTTGTCGATTCTTGATCTTACAGCATAAGCCATTGGTGTTTTGTTCAGGAAATTTTTTCCAGTGCCCATGTGTTCCAGATGCTTCCCTAGTTTTTCTTCTATTACTTTGAGTGTATGTGGTTTGATGTGGAGGTCCTTGATCCACTTGGACTTAAGCTTTGTACAGGGTGATAAGCATGGATCGATGTGCATTCTTCTACATGTTGACCTCCAGTTGAACCAGCACCATTTGCTGAAAATGCTATCTTTTTTCCATTTGATGGTTTTGGCTCCTTTGTCAAAAATCAAGTGACCATAGGTGTGTGGGTTCATTTCTGGGTCTTCAATTCTATTCCATTGGTCTATCTGTCTGTCTCTGTACCAATACCATGCAGTTTTTATCACTATTGCTCTGTAATACTGCTTGAGTTCAGGGATAGTGATTCCCCCTGAAGTCCTTTTATTGTTGAGGATAGCTTTAGCTATCCTGGGTTTTTTGTTATTCAAGATGAATTTGCAAATTGTTCTGTCTAACTCTTTGAAGAATTGGATTGGTATTTTGATAGGGATTGCATTGAATCTGTAGATCGCTTTTGGTAAAATGGCCAGTTTTACTATATTAATCCTGCCAATCCATGAGCATGGGAGATCTTTCCATCTTCTGAGGTCTTCTTCAATTTCTTTCTTCAGAGTCTTGAAGTTCTTATTGTACAGATCTTTTACTTTTATTTAAGTACCGAGGTACTTTATATTATTTGGATCTATTATGAAGGGTATCGTTTCCCTAATTTGTTTCTCTTTTGTGTAGAGGAAGGCTACTGATTTATTTGAGTTAATTTTATACCCAGCCACTTTGCTGAAGTTGTTTATCAGCTTTAGTAGTTCTCTGGTGGAACTTTTAGGATCACTGAAATATACTATCATATCATCTGCAAAAAGTGATATTTTAACTTCTTCTTTACCGATCTGTATCCCCTTACCTCCTTTTGTTGTCTGATTGCTCTGGCTAGAACTTCAAGAACTATATTGAATAAGTAGGGAGAGAGTGGGCAGCCTTGTCTAGTCCCTGATTTTAGTGGGATTGCTTCAAGTTTCTCTCCATTTAGTTTGATGTTTGCAACTGGTTTGCTGTATATGGCTTTTACTATGTTTAGGTATGGGCCTTGAATTCCTATTCTTTCCAGGACTTTTATCATGAAGGGGTGGTGAATTTTCTCAAATGCTTTCTCAGCATCTAATGAAATGATCATGTGGTTTTGTTCTTTCAGTTTGTTTATATAATGGATCACATAGATGGTTTTCCGTATAGTAAACCATCCCTGCATGCCTGGGATGAAGCCTACTTGATCATGGTGGATGATTGTTTTGATGTGCTCTTGGATTCGGTTTGCCAGAATTTTATTGAGTATTTTTGCGTCGATATTCATAAGGGAAATTGGTCTGAAGTTCTCTTTTTTTGTTGGGTCTTTGTGTGGTTTAGGTATAAGAGTAATTGTGGCTTCATAGAAGGAATTCGGTAGTGCTCCATCTGTTTCAATTTTGTGGAATAGTTTGGATAATATTGGTACGAGGTCTTCTATGAAGGTCTGATAGAATTCTGCACTAAACCCGTCTGGACCTGGGCTCTTTTTGGTTGGGAGACCTTTAATGACTGCTTCTATTTCCTTAGCAGTTATGGGGTTGTTTAACTGGTTTATCTGTTCTGATTTAACTTCGGTACCTGGTATCTGTCTAGGAAATTGTCCATTTCCTGCAGATTTTCAAGTTTTGTTGAATATAGGCTTTTATAGTAAGATCTGATGATTTTTTGAATTTCCTCTGAATCTGTAGTTATGTCTCCCTTTTCATTTCTGATTTTGTTAATTTGGACACACTCTCTGTATCCTCTCTTTAGTCTGGCTAAGGGTTTATCTATCTTGTTGATTTTCTCAAAGAACCAACTTTTGGTTCTGTTGATTCTTTCTATGGTCCTTTTTGTTTCTACTTGGTTGATTTCAGCTCTGAGTTTGATTATTTTCTGCCTTCTACTCCTCCTGGGTGTATTTACTTTTTTTTGTTCTAGAGCTTTTAGGTGTGCTGTCAAGCTGCTGACATATGCTCTTTCCTGTTTCTTTCTGCAGGCACTCAGCGCTATGAGTTTTCTTCTTAGCACAGCTTTCATTGTGTCCCATAAGTTTGGGTATGTTGTACCTTCATTTTCATTAAAAACTAAAAAGTCTTTAATTTCTTTCTTTATTTCTTCCTTGACCAGGTTATCATTGAGTAGAGCATTGTTCAATTTCCACGTATATGTGGGCATTCTTTCCTTATTGTTATTGAAGACCAGCTTTAGGCCGTGGTGGTCTGATAGCACGCATGGGATTATTTCTATCTTTCTGTACCTGTTGAGGCCCGTTTTTTGACCAATTATATGGTCAATTTTGGAGAAAGTACCATGAGGAGCTGAGAAGAAGGTATATCCTTTTGCTTTAGGATAGGATAAATATCTATTTGGCTCATGACTTCTCTTAGTCTGTCTATGTCTCTGTTTAATTTCTGTTTCCATGATCTGTCCATTGATGAGAGTGGGGTGTTGAAATCTCCCACTATCATTGTGTGAGGTGCAATGTGTGTTTTGAGCTTTAGTAAGGTTTCTTTTACGTATGTAGGTGCCCTTGTATTTGGGGCATAGATATTTAGGATTGAGAGTTCATCTTGGTGGATTTTTCCTTTGATGAATATGAAGTGTCCTTCCTTATCTTTTTTGATGACTTTTAGTTGAAAATTGATTTTATTTGATATTAGAATGGCTACTCCAGCTGGCTTCTTCCGACCATTTGCTTCGACAGTTCTTTTCCAGCCTTTCACTCTGAGGTAGTGTCTGTCTTTGTCTCTGAGGTGTGTTTCCTGTAGGCAGCTGAATGCAGGGTCCTCGTTGCGTATCCAGTTTGTTAATCTATGTCTTTTTATTGGGGAGTTGAGGCCATTGATGTTGAGAGATATTAAGGAATAGCGATTATTGCTTCCTGTTATATTCATATTTGGATATGAGGTTATGTTTGTGTGCTTTTCTTCTCTTCGTTTTGTTGCCAAGACGATTAGTTTCTTGCTTCTTCTAGGGTATAGCTTGCCTCCTTATGTTGGGCTTTACCATTTATTATCCTTTGTAGTGCTGGATTTGTAGAAAGATATTGTGTAAATTTGGTTTTGTCATGGAATATCTTGTTTTCTCCATCTATGTTAATTGAGAGTTTTGCAGGATACAGTAAACTGGGCTGGCACTTGTGTTCTCTTAGGGTCTGTATGACATCTGTCCAGGATCTTCTGGCTTTCATAGTTTCTGGTGAAAAGTCTGGTGTGGATCTGATAGGTCTGCCTTTATATGTTATTTGTCCTTTTTCCCTTACTGCTTTTAATATTCTTTCTTTATTTTGTGTGTTTGGTGTTTTGACTATTATGTGACGGGAGGTGTTTCTTTTCTGGTCCAATCTATTTGGAGTTCTGTAGGCTTCCTGTATGCTTATGGGTATGGTATCTCTTTCTTTAGGTTAGGGAAGATTTCTTCTATGATTTTGTTGAAGATATTTACTGGTCCTTTGAGCTGGGAGTCTTCTCTCTCTTCTATACCTATTATCCTTACGTTTGATCTTCTCATTGAGTCCTGGATTTCCTGTATGTTTTGGACCAGTAGCTTTTTCCGCTTTACATTATCTTTGACAGTTGAGTCGATGATTTCTATGGAATCTTCTGCTCCTGAGATTCTCTCTTCCATCTCTTGTATTCTGTTGGTGAGGCTCGTATCTACAGCTCCTTGTCTCTTCTTTTGATTTTCTATGTCCAGGGTTGTTTCCATGTGTTCTTTCTTGATTGCTTCTATTTCCATTTTTAATTCCTTCAACTGTTTGATTGTGTTTTCCTGGAATTCTTTCAGGGATTTTTGTGACTCCTCTCTATGGGCTTCTACTTGTTTATTTATGTTTTCCTGGAATTCTTTTAGGGATTTTTTGCGATTCCTCTCTGTAGGCTTCTACTTGTTCTCTAAGGGAGTTCTTCACGTCTTTCTTGAAGTCCTCCAGCATCATGATCAAATATGATTTTGAAACTAGATCTTGCTTTTCTGGTGTGTTTGGATATTCCGTGTTTGCTTTGGTGGGAGAATTGGGCTACAATGATGCCATGTAGTCTTGGTTTCTGTTGCGTGGGTTCCTGCGCTTGCCTCTCACCATCAGTTTATGTCTAGTTTTACTTTGTTCTGCTATTTCTGACAGTGGCTAGACTGTCCTGTAAGCCTGTGTTTCAGGAGTGCTGTAGACCTGTTTTCCTGTTTTCTTTCAGCCAGTTATGGGGACAGAGAGTTCTGCTTTCGGGTGTGTAGTTTTTCCTGTCTACAGGTCTTCAACTGTTCCTGTGGGCCTGTGTCTTGAGTTCACCAGGCAGGTCACTTGCAGTAGAAAAGTTGGTCTTACCTGTGGTCCCGAGGCTCAAGTTTGCTTGTGGGGTGTTGCTTATGAGCTCTCGGCGGCGGCAGCCACCAGGAAGATCTGCGCCGCCCTTTCTGGGAGCTTCCGTGCACCAGGGTTCCAGATGGCATTTGGTGTTTTCCTCTGGAATCAGTAATGTGTGCAGAGTGCAGTCTCTTCTGGTTTCCTAGACGCGTCTGCCTCTCTGAAGGTTTAGCTCTCCGTCCCATGGGATTTGGGTGCAGAGAACTGTTTATCTGGTCGGTTCCTTCAGGTTCCGGCGGAGTCTCAGACACAGTGGACCTGCTGCTCCTGGGCCCTCCTCTACGGGAACCCAGAGGCCGTATATAGTTTCCTCTTGGGCCAGGGATGTGGGCAGTGGTGGGCAGTGTTGGTGGTCTCTTCCACTCTGCAGTCTCAGGAGTGTCCACCTGTCCAGGCGGTGAGGGCTCTCTCCCACGGGGTTTGGGAGCAGAGAGCTGCTGTGGGCAGGGATCCGCAGGTTTGGGACTCCCGCTCAAGTATTTACTTTTATACCATTATTAGTGCCTTTCTGACTTTTCAGTTTTGTATCTGTGCAAAGGTTTGGGAAAGAAAAGAATTAGGTCTGTTTGCATGGAATGCGAGCATTGGGTTTTCTACTTTAGGCCAATACAGTATCTTCTCTGTGGCACAACAAATTTTAAAGTTTGAAGGCAGGATTCAATTTGGATTCATCATTATTTATATCAGCACATTAGACGTGCTATCATTCTGAGTGTTGGCTCCTGGCAGTGGCTTACCTGACGTTCTTCTCTCTATGTACAGTTTTGTCAGAAAGCTCTTGAGTCATCATAAACATAACAGGCCATGTCCTTTCACACACACTTTGATTGTAAATAATAGCCTCTGCTGTGTAGTATTTGTGGACCTTAGGTGTTCTACTTTACTTCTTGAAGACTTGGTTATCTCGAAATTGTTACATAGAGAAAATGATATGTTATATAGTTAATGTGGTTACTAAGCCCTTCTTATTAATGCAGATTTGCACAGAAGTGAGAACTGTGCCTTATCACAAGGGTACGGGACATAAGGAAGATTCTGGGGGAAAGTACATGAAAAACCCAACTTTTTTTTTTTTTTAATCTGGGGAAAACCATTATTTTCCTTTTCTTTCTTTCTCCCTAAAAGTGGTGATAGTAGGAGAAACATATAATTCTAGCTAGTTGAGAACTGCATTTGAAAACTGAGGAAAAAGAGTGAATATTTGACTACAGTCTCCTTCTTGGAAATACTTAATTCTAAAAGGCTGGGAAAGTACACAGAAGAAAATTGTTTGTTGTTAAGTCTTAAAACGTTCGGCTATGGGGGAGCATTCAGTGGCACGTAGCTGCTAAGTCTCAGGTCACACGGTGCCTGCTGAACTCTATGGTGGGAGCACAGTCTGCTTCATGTATGTCCTTTTCTGAGTTGGGCTTATAACCACAGCATTGCATCATCCTTTTAAAACCAGGTGATTGATTGACATGCTTGTTGCCTTAGTGTTTGGGACAAGTAAAAGGTATCTGGGAGCAACTGTTCTGTAGGACTTTGGATTGCTAGAAGCATGAAAGTTTTTCCTTTTGACTGTTCTACGTTCTTTGATTTACTGTGTGGTAGTACAAAGCTATCTGTGCTATTCCTCCCTTTTCCCTATTTTTCCTATTGTTAGTTTAGCTCTAACTCTACACTCAGTAAGCCTTAGAGTACCTATTACCTGCTGAACCTTAGAGGCTCCTAGAGCTTTCATTCTGTAATTTGTTCAAATGTAACGGCACTAGTTGCTATAGCCTGTTCTTTGTTACATGCTGTGTTACTGAATGGTAAGAGCTGGAGTTCTTATTTGCTAGCCGGTTTTTAAAGATATCACTCATATTTGCAAATAACAATAAAAAAAAACAAAAATAGAATTTTAAGGAGTTGGGAGAGGAAAAGTGTTCTTTTAGAAGGAGAAATCTTATGTGCCATTAAAAAAGCCAAAAGGACCCACTCGGGTTCTTTCATTAGTGTATTCAATTTTCTTTGCTACCTGTGCTTTGTTTAGGTCATGACTGCTGTGAGACGGTGAAGGTGCTGCTCTGTGCTTCCAAAGAGGGCCTTCCTGTGTTTGTAGTTGCTGAAGAAGACTTCCATTTTGTCCAGGATGAGGCATATGATGCAGCTCAGTTCCTGGCAACCAGTGCTGGAAATCAGCAGGCTCTGAACTTCACACGGTTCCTTGATCGATCAGGACCCCCTTCTGGAGATGTGAACTCTCTGGATGAGAAGGTCGCACTGGCATTCAGACACCTGAAGCTGCCTGCAGAGTGGAATGTGTTAGGGACGGATCACACGTTGCATGGTGAGAGTTCTCAGACTTACAAACTGCCTTGGGACGCCTCTGCTTTCCCCTTTAAACAACCACTGTGGCTCAAGCCTCCGCTGTGACTGAGTAAACTAGATTTTCTGCACAGTGTTTTCTTCTTCCAGGGCCATAGCCTAAGTAGCGTAAGTAATCTCTATGCATCTGGATTGACTGCTCAAGCAGGACAGGTGATTTACGCTTCATGAGAATAGCAGAGTAATTTTTTGCTATTTATTCACAGAATTATAAATACAGGGGTTTTGGTTACTGTATGTGAGGTTCTGTAAAATTTCTGTGGAGTTTTTAGAAGTAGTAGAGGAGTGTGTCAGGGAAGCATGAGCTCTAGATAACCTTGAGGCACTCAGCAGTTCTTTGATTCTGTGGTATTGATTCTATGACTCTGTGTAAAGGATTGCACTAAAAAAATCCTGTTATAATCAACACATTAAATCCCTCTAATTAGACAAGGATTTCATATAATTGCTCTTATAGCAAGTGATATCTAAATATCATAGTTACAAATATGTCTATTTTAGTAAAATATTCCGGATTCATAAATAACGTCCTGTTTCTATCCTTAGAGAAAATAAAATTGAGTAAAATATATAAATATCTTACATAGCACACACATTATCTTAGCACTGCTAAAACATTAGCCTCTAAATATGTGACATTTACAGACTTAATACCTGTTCAGAGAACTTACTGATGGGTCCTGATTGTTTCTAATAGATCCTGCCATTTTTGTGTCACTGTGGGAACACTTACTTTTAGATTTTTATTCTGTCTTAAAGAGAGCACAGGACTTAGTTTGATCATGTTCTCATAGTGTAAAAGAATAGTTAGAGAAGCAAAGGTCAGAAGCTCTGTGCCTCGGGCTACATGTCTTTTTGTTTTTAAACAGCCCCTCTTATCCCCGGGTATATATATGTATTACTGTAGGTTTTGTGAACTTCCCAGCATGAGTATGGGGGATTGAACTCTGGTCCTGTCAGCTCCTGTAAGAGCTCTCAACTACTGAGTCATTTCTCTAGTCTGTTCCTTCCTAGTCTTTGATCTGAGGAAACTGGCAAGCTTTAATTCATTATGTACTTTTACTAGAAAAGGCTAATTTAAAGAAGAAAAAGCTAATTTAAAGACTTTTAGGAAAATAC
Source organism: Rattus norvegicus (assembly GCF_021556685.1). Lineage (NCBI taxonomy): Eukaryota > Metazoa > Chordata > Mammalia > Rodentia > Muridae > Rattus > Rattus norvegicus. The sequence continues at coordinate 141,936,909 of NC_141534.1, forward strand.
AGAACCACAAGATGATCCTATTACATACCTGTAACAGTGAGTATAATGGTTTGGATATGAAGTGTTCCAAAGGCGCATTTTTGGGGCTTGGGATCCAGTTAATAGTGTTATTAAGAGATAGATAATTGGATCATAGGGTAAGAGCCTCATTAGTTGATTAATCCATGGATGAGTTCGTGATTGAAGGATCAGGAGGTAGGCTTGGATGAAGGAAATCAATCACGGAGGATGCACTAGTAGTATATGATATTCCTGGCTTTTCCCCTTTCTGCTTTCTGATCACCATGAGGTAGGCAGCTTTGTTCCACTATGCTGGTCTGCCATGATTTATTGCCTCACAGTAGGCCCATAAGCAGTGGAACCAGTTCACAAACTGAAACCACAAGCCAAAAGAGATGTGGCCCAGTTGGTAGAGTGCTTGCCTAACATGAATGAAGACTTGGATAAATCTGGAGCACCTCATAAATTGGGTGTGGTGAAGCACACATGTAATTCCAGTCCATAGCAGGTAGATATAGGAGAAGCAGGAGGTCAAGGTTGTCTTCTGCTATATAGCATGTTCATGGGATATCTGAGGGGGAAAAATGGGAATCACTTTTTTTCCCCAACTGTTTGAATGGCCCAAATTTTGTCATAGTACCAAGAGTGATTGACACAAGCACCTAAAAATTAAAACTATGAAGTTCAGACATGGATGCAGAACAATATCTCGCATACTGCCTATGCTTTGAAGATGTCAGGTAGTTTCTTATATCACTTAGCATCACACTGATGGGTATTTACCCTAGAAAAATGAAAAAAATGAAAGCATATTCTAACCAAAATGCCTATATACAAATGTGCCCACAGCAGCTTGATCATGCACCATCAAAAAATAGAAACAGCTCACATCTGAGTGAGCTCTTGTGAGCATACCAACAAATTGTGATACAGCCATATAATTGAATATCACTCAGCTATTGAAAAGGAACATAATGTTGATACATAAATGACGGCTTGGTTGTACTTTGCTTTGTGCTTAGACTCAGTTTCCAAAGATTATATAATATATAGTTCTGTTTATATATTTGAAAAAGTTATTAAAATAAACATAAATTTTGCTGGGCAGTGATGGTTCATACCTTAAATCTCAGGTATGCAGGGTGCAGGGGCAGAGGCAGGCAAATCTCAGGGACTTTAAGGATAGCCAGGGCTACACAGAGAAACCCTGTCTTGATAAACCTAATTAGGAGTTCTGACACACCAGAGAGCAGAGGTAAGACCACCACTTCTGTCCCAAGGGACCTGCCAGAAGCCCTCTGGACACAGGAACGCAGGAGCACTCTGGGACAGGATCCCTCTGGTTTCTGCTTGCACCTAGAGCTAACCAGGTCCCACAGCTCTCTATACCCAAATTCCACGGGGGAGAGAACTGGACTCTCAGAAGTGCGGACAATCCTGAGAGCTCAGAAGAGACCACCACTTCTGCTCATATTACTGGCCTAAGAGGGACCCGACTAGAGCCCTCTGGACACAGCAACCCAGGAGGAATCTGAGACGGTTCCTTCTGGTTTCCACCTGCGCCCAAAGCTGACCCTGTGACACAGCTCTTTGTACCCAGATTCTACTGGGAGAAAGCCAGTCTCAAGGAGTACTGGCACACAAGCTAACAGGAGGGTCAAGCCATTGTCAGAGACAGCAAGACCAGCTAATACCAGAGACAACTACATGGCAAGAGGCAAATGCAGGAATCTAAGCAACAGAAACCAAGACTACTTGGCATCATCAGATCCCCTCCTACCAAAGCAAATACTGGGTATCTCAAGACACTGGAAAAACCAGATTTATATTTAAAACCACATCTCATGATGATGATAGAGGACTTTAAGAAGGACATAAATAACTCCCTTAAAGAAATACAGGACTACACAGGTAAACAAGTAGAAACCCTTAAAGAGAAAACACAAAAATCCCTTAAAGAATTATAGGAAAACACAACCAAACAGGTGAAGGAATTGAACAAAACCATCAAGGATTTAAAAATGGAAATAGAAACAATAAAGAAAGCACAAAGGGAGACAAACCTGGAGATAGAAAACCTAGGAAAGAGATCATGAGTCATTGATGCAAGCATCACCAACAGAATACACGAGATAAAAGATACCATAGGAAACAATGACACAACTATCAAAGAAAATATAAAACACAAAAAACTCCTAACCCAAATCATCCTGGAAATCCAGGACACAATAGGAAGATCAAACCTAAGGATGATAGGTATAGAAGAGAGCAAAGATTACCAACTTAAAGGGCCACTAAATATCTTCAACAAAATTATGGAAGAAAACTTCTCTGACCTAAAGAAAGAGATGGCCATAAACATACCAGAAGCCTACATAACTCCAAATAGATTGTACCAAATACACAAAACAAAGGAGAATATTAAAAGCAGTAAGGGAAAAAGGTCAAGTAACGTATAAAGGCAGACCTATGAGAATTACACCAGACTTCTCACCAGAGGCTACAAAAGCCAGAAGATCCTGGGTAGATGTCATACAGACCCTAGGCGAACATAAATGCCCAGGCTACTATTCCCAGCAAAACTCTCAATTACCATAGATGGAGAAACGAAGATATTCCATGACAAAACCAAATTTACACAATGTCTTTCCACAAATTCAGCCGTTCAAAGGATAATAGATGGAAAACTCCAACACAAGGAGGGAAACTATATCCTAGAAAAGGGAAGAAAGTAATCTAATTTGAACTAACCCAAAAGAAGAGAGCCACACAAACATAATTCCACCTCTAACAACAAAAGTAACAGGAAACAATGATCACTATTCCTTAATATCTCTTAACATCAGTGGACTCAATTCCCCAATAAAAAGGCATAGACTAACAGACTGGATACTTAAAGAGGACCCAGCATTTTGCTGCACACAGGAAACACACCTCAGTGACAAAGACAGTGATTACCTCAGAGTGAAAGACTAGAAAACAATTTTCCAATGCGATGGTCCCAAGAAACAAGCTGGAGTAGCCATTCTGATATCCAATAAAATTGACTTTCAACCAAAAGCTAACAAAAAAAGATAAGGAAAGACACTTCATATTTGTCCAAGAAAAAAATCCACCAAGATGAACTCTCATTCCTGAATATCTATGCTCCAAATGCAAGGGAACCTACATTCATATAAGAAACCTTACTAAACCTCAAAGCACACAATGTACCTCACAAAAAATAGTGGGAGGCTTCAATACCCTATTGTCCTCAAGAGACAGATCATGGAAACAGAAACTAAACAGAGACATAGAGAAACTAGCAAAAGTTAGGAAACAAAAGGATTTAACAAACATATATAGAACATTTCATCCTAAAACAAAAGAATATACCTTTGTCTCAGCACCTCAAAATACCTTCTCCAAAATTGACCATATAATCAATCAGAAAACAAGCATCAACAGATACAAGAAGATTGAAATAATTCCATGCATCCTATCAGATCACCACGGGCTAAGGCTGGTCTTCAAGAACAACAAAGATGACAGAAAGCCCACATACACATGGAAGTTGAACAGCGCTCTACTCAATGATGACTTGGTCAAGGAAGAAATAAAAAAATAAATTAAAAATGTTTTAGAATCCAATGAAGATGAAGGCACAACATACCCAAACTTATGGGACACTATGAAAGCAGTGCTAAGAAGAAAACTCACATCTCTGAGTTCCTCCAAAAAGAAACTGGAGAGAACATACATTAGCAGCTTGACAGCACATCTAAAAGTTCTAGAACCAAAAGAAGCAAATACACCCAAGAGGAGTAGCCTGCAGGGAAAAAAATCAACCTAGTAGAAACAAAAGTAACTAACTATACAAAGAATCAACAAAACCAGGAGCTGGTTCTTTGAGAAAATCAATAAGATAGAGAAACCCTTAGCCAGACTAACCAGGGAGCACAGAGAGTGTATCCAAATTAAGGAAATCAGGAAAAAAAAAGGGGGGGGGTGTAACAACAGAATCTGAGGAAACTCAAAAAAATCATCAGATTCTACTACGAAATCCTATATTCAACAAAACTGGAAAATCTGGATGAAATGGACCATTTTCTAGACAGATACAGGTACCAAAGGTAAATCAGGATCAGATAAACCGTCGAAAACAGTCTCATAATTCCTAAAGAAATAGAAGCAGTTATTAAAAGTCTCCCAACCAAAACAAGACCAGGACCAGATGGGTTTAGTGCAGAATTCTATCAGACCTTCATAGAAGACCTCATACTAGTACTGTCCAAGCTATTTCACAAAATAGAAACAGAAGGAATACTACCCAATTCCTTCTATGAAGCCACAATTACACTTATACATAAACCACACAAAGACCCAACAAAGGGGGTTGGGGATTTAGCTCAGTGTAGCAAGCGCAAGGCCCTGGGTTCCGTCCCCAGCTCCGAAAAAAAAAAAAAAAAAGAAAAAAAAAAAAGACCCAACAAAGAAAGAGAACTTCAGGGTAATTTTCCTTATGAATATTGATGCAAAAAATACTGAATAAAATTCTCACAAACCGAATCCAGTAACACATCAAAACATCATCCATCATGATCAAGTAGGCTTCATCCCAGACATGCAGGGATGGTTCAATATATGGAAATCCATCAATGTAATCCACTATGTAAACAAACTCAAAGGCAAAAAAGCACACGATCATTTCATTAGATGCTGAGAAAGCATTTGACAAAATTCAACACCCCTTCATGTTAAAGTCTTGGAAAGATCAGGAATTCAAGGCCCATTTCTAAACATAGTAAAAGCAATATATACAACAAACCAGTGGCCAACATCAAACTAAATGGAGAGAAACTTGAAGCAATCCCACTAAAATTAGGGACTAGACAAGGCTGCCCACTCTCTCCCTACTTATTCAGTATAGTACTCGAAGTCATAACCAGAACAATCAGATAACAAAAGGAGGTCAAAGGTATGCAAATTGGAAAGGAAGAAGTAAAAATATCATTATTTGCAGATGATATGGTAGTATACTTAAGTGACCCCAAAAGTTCCACCAGAGATATTTGAAACCTTATAAACAGCTTCAGCAAAGTGACTGGGTATAAAATTAACTCAAACAAAGCAGTAGCCTTCCTCTACTCAAAGGATAAACAGGCTGAGAAAGAAATTAGGAAAATGACACCCTTTACAATAGCCAATAATATAAAATACCTTGATGTAACTCTAACTTAGCAAATGAAAGATCTGTATGACAAGAACTTCACGTCTTTGAAGAAAGAAATTGAAGAAGATTTCAGAAGACGGAACAATCTCTCATGCTCATGAATTGGCAGGATTAATATTGTAAAAATGGCCATCTTGCCAGCAGTAATCTTCAGATTTAATGTAATCCCCATCACAATTCCAACTCAGTTCTTCATAGAATTAGAAAGAGCAATTTGCAAATTCATTTCGAATAACAAAAAACCCAGGAGAGTGAAAACTATTCTTAACTATAAAAGAACTTCTGGGGGAATCACCATCCCTGACCTCAAGCTGTATTACAGAGCAGTAGTGATAAAAACTGTATGGTATCGGCACAGAGACAGGCAGGTAGGTCAGTGGAATAGAATTGAAGACCCAGAAATGAACCCACACACCTATGGTCACTTGATGTTTGACAAAGGAGCTAAAACTATTCAGTCGAAGAAAGATAGCATTTTTAACAAATGGTGCTGGTTCAACTGGAGGTCAACCATGTAGAAGAATGCAAATTGATCCAGTCTTATCACTCTGTACAAAGCTCAAATCCAAGAGGACCAGAGACCTCCAGAGAAAACTAGATACACTCAAACTAATAGAAGGAAAATGAAGAAGAGCTTCAAACACATGGGCACTGGGGAACATTACCTGATCAGAACACCAATGTCTGAAGCTCTAAGATCTAATCACCAAATGGGACCTCATGAAATTGTAAGGCTTCTGTAAGGCATAGGACACTGTCATTAGGACAAAACTGTATCCAACAGATTTGGAAAAGATCTTTACCAATCCTATATCAGATAGAGTGCTAATATCTAATATATACAAAGAACTCAAGTTAGACTCCAGAGAATCATATAACCCTCTTTACAAATGTGGTGTAGTGCTAAACGAAGAATTTTCAGCTGAGGAATAATGAATGGCTGAGAAGGAGCTAAAGAAATGATCAAGATCCTTAGTCATCAGGGGAATTCAAATCAAAACAACCCTGAGATTCCACCTTACACCAGTCAGAATGGCTAAGATCAAAAATTCAGGTGACAACAGATGCTGGCAAGGATGTGGAGAAAATGAAACCACTCCTCCATTGTTGGTGGGATTGCAAGCTGGTACAACACTCTAGAAATCAGTCTGGAGGTTCCTTAGAAAATTGGACATAGTGCTACCTGAAGACCCAGCTATACCACTGCTGGGCATATACCTAAAAGATGCTCCAAGGACACATGTTCCATTGTGCTCATAGCAGCCTTATTTATAATAGCCAGAAGCTGGAAAGAACCCAGATGCCCTTCAACACAGGAATGAATATAGAAAATATGGAACATCTATACAATGGTGTTCTATTGAACTATTAAAAACAATGACTTCATGAAATTCATAGGCAAATGGATGGAACTAGAAAATATCCTGAGTGAGGTATCCCAATCACAAAATAATATACATTGTATGCCCTCACTGATAAGTGGCTATTAGCCTAAAAGCTCATATTACCCAAGATACATTCCACAGACCACATGAAGCTCAAGAAGGAGGACAACCAAAGTACAGATGCTTCAGTCCTTCTTAAAAGGGGGAAATAAAATATTCATAGGAGAACAAATAGAGACCAAGTTTGGAACAGACAGAGACTGAAGGAATGGCCATTCACCGCCTATGCTACCTGGGGATCCAATCCATATACATACAGCCACCAAACCCAGACAGTGTTGCTGATGCCCAGAAATGCATGCTGACAGAAGCCTGATACAGCTTTCTCCTGAGAGGTTCTTCCAGAACATGAAAATACAGCGCTGAATGCTTGCAGCCAACTATTGAACTTAGAATGTTGTCTCCATTGGAAGAATTAGAGAAAGGATTGCAGGGGCAGAAGGGGCTTACAGCCCCATAAGAACAATACCAACTAATCAGAGCTCCCCGAGACTAAACCACTACCCAAAGTGTACAAATGGACAGACCCATGGCTCCAGCTGCATATTTAGCAGATGATCACCTTGTTGGGACACCCCCCGCCCCCCCAGTTTAGGGGAATGTCAGAACAGGGAGGCAGGTGGTTGGGTGAGGGAACAACCTTATAGAAGAAGGAGGGGATAGGATAGGGGGATTATAGATGGGAAACTGGGAAAGGGGATATCATTTGAAATGTAAATAAAACATATCCAATAAAAAAAAGAAAAACCTAATTAATTAACTCTCTGATTAATTTTAAGAGTCATTAATCGTGGTAAACTGGAAGTCGGCAAAAGTTCTGACTTTATAGTCTTATCATCAGAGAATTCTTTGTGGATATTGGAATTATTCTGAACCTGTTTTAGTGGTAGCTTACAGGACCCCAATCTACCAATCTTGGTTGGTAAAACTCAGAATTCACTCTATCTCCCCAGAGTGAATTTCATTGTATACATGCATTTTAAATAGTAACTAAAACTCAGAGTTCACTGCACCAGTTAAATGTAAACTTTACGAGGCAAAATATTTATTATATTTATTTTATTTGGTGTATGTACACATGTATATACATGCCACAACACACAGGTAGATTCAGGGCATCCTGCAGGAAATTAATTCTCTTTATTACATGAGTTTGTGAAGTATAACTGTGATTGTCAAACTTGATGACAAATGCTTTTGTGTACTAAATCATCTGACTTGGTAAAACTCATAAGGATACTTAATTTTAAAAAGTATGTACGTTAATGGCTGGAGTCATGAATCAGATTGTGAGTGCTCTCAGTCAGTCTGTAGTGTAAATTGTTTGCTTAGGTGTGTATAACAATCTAGGAACATTGGCTGATATCAGGACAGATGACTGTGAATCAAGAACTTTTCTTTGCTCTTAAAGAATAAATCCAGAGGAATAATCTGTTTACGCCAGTCATTTTATATAGTTAGGAAATGTATTTTAAAAGAAAGAGGTATCAAGCATGCTCGATAACATATTTCTAGAGTGAAACAGGTAGACAGGACATCTACTTCTATCAGAGCGTCACTTGCTGTTGAATTTCCTTCCAGAGTAGTACTTCTAATACTGTACAAGGGAGGCATGAATTGTTTTTGGTAATCCTTCTGTTAATTGTTGAGGTGCAGTGCTCTTCACCCTAACTCTCACCCCAGATCAGTGAGTGACTCCTTTGAAATTAGTTCCTATTTCTCCTCAGGAAAAAAAATGCTTATAGCTACCTACTCATAAACATTCACATGTAGCAGATTTCACAGCCCTCCTGAATGTCAGGCATGAGCATGAAGTTAAGCCCTGGCTTAGCTTGTGGGGTTTTTTTTTTTTTTAATGTAAAGAAACAAGGGAACTGGAGTTATAGCCTCGTTTCATTATGACAGTTTGTGGAAAACATTAAATTATTGCTTAATTATTTCACCAAGAAAGTGGACAGAAGTATAGCCCGATTGTGTGTACTAGTTTGCATGCTAGTTGTTTAAATATACCATGACAACGAGTTCATCATTTTTTCAAGGTACAAAACATTGATAAGCCCTTGCAGGTCAGTAGCAACCCTCGTGAAGCATAAAACAGGTCAGCCCTAAGAGGAAGAGTCTGCAGAGATCAACGGGGTTGCTCTGTTCTGCTCTAACTTTTGCTGAAGATAGTCCTAACTTTGGAGCAAGGAGAAAATTGTTTCTCATCCTTTAAAAGATCGTGTTATTTATTTGCTCATCCATTCATTTGAGACAGCACCTTACTATATAGTCCTGGCTGTCCTAAAACTTATTATGTAGATCAGACTAGCTTAGACTAGAATCCATAGAGATCCACATGCTCCTGCCTCTGCAGTGCTAGTATTAAAGGCAAGCACATTGATACTGAGCTGTGTTTTGTTTATTTTTATTTTATGAGTTAGCTATTTTGCTTGGGGTGATCTTTGTACCGTATGTGTGCCTGGAGTCCACCATGGCCAGAAAAGGGCATCAGATCCCCTGGAATTGGAGAAACAGCTGCTGCCCTATGGGTGCTGACAACTGAACCTGGGTTCTCTGCAGGAGCAGCAAGTGCTCTTAACCACTGAGCCACCTCTGCAGCGCTTGTCTATTTATTTCTTCGACATGTTCTTTGATCTCGAGTTTACATAAGGAAGTCTCCACATTATGATTTTTGCAACAGGCTCCCTTGAGTGCAGGTAATGCAGGGTCATCTGGGGGGAAGGTGAGTTGTGCAGCACAGACATTCTTTCCTTCCCCCCCTCCCCCCGAATTTTCAAGTCTTAATTAGTTGCCTGAGTTCTTCAGTGTCTCTAACTGTGGTTAGGAAGAGTGGTAAGTTGAGTGGTTTCTCCTGGAAGACCATTGTACAGTAGCAATCAGTTTCACTCTCAGCATAGAATGGGCCCATTAAACATTTGCTGTGCATAAAACAAAGAGAAACACATCCTAGTGAATATGTCCATCTTGATAATTAGTTATAAGTGTCTTTGAGAGTGACAGCCATACCCACAGTTTTGGTAGAGGGAATGATGATAGACTTAAGGATTCCCTAAGCACAGGCACTGCATTCTCATGGTTGACTTTGGTTAGTATATTCAGCCTTAATCATGTGGTGATTTAGTTCCCACAGCCCTTTCAGGGTGTTTGATAGCTTTCTATACACAATCCGTCCTTGTTATACTAGTCTTTACCTATTTTTCTAGCTGTCTTCTTTACTAAAGAAGAAAAGAAGAAACTGAGAGAAAGATCGTTTTGGATTTTTCCTGCCTTGCAAGGAATAGATAACTGTGGAGTCCTGCAACAGACAGTACCTACCTCCCAGCAGCAAGGCTTAAACCCTAAAGGATTGCTGCCTGCAAGGCCTTGTTATTGGTCGGCATAGTTCTTCTCATTCTTCTTTGGAGCCCTTTCCTGCCAGTTAAGGGTGTTTCCATTCCTCCGCAGTGTAAAGATTACTGCTTCTTGCGGTTCTGCAGATTTATTTATAGGCCAGAGTGGTGACTTTGGAATCTCACAGCTACAGGTTTAAACAGTGCTATGAGGAGTGCTTGGGGGGAGGGGGGGGTGGGTCATTGATGGGATGGAACAGTACATACAGTCCTTGATTATTATGCCATCCAGAGACTCTCACAGCCGTTTATTCAGGAAATATAACTTGAAAAAGATTAAAATCTTCCAACAGACCCTTGTGGTTGAATGCCTTCTGGGTACATCAGCTTTCTTGCAGCTCTGTGCAGCTCTGAACGTACGTCTAGCATGAAAGCAGAGAGCAGTTGGAACTTTCAGACCTCACTCTCCTCTTCTGTGCTTTAACCAAGCCACGATAGACCTTTGCATTCAAGTGTGGTTGTTACTGTTTGAATCTAGACTGATGTGCATTTTTTTGAATGATATTTTTAAGGTTATGGAACCTTTAGGAGATTGGGCCTTGCTGGTAAGAGATCACTAAGGGCGGGTTGTTGGCGACAACTACTCCTGGTTCCAGCCCAGGTCTAACTGCTGCTCTGTGTGGCGCCATGTGAATAAGCTTTGGCCACATCCTCACACTGCTGTTTCCACTACTGTGCTTGGATGAAATTTCTGATACCAAGAGCAAAATAAAGCCTTCCTTCCTTAGTTGTTTTTGTCAGGTATTTTGGTTACAACTTTAAGAGAAATAACTAATAGAGTGGACAAAAAGAAACACAACCAAAACAGGTCATATGAAATAACACTTTGGGGCCCTAAATGTACCTGCCAAGAGAAACAACCAGGAGGACAAAGATGAAAAGGAAGTTGTTGGGAACACTACACGAACATTCTGCTTCCCTTGATACAGTTAAATTCCTTTGTGAGAAGGACCCAAATGAGAATGTAGAAAATCTAGCTGGCAACCTGAAAGCAAAGCTGGGGTTAAGGTGTTGCTGTACAAGCAGGCAGTCAGAGTTTGGATCCTGGCACCTCGTAAAAAGCCAAGTATGGTGCCTTCCACCTTTTACATCAGTGCTGGGTGGGGGGGTGGAGACAGATCCTGGGAGCTCCCTGGTCACCATGCCCACAAGCACCTTTAATAACTCCCTGAATACAGAAGAAAAACCCTGAGAATCATGAGCTAAGGAACCCCAGCAAATGGAAATTGATTGTGAATTATGGAGCCCGAGAGGAGAGGAGGAGGAGCTGTCTGGGAGGTAGAGGTTAATGCTCTCCATGCTGTGAGAGCAAAGCAGCCTGGGTAAAACTCCACCTACATTCCCATCTTTCCCCTTTACTGACTCCTTTTTAAATCTAATTCACATGACTTGTGTGAAAATGCGCTAAAATACGAAAAAGAATAGAAAAAGAATGAAGTGGCTCTACTAATAGCAAAATGGCACACCACTTGACAGCTTATCAAAAATCTCAAGAAAGATGAAACTAGCCTTATACAAAGACATTTACTGTAGCATGTCATTTATATGGACTTTTCAAATAGGCAAAAACCATGAAAAATTCAAACTATGAAAAGGTTTCGCTGTAGTAATGAAGCCCTGACCAGAAAAGGGCACAAAGGAACTTTGTTTGATTTCATAATGTCCTACAGCTTGGTGGCAGCTTGATAATCCAGGTACCAAATGGGCTGAAGGTGGTGGTGCATGCCTTTAATCCCAGCACTCAGGAAGCAGAGGCAGGTGGATCTCTCTGAGTTTCAAGGCCAGCCTGGTCTTTATAGTGAGTTCTAGGACAGGCCAAACTTCATAGTGAGACTTTGTCTCAAAAAAAATTATCAAATGTTATACTTGTATTTTCCTGTGTCTTAGTCATTTAATTCCAGTATTGAATTCTAGTCGGTAGTACCTATCAAGTTAGTCTGATGCCTTCAGCTTCCTTTGAATAAATATCTGGAAGAAAGAAAGTTGGTAAAAGCAAATACATTGCTAGAATATTTATTGTAGGACTTCAGTTGTTGAGTATCTGGTGATTGCGTAGTTCTTTCGAATGTGATGTATTTTAAATGATAATAGAAAATGGGGAGTGGGACTGAAAACAGCCATGATGTAAGTGTTGGGCTTTATGGGAACTCACCTTGTGGTGACTCAGAACAAAGGAACTTGAAAGAGTGGAGGCTGGAAAGGAAACTATTTTTAAGAACATATTACCTGATAAGGCTGGAATTAACCAGCTCTGAAAAAAATACCCACATATTTCCTGGTCTGTAAGTGCTTAGCACTTTGGTGTTTTGATAAGGTTGTCAGGATGTTTGTGAGAGGCATAGAGCACAAGTCAGAAGTATTTAATCCTGATGAGTTTTTTCTGCCTTTTCTCTAGCCTTGGCACTTCCTCAGAGGCTGTGTTTATTAAAATTTATGCTTGGAAACATTATTTTGTCAAGGACATTATTTTTTCTGGCTTCTTGTGGGAGTAGGGTTTAGTTCTTAGAGCCCTGACTATTAAACCCAGGCTCCATGTTTGATCAGCAAGCATGGTGTTTGGAGCTGTTTCCCTGCTCCCCTGCCTGCCCCACCTCCATACCCCCCTTCCCCTCCCTGAAGCATTGCTTTCAGTCTCTGTCCCTGCTTGAACACACAACAAATCCTGAGTTAATCCATGGATAAATAGGATTTGGTAGAGAAAAAATATGGAAGACAGTTTACTTTTAATGAAATTTATGTTGGTCAGGGGTAATACGTGACCTTAGGAAGCAGTGCATTTGTTCCTCGACAGATATCTCAGTGGTTAAGAGCTCGTAGAGGACCTGAGTTAAATTCCCAGCAGTCAAGTAAGTGGCTCAGAGCTGCCTGCAACTCTGGCTCCCTCTTCTCTAAAGCACTGCACTCCCTTGAAAAGTACCCCAGCCCCAAAGAAACTAAATCACTTTTTAAAAAATTGTTTATAAAAAAATTGCACTTCATTGTTCACCCCCATTGTGATATTCACATAGAGAAGCATCGGAAGATTTCAGACAAAAGGGAAACGCTGAGTTCATCCAAGAAGTCTAGAGTGCTTTGGCCCTAGCACCTAGACCAACCAATCACACAAGAGGATGAGCTAGGAAAAGTGTGGAGTTAGCACAAATTCTGAAGTCCAAGAACAGGGCCAGAGGCAGGGAAGGGAGGAGAACCCTACAGCCAGACGCAGTCTAGCATTTCACCTACCCTTCTCTGTTACAACAGCTTTCAGCGAGGTGGTGGTGGCTTGCTCCAGGGATATGAAAGTGAAGCTCTGAGAAGCAAATGAACCATGCCTAACCACCCTATGGTTAAGGCCAGGCCTGGATCCACTTTTGCCTGATCTGAAGCCTTTTCTCATCCCACCCACACACTCTTAGTGACTCAGTATGCCAAGAGGAATCCTTCATTTCTAGTGAAATAAACCCAAGCACATGTTTTCTCTCCTGAAGTTATTAGTGTAGACTTACAGTTCATCCCATTGTACCTGAAGATTCATTTTGTTTTCTCATTAAGCAAACACAAGGCTGGTAGTGCCAGCAATTTGATATGCCCTTAGTGTGAGGGACTAAAGACCTGTGTATACTTAACAAGTCTAACCTGTTTGTAGTGTTTAACTAGCCAATTCCTGTCTGAGCGTTCTTTAAAAGGAAATTATACCCTTCAGGATAGACCCATCTGATTCCTGACAATTGTTCACCTGAGATTTCCATCAGATGGAAGGAACTGCGTTTACTTGTATTATTGTCCTTTCTAATGGCAGGAGCCTAGTGGAGTCACCTGTATCAGCCTCTCTGAAAAAGCACAGAAATGGCTTGGTTCTCTGTGTGGGTATTTGTCTCCTGTTGAAGATTTTGTGTCACATTTTTTTTTCTTTCTAGCTTTATTCTTGTCTTTACTCGAAAGATGATTTTTACCTGGTATAAAGTTGTTTGCTGCGTGGTACAGATGACCTTCAAGAAAAATGCTAGCTACTTGAAGGCATTGATGTCTCCCTAGACTGGTCTTTTTCTGTGGTGGGGTTTTGGTCTTTGTTGGTGATAGTTGTTACATGTCTTTATTATCATGTTCTTCCCCATTCACAGATGGTGGCCCTCGGGAAACCCTCATGCATTTTGCTGTGCGGCTTGGATTGCTGCGGTTGACATGGTTCCTGTTACAGAAGCCAGGTGGCCGTGGAGCTCTCAGCATCCACAACAAGGAAGGGGCAACGCCTGTAAGCCTGGCACTGGAGCGAGGTTATCACAAGCTTCACCAGCTCCTGACTGAGTAAGTGTCCATTCCCGGTCCTTTCTCGTCAGTAGCCCCACCCCACATTTCAGAGTAGTACAGCCCACTGCCTGCCTGTGCACCTCGGCCGCACAGCCAGAGGGCTGTGAACTTGCTCCTGTTAACTGCTTCATTGTAAGAGACCAGCGTGAGTCATGTTACCATTTTTCTTTCTCTTGTCTCTTTTTTTACTGCTTCTTGCCACTTGTATTTTATTGAGTTAATGACATCTTGTCTATCGAGGTAGTGTAATGTTACTAGTGTATATGACTGAGTAAAGGAAGAAACAGTTTTACTGTGTCATTTTTTTCCTGTTATGTCTTCAAAACATGAGCAAGATAATTAGAAATTAATAGGTGTTATAATTGCATATAAAATATGATAAAAGTTGGATTTTGCTTTGAATACAATTTCTGTGAATAAAGTTAAGAGAAGTTGTTTCTTGTGAGTGCAGTTAAAAGCAATTACATCGTTGTAGAAATATGTAGTAGGAAATCCTGTTTGTCTTTGAGTTCAGTACTGTGTTTCTTTAAAAACTCCTTTGGAGGAAGACTAGTAGTCAAAACATTGAAGGGTATTTTTTTCTTTATAAATAAAGGACTAAATGCTTTAAAGTAGTCAATGCTTCTTCATTGGAATATTTTCTTGCTTAGTATATTTTTACTAGTTTTTATGATCATCATTTTTCTATCATATATGAGCCAAAACTGTATTGGTTCCCTGTTCTTTACTATTGAGAGGTCCTTGTAAACTGTGGCAATATTTCCAGATTCTCAGATCTTATCCTTTGCTCAAGTCAGACTTCATTTAGTTGGATTTCCATGTCATTATTAGTCACGTGTGAACAAGGTGATCAGGAAGAACCAGGAAGAGGGCTTAGAATTACAGCTTACAGTTATATAAGCTGAACTCTTTTTTTTTTTTTCTTTTTTCTTTTTTTTTTTTTTTTTTTGTTGCTGTTGTTTGTCTCATTTGCTAGGTTTATAACTTTCCCAGTCAAGCCGGGCAGAACCGTCTTTGCAGACAGCTTTGCAGTAGAAAGGAGGGGCACCCTTCATCTTGGATAAGCTTTGGACACCTGAGCTCTCACATTGCAGAATGTAGTCTATTCTGTTTCTGCATGCTTACCTTCTGTCTGGCCACTGAGCCGTTTCATTTGGTCACTTGCCTCGTGGTTTCAGGGAGGGCTCCATTGTTCTTAAAATTAAAACAATTAACTCAGAATAACTGTTGCTGTTTTCAAAGGCAGTTCCTCCAGCGTTGATGTTACAGCCGAGTGTTTGCCGGGAAGTGTAGTTTCTTACCGACTGCTTGCTTTCCAAATGGGGAACTAAGATGATTGCAACAGTGTCATTGTATGTTTGAACCAGGGTGTCACAAGCCAGTTATTGCAGCAGGATTGATGTTTGGAATGTAATTATTCTTGGAGATTTTTACTTACTTTAAAACGGAAGGTCACTAATGATTCTTCTTACAGGGGAAGGTAAGGGGACATCTCCTGAGAGATGAAGTTAGAGGCCCATGGTGAGAGCGTGAGCACTTTCTGCAGGTCCCTCTGCCTTAGTGAATTCCTCTGGGTAGTCACTGGGTTAAAGCCAAGGAAAGTGCTGAGTCACAGCTGCCCAGTGAAAGAGTAGATGTGGTTCTTCTCATTCTCTCAGTCTTAGTTGAATAGCAGTAGCCTTTGCTAGAATTTCAGCCATGGTGGTAGGTCAGGAGAGATCATTTTTTTCTCTTTGTGTTGTGGTGTCTCGGGTCCCCCCACCCCCATTTCTAGAACCTACCATAAACTTATGTAGGAACCCTGTACCCATGAAGCACTAGCTCTGTATTCATTCTGTCTTCACCCCCTGGTAACCTCTGTTCTACTTTCTTTCTCCAAGAATCCCCGTTCTGATTACCTCACATAAGCAGGAGGTAGAGCATTTGTCCTTCCGCATCTAGTTTCTTTAATATCATACAATATCCTAAAGATTGAGCTGTTGGGTGGGCATGGTAGCATACACCTTGAATCCCAGGTCTACATAGGATGTTCCAGAATAGTCAGGGCTATGTAAAGAGACCCTGGCTCAAAAACAAAAATGACTCAGCTGTGTTACGTAGTGTGTACCAGAATAATAATATATATTTTAAGATTTTGAAGAGATTTAAATATTCTCATAAAAAAGTAGTGGATAAGGTAATGAATGCTAAGTGGGTTGATTTAAATACTTTTTATACTATATACATATGTCAGAATAATCACACCATAAATATGCAGGGTTTTTTTTAACATCAATTTTTTTTTTTTTAATTTCATGTATGTGGGTACATTGTCACTGTCTTCAGACACCAGAAGAGGGCATCGGATCCCATGACAGATGGTTGTGAGCCACCATGTGGTTGCTGGGAATTGAACTCAGGACCTCTGGAAGAGCAGTCAGTGTTCTTAACCGCTGAGCCATCTCTCCAGCCCCACATCAATTTTTTAAAGGCCGGAATAAAGTTAAAAGTTAGAAGAGAAGTAACCTAAATTTTGGTCAACAGATGAATCAACAAAATGTGTACATTAGAGAAGAAACAGGCAAATTAACTGGTCTATGGGGAAAAGATAGTGAGCCCGAAACGATGATAAATCTCTTAATTGACTGTTCATTGCTCTCTCTGCCTGTGGGATCCTTACCAAGAGTCTGAGAGTGGGATCTGCATTCTTTAAATACAGCAAACCGTTAAGAAACGGGTGTTCCTGAGGAAAGGCTTTGTTTTAGAAGACTCATAAAAGCTTCTTCAAAAGTTAAGAATTGCTGACTCCAAAGCTCTCCAGTATACTAAAGTCATTAGACATTGGATGACTTGCCTGTCTTTCCCTCACATTCTAACTTTCTTCCTCACAGGCCTGATCCATGCTGACTCCTCCTCTGTCCATCATTCTTTTTCTTTCCCCTTCCTTCTGTGGTACTGAGGGCTGGGCCCAGGGCTTTAGGAATGGTTCGCTTGTATCTTTCTCTACTGAGCTGCAGACTTAGTTCTTTTGGGCATATATGTAGAGTGCCTACCAGTGGAGGGCAGAGGCCAACACACGTGACTTCCTCTATTGTTCCATCAAGATGTTTTTTTTTTTTTGGTCCTGAAACAAGAGTTTGTTTGTTTTTGGCTAGACTGCCGGGGCAGTACCCTGGTTCTCTTGTCTCGACCCCCAGATCTAGGGTGACACATCTAGTCTACATGGTTTTTTATGTGGGTGCTAGAAATAGGAACTCAGATCCTTTGCTTGCCCAACAAGTACTTTATGGAAACATCTCTCAGCCAAAGCCTACCTCTTTCACTACCTCCTTTTAAAATTAAGACTAGACTGAGGGTTATGCACTTAAAAGAAAAAACATACCAAATAGCTAAATACCTATTTACCTTCTAGTCTGTGATGGTTACTGTAATTGTCAGCTTCAAGAATCTACTGTCAGCTGGGAGATGGGTTTCTGAGGACATCTAGGTAAGATTATCTTGACTGGAATTACTGAGGTAGGAGAACTGCCCACTGTAGGTGGCCCTATTCTCTGCCTGGGGTCCTAAACTGTGTAAGTGGAGAAGCAGAGCTGTTTTCTGATTGTGACTAGTATGACCAGCTAGTTCATGCTTCTGCTGCCTTTGCTTCCCGGCCAAGAGGGACTGAACCCTGTGAGCGTACATCCTTACGTTGCTTTTCTCAGCTTATTTTTTCACAGCAACAGGAAAGCAGATTGTAAAGGATTCTTCACAAATACATTCTGAACAAAAATAAAGGTGTAAATAGAAATGACCACCAAGATAATACCATTTAAACATCGTTCCCTAATGATAAACAATGGATGGAGCTGGTGACATTGTTTATAATTATCTCACTCATAGAGGCTTAAGGCCACATGACCACATGACATTGGTTTGTACTTCCAAACAATTCACACTTTAGTTCAGTTCCCTTATCCCAACTCATTCTTAACAAATAGAACATTTGTGTTCCTTCAGTTTTACACCTTCAAATTTTTAAATTATTTTTTAAAGATTTTTTATGTGTGCTAATGTTCTGCTTTTACATATCTATGTGCACTAATCACTTGCATACCTGGTGCCAATGAAGTCGAGAAGAGGGCGTCAGATCCCCTGAACCTGGAGTTTTGAACATTTGTAAGTCACCATTTGAATTTTGGGAACTGAATCTCCATTCTCTGGAAGAGCAGCAAGTGCTCTCAATCTCTGAGCCATCTCTTTAGACCTTGACTGCTACATCTTTCTGGGATAATTCGTTTGCAGATAAGAAGTATACCCAAGTTCTTCACGTGATTCATTCACACATAGCTTCCCAGTCTTCTACGCTGTCTAGTTTCTTTGTGGTAAGAGAGTAAGTCATATCAGGACCATGAAGATGAGAGGTTCTGCACAAAAGGGAATCGCATCCTGTGCATCTTTCCCCTCATTTCAGGGTTCCACTTCAGAGTGAGACCCTGGATCCCAAATATGGCTCTCCCTCACTACCTTGTAGCCACTGAGCCTTGCTGTCACCATGTAGTCAGTATTAAGTATATTTTTGTAAGTTTTCTTTTTCTTTTGCTTGCTTATTTATTTATTTAGTAACCCATGGCCATTAACTTTCACTTAGTATAGTGACAATGAGAGGACTGTTTATTAACTTGTTACACTCTTTTTGATCTTATTTATTACTGTGAGTATATTTATGATCTGAAAATTTATCTTCAATAAAATGTTACCAGTCTTGTGAAAAAGCCCCAGCAGAGTTCATGTAGTCCTGCTCCAGCCTCAGGGAGATCATAGTCATTTCTTCCAGTTTGCAGTTTCTACCAGGCTCTCTCACGTGTTAGTGATGGATCAAGTGGGGGCAGGACTCTGACTGGAAGGTTCAAGGCTTACTGAATGCTGAGAGGTGATGACCATAGGTGACAGTGGCCTTGGAACAATCTGAGAAGAAAAGTTTGAACAGATTGTTATCACACTAGACTGCCCTCTCACATATCACAAAGAACTAGTTTTAGAACCTGCATCCTTTGTGCAGATGGCACTGAGAGCAAGGTTGCACATAAGGGCGCAAGCCCGGTTGCATGTTGGCTCCAGGTGCATTACGCTTTTTTTCTTCTCTCAGTTTTGCTTTCTTCATCTGATAAAGGACAGTAATGTCTCATCATCCTCAAGTGATAGCTAGGGACCTGGATTATGTAGTGCAAAAATTATGGCTTAGTGGTCAAGTTCTAGAGATTCTAGAATAAGTTATGGGGGCATCGGTATTGGAGTTTGAAGAGAGATACTGTATTGTGTGTTATCTTAGTCAGGGTTTACTGCTGTGAGCAGACACCATGACCAAGGCAACTCTTATAAGGACATTTAATTGGGGCTGGCTTACAGGTTCAGAGGTTCAGTCCATTATCATCCAGGTGGGCATGGCAGGGTCCAGGCAGACATGGTGTAAGAGGAACTTAGAGTTCTACATCTTCAACTGAAGACTGTTAGTAGAATACTGACCTCCAGGCACAGGATGAGGGAGAGTATTAAGGCCCAAGCCCAAAGCCACAGCTCCTAATAGTACCACTCCCTGGGCCAAGCATATACAAACCATCACAAGTATTAATTGCTGAGAGGTGAAGCGCTTCAGTAAAACCTTAACTTCCTCACTTGCATATGTGATTTAGAGAAAGTTTCATCCACTCCAAGCCACTACTTTGTCTTTGTTAAATAAAACTGTTCTACCTTTGTTGCTGCTCTTTCTCAGTCACATGGTAGTTTGAACCAATTGAAATGTGTGCAGATGCTTTGCTAAACTACATGGTGATCTCCTGGAAAGTCTCACAAAACTGCGCTTTAAAAATGTCAGTAAACTTAGGGCTACTCTGCTGTAAACACAAATCCCAGTCGGTTGGTCTGCTGAGAATTCTTTTTTAAATACTGACACGGCTTTCTGAGAGTTAAAATTAGTAGAGAAATGGAAACAATTTCAGGAGTATCACAGGTTGATAAAAAAATGACTTACAGAGCCTCTGTCTTTAGAAGAAAAGAATTTCTTTTAAGATTGTCAACTCTCAAGTGTTTACATTAAGTGCTGAGATTTTTCAATTGCTATTAAGAGCCAGTTTATGAGTATTTATCTTCATAAGCTTTATCTGATTTTTAGCATTGATTCAACAAATAGTTATGCATTGAATGCTTGGGTTGCAGTAGAATCCATAGTTAATACATTTTAGATAATATTTTGACCCTATAATAACCTTTATTTATATAATTTAATGTTATTTAATAATATTTAATATTTAATTAAATTTAATTAATAATATTTAATATTTAATAATAACATTATTAGTCATTTGTGGAGGAAAAGTAGTTCTTCAGACAACTAAAATAACTAGGATACATAAAAAGTGGTTTGACACAGACATCAGTGGAAACACAAGGCCAGCATTCTTTCCCTTGCAGAAGTTTGACCCAGAAAGAAGAGATTCAGGGAGAGACTGCTAGACTAGAGTGCAGAATATAGCAGTACTTAAGTCCAGAAGGGTTGCATGCTCTTTCCAGTCAGTCCTTGCCACTGTGTGAATACTTTAGATCCTCACTGTAATCAGTTCACAGTTTTAATACTCAGGGCATTTTCAGCGTGATTGGTTACACTTAAGCTAATGTCTTACATTTTGAATCTCATAAAAGCCCGATGAGTGGATAGAATAAATACTATTATCTCTATCTTATAGTTGTAGAAACAGAGGCAAAGGAAATGAAGTCTCTTGCCCATGGTCACAGGCCCATAAAGTAACAACTACGCCTAGCCTGAATTCTCCTGATGACATTTGTAAATGTGCAGAACACAGACCCACCATCTAAGTACTAGGCAGTCAGTCACAGGATAGGGCAGTAGGAAGTATAAATGATTCTCAGGGGAGTTATGTTTGTGTGTTTTTGAGTCCTACTTTCAAGACTCTTACACGAAACTGGAGTGCACATCTCACAGTAGAACACAGGACTGTGGTGCAAGCTATGTTGTCAACACCATGTTGCCTTTTTAGGGTCCTCGTAAGGACTTGATAAGCAGATCACAATCGCTTATCACAAAACAAGCTTGGGGCCTTTGCTTTTGCTTAAGAGGTGAAAGGGTGAAATATATATGCAAAGTTTGCTCTAAAATAATGGTCAGAGAGAAGAATCTAGAACACCTTGACAAATCAATGCTGGCCTGACTTCCATTTATCTTGTGTGTTACTTCTCCAATTCCTTAGTCTCTGATCTGGGTCTTTGTGGTTTGTAAAGACAGAATAGTAGAACTGGATGGAAGTTAGAGATGGGGAAGACACTAGAATTTATCAGATGTAAATAGCTACCTTGTCTTGTGTATGGTACTGCTTTGGAGATTTTCGTCGCCCCTCATTTAAAACATCTCAACAAACATGAGCTGTGGTTCCTAGAGTATCTAAGTGGCTTGCCCAAGGCTATAGTCACAAGTCTGACTTTTGGGGAAAAAAAGGTATATTTGGTAGCATTATCAGGTTTTTAACGCGTTACTGTAATTGTTTATTTGTAAATCTGGTTTACACATTTTATTTTTAAGATATTTAGCTAATCTTTTTAGGATTGCTTTATTTGGCTTTGTACTGGAAAAATTGCACGGTGCATGTCTTTTCTGAAAATGATGGACTTTATAAAACAATAATTCCAGTTACCATATACTAGGCATTTTTTTCAGACACTCATTCTCTCATGTCTGGAGAGACAGACAGACAGACAAACAGATCTCTCTGGATATATTCTTTGGGGATGAGGACATTATCTTCATCACACAGAGAGAGAGAGAGAGAGGGAGGGAGGGAGGGAGGGAGAGAGAGAGAGAGAGAGAGAGAGAGAGAGAGAGAGAGAGAGAGAGAGAGAGAGAGAGAAAACAGCAAAATGGGTAGTAAAACAAGGGTTTGTACAGCTCCAAAAGTTTAGCTTTAGCATTGCTTTAAGAACTCCAAGGCAGTTAGGAGGTAGGGACAGAAGGTCGCTAGACTCCCAGGGCCTTTCCAAGCATCTTTTCTTTCTTTCCCCTCTGCTGTAGGAGGTCAAGTAGCCTGAGCAAGTGTTCGTTCTCTGTTGCCATGTAATGTTTAGGCTCAGAGTTTTCTCATTAGATTTGCAAAATTACAGAGCTTCATCTACACTAGCATACTCGGAGAATGGGATTTTAATAGATACAGATCAGAAAATGAAGAATCACTTAGAAAAAGACATTCGTTCATTTTTATTTTACTAGTTTTAACGTGTCTTTAGAAGCGTGCCAATAGAAAGGATATTTCACTTGCAGTTATTTTGAGCAGAAGTAGAAGTGATCCTTAAGCAAAGAAAACAAAAATAGATGTGTTGATTAACCCTGTCCTGGAAAGGAAAATAGCTCACGAGACGCCACCCAAGGATTTATACAGCTGATGATTTACAGAGAAAGGAGAGATATTTTCCTCAGTGGTATAGCACATGGAGAGTTACCTGTGCTCCCATAAACAACTTTTACCCATGTTTCTGTAAACAACTTTAATGAAATTTACTCATAGACATGGACACACACACACTCAAGTTTGAAAGTAGAAGTGAAACTAGTTGGGAGGAGAAGGGGAATTAGAGTTTTTTAAGCAGGACAAGAGAGATTAATGAGTGGTAAAAATTATCAAATGTATTATATATACATAAAAATGTCACAAAATATGTATAATTAATATATGCTAATAAGACATTCATAGAATAGTTGTACTGAATAACCACTTTGCAAAAAATTTTTGATTCAAATTTAGTATCATTAGCATGGAGTGAAGTTGTTTAGCATGATTTAAAAAATGAAATATAACCCTGTACATCCATTACAGTTAGTAGTTAGATTTTTGACAGCGTGTCCTTAAAGTAGAAGGCTTCTCCATATTATCATGTATTAGCTCATCCTTCAGTTATTTAACCGTGATGGGCTTTGTTGTGCTCCATCACTAATATCTATGATTAGTTGTATTGTAAACAGGCGAGTTAGGACAGTTTTTAGTGACATGTTTTCTTGAAAGCATTCGTATTAACATTCTTACTTAAACCAGGAACAAAACTCCTTTGGCCGCCTAAATTGGCTGGCATTGTATAACAATCATTTTGATAAGGTTTCTTTTAAATGTTTAGTGTCCAAAGACACAGAGAAGGATTTGTATCCCTTAAGTACTTTAATTAAAGTTTTATTTTGATTTTAGTTAGTAAAATTAATAAATTAGGTGCCTGAGTTTTCCCCAGACACATTTATTACTTATGTTTTATTTGTAGTTTGGGGATGGTTTATCCTAGTTAACATTTTCTTTTCTATAAAGTCTGGAGATGGCAGTGTGGTTATTCTTTTAATCTTTTCTATAAAACACAATTTATAAAAGAACATCCTACTAGAAGCCAAATGGCTTAAATAGAATGAGATAACTATAATTTTAGAATTCTTTAACAGTTTTTCATTTTTACCTTAATTTTATTTATTTAATATATTTATGTCTACATTAGTGTGTGTTGGTGTGCATGCCTATGTATACACATTTAGAGGCCTGAACTTGACTCTTAGTTAAGTTCTCCTCCTTATTTTTTGAAACAGTATCTCATTGAACCGGGAAATTCTCTGTTCATAGATCAGCTTACCAGTGAGGTTCCGGGATCTTCCTGACCTAGACCCAACCTCCAGCTCTGAGGTTAATGGTTTGAGTCCCACCTCTGGCTCTTTATGTGGAGCTGGAGATCACTTTACCCTCTGAGCCTTCTCCAAGCATATCTAAACTTTTGAAATGTTAATGCTATTTTGAAAGTTTATAAAAATCTAATATTTGTAGTTCTTGCTTATACCTTTAAAGTTTTATAGACATTTGGCTTAAGAAAATAAAATGCTCTTTCTAAGTTATCTGGTACCAGTACATTTTCTCCACACTCACATTGCAAACCTAGTTTCTTGTTCTTATGAAAATTAGTAGTAGTTCTGCAGTTGGAAGACTTTACTTTTATATTAAATGAACATCTTATGCTGTAGCCAGTAAATCTTGTGAATTAAAAAGCACATAAGAAGGTTATATTTTACACTGTCTAGGAGGAGCTTGGAGAATGCGTATTTCCTGTATCAGAAGAGCACCTTCACTGATAGGTTGGTGTAACATCTACATTTATTTGATCATTGGCCACTTAAACTTGGAATAAACAGACAGACATTTGGTGTTGATGATAGACACCACTTGCTCAGACTATGTGTCTTCTTGGCTCTTCTTTTCCTTTGTATTTTCTCCAGAGCTGGTTCTCAGGGGCAGTAACAATTCTGTCTCTTGCTATGGTTTGGATGGGGGTTTGGGCTCATGTGTTGATCCTCAGGACAGTGTTCATAGAGGGTGAGACACATTAGATGGCCCTAAAGTCCAACAGGACCACACTTGGAAGAGGTGAAAGCAGTTCTTTTCACCAAAGCTGTCACAAAAGTCTAAACCTAACCCCCAAGTCATTCTTCAGCTTTTCTCCAGTAACATGACCCCTGTTTGCAGACATGCTTTGGAATCAGTAACATCCACCATGAGATGATTGGAGCCAAGGAGGGTCTTTCCAGAGCTATGCTGTGGCCTTAACTTTTAGCCTCTTAACTATTCCCAAAAAACCTCTTTTATTTGTACCTATGCAGCCTAATGTATTTCCTTATAGCAGTAAATAAGGGAACAATACATCCCCTACCTCACCCCCCCAAAAGGAAGACTAGGAAAGCCTATAAAATTTCTAGTGAATCTGCATGTATGTGAATATTTATCTGACAATACCTAGCTAAGATGACTGCTCCATTTTGAGCAAAGTGACTCTTTTCCCCCTTGGTCTAGTTCTCGCTCTTCTGGACTTTAGACTTTCCAGCTTCATTTCAGTGGTGGTGTGGTTGATTTCGTAAGCCCCATTGAGGTTTGGCAATGTTATAGTGATGTGGTTTCATGAAAGGTATTGCAGGAGCTCTCAAATAAGGAACCAGCTCTTGCAGTTCCTTGTCAAAAGTAGGCTCAGGGTAGAACACCCACCCCACTTGAGAGGGTTGCCCGAGTGTTTTTATCTTTTCTTAAAGTGATAGTATGAATCCAGAACCCAAATAGGATGGGCTTGAGATACTCATGGTGTTTGGCCAGACAAGTGTAAGTATCAGCTTCCAAACTGATGTACTATTAGTTTTCCCTGCCGCTCTTCACTAGTGTTTTGTTGTAACTGAACAAGTGGCTTTGGACTTCTCAATGACTAGTGTACTAAGTCTGAGAAGTCTTCTTTCTTTGTAGTTAATTTGTTGAGGGTTTATGTGCATGTTAGCATTAAGCCTGGTTTTTTATTCTTGAAGTTGTGAGGTGAAACAGGAGAGAGCTAAATTGTTGACTGTCGAGTAGCAGCTAAGTTACTTGGTATTAGTTGAAGTCTACTGTAGGGATGTTGAGTTTTGTTGAATTACTTATGTAAACTACCGGATTTGGCGCCAGTTATAGACTTAATTTGGATGCCATAAGGGAATCTCTAGAGAACAACTTCTAATTAATATTATTCTAGAATTGAAAAATATGTTCTGGATCCTGTAAAATTTGTGAAACAAGTAACTAATATGCCCAATTGACTTCTGTTTGACTTCTGTTGCATATTATATTAAATTTTTCCATTTGGATGTTGCCATAATTTGAAACTACTGCAGTGGTGGTTAATGTTGGACAGTAAGAAGAGGCACCGAGTTTTAGAAATGAGTCTGTGTGCAGTCTCTGAGCTAGAGATTTATATAGAAGAGATGGACTGTAGGTACAGTGCATTTATAAATACAATGCCATGTTCTTTTCAACAAGATTTTGGGAGTTTATCCATAGGTCAAAAAGACCAGTATGAACATTTGAAACAAATACTATTATTATAACTTAATACATTTTCAAGTACAGAGGAATAGCAATGACGTCTTATGTTGACCCAGCCCCTTCCTGTTTAATAAGATTTCTATTTGCATTTTATAGCAAGTTAACATTTTAATAGGTATCTTCTGAGCTTTGTAAACAAATTTTCTTTTAGAGTATACATGCTTTCAAAACTTAAAATTTAGATATCCATAATGCCTCATTTACCATTTTAAATATAATCTAAAGAAACATTTTGTGTTTAGCTTTACAAATAATCTCAGGAGTCCACAAAAACCACCAAATTAAGCAAATACTTTGCTGGAAACAAACAAAGAAATAAATAAGTAAAAATTTGTTCATGCACTGTAGCTTTCTAAACTGGAGATTATTTACATTTCATTATATACAGAATATTGGTATTGTAACTTGGAAGATTAAATGTGGTTTTTTGTTGCTGTTCTTGAAAACTAGATAATCCTTTACAACTGTATTGCGTTTACTTTGAGCTATAGTTTGCTTCCAGCATTTCACATTGGTTCAAAGGAATCAGTAAATTAGAGCAGCCTTAGTAACATGACTATTAAAGTTGCTCTTCTGATGCCTGTGATATAATAATAATAATAAATAATAATCACCAATAAGAACTAATTATGACCTGGGCTTTAAAGCCTCCTAAATCCTATTCAGTTACGTTTTCAGCTTTACCCAGGCCTAAGGGAAGTATCTATTTGGTGGGGTAATGAAGTCTTTCCCCGTCAGTCTCCAGCTGTCACGTGCTGTTTAGAGTTTTTTCTTTATAATGAATTGGGGGGGAAAGGTTTTATTCTTTATCATAAATAGAGAAGTTTGCTTCCTTTTCACTTACTCTATTGCACAGTGCTGTTACTAGGGAGAATAATGTTAAATGTTGCTGCAAAAGCAGATTAGAGGAAAGATGAAAGTCATACTAGTTTATGAAAAATTGTTTATCATGACTTAAGTTATTGGTCGAACTGATAGATGAAGTAAATATATTTCAGTAGTAAATTCTGAAAAGTCAAAGCAGTAGGCTTTCTAAAAATGTGTGAGGTCACTAGAAACCGACTGGTGAAGGGTTTGTCTTGAGCTTCAGTGGCCTAGCATATCGCCACGTGAACTTCCTTGCTGATAACCAGAATTTTGTTTTTCAAGTGACGAAAGTATTTACAGAATAATACCTCTATTGCAATCTAAAATTACTGGTTTCTTTAACAAATTGTTTATAGAATTATAGTATCTTCATATGGTTGTTTATTAAACAGGCAATTTCAATATTTAGTACAGTGATGTTAACAGATTCATGTTTAATTTTGTTTAAATTTATGTAAAGTGAATTTCAGTAAGAGTAGAAGAGGTTATACATTTATTTCTCTTTGAATAAGCCATTTAAATTAGCAAACAGGTGTTTGCTGTTTGATATTGTTTTGACTTTTTACTGTGAGAAAAATAAAAATTTTAAGATAATTCCGCCTGCCTCGTTCTCTGTCTACATTTGAACATTGGACTTTCTGGGACAGTTTTATATCATTTGTTTGAAATTATTTTGCCTATTTATATTTGTCTTCTCAAGCTTCAAGTTATTTTTGTAAGAATTTCTTTAATTACAGTTTGATTTTGATCAGCAATGCTGATACACTCAAAATAATTTTCAGGTGTCTTTCGCTATCATAGATGGCATTGCAGTATGAGGACACCATCCTCCAGTGACTGGATGTAGGTTAAGCTCGTCCGTTCCTTGTAACATGTATTTCAGCCTCCTTCTCTGCAAGTTGGGATGACAATAACAATCTTTATGACTATATAAGAGGATGAATGGAATGGTACATGTGCGTGGCTTAATATCTGATTTTTCCTAAGCAGTTAGTAAATATTAGCAATAAAATGAGATAATCATGTATATCCTGTGTGTTCCTCATCTTCTCCCAGCTCATATCTCTTTTTTCATGTCTTTAATTTTTTAATTCAACTCTATAAGAAAGCTACTGTTGCCATTTCTTTTGATTTTCAAATGAGTTTCATGCATGATCAGATATAATTATAACACTTCTGAACAAACCATATTTTTGTGATTTCCCCACCCACTTCTTATTTCCTCCTACTTTTCTGGCATTTCTCCCTGCCTTCCCCAGA
Source organism: Rattus norvegicus (assembly GCF_021556685.1). Taxonomy (NCBI): domain Eukaryota; kingdom Metazoa; phylum Chordata; class Mammalia; order Rodentia; family Muridae; genus Rattus; species Rattus norvegicus. The sequence continues at coordinate 141,965,254 of NC_141534.1, forward strand.
TCCCTGAACACTTTCCTCTCTTATAACATTTGAAAACCCTCTGGTATATAGAATCCCAATCACTCTTAGACCAGACTGTAAATGAAATTCTACTCTAAGGTTAACACTCCGCATACTCCTCCAACTGACCTGTGGCTTAGCCTCTAGGGAGGAAAGTCTCAGTTCGGCAGAGGTGAGTTTCAGGTAAACCAGTATAGCAAAGCATTTTCCTCCTTTCCAGTCAGGCGGTATGGTGGGTCAGCTTGTGGCTAACATGGGGATGACCCTTGCAGCATAACAGCCTTCCTGGTTAGCTGTGCTTCATTACAGCTGAAGATGCTCAGTTTGAGTTTGGAACATGTAGCCAATGGAGATTTGGGTTGGCTGGTTCTGCTGCATCTGGTTAGAGTGTTACAGTGCTTACCTTCAACATGCTGTTGAGTAATTCTGCAGATGGACTCGGAAAACTTTTTTTTTTTTTTTTTTGGATCAGAGAATGTTTGTGTCCTGGAAAGTGTTCTGCCTGGAGTGCACACTATTTGACTCAGCAAGAGAAGTTTTTCATTCTACCTTGGATGCCTTGGAATGACCTTTGATACTTCCTTCTGTGGTATTCCCACCCCAAAAAATGTGTGTGTGTGTGTGTGTGTGTGTGTGTGTGTATCAGTCCTTTCTACCAAAAGGAGCATTGTATATAATGGGAGAGCGCAGGTGTTGGAGCCAACCCAACTTGTAATCAAATTATTCTATTCTTCCCGTACTTATTGATCGTGTGCTGAGGACAGAGGATGTTCATACTTACTGATTTCAGCTGTATGCTGGGTGTTAATTGCCACACTTTATAAAGGAATTTTTACCATTTTTTTTTTTGTCAAATTGTATGCTCAAAGAGGTTAACTGTTAGCATAAGTTATTTCTGTAAGTGGTAAAATTTGATCTTAGAAACAGAAAAATCAGTGCTAGTAAATAAACACACACACACACACACACACACACACACACACACACACACACACAATGTTTGAGCCTCAATTTCCTCACCCTAAATAGGACTAATAACTGCAGATACATGAAGATTAAATAATACATTTCAAGAACTTGTCAAGGCCACTACATCTTATAAGTCCCTAGTTTTTTCTGGAATTAGTATTTCCCTGCTACCTTAAGTAAATAAAAATTACAGAAAATGAAAGAATTAATACCACCTCTGCATGTATTAAATTTCTTGGTATTTAACTTTTTGTGTTGATATTTTTAACTCAATGGAAAGATAGTACAGTGAACTTTTTGTATGTTAACTTTCTGTTATACTTTATCTTTGTGTATCTACCTATATAGAAATATTTCATGAAACTCTTTGGAGAGTAAATTATACATACCAACATGCTTTTTTTGTCTTAAATATTTTATTCTATATTTTCTAATAAGAATATTCTCATGTTTTTATTTATCAAAATTTGTCATTTTGTGATGGCACATGGTTATAATCTTAGCAGTAAGCCAACTAAAGCAGAAGGATTATGAGTTCTGCACCAGTCTGAGGATCATATTGTAATCTAAGAACAATGGGGAGCAGTGTAAATTGAATTACAAAATCCTTGTAATCTATTACAGTTTATTTTCATCTTTTATTAGCAACCCAATAATCATCTTTTAAATAGAATTTCTCCCATTGGATTATTAGGGTCTTCAGGATTCTTATGTTGCTTCTGGGTCTTTTTGTTTGTTTGTTTGTTTTGTTTTGTTTTGTTTTTAAAGTCTTGTTTATTTTATTTATGAGTACACTGTCTTCAGAAATACCAGAAGAGGCCATCGGGATCTCATTACAGATGGTTGCGAGCTACCATGTGGTTGCTGGGAATTGAACTCAGGACCTTTGGAAGAGCAGTCAGTGCTCTAACCACTGAGCCATCGCTCCAGCCCAACTGCTTCTGATTTTTTTAAATCATGAGTACTTAACACATTGGGCTATTTGGAGATTTTTTTTTTTTAAAAAAAAAAAAGGCTATCTGTCCACCCACCTCAGAAGCAAAGTAACTCTTACTTTTTTTTTCCTCTCTGGAGTAGAATCTTAACAAATACCTGAGCACCTATAATGTGCCAAGGGAGTATATAATAAACAGTGGAAACGTGTTGTTCAGAAGACACATGTCCTTTGTCCCTAGGTGAGGTTAAGGATGAGAAACTAAACCACAGCAGTCATGATGAGCTCAGAAGACTGTTTTCCGGAGCCATGCTAGAAACCACACACAGTTTGAGGCTCACAAGAATGTTTGAAAAGAATGTAAATCACCTTTGACAAGAAGTTTGAAAGTTTGAAGGCTTTTTCAGGATCGATTTGAATGTGACAATTTAAAACAGTTAACACTGTCTAATATAGTAATAAAATGATGTCTATACTGCATAAATGCCAGTTGATAATAAAATACCTTTTGCTTTCATCAATGTGTAAGTTTTTCACCATGATCTAAAAAGGGAGTTGAGGAAGAGGAAGTGGTGGGGATCTCCGTAGAGTTTTCTGTACTATTTAAGTTCCTTTATCTGCATTTCACTCCGTTTGTTGTTGTTGTTGTTGCTGTTGTTGTTATGTTGTTTTATTTTCAAAGATCTGGGACACCCTAATTCACCACTAAAAGAAACAAAATTTCTATAGTGTATTTGTAGGTATGCTTTTGTGTCCTGCCAGACTTGGTTTAGTTATAATAAAATCATTGCATACAGCTTCCAAAGTAAACTTCAGGTAACCCAAGTTAAGGCTAAGGGACAACTTAATCTCTAATGGTAGATATAGGAAGGGTTCTACTTAAAACGGTGCTGAGTAGATCCTCTGTGGATGCAAAGTACACTAAACAAAGTAACTTTAAAATGAAAAATGTGGTGATTTTATATATAAAGAATTTTCATGCTTTGAGAATGGTAGAATGTGTGGGCGGACACAGGAGAGGGAGTAACAGGCAACATAAACTGTACCTTCCCTGTCCTTATCCCTTGATGTTCATTTTATCTATTTCTTCAAATAGTGATTAAACTGTCATATCCCTATATGCAGAGTGTAGAACTAAGTTCCAGAGAAATTAGGATACTTTATAACGTATCGGCAAGAAATTCAATAGCTAGATTTGAATCCAGAAATCTCAGCTCTGTGCATTATACATTGTGTCTGACTAACAAAAAAGGACACAACACCTAGGATTGAAGCTTCCAAAAAGGACACCCAAAACAGAAGAAGCTCCTTAATGTGTGCCAAAATATATACAGTGATACACTGCATGCTTCATCCCTGTGTATCTTAAAGCTTTAAATCCCTTCGTACAGCATAAAACCAGTATGTCAGGTACACTGCATGGGCGGACCTTGTGAGCAGAGGTAAAGTTAGAGGTGCTGTGAAAGAAGTGCTGTAGAGGAGAAACCCTCTTGTCTTGAAACAAACCCAGCTGGATAGATTACCAGAACATTGATGACAGAACATGTTACTTCTTTCTGTGTTCACTTGTTTTAAAATGTTTTCAAGTAAGCCTGCTCTCCTTATTAAACCTGAAGTTTTTTACATTTATCAGAACAAAACAGTTTCATGTTTTTACTCTTAGGCCAGAAGTTACTCATGTCCCTGCTCATGTGAGCTTACTTGTATACCACATATGTTTATGAGTTGAGCAAAGTTGGAAGTTTTCATATTTTTGGTGTTTAGTTTGGTACTGGAGATCAAACCCAGGGTCTTGCAATTGGTAGCCAAGTGTTCTACCACTGAGCTACACAATCAGGTTTTAGTTTCTAAATTTAAAATAAAAAATTAACTTGAAGTTCCTGGAAGCAGAACTCCATATAAAACAGGATTTTATAATGTGTTGATGAGAATAGTATATATAGCATTGTGATTTCCCCTTGTGTAGTTGACTTAGAAGTCTGGAGATGTTTCCTCTATTGTTTCAGAGGAGTGTTTTACAGGAATCGGGGACCTGACTCTTCCTTTCTAGTAGAACTGAATTGTGTTGGTATATAGTGTAACCTGTTTATAATCCAGTCTTAATGGGTCTTGCTACTATTGAAAACCAGGTTGAAGACATCGTTCTTACAGTTCATTATTTGATTGTTGCCATGACATTGACTATTGAAAGATTGCAGACCTCCCTGTCTTGATCAAAGCAAAATTCTTAGGAGATTGTCTTTTGGGTTTCACTTAAGCCATTTCTGTTCTCTTGCAAAGAGGGAAAAGGAGATAGAGACGGCTGTCATAGCCTTGAAACACTGGAGCCGCATTCTCAAAGAGCTATCAGAAATATCACATTGTTCTTAGAAGATTAAATGTATGCCTGCTAGTAGTAATAGGTTACATATTAATAAAAGATTGTTTGCTTACAGGGAAAATGCTGGTGAACCAGATTCCTGGAGCAGCTTATCCTATGAAATCCCTTATGGAGACTATTCAGTGAGGCACCATCGAGAATTGGACATCTATACATTGACTTCCGAATCTGAATCACATTGTGAACCGCATGGAGACAGTTGTACTGGACATATTTCTAAACTTATGAATATCCAGCAGCAGCTAATGGTAAGGGAGAGTTTTCACTTTTAGTTAGGTGTCTGTGCATGCCCCTCCCCCAGGGATCCTTGCTATAATCAGAATGTAAATTTATAAAGCATTGATAGTATGCAGTGTTGCTGTGCTGGTTAGTATTTTGTCAACTTGACACAAGCAAGAGTCATTTTGCAAAAGGGAACCTCAATTAAGAAACACCTGACTCAGGTTGCAAAGGCTCGGCCGGCACTGGGCATGTAGTCTAGGGTTGTATAAGAAGCTGAGCAAGCTGTTGGGTATAACCACTGGCTTTTCCACCACGCCTGAGCAATGATTCAGAGGCTTATTACTTATTAAAGAAAAAAGCCTGAGCCATAAGCCAGGCCTGTTCCCACTAGCTTGTAACTTATATTAACCCATTTATCCTGTATCATGTCTGCCACATGGCCAGTTACCTCTCTTTCCTTTCATACATCAAACTTCCATTGCAGACAGGGGATTTTCCCACCTTCACTGTTTCCCAGAGTTCCTCTCAGTCTCAGCCAGATGTCCCTCCTTTTATTCCTGCCTCAGCTATTTAGTGACAGGTGGTGCTTCCACACAAGAGATTATCCTGCAGTGGAGAGCAAGCCAGTCAGGAGTGTTCCTCTGTGATCAGTCAGCTCCTTCCTCCAGGTTCTTGCTTGAGTTGTTTCCGTCCTGACTTCCTACACTGATGGGCCATCCCTGATAGTTGTAAAGTGTAATAAACCTTTTTTCCCCAAATTGGCTTTAGTCATGTTGTTTATAACAACATAGAAAGCAAACTAAGGCAGTTGCCACTTAAGAAACAAAGCTAACATTAGGATTGTAGCAGTAGAGGCCTAATATTTGACTTAGGTTTTACTCAGAGAAGCTTGTCTCCTTCTGTCCTCCATCCCCACTGACTCTTATAATCTTCTACCTCCTCTTCCACAGGGTTTCCTGAGCTCTGCGGGGAGGGATTTGATGGAGACATCCCATATAGAACTGAGTGTTCCAAGTTCTCAAACTTTCTGCGCCTTTTTCTGTTGTGGGTCTCTGTTTCTGCCTCTGTTGCACTGAAGCATCTCTGATGGCTGAGCAGACACTGATCTATAAGTACAACAGAATTTTGTTGGGAGTCACTTTATTACTATGTTCTTTTAGCAGAAGCGTAGTCTTTGATTGTCCCCTAAGCCCAAAGCCTATATGGTCTCAGGTTCTTGGCCACCTGAGCAGTGTCCAGCATGAGTTCTGTCATGAATGACCTTAAACCCATTCAGAGAGTAGTTAGTTGCTCTCACAACTTTTATGCCACTATTCGACTAGTGTGTCTTGCATATAGGTTACCATTGTGGATCAGAGGGTTTGCAACTGAATGTGAACTCAAAGATATAGCGGTCTCATGCACAGAACCTGCATAGGTCTAAGCCAGATGGGACCCCAGTACCGAAAGGGAAGTTGGACATGAGCACCCACCCCTACTAACCCAGAAGCTGTCTATCACCAATTGATAACTGTTCACAAGGGAAAAATTAGTTTTCTAATAGTCCTGCTGCTTATACAAACCACATTTACCGATAGGACCCATGCCCAGCAGTAGGTGGCCAACACAGAACAAACTCAATCTTCATCTGGACCTTTTTATTTATTTTCTTTATTTACAGGTCCTTTCCTTTTATTTCATGGTTTCCAATTTTCTATTTTTAGAGGACTTGTGTGTGTGCAAATGTTTATGTCTTGTATCTGCATATTTCTAGTTCTTTTTATCTTGGCTCTTTTTTCTGTTTGTTTTTCCTATATTTGTTTGTTTTTATTCTATTTTATTTTATATATTTTGTTTTAGTTGTCTGTTTGCTTTCTTTTTTTTTTTTTTTATCTTTATTAACTTGAGTATTTCTTATTTACATTTTGATTATCATTCCCCTTCCTGGTTTCCGGGCCAACATCCCCCTAGCCCCTCCCCCTCCCCTTCTATATGGGCTTCCCCTCCCCACCCTCCCCCCATTACCGCCCTCCCCATGTTCACTGGGGGTTCAGCCTTGCCAGGACCAAGGGCTTCCCCTTCCACTGGTGCTCTTACTAGGCTATTCATTGCTACCTATGTGGTTGGAGCCCAGGGTCAGTCCATGTATAGTCTTTGGGTAATGGCTTAGTCCCTGGAAGCTCTGGTTGGTTGGCATTGTTGTTCATATGGGGTCTTGAGCCCCTTCAAGGTCTTCCAGACCTTTCTCTGATTCCTTCAACGGGGGTCCCATTCTCAGTTCAGTGGATTGCTGCTGGCATTCGCCTCTGTATTTGCTGTATTCTGGCTGTGTCTCTCAGGAGAGATCTACATCCGGTTCCTGTCAGCCTGCACTTCTTTGCTTCATCCATCTTATCTAATTGGGTGGCTGTGTATATATGGGCCACATGTGGGGCAGGCTCTGAATGGGTGTTCCTTCTGCCTCTGTTCTAAACTTTGCCTCCCTATTCCCTGCCAAGGGTATTCTTGTTCCCCTTTTAAAGAAGGAGTGAAGCATTCTCATTTTGGTCATCCATCTTGAGTTTAATGTGTTCTGTGTATATAGGGTAATTCAAGCATTTGGGCTAATAGCCACTTATCAATGAGTGCATACCATGTGTGTTTTTCTGTGATTGGGTTACCTCACTCAGGATGATATTTTCCAGTTCCATCCACTTGCCTATGTTTGCTTTCTAATGAGAGACAGAATGAAAGCATGTAGATTTGGGGAGTTGGGAGAAGGGAAACCATGATCAGAATATATCATATGAAAAATATACTTTGTCGGGGCTGGGGATTTAGCTCAGTGGTAGAGCGCTTACCTAGGAAGCGCAAGGCCCTGGGTTCGGTCCCCAGATCTGAAAAAAAGAACCAAAAAAAAAAATATATATACTTTGTCTGTGTATGTGTGTGTGTGTATGTGTGTATTTACATATGTACTTGCACACACATGCACACATGGCCTCATTATTGGTTATGGATATGGAAGTCAGGAAATAACTCTTAGGAATCAGTTCTCTTTTCATTGTAGCTTTGGGGGATCAAAATTAGGTCCTCAGGCTTGCCTGGCAAGTGCTTTTACTCATAGAGCCATCTTGCTAGCCTAGAGGACTGAGATTTTTAAACTAAACTCTTACCAGACTTCTGAAGTGATGGAAGATACTCACAGGCACTTTAGGTGTACAGACGTGTAGCAAATGGAACAAAATTTTCCTGTTGTGAAAAGAAGTTTATATTTATAATGTTTTAGAATTAAAGAAGGCCAGAGTTTCTAAATTGTTGCAGAGAACAAGAGGGAAACTCACTCTTTAGGAAAACCTTTCACTGCTGTTCAGTGAATGATGATAGAACTGCTGTATTTACATGGATCGTTGACAGTTTAAAAGACTATCTGAAAAATAAGGATTTTATAATCCAGTTAAGCATTGAAGATAAAATGGTTGCCAGACATAAAATCATTATAGACTCCTTGTAGCATTTATTGTGGATAGCATACATGTCACATGGGTGAAACTGTAGCATCTGAGAAGCTAAGCTTAGATCATTTTTCCACCCAGTTTATTTCAGAGATAATTTGATTTAGAAACAGCCTGATTTTGTTTGAGGTCATCTAGGGCTAGCTCAATGCCAGAGGCATTAATTTTGAGACAAGCAAGCTAAAAGAATTCTACACTACGATGATATGAAATAGTTTATTCTGTCTTGTTTTCTATTTTAGGAATATCTTTTATGTTTTTGTTCAATTGTTTTGTTGTTTTTTTGCTTTTCATGCATGTTTGTGCATCATGTGCATGCATTTTGTGTGTGTGTATCATTGCATGCAGTGCATTCAGAGGTCAGAAGAAGGCATCATATCCCCTGGAACTGGAGTTACAGACACTTGTGAGCCATCATGTGAGTCCTGGGAATAGAGCCAGGACCTCTGGAAGAACAGCCAGTGTTCTTAACCACTAAGCCATCTCTCCAGTCTTCTTCTGTCTTATGAATGAGATCTATTTCCAGACTGTTATTTTCATGTAAATAGACTGGAAGTTACCTAACTGAGAGAACTCAGCTTGCCCATGTCAGCGTTGTTTCTGCCATTCCTTTTTTTTTTTTTTTTTTTTTTTTTTGTTCTTTTTTTCGGAGCTGGGGACCGAACCCAGGGCCTTGCGCTTCCTAGGCAAGCGCTCTACCACTGAGCTAAATCCCCAACCCCGTTTCTGCCATTCTTTAGATAGCACTGCCTACTTACTTCACTGGTCTGCAGTGTTCATTCTAGACTAAGGGTGTTGGTTTGCTGTCCCAACTTTTAGATGGAGTGTTACCAGACTAATTTTGAATACTCTTAAGGAATATAGCATATAAATGTTTAGTGAGAATCTGGTTTTTAGTATACTCTAACAAAAGGACTTTAGCAAGGATAGCACACTATACTCTTCTTTGCAAACTTTATGGTAGCTTTGATTAACAGGCACAATCTGATGATATACTACATAGTATATTTACAGATAAAACAGACAAGTGAAATATGCTAATGGCTGTCTTTAAAAGTATTGCAGTGGACAAGAAGTGGAGAACAGATGTTTTAAAATAATTATGTACCAAATAAATAGCACTATAGCTGAATTTTGATATTATAAATTCACCAAAGGTGCAACTCTATTTTGTTGTTTTTATTTTCCTAAGCCTTCTCTGTATGTCTATATTTTTATATCATTTATTTTTAAGACTTATTTGAACTTAATTTTGTGTATATGTGTGTGCACATACACGAATCCCACCCTCCATGCATGTATGTGTGTGCAGATAAATGCAAACAGGAAAGTATCAAATTCCAGGGAGCTGAAATTAGAAGTGTTTGTAAGCTGCCTCATGTAGGGTGCTGGAAATAGAAATCTCAGGCCTTCTGCAAGAGATTTACACATTCTCCAACAGAGAGCCATCTCTGCAACCACCCCTCCCCACTTTAAATTTTATTTTATTTGCTTAATTGATAACTTCTGATTAACTGTACATTTTATTTAGTTTTTTCATATTATCTCTCTCTCTCTCTCTCACACACACACACACAAATTTAAGGGCAGAAGATAGATTAGACAGATAGTTTATATAAAAGTGTTGTGTTATTTTTATTACATTGATGAACTGTGATTGTTTTAGCCATTTTTTTCTTATTTGCTTTACTTGTTCATATAATTAATTTTAAAAAATGTTTACACTATGCATAGTAATATGAGCCTATAATTGCAGTAGTCAGGATGCAGAAACAGAAGGATTGAGTCATTTCATAGCTAGCCAGTTCTCACAGCAAGTTCCTTGTCTCAGAAAAGAAGTGAAAAAGCTAAATTACCTAAAAAATTTAAGGTTCTAAAAACCATTTTTTTAATCAGATTTTTAGTGCCCTCAAGCCACAAAACCCTTGACAGTAGTTAAGAGTTTGGTTTTGGTGATAATATGTGCTCTCTTTTCTTTAATATTCTGAATGGATTCCCCAAAACCTACTTTTATCAGACTGATACATAGAATTCCTAATTCTAAAAGCATAGGTATGTTGAGTTGAACATATTTTGGGCACATAGTGTCGTGGCTGAATATTTTGCTTGAGAGGGTTTCTAAACTGGTTATATCTTGGTTTTACATTAATATTTGAGGCAGATGGATAGACTGCACTCCTGTAAAGAGCTAAGAGTCCTCACTGGCTGTTACTTGAAGATGTTCATTGTGCTTTCTTAAAACAAGGCTTTGAGGCCTAGTTTTTAATCTGCTTTTTAGTATAGCAATCAGTCACGGAGTATAATCTAAATAAAATTTAATATCCTAATGGGTACATTGATATGGGCAGATGTGCATCATATATAACTGAGAAGGTCTGAAAAGACAGTTCTTATCCAACGAGACTTGGCTTATAAGTGTCAGTGACATCTTTTTCTCTTAGTCAGGTCTCCCCTCTCCTTTTCTTTTCAATTTTTAAAAAGTATCTTTGATTTCCTCCTAGAAAACAAACTTGAAGCAGATGGACAATCTCATGCCCTTAATGGTGACAACACAAGATTCATCTTGTGTGCCCTGTGTACCAGAGCCTTCTGACCACCAGCAGCTTCCTTTTGAAGAAACTAAGAGCACTGTGTGCTGCCAAGGGAGTCCTGGGAGGAAGGATGCAAGTCCCTGTGACTTGTCAAGTGTGGTTGAGGAAGAAAATCTCATCTGTTCTCATAAGAAAAATAAAGATACTGGGAGACCAGGGGAAGGGGTGGAGCCAGCGTCTGCGGTGGACTCTAGGTCTGCATCTCATCAAGACAGCTGCCTTCAGAGCATACCCGACTGTGGAGTGAAGGGTAGAGAAGGCCTGCCATCCTGTGGAAACAGAAACGAAGTAACTGGAAGACAATATTCTGGAGTTGCCACGTGTCAGCAGCCCCTGAGCAGCGAGAGCAGTGTGCCGCAGGATGTCCTGGTCACAGAACCAGATGCGCGCCAGCACTCTTCTGGAAGGGAGCTACCAGACAGTTCTTCAACAGATGCTGGTGCCCCAGAAAAGGCAGGAGAACTAGAACATAGCCTACTTACCCCAGATGCTACCACCCAGAACAGTAAGCCTCAAGTAGGGGAAAGCGCAAAGGAGAGACTTGAGAATTCCGACATTAGCTCCGCCGAGGCGACTGCTGTTCAAGCTTTACGTGAACCCAAGCAGAAAGCTGACGTTACAAACCATGTCTTTGCCGCCCGTGCTACGGGTGCTGACGCTCCTGCTGAGGCTTCACCTGCATGGAGTCCTGAAGAAATCCCCACTGGAAAACCAGGAATGGAGACTCAGGAGAGAGGCTGTGAGGGGGGCATCACAAGTGACCAGAGCTCCCAGGTGCTTCCTGCTGCTGCTGCTACAGAAAACAAGGTTTTAGATGGACTAGAACTTGAAACTCTTCCAGCATGCCCTTGTGAGACAGCATCATCCTTGGATTTAACCGTGTCAGGGCCAAGACCAGATGGGATGCCAAAACAAAACTCAGAGTCTAGTGCTCAGCATGCTCAGAGCCTGAATAGCCAGGCCCCGCTCTGCTCTATCGCAGGGGCCGGCACGCCCTCTGCTGAGTCTGCGTGTCCGCAGAGCACAGAGACCTCTAGTGGCGGGTCGGTAATAGAGCATGGCAGTGGCGAAGCTAGCCTGCCCGAAAGCACAGCAGCGCAGCCAGAACCGCAAGGTCTTTGCACCGCCCCCTGCCCAGAAGACCCACAAGCTGACACAGTCACTTCTGACACTGCAGCACACAACCAGAAATCTGTGGGGTCTTGTCATCTCTGTGCTTTAGATGCAAAGAACCAAGAAAAAGATTTGAGACAAGATACACCCTCAGTGAACACGCTTGAGGATGTTCCACATCTGCCTTCAGTTGTCCCCCAATCTGAGGAAAAACTAGAGCCAGACCAGGTATCACCTCGAGGCAGCAGTTTCTCTCTGGCAAGCAGTCCAGAGAGTGAATCAGTAACCAAAGATGACGTACTTTCTCTCGTCTCCTCCCAGAAAGAAAAGGGAACAGCAACTCCTCAGCTCCATAGAGCTCCAGCTTGTAGTGATGGCCCAGATGGAAGAGATCTGAATGATACGGATAAGGTAGGAGACGGGGCTGCCAGCCCACCTACACCCTCTGCTGTAGAGCTTCAGACCAGCATGGGGAATACCAGCCCTGTAGGTGTTGGAGAGCAGGAGGGGTCCAGCCTAACAGCAACACTTGAAGTGCTAAGTGACTCCTTGCTACAAAGCGTGGATAAGGCTGCTTTGGTCTCTGACTCTCTTCTGCCTGAAGAAGGTGGCAGTATAGTGGTTCCAGAAAGTTCCACAGCTCTGGGGCAAGGTGGCAAAGACAAAGCAACGAAATGTCCTTCTGTTAAAGAAGATGTGCATTCTTCAGAAATGTCAAGGGAGGACCAGAGAACACCACCTCCTGGGCAGGAGATATCAAGATTATGTGAAAAACCTATGTCAGCCCTGTGTGCCGGGGAGAAAGCGCTGCAGCACAGTAACTCGCCAGACACACCCTCTGCCTGTCTGCAAACAGAAACTAAACACAACAAGGAAGTGGCCCCACAGAGCTCCCCGCTGATGAAAGGTGGGGCTGTACAGAACCTGGTGCCACCAAGAACAAGTCTGTCTGCCGATTCAGAGCAGAAAACCTCGAGTACAGAGCAGAGTGGCTCATCTCTGCTGCCAGGTGGTGCGTCTGAGGCACTCCGCTGTAGTCAGCCTTCGCTCAGTGTCAGCGTGGAGAGCATTCAGTTCCAAGGGAAAACCAGTGCTTGTAAGGTAAGCAGAAATGCAATGGAGGATGTTACAGTGGCTGATGCTTTCCTAGCTACTGCTGAGCCCACAAAAGAGGATGCATTACACCACGTCAAAGACATTTCAGACTTGTTAAACCAAGAGAAGAAAACGACTCCAGGTTTGCCAGAAGCTTTACTGGACAAAGGTGTCACTGACTTACAGGAAGTCATAACCCCAGAGATAGAACCACTTGATTGCAAGAGAGAGAAACTGGAGGGAACAGACCTTAGCTGTCCCACAAGTAAATCCAAAGAGACTCCAAACAATGAAGAAACAACGCAGCCTCCTGCCAGGGACCTCCCCACAGAGACAGGGCTCTCAGCTATCAATGACAATGGCCCCCAAGCTGACATGAAGCACGTGACTCAGGCATCGGTCCCAGGAGAGGAAAGTAACGTTACCACTGTACTTGGAATGGTCTCAACCCAAGCTGCAGATGGGCCTCCTGGAGCAGACTCCATAGAGGAGACCGCCACTAGGATCGTGGAGGCCGTCATCAAGCAGATCAAGGCCTCCAACACACTAAGGACACAAGTAGAAATCCAGAATCCGCCACTGTCCAGTTCAGAGATTAAGGAGATAGAGAACACTGGTTCAGAGAGTGCACGTGTTTTCCTACCCGGGGAGCCCCTGCAGATGGAGAATACTCAGAAAGAAACCACTGGACACTGTAGTGTTGAGACAGAGGCACCAGAGAAAATAATTCTAGCTGTCCACAGGCCTGAGCCAGCACCAGGTAAGCAAAGCAGTGTAAAATCTAACAGCCTAAGAAGCATGTCTCTGTTATGAACTAGAATGTCGATGTTTGCATGCTCAGTCATGTGTGTTGCCAAGTTAATAGTCACTGCTGTGAGCAAACACGTGTCATCTTGGGTTGGACAGATTTTAGTTCCTGTATTACAGGCGCAGAGCTTTCTTTTTTTTTTTTTTAAGCCGACTTCTCTGTCACTGGAGCCACTGCAGTTTCTAAATCTGGAAGACAGTACCTGGATCTCAGACAGCGTTAGATAATCAACAACTTAGTTCTTTCTTTAGAACCCCAGAATGTAGTGCTGAAATGAATATGCTTTGTTCAAGTTGGAAACTTTTCCAAGTCATAGTTGTCTGTATTGTAAGAGAATTTAAAGTCAGGCCAGCTTTATGAACAGCTGTTTTTGACAAGTACTGTATTGAATGGACATCTAAAACAGTGATATTAGGTCACTGGTTAAGTTGTGGGTGTGTGCTCCTCCTTTTCCTGCCTGAGAAACAGACCTCCAGGTTTGCCGCTTCACTTTTGGGCAGAGTCTGGGAATTCAGGGCCCTGCACTGCATAGGGGATAGGATACAGGATTTCCGCCCAAGCCCAGGCTGCTCTGCTGCTGTCACCGGGCAGACCTGGTGTCTGCTTATCTTGGTGAAGCAGCTGCACTAAGCAGATTGCTCAACACAAGCAGCCCGTTCCATCGATGGGTAACCATGTCCAGAGAGAGCAGAGAGAAGCCACCATTGCTCGGTGGGATGAACTCACTGAATAGAACTTCTTACGGCCTTTGAGACTGAAGCTGAACCTGGAGTCAGAATGGCTGTCAGTCTTGTCTTCTGAAGTCCCGAAGGTTAGTTGGATGCAGACTTTTATGCCACCACCACATGCTACCAGCTCTACTGTGGCTCTGATGCTTTTTTGATAGATTTTTTTTTTTAAGTGTTGGCAATGCTCTTACGTGTAGTACATGTTAGAATTGTGGGTATGGGGTTTGGAGGGAGATGAACCAAAAGATCGTTTCTGGAGAGGGGTCTTAAACACAGTAAGTACTATGCCCAGATGAAGGGCTTTTTAGTCATTTTAAACCCCAACTTCTAGAGCAGCAGTTATATGACTTAAGGAACGCTGAGGTGGGGGTTTTAGTGACTTCACTTTTTAGATTGAGTACTGTTTTAGGCTGACTTTCAATCTCAACACTGAAATGAGGTCTCTATTTTTTTTAAAAAAGGCACAACAACAAATCTATTTTGGGGACCTGGGCAGGTTGACATTTCCGAAGCGCATGGGAGTGTCTGTAAGCTGATGCCTGGCTGATTTCCTTTCTCTGGGTGCTCTGTCCGTGGCCAGCCTAGATGGGATTATTTCTCCTTCTTGTTCTGTCTTCACAATTTGACCCTAGCAACTGAACTATGAAGTGTGTCCATAGCACTGGATCAGAAAAGGTTAAAAAAAAGAGAGAGAAAGGAAACTGGCAGAGTCTTAGATATCTGTTCTTAAGTATATATAACTGTAGTAAAGATAATAAGAAATGGTACAAAGTTTTTAATATTCGAAGAAGGAAGCTTTTAAAGTTAATATGATTTGGGGGTTGGTATATTTTGTGTAGATGAGATACTTGTTTTGTTACCAAAACAGGCCTGGTGCTAAGCCTCCAACTTCAGAAAAAAGTAGCCACTGGTGAAGAGGTCAGTGCTTTCTTCACGAAATAGCCAGGGTTGAGGAAAGTCCCTGGTCACATTGCTTTTTTTTTTTTTTTTTTTTTTTTTTTTTTTTTTAAAAAAAAGCACCTGAGTGTGATCTCATAGCCAAGGGTATTTTTTGTGGAGGTTGCACTCCGTGGACCGCTTTATGAGTCAGTTTGCTGTTGATTTGGGAGAAGCCTGTTAGAAGGGAATGTGAACCTTTGCCTCTTCAAAAGCTTTGATTAATTGATCACTCTGCTGAGCAAACTAAGGTTGTTGGTGCTTGACTAAACCAAGCCATTCCTGCAGAGTCTCAGAAATCGGTGTTTACTGTTGTAGCTGGTACATATTTTCCATTGATTGTGTATAGGAAAGTTGAGTTTATGCTAAAAATCACAGTCCTGAATAAAATAAAAACCATAACCATACCCCTCTTTTACACACACAGTTATTCTCTTAGAAATCTTTCCCTCAAGGGATTTTTGTGAAGGGATTCCTTAAACAGATTTTTTAAAATAAAACTTAATTGTATGAAAGCTCACAGATTTTAATTCTCTGAACAAGCAAACATGACTACCTATTTTAAATTGCTAATAAGATTGTATAATTATAAAAGAAAAGACAAAGAGTTTTGAATGTTCTTTTGTTAGGAGATGTGACTTTTACAACCTAAGACCTCCTGGAGCGTTACACTTGCCGTTAGAGTGAGTGATCTTAGTGTTTTATTGGTGGGTGAGAGAAACCTCAGTATTTTAGACATGGGACATTTTATTGCCAGAGTGCTATTGTTGCTGGATTATCAGCAACCGCGTGAAAATGAGACAGCATTTCAATTTGTATCTGGAATATCAGGGTAAATTATGACTATTCAGTCAATCTCTTCCCTTTAAAGAAGTGTCAGGAGACTAGATTTGCCTTGCACATCATTATCACGTCCTGCTTTCCCTGGACTGCGTGGTAGCTTAGTAGGAGAAATTATTTCTGTAGGGTCTGTTGATAGCATGGTCAGTATGGCGACAGACTGTTAAATACTAAAACAAAAACAACAATAATAACAAATTTAAAAGGCTTTTTTTTTTTTAGAAAAAAAAAGTGTTCCCATTTTTTGTTGTTGTTGTTGTTTTGGTTGGTTGGTTGGTTTTCTATTTCTTTGTTTTGTTTTGTTTTACCATTTTTTTGCCTTTGGAAGAAATAATAGTTTAAAAAATAATTTACTGAAATTGTCTAGTCATATTGATTAAACCTATCGTACATCAGGGTTGGTTACATATTTTTAAGAGATTCTAGTACCAAAAGCTTTACCTCATTCTCAATGGCTTTCTGTTTTCACTGTCCAAATACCTTTTGCTAAGCACAATGGTCTCCAAAATTGGCCTGCCATGTTTCAGTTGTTAGTCTGTACCCTTGTAGTTCATGAACTTATTGTCACATGAGTGTTCATAGCTTTTCATGAGAAGGCAGGGATGAAATGAACACTTGATAGACAATAAACTGAACCTTCTTTAGCTCTAACCTCATTTGAAATCTGGGAGTCAGTCACAGAACCATGTGATGAGGAGTAGCCCAGCACGGGGTCAGAAATGGCACCAGCTCCGGAGGCTTAATGGAAAAACAAACAAAGCATTTGAAACCTGGAGTTTGTTGTATAAACACTGAAGCACATAGGAACCTTCTTCTTCTTAATCAATGCACTCATTCTGAATAATCCATGTTCACTTCAGAAATGCCAGACACTAAAACTGGAGGTGAAGTGGATCTTCTGAGTAAGCGCAGTGCTGCTTCTGAGGAGGAGGCTATAGGAAATGGAGCTGCCACGCCCAAGATGAAGCAAGCCCCAGGGACCCAGGCGGTAAGCGGCATCTGCAGGCCTGCATGGTCACAAAATGTACTCAACCTGGTCTGCCTGTGCTCTGCACCCTTAGTCTTTGATACAGGATGGGATACGTCAGAGGTTTTTACCTTTCTTTCTTGTTCTGCTTTTGGAATGAGTGGTATATTATTGTTAAACTTGTATTGGTGTCATCAAAGTTTTGGAGTGGTCTTTCCTACATGAATCCTTTGGAGATTACAGTGAAAAACATTTTCTCTGTGAGCACAAGACTTTGAAATTGGTCATTACTTTTATCTTGATGCAGTGAGAATGTCCACTACAGGGCATCCACGCACCTGACTAAACCTGGCTCGTTCATTGCTTGTTCATTGTATGTCTCCATTGTGAAGCTTAGTCTCGAGTACCTAATACCAAGAACTTCATTCTTAGCAAAAAAGAGCAGTTGAGTAAGTGTTTTTCTGGCAGCTTCATGAGGATTAATACATTAGCAAAACCACCATTCAAATAAAACATGCTTGGTCATTCTTTATAGTTACAGACTCATGCACCTGCCACAGCCTGTACTCCATTGTTGAGATATATCTTTGCATACGTTTATTTTGCTCACATGTGTCTGTGTACCATGTGCGTGCAGTGCCCACAGAAGAGGGCATCAGAAGAGTAGCCAGACCTTTTAACCACTGAGCCGTCCATCTGTCCAGCCTGACTGTTTATGATCTTAATGGAATGCGCATGCGGGCAGTCTGCCCCACCTGTCTTCCTTCCGCTCACTTGCTGGCAGTCAGGAAGCTAATTTTTCTTTCTTTCCATTTTCCCATTCTTGAACTAAATATGAATGGAATTGTAAAGCATGTGCTCATGTTGTCTAGCTCCAGCGACTTAGCATAGTGTTCTAATGTTTTACTTACGTCGCAGCATTGGTTATTGCCAGATAATATTTCATTGTAAGATGGTATATATTTTGAAATGCTTTACATTTTGAGCTATTAGAAATCATGTGGCTTCTATGACATTATACATTATGTAGACATGGTTTTGTGTACCCAACAGTGGAACCGTTGGGGCATGTAGTTATTCCAAATTTAATATTCAGAGTTTCTAAAACATTTATGACTTTAATTACTGGAGGACTGGTCTATCTGTGCGTGAGTGTATAGGTTCCCGTGGAGCTAAAGTGATGTGGGATGGAACTCGGAGCACATGCTCCTAACCACCGAGCCATCTCTTCAGCTCATGCAGTGGGTTTTTAAAAACATTTTTTCTTTTAATTTAAAGTTCCAAACTAACTTTCAGATCAAGGAACCTTTCTGAAAAGACCCTGTGCTCTATGCTTTGGAGTTTGTGCTAAACAAAGGTAGACTTTTAGAAAGCTGACCAACAAATTAATGTGCTCACTTCTACTGCCCTCAGAAAATGACATGATGGTATGTTAGTTTTGCTCTTCTAAGACCAGAATAGCATTTCTCCTTAAAATTACCACAGTAGGTAAACAGAACTGTGCCGTCCCAAACCTCTTGTGTGTATGAGATGATAAGCCTTGTTTTATTCGAGTACAGTGGTTAAGCAGGTGCTAGCTGTTCCAGCCCGCCCTGTGTTGCAGATGATATTCATGACTAGTGCCTGGGTGTTTACTTGTATAGCATGCATTTTTCAGACAAATGTTGCTTTTGCCCCCAGGGAAGAAATAAGAAAGATTTGTGGGTGGGTACGTACTTGTTCCAGAAGCCCCTAAAAAAGGGGAAGGAACAAACTCATGTCCTTGCATTCAGATGCCTCTAGTTCTGTTTGTTTTGTCCTTTCCCAGTTCTGTTCTTATTTCTTCCTGCAGTTTGAGGAGTTTTGAGAATGAATACTCTTAGGGTTTCTCAGCATGCCTCATTTTCATAAGGAGCAGAGCCTGGAAGAGTCGTGTGACTGGCATCAAAGACAGGTGGAATCTGGCTCTCTTCTAACTTAAGACTTAGGGACTCTCTTACCTATACTTTGTGTCCACTTCTACCTAGTACAGAAAGCATATGCCAATATGATTTCCAATTTTTTAAAAATTTTCAGGTGTAAATAATGAAAGTTTCTGTATTGCAATATTGCTACAGTTTTGGTCCAAGCCTGACCATTCACGTCTCCCACTGCTGTTATGCCCTCTGCTGTGCGTTAAAAGGACAGTCCATGACCACAGACTTTAACATTTTGTGTGCCCTACTTCTCTTTTATCCATTAACTATATTTTTACTGAATCAGGAGAAAACTGAGGTCTGTTGAACGTTTTAGACGCTGCAGGACATATAGTCTTTGCCCTACCTTGTCACCTTTGCTATCACAGTGGGAAAGCAACAGGCAGCAGTAGACAGTATTTAAGTGAGTGGCTGTTTCTATGCTTCAGTGAACCCTTGTTTATAGACACTGAAATTTGAATCCCATATGATGTTCACAACAATAAATAGTTTGTTCACATTTTTTTAGTCGTTAAAAAATTATAATCTGCTCTCAGAGCTTTTTTTCATGGGCTATACAAAACCAGTAGAGTGCTACCGGCAAGGAGTGTGTTAACTTCTGGCAAGGGAAACAAAATACTGCATGCCAGTGCAAGGAGGCAAGCCAGCAGACTTCTTTGCCTTTCCATTCCCTTCTCTCTTTATTTTCCTTTTTTAAAAATGTTAAGTTCGGCATGATGTTACACTCAGGTAATGGCAGTATGAGAGGCTGAGGCAGGAGAATTGCCATAAATTCAAGGCCAGTCTGAGCTATGGATATAGATACACGGGCTTAACAAAACAGCAATTTTGTTCTCTGGTATAACCCTCATTACTCCACTGTAAACTGGGCAAGAGTTCTGTCTGTCCTGAGCTAGACTTTTGCCTTAGCCTCTGTGTAATTCAATTTTCTCATCTCTGTTCACCATCATAGCCTTAACGTTCTAATGTCTGATTTGGGAAAGGGTTGACTGAGTTTGTGTTTGTTGTGATGGTAAGGGGTGGAGTGGCAATTGTTTAATGTTATTTAATCCAAACTTTCTGACACATACCCAGGCTTTGTTTTGGCCTTGGGAATAGGCCAGTCATTGCTTCATTGAGTTATTGCTTCGTTGAGTCGTTCTCCTCCAAATAGAAAACAGAACAAACCCATTTGTCTGCAAGTCTAAAATGATAGGGAATTTGTGGCGGTTTATTAGTAAGTAGAAATACAGAATCAATTTGAAGAGAAACCTATGGTTGATTTCTGGTTTTCTTAGTCCATTGATCTGATGCTTGAATTGCAAACTAAGCTGTCCATATTTCTTACTCTTTAGACTAGTGTGTCCTAGAAGGCTGACATTAGACAGCAAGTGCTTTGAAATCATGATACTTACAGAAGTTAGGAAATATTAAGATTGGTGTGTCCTTGTAGTCTCATGAAAAACTTGTATGTTAAATTACACAGAGTACTCAAAATATCTAGGTTGAGAATTGTTTACCCATCCAGGAGGCAAAACTGTTAATGTATGCATAAGAGTTACTCACATATAGCATTTTATGATCATTGTAAGTATCATCAGTGTTTTATTAGTAGTTGTAATTCAGTATTCAACATTGCTTCCTCGTACATACTTTTCTAATTTCAGAGGTCTCTAGATTATCTTCTGTTGCCTTTTCTCCCTTGAGGAGGAGATGCACAGAACCATCTGGCATACAAGCCCAGCTCCAGCTTAATATTACTATTATTGGATTACTTAATAGCTTCAGATTCTGATTTCCTACTCATTTAAATAAGGAGGATTCAGGCTCTGTTTCTTTCTATTTAGCTCACATAATCAAGGCTTCAGGAATAGCATCATACAATAATTTAACTTGGGAGATGTGGAACTTGGTTTATTTCTGAGACCTGTAAGGTCCTTGAAAGGGCCTTAAAAATTATGCAGCATTTTGCTTTATAGAAGAGATTCAGAAATGGAATGTCCCACCATTAGTTAACTGTCATCTGGGCTGGAGCCCAACCTTGTGCTGCTAAATGCTTCCATTATGCTGCTGTTCTTTCTTGAGGAGTCATCCTGAGGGCATTCACTTGGTTTGTGATAATTTTTTTCTCTTTAAGACAAGTATCCCTAATGGTGCTTTATTTCATACTCAAATTCTAACCCACTGTGTTAATAACTCCTCATGCTTTCCATAGGAGAAATTTCTCTTTCTGTTTTAGGATCAAAGTTGATTTGACTTTTAAATGTCTTGTGTTCTCTTTATTTAGCTGCATCTATCATCAAGATAGTATTTATCCTGTTATGTTTCTAGACTTACATTATTAAGTGGGAATCGAGAGAGATTGTGCTTGTCCTTGGAGAGACAGAAGCCTGGGGACCATTTAACCCTGAGAGTGTGCTCAATTGGAGTCAGGGAAACATTTCACATTCAGCTTTCCCTCCCCCTTCTCTGTAAACTAAAATGTCCTTGTGTCACAGTGATCTTTTATTTGTAGGGTATGGTCCAGGTCATTCAGGAAGAGCTTGCTTCACTCTAGTATCTGTTCATTGAGGATCTCTGAAATAATTCCTTTCCCAAATGCTTACCGCCTACGCTTATTAACCATGTGGAACAGTTAATCCTGAAAGCCAGTGTGTCTTGTCAGGATGCCCATGGGCCTAGCAGCCAGACACTCTAGAGCAAATACATTCAAGGACAACTATAAAATCCTGTATGTTGAGGATTAGGTTACTGGGAAAGTGTGCTCTTTGCTTAACACATTTCCCCAAATCAAGAAGGTATTCTCAGCCAGAACTTCTTTTCCGTTTTTGTAGTTACATACCTAGGCATCAGATTAACTGAATTTCTATTCTTAGTTATTTTTATACAATATTACATTTAGTGTTCAAAGCTGTGATCACTGCCGTCTTCATCTTGGATTGCTTCCTATTAACATCATCTAGAGCTCTCTGTCCTTTTATCATTTTTAATGGGAACACCATGTTTTCTCTCTGATCTTGAGGGGCAAGCTTTTGTTTCCACATGTCCAGGAGTTGAACTAAAAACTCTGCTTTGTTTTTTGGCTTCACGCTCAGTTACATGAGGAACTTACCTAGCTCCTGGATTGCTCAGTAAATTAGCCACATAGCTAAATTAGCTCATAACACTTTCGAGATGCCTTTCACTACTGCTACTCTACTAAGAGTTTCGGTTTTTAAGAAGGACTTTAAAGAACATGTCCGCCATCGTACATATATGTTGGTGGTCTTTTTGTCCCCCCAAAAAAGGCAAACTGGCTTCTTTTTGAGTTGCCAATAAATTTTCTCTACATACATTTTGACATTTAAGATAACCCGTTGCCTCCCCTTTAATTATTCCTTTTGAGTACAATGCTATGCCCAGCATTAGCCACAGGAAAGCTTATTTCTAAGTTTTGGAATAAGTCTCTCTAAGTCCCGAAAGTGGAGAATTTCCAGGAAGACTTTTCAGTCACTACTTCTATACATTTCCAATGTAGTTGCAGGAAAGACAAGCCTCCAGAAGACCTCAGACTGTAGAGCCATAATGGCAGAACAACTGCCCAGAGATAACATCTGTAAGGGTGGGATCCCACTTAATGATCTGGTTAAACATTTTTAAGTGACCTTGACTGACTTAGTTTCTTGGTCTTCATTTTCTCATGTATACTGTTCTCTGATTAATCCTAATGCTTATTCTAGCTCATAATTTTTGATCAGTATATGCTTCTGAAAAAAATGTGATAAGGTCATAAGTGTTGGAGTATTTTTGTGTGTTGAACCAAAGGACAATCATAACAGATTTATAAAGATCAAATTTTAGTTAACAACCAAATGTTTAACTAGTCACTTTTTCCCATAAATGTTTTCCAAGTTTTTTCCTTTGTAGTCTTCAGTTGTATGAGGATCCAGTATTTTGTTTAGTTTTTGTACCCATTGCTAGTGTGGAACTTCGTGTCCAAGTGGGTCCAGACCTGAACCTCAGAGATCCAGGAGTTTTCGAGGAATTGTGTTCATCCTCATGTTGCCTCCCTTTGAGACAGAAGAACAGGATGTGAGTCTTACCACTCTCTGTATAGTCTAAATCACACAATCTTGGTTTCCTTTTGTTCATCCTTACTACATTATGTTGTCAGCAAGACTGGTAGCTAATCGTAAAGGAGAATGAGCCCAGTAAACTGAGGGTGCAATCACAGCTCCTCTGTCATCTGAGTGACTTTGCTTATGTATGGACGGGCTCTGTTTCTCATGTTCCTTTGGGGTTTTGATGCCTACTCTGTTATCTACACTGACTGGAGTCAGTAGAGCTCTAGCCTATAACATAGGCCATTTATAAGCTGTAGGTTATTACCTCACTGTCAGTTGACTTGGGGTCACATGTACTGTTTAGACTGTGGATAGTTGGATTTTAAAAACCTCTTGGAAAGAAATTACTGGACTATTACAGGCTGTAGTAGTGATCAGTTGGAGTTTTGTATCACTTCGTGCTTGTCCTGAAGGTACCTAGTAATTTGTTCCAGTGCTTGATAATTCATGCTCCTTGAGTTCTGTGTTTGGCCTCAAATACACTGACAAAAAAATAGCTCCTATTCGTTATCAGGCTCATACTAGTGAAATAGAAAATTATTAAACTAATAATAAGAGACATTTGTGTACTAAAATATAGTTCTAGGGTTATTTATTAAAACCAACCTTTCAATACTAAATTTTCCCTTCTTAAGGGCGTTTACTTTTAAAGACTGAAATTTTGTTTTTATGTGATATGTGCTGAAAATACAGTCATTATTTTTGTTAGTAAACTTGTAAGGGACATCTTGAGGTGATCGTAGGAAAACTGCTTCTAGTCCTAAGTCCTGCTCAACTTATTGATGTAATATATCTTGGAACTGTTTTGTTTTGCCTCTTAGAATAGAAGGCTTCTCCAGTAGAGGAAGTGAAAAATAATGTTATTTACTATGCCGAGAAATATATACCACTCCTCAGAGTACATATAAGTACCTATAATTTGGACAGTTGTAGACTTACTGTATTTGCTGTTATGTATTTGAAGAAGATGCCTAATGATGGCTTCTTTGCTGCCCATTGAAAGGTTAACTGTTTCTGTGCAGGCGGGATTGTTTGAGGGATATTGATTTCAAATGTTTGGCATCTGATCCTCCTGTGCATTGATTTCACTTATTTTTTAATAAACAAGCATTCTTTGTTAGTCAATATATTACATCAAATATGCAGAGCACTTTAGAAAGTTTCTCCTTCTGCCTTTAAGATTAATTAGTCAAAACGAGGAAGCATGTGCAGATAATCATTATACTTGTAACATGACATATCAGACACCATGTGCAATGTGACACCCATACAGGTGTGTTTGTTTGAAGTGTAATGGTGTCTCGGATAATATACGCATAGCTCAAGTGATACAAGAATTTCTTTGGAAAGAACATAGATCCAGGGATCTTCTGGTGTCCTTTGCCTGCCTGCCTAACATATTTGACCCTGCACAGATAATAGAATGACCTAAACTGCAGAAATAAGCCAGTGTGCAAGTAACTGATCTTGCACCCCAGGAACCCCAGGTTTAAGAAATTTGAGGAGAAAAGTAAGAAAAGTAACATTTAGCATACAAGTTAGACATTAGACATGTTCAATAGTATGGGAAACATGTGGCAATACTCCTGTGTCTGCTTCAGTATTCCTGTTCATACAGTGAAAACTTAATCTTCTCTTTGCTGCTTTGTCTTCATGCACTGATAACAAGCATGATTTCCTTTTGAGAATTCCTTTAGATAGAAACACTTTTTAAAACGTATTTAATTTTATATGAGCACACTGTAGCTGTCTTCAGACACACCAGAAGCGGGCATCGGATCCCATTACAGATGGTTGTGAGCCACTATGTGGTTGCTGGGAATTGAACTCAGGACCTCTGGAAGAGCAGTCAGTACTCTTAACTGCTGAGCCATCTCTCCAGCCCAGATAGAAACTCTTTTAAGGATGTAGTTCCTAACTGCTTACACCAAAGTATATTAGTCAATGGGAGCTGGCAAGATGCCTCAGTGGATAAGGATACCTTTAGCCAACCTGCAGTTCCATCCCTGGGAACCCATGTGCAGAAAGGAGAGAACTGACTCCCCTAAGCTCCCCTGTGACACACACACACACACACACACACACACACACACACACACACAGAGAGAGAGAGAGAGAGAGAGAGAGAGAGAGAGAGAGAGAGAGAGAGAAGCAGTTAGTGAAATACTATCAACAAACTTTATATAGAGAATATTTTTAGATGCACATGTAAATGCCCCAGACTTATACCTAGCTTAAAAAGAAGATTTGAACAAAACATATATTGTGCTGGTTTCCCTGTCTTTAGGTAGCATCCTGTCCTGGCTAAGTAGTACAGATTGATAACTGATGAAATTTTGAAAGATTTGTTCTATAGTTCACATATGATCTTGGAAAAAGGTTTGCTTTAGATTTTACTATTGACAATAGCTGAAAGAAATTTCTCAAACTATTTGACCTAATGGTAACAGGAGTAGCAGAGTAAGTGTAGCTGCATAGTGGATACCTCTGAAAGTATTTGGATGTATACTTTGAGCTTCAAGAAATTTGTGTTACATTTTTGCTTAACCTGCCCGTATGTATACATATGCATAGACACACACATTTCTGTATAGGATCTAAGACAACTTGAGTGTGGTGGCCCTGCATCTGGAAAACTTACGTGCAGTCAAAGAAAAAGGGGATTGGGGGTAAACTGTAAAATTTAAGAATCATTTATTGCCTAGAGAGACAAGTTAGAAATATGTACCTTAATTGGAGACTCCCCTTTGACTTTCTTTTAATAGAGCATGGGACTAAATCAAAATTAAGTACTTAAAGATTTCCTCTATTTTCCAGATTCTGTAATTACAGGAATCTGAACTATTCAAGAAATAAGTGTTCTTGTGGTATCTGGACATAAGGAATTTTAGTGTTTGTGAGGTTATAACCTTAAAATCAGCAAGGTATGAATTTGTACCCTAGAAACCCCAAAGCAGCAAGCATTGTCTGTCTGCTACCTAGTGGTCCAACTTCTTCTTTCTGACCTACCATAGAAAATTCACCTTCTGACACTGAAATAATCCCGACTTGCCCAGCAACCTCCCCAGTAACATGTCTCTAAACACTATTTGTTCACTGAGGAGATCCATAGATGTCCCATCTCTACTGCTTGTTACCCTCCTCTACCTCATTGATTCTTTCAGCCCTAACTCCCACTCCCATACATGGAGAAAAATTATTGGAAGGGCACAGCTTAATATGTACACTGAATCCCTTTTTGGCTAATAAGTCTTATGTCTACTGCCCTGTGCCTTTAAAATACTTCCTTCTAGTGAATTGTCATCTGCTGTAGGTTCTTGGGGGCTTATGGCCATATGCAAATTGCTCTGTTGAGTGAGCTCGACACATTTAAAATTCCATCCATAGCATAGTGACACATGCCTTTAATCCCAGGAGGCAGAGACAGGAGAATCCCTGTGAGTTTGTGACCAACCTGGTCTACAAATGAGTTCCAGGACACCCAAGACTGCCAAAACGGGTACACAAATAAACCTTGTCTCAGGGAAAAACTCCATCCGTGTTATCTTCCCAGAGTATAGTACCTTTCATCTTATATATGCTTGTTGTATGTTGCCATCCTTGAATCTTACAAGAAGTAGTGATCTACCTGAAAGGCAGCATCAGATCCAAATGAGCAGCCCACATGAGTCGGGTAGGAATCTGATTTGCTTGCTGATGTTCTCTGACAGCATGAGAAGAGAGACAGCTCGGGCTTTCCATTTCCATCTCTCGGAGTCTCTCTGGAGACCCAGACAAAACGTAGGATCTCTTTTTCAATACCTGTATTCTTATGCTGCTATAAAAATAATAACCAACTTCAGCTGTCCTTCTTCAGGCCCCATCTACCATGTGTTTAGTTTTGGGGTTTGTTGTTGGTGGTGGTGGTAGTGGTGGTGGTGGCATGTTTGTTTGAGACAGAGACCCTCAGTGGTTTAGAACTTAATCAAGGAGGGAAGGCTGGCTGCCAGCAAGCTGTAGGGACCTGCCTTTCTCCACCTCTACAGTCACAATACAAAGGTGTGTGTACATCTAGATTGTTGTTGTTTGTTTGTTTCAGTTAAAACATGAGGGGGCTATTCTCTGACCGCCCTGTCCCCAACACACAATTCAAACAAACAAATATGGGTTTGGAGGAATCAAACTCACATCTTTATGTAAAACATTTTACCTAATGAATTCTCTCTCCCAACCCAGTCTGTTCCATTTTGACATCATTAATTTATTAACCAACCATTCTCCTATTATAATTCATTTTTCTCTTGAGCTATCTAAAGGCCAGTGTTTTTTTAATCAAAGGGCTTATAGTCAGGAGTGTTTGGTCTCTCCTTGCTAAAGAAACAGGTCACCGAACGACCTCCTGGGTGTTGGAGATTGGACCAGGGTCCAGGCCATTCAGGAGATGGGGAATGCATGATGAGAAGCCCCAGGACCCATGCAGTCTGTAGTCCTTACCTGAAGGAGGAAGTAACATTTACTCTTAGTATTTTCTGCTCATTACACTCATTCAAGGCCCGGGGTTATAGAAAGCCCCAGAACACCGCATTGAAAAAAGGGAAGAGAGAAACCATATGTGAGTCTATATATGCGTGCTCTACTTTGGAAATTACAAGTATAAATTATACTGTTGGGAGTGTGACCCTTATTCTAGGGATGGTGCTGTTGTGCAGTTACCAGATATATTTGCCTTTTACAAATCTGTACTGTTTTTGTGTGCTGAACATTGTAATAGGAACCAGGGTTCTACCAAAATGGATAAAGTGAACAGTCGCTCAGAAAGGTTTGTTAGGAAACAAGTGAACAGGGCACTGACATACGGCCCAGGTGAACTTGAGAGGAATTGTCTTTTCTTTAGACCATGCTCCTCCTACTTCTTGAATTACACCATCAGACATTTTAAGTGGAATTCTGTGGAAATATTTCAATCGAGAATTTTCTCCATTGATAACATTCTTTTTTTTAAATGGGGAGTCAGTGTCTTCATTGCTATTCTAGAACATGATATGTGTGTCTACTGTGCTTCCTTTTTGTTTTTGTTTTGCTGTAGAGCAGTTCCTGTCCCTAATGCCCATACACATGATATGGTAGGCTGTGTTCCTTAGGAGTCATTAGCTTTCCCTAATAGAATGACGGAAATGGGTATTGGAGCTCTGGCCATCCTCTCTCATTAGTGCTGACCTGGTGCTGTGTCTGCTTCACATCAAACCCAGTGAATTGCTTTTCTTGTCTGAAACTGCTTTCCTCTTGGAGTCAAGAAAGGGACTTGGCCCTTTTACAGTTGCTGCTGCAGCTGAACCTATTGAAAGGAATACCCTGCAGCAGGGGGAATGCGTGCATGCTCTGAGATGCTTGCCACTTGTAAGATGTGGTGGGGCACACCTCTAATCCCCATACTCAAGGGGTGGAGGCAAGCAAGGGATATCTAAGTTTGAGGCCAACCTGGTTTACTTGATGAGATCAAGACCAGGCAGAGCTCCAAAGTCCATATCATTCATAAATAAACAAGCAAACCTGTTAGGAATACAGATTATGGCTGTCAACTGCTGCTTAGTGTCAAGAGATATCCTTGCTCGCTTAGTTTTGGTCTCATACTGGGACATACTGGTATTTTTAGTTGACTGTAGGGCAAAGTGGTTGGGGTAGGTGCTTTAACATAACAAATTTTGTTTTGTTTCTGATGGGAACCTGTGTTGCCATATGCCTGTCTTTTGGCATGACTCTTTGAGAAGAAGTTAAACGTTAAATGAATTAATACACATCCTTTCATGACTAAGACTTAGAAGTCAGTCGTGCTAAGGTGTGTATGTGTGTTTGAAGGGGATGTGAGACAGGGTTCTCACGTAGTCTAGACAGTGCTAACATGAAACTTGATCTGTAGCTGAGAATGACATTGAACTTTGGATTCTCCTGCTTACATTAGAATTACAGGTCTACATTTACCAAGCTCAGCTGATCTAGTCTTGCTGTTCTTTTAGCCTTGAACTCTTCCCTACTGGTCATTTGATACCACTCTTTACAGAAACTGACCGATGTGAAAAGCTTCCTTGATTCTTCTTTTAAATTCTTTTAGTTGATAGGAACCTAGGGGTGTAGAAAGAAAGAAAAGCAAAACAGAGGAAAGGAAAACAGAAAATAGTGCAGAAGGGAAAGAAGGTAACTGACTTACAGTACCCTGCAGTCTCTGATGCTGAGCACAGTACAGTGTGATCCAGTTGGTTCGACCTGAGGCCTCAGCAACAACTTCTGTCCATTTTTCTTACGGTTTCCAAAGTGTGTCACCCCAGCAGAGAAAGGGTACAGTAGGAATGCATGCTCTTATAAAAAGTCGAAAGGGCTAGCAAACTGTTCCTCCTCTGAACATTTACCAGCTGGTGCAGTATGATAGAGGTTACTGTAAAACTCTGAAGTTCAAAGTGGCAGTCAGAAAATATCTTGAAAGCTACTCTGTTGTAAAAATATGCACGGTGAGTACATTTGAACAACTCTTGCTAAATGGAGGAACCGTTGCACTGTCTTTACAGTAATAGGACAGTAAATATTGACATACATTTTCACAAAGTGTTCCTTTCGGCCAATCTTCTCTTCAAACGAGTATTTTTGTTGATTCTTTGAGAATTTTGTACAGTGTGTTTTGATCATGTTCACCCTTAGTACTTCTTTAATTCCCATTCTTTTAATAAGTAATAACTTTTGTCAGATGTATGTCATTAATTTTTAATTTATCAAAATAACCATTTACTAGGGATATTTATATATGTATATGTACTTGTTTACTAACGTGTATTTTCCTATACTCCCTACCCCATCCCCTGTACATACTGTTCTGGGAACTGCAGGAGGAACTGAGTTCTGTCAGATGGAGACTTTATGAAACATCTGCTGTACTTTTACCCTTCCTTCTTCACTGTTGTGACTCATAGCTTGTTATGCTACCTTCCTAGGGTTAAATATCCAGGCGATCTTATAAAATGAGACAGTTTCTACTGGAGAAAATGTGACAAGTGCATTTTGTAAGTTTCATGTAGTTGGCAAATAGTTACTTAAAGTTTATTATGTTCCTAAATTAGCAGGTTTTTAAATGCTAAACAAAATCCATGAGCATCTCTGTCTGTGGATGGCTCTTTACCTGCTTAGGTAGGCATTTAGAGGCCAGAGGTTAATGTCATATGTCTGATTTTTGTCTTTGTTTTGTTCTTTTTACATTTATTTAGCTTGTATATGCGTTTTTAATAAAACAAACAGTAGTGAAATTGTGTCAGTGTGCATATAAATGTCATGCAGTAGAGGTCAGAAGACAACATATGGGAGGTCAGTTGTTGCTATGGTATGGGTCCCAGGAATTGAGGGGTTTGTGATTTGGGGGTGAGGTGTTGTTTGCTCTGTTTTTGCAAGTGTCTGGAACAACTAATTGGACCCATCTCTTTTTTTTTTTTTTTTTTTTGAAACAAGCTCTCTGTTGAACCTTGAGTTCACTAATTCTAACACTGACTGATGGAGTCAGTTGCAGGCATCCATGTCCCTGTCCTTGCTGTCACCCCACATACACTGCCCCATGCTGAGGTTACAGATGTTCACCTCTGTTCTTGGGTTTTACATGGCTTTGGGGGAGCCAAGTTCAGGGTCTCATACCTAGCAGCTTGTCACCAGCTGAGCCAACCCTCATCTTCTTCATGTCAGCATTATCAAGGCCATAGTTGGCTGTAGGTGCATTACTAGTGATGAGTACTACTGTCGGCATAGGGACTCGCACAGAAGCATCGCCTGTGCTTGATCATTTGCTGGTCTCAAGCGACACGAGGTCGTCACAGATGGTTATGGCCTTCCATGTGAGTGCTGGAAAGTGAAGCTGGGTCTTCTGGAAGAGTAGTCAGTGTTCTCGACTGCCGAGCCACCTCTCCAGTCCCTTCAAAGTCTTTTTGTATGTGTGTATGTTTTTTAGGAAACTTCTACAGTAGGAACTATCCATATGACCTTTTCGGAATAGTACCCCATGTCTCTCATCTCCCCTACCCCCCTAGCCGCCTTCCACTTAAGCCCTTCGTATACAGTTGTTCCCCTTTAACCCACTATATTCTTGCATTCTATCTCCTACCCCTTGCAACAAGAATTTGTAATGTTTGGCATATGGTGTCTTCCAAGAAAAGGAAATACAGAAAAAGCTAGCAGGGTAGAGACCTAGTTAACTAACAGTTTTCTGTATTGCTTCTCTGAAAACTACATACAAAAATATATTTACTGCATCCCCTTTTTTTTTAAAAAAAAAAATCTTATCAGCTAGTTTCATAGAAGAACAAAACTTTAAGTTATGTTAGTTGGGGTGCAAAATTAATATCTTGGCAGGAGTTGGTACTAAAGCAGATTGGGTTCTGGAAGCAGGCTCGTTGTAGAGTCTTGTTGCTCTTACAGAGGGTGCTGATTGGGTTCTTAGCACTCACATGATGGCTCACAGACATCTGTAACTCCAGTTCCAGGGAGTCTGACACTCTCTTCTGGCCTCCTCGAGGAACCAGGTATACACATTCTGCATATACATACATACAGACAAAACATGCATGCACATAAAGAAATCTGAAGTTTTTAAAAATCAAGAAAAGAAGGAAACATTCCTTGTTGCTAGCCTATTACTTTGAATATTTAAGTTGAACCAAGAAGATTGATTACTGTTGTCTATGTAGTTTGGAATGATTGCCTTTGTAGTCAAAGAGGTAAGTTGAAAGGATGTTTAAGGTTTATCATAAAAGTTAGAGGCACAAAGCTATTAAACATTAAAACCCAGGAAAAAATGTTGCTTTTAACTCTTTTTTTTTTTCCTTTTTCTTGGAGCTGGGGACCGAACCCAGGGCCTTGTGCTTGCTAGGCAAACGCTCTACCACTGAGCTAAATCCCCAACCCAAAAAAATGTTGCTTTTATGTAATATAAGAACAATTAGCCAATTAAATAATCCTGTGTTCTTTTGAATACAAGAATTTTATTATAACATCCTCATAGCAAAAGCAGAAGAAAGCTGTTAATTGTGGTCTTATAGAAGGCAAGTTAGAAGGACTGAGCAGAAACCTTACATATGACCTGATCCATACTGTTTTTGGGAGTTGAGAGGTACAGAGAGCTCACTTGGTAGCACAGCTGGCTTGGTACTTGTGGTAACCTCCTTCCTCAACTTCTAAGTGGAATGGGTTATCTGCATGGACCATCATGTATGGCTCATTTGTTCATTGGAGATTAATGGAGAAATTCAGAACAGATAAAGAGTTTATTCTCTTTCCTGATTAATTTCTTTTAGGATGATATATTAATAAGGTCTAACTACTAACACCATTTATTTATAGTGGCAAAGTAGATATCCTTTTTCTTAATGCCTCTCTCCTTATCAGAAATCTATGGAATAATAATTCTTTTAATAAGTGGCTCCTAGGTTTGGTGAGATGGCTCAATGAGTAAAGACACTTGTGTAAGCCTGGCAGCCCGACTTTGATTCCCAAAACTCATGTAAAGGTAAAAAGAAAGAACCAACTTCACAATTTTGATCAGACACACTATGGTCTGTACACTCAACACACATGCACACATACACATAGGTAAACAGCAGTACATTTTTTAAAAAGCTTCTAAACTTAGACTATCTATACAGTTTGATCTCTTCGTTAGAATAGGTTCCTATTGACAGGTCCTCTTCAGGTCAACAGGCATCCATCCATCCATCCATCCATCCATCCATCCATCCCACACATATACACACAGAGACAGACAAACAGATTCACTTCCTGCAGCAACAGTTATCCTACAGTTATCTTGGTCTGAAAATTTTAATTGACAAATTCAGGAAACAAATACCTTATAAGTTTTAAATTTGTGTGCTATCAGAGGAGTTTGATAAAATTTTCATGCCTTATGCTTCATCGCACCCAAGACGTAAATTATCGTTTGTCTTCCATATCCGTGCTGTATTCCACCCACCATCTGTGCTATCTGACAAACTGCTATGGCATTCCAGTGCTTCTGTTTGAGCAACCAATAATTTAGTTGTAATGGGCCCAGAGTAAACAGATTAACTCTGATAACATGTGGTGACTATAAAGCAGATAGGAAGATACATGGTATATATAGCATGTAGGACTGACTGTGGTTTCACCCATTCCGTGGAGATATGGTAACATACCCCTCATAGATTTTTATGAGGCTATGACTATTTTTCTATGCATAAACTACTATTTGTTGGAATCAAATAAATATTGTTAATGATGTATCATTTCATGAATCACCTGCAACTTTGGTGATAAGGTAGATAGGTGCTTTGATGGTTGGTTTTAATTGTTAACTTGACACAACCTGGAATCCCTTGGGAAGAGAGTCTTTTTAGGAATGATCTGTCATGGGCTGGCCTATGGACATGTCTTTGGTGGATGATCTTAATAATTAGGTTAGATGATGTGGGAAAGACCCAGGCCACTGTAACCAGCAACATTCCCTACATATGGGGCCCTGAACTATATGAGTGTGGAAAAATGAAAGTGAGAGCAAGAGTGGAAGCTAGTGGGCACGTACTGACTTTGCTCTCGACGACCATGGATATAATATGACTAGCTGATGTTTCTCCCTCCACTTCCCCATAATAACGGACTGTAACCTGGAACTATGAGCCATGAAAACCCCCTTTTCTCCTGAGTTGCTTTCTGTCAGGATAGTTTACCACAGCAACAGAAACAAATCTAGAACACACGCTATGCAGGTTTAACTGTTAGAAGGACAAGCTGTGGTGGGTATTTTGCCTTAGATGTTGGATGGGTGCATTATGGATGTGATAGACTTTGAAGGAGACTTCAATGTGT
This sequence comes from Rattus norvegicus, assembly GCF_021556685.1. Classification (NCBI taxonomy): domain Eukaryota; kingdom Metazoa; phylum Chordata; class Mammalia; order Rodentia; family Muridae; genus Rattus; species Rattus norvegicus. The sequence goes on from NC_141534.1 coordinate 141,999,192, forward strand.
CACTTTTACAGACATGGAGAAATACAGTTATATTACAGGCATGTGGGTGGTACCCAGATGTAAAATCTAGTATACGAGACCAGGTTGACTTTTGTGACTGCACTTCCCAAGACTTAGAAGAAGAGATGAGGAGAAAGGCCAGAAAGATAATTGCAGCGATAGGCTTCTCTCCCAGGCTCAGCCTCTGTAGAGCCAAATGCCCTTTACCCCCTGGGTCACACTGACGCTTCATCTTCTGGATGGGGATTGTTGCATGAACATTTTAAATTCATACCAAATTAGGCACTTGGAGATTGACCAGGAAAAAAAAAAACTGTAAATATCTATCATTTCTTCTTTCCCTTTGCTGTGAATAAAAAGGCTCTCTTCTCATCAGTGTTTCAGTTTTGTCCTAACTTTAACTCATACACACACACACACACACACACACACACACACACACACACACGCTCTCGTGCACTCTCGCGTTCTCTCTCTCTATCTCTCTCTCTCTCTCTCTCTCTCCCCCCCCCCCCCCCGCCCCAAAAAGATGTCCTGGAACTTCTGCTCACCACTTTTCTTCTCCCATTATCAGGGAACAGAAGAAAGGTTGACTTTGTTTTTGTTTTTAAGATGGAGTCTTACTATATAGCCCTGACTATCCTGGAATTCACCATGAAGACCAGGATGGCCTGGAACTTACAGAGATCCACTTATACCTGCCACTCAAGTTCTGGAATTAAACTTCTGCACTAACATGCCCTGAGAAACACCCCTGCTGCTCTCATAACAAGGTTTAAAACCTATGCAGTGAGAGGGTGGCAGTCTGATTTCTGCAAACATGTTGTATTTAGTCAGTGTTCTCTAAAGGAACAGAATACAGAGAAAACACATACCCATATGGACTTTATATTAGAGTAGTATACAAGCTGTGGCCTGAGTAATCCAGCTTTGGCTGTCTCTTGATGGAAAGGCCAAAGATCTGATAGTTGTTCAGTCCTAAGAGGGCTGTTGGCCTGCAGGCTACCTTGGACTTCTGAAGAAGTAGGTTTTAACACCAGTGAAGCAGTACCATAGCAGTGGGACAGATGAACTTGCCAGTGAGAGCGAGGACAAGCAGGCAAAAAGCAAAAGCTTCCTTCTTCCATGTCCTTTTATGTGGACTGCCACTAGAAAGGGTGACCCAGACTTAGGGTTGATCTTCAGACTTCAAATAATCTCCCACTTCAAACAATTCAACCAATCAAGAAAAATATTTTTGCTTAGTTTTAGTTAAATCTAGATGTAGTCAAGTAGACAGCCAAGCTTTATCCATCACAAATGTTTTGTTCCTTTAATTCTAATTTTTAGGGATTTGTCATAACTCGCTGTTTTAGCACATATGTCTCCTTAAAGGCTGGCTTAAAATATTTTTTTGATAAGACAAAAGCACAACAATAGTCAGAAATAAGAATTGCAGCAACTAATATAATATGCCAAACAGTGGTATAAATACTTGGCATACATTAATCCATATATTTCTCACAGCTTCTTTTATAGCTGGCTTTATTAGTTTTATTCCCATTTTATAGATGAGAAGCCATAATTTACTCAAGGTAATCTGGCTTTAGCATTCAGCGTGTCCCATTCTAGCCTAACAGACTAGCTGAGTTGCTGGGTCATTCCTGTGTTTCCTCTGGCGTGTTAGGAGTGCCTGGATGTATTTCAGTTGATGGTCATTATCCACTCTTTAGCTAGTTGATTGATTTTTTTTTTAAGACAAGGACTCATATAGCCCAAACTGAGCTCAGATTTTTTATGCAGCTTATGCTGGCCTTAAACTTGTGGTCCCTTGTGTCACTACCTACCTGTGCTGAGCGTTAGGTAGGTCCCACCACACCTGGCTTCCCCTTTTAGTATGTGTTTGTTTAGCAATCTCCCATGTACAGTCGGAAGGTTCATTATGACATTAAGTTTTGTTACCTCTTGAACATTTTCCAGAACATAGAAGTGTACCTGTTTTGATTGGATACAATTATGGAAATAGTTACATCATGTTCCTCATCTTTTTCTTCCCTCCAGCCTCTTCCAAACCCCTTCCCCCAAATCATGGCCTCAAATAAAACCTGCAGAGTCAGTTTAGGGTTGCTTGTATTTCAGGGTTAAGCATACATACGCTTAAGTTGGCGTTGGATAACTATTTATTTAGGGGGCCCTGTCTAAACAGTTGTTACTCGCCAGTGAATTTCCATCTAAGATTGGAGCCCCATGTGATTTCTCCTGTCCACCTTAGCATGTCACTTGGTGTTTTCATTGTTGTGGTGTTGTCTAGGCAACGTGTTGTTGATATTTTATGGGTGCAACCCTCCTATCACAAGACATACTCAGCAGACTTCCTGGTCCTCAGGCTTACAGTCTTTCTGCCACAATGTTCCCTGAGTCCTGGGTGTGCAGTTGCCTTGTAGATGTTTCCATTTAAGTTAGGCACCTCTGTTAGTTAGGGTTTCTATTGCTGCAGCAAAGCACCACGTCCAAACAGCAAATTAGGGTGAAAAGAGTTTATTTATATGGCTTACAAGTCTTTATTGCTGTTCATTTTTGAAGGAAGCCAGGACAGGAACTCAAACAAGGCAGGATCTTGGAGGTGGAGCCCATGCAGAGGCCATGAAGTGGTGTTGCTAACTGGCTTGCTCAACCTGCGTTCTTATAGAACCCACAATAGCCTGGGCCTGCCCCCCTTGATCACTAATTGAGAAAATGTCTTACAGCTGGATCTCATGGAAACATTTCCTCAACTGACGCTCCTTCCTCCTGCTGACTCTAGCTTGTGTCAGGTTGACACAAAAACAGCCAGTACAGCACCACACACCAGTAAATTATTCTCAGAATATTGACAATTGTAGCTTTCTGTAATGGTCTTTGTCTGTGGGGGGTTGGGGTCCTCTGATGGCCAGTGAGAGCTACAGTTATCTGAGGGGAATCCAAGTGAGTATTTACAATGCAGTTGGGACTGTATTGACTTTAGGAAAATGACAGTAGTAGGTTCCCCTCCAAGATCTGTGACCTCACTAGTCCTGGATAGTCAACTAGATTTACAGTACAGGCGTGCTTTCTTTCCTTCTTATTGAGCTGCCTTTAAGTCCAGTTAAACAGCTGGTGGCTTCGCTGAAGGTGCCTTGCTGGCCTTTGTTTGTTGTGAATCATAAATGTCACAGCTGGGCAAGGCTGTCGGTTGCTTTCCTCCCTTGGCCCCTTTGATAGTATCTCCCAGGATTATGAACGCTGGTCTGCAGGGAGGAGATGGTTGGATCATTTCCAGCGTGAGAATCAGTTTTTGTTTGGGGGACGCATAAATGCTGAATAAACCTGACAGCAAAGTCGTACAGTGTAATTTTGTTGTCGTTTCTCCCATAGAGGACTTTTCTGTTTGCTCTGTGCCTTGAACCTTGATAAAAAGAGCACGCTGTACCTCTGCACTCTGGAAAGCATGACTGTACCGTGGTGAGTTCGCTGGGAGTGATGAGGAAGGTCCTCCATGGGAAGCTGAGTCATTTCTTGGCTTCTCTTACGGAATGACTATACCAGAGTTACTTCTTCTTGCTGTGAAGAGAAAAATCAAAGGAACAAGTCATTTCCTTAAGTAATACACACTGATTTTGTATTGGGATTCAGTTTTTCCTAAACTTAGGTAATTTAGAAGTTTTTATTTTGGGGGAAGGGTTAACTGTCCAGGACTTACCTTTCAAACTTAAACTTTTCATTTGTTTATGCTAGCACAGACGTACGTACGTGTGTGTGTGTGTGTGTGTGTGTATGTGTGTGTGTGTGTGTATGTGTGTGTGTGTGTGTGTCTGTTAGTTAAAGTCAGGATAAAACTGAAAACACCTGCACATGCACGTGTGTGCCCACAAGCTCTGCACAGTCTCTTTTTCCACCTCCCATTTCCCCATACAGGGTCATGAGGATTACAGATACTTGCACTCCATGACTAGCTTTTATGTGAATTCTAGGGCTCCAAACTCAGGTTGGCCAGCTTGTGAGGCATGTGCTTTTACCTTCGGAGTCAGAGTCATCTTTCAAGCCCCGGCCCTGACAATTTTTTCTCCCATTGTTTAATAACTGAATTTGGGTAGCTCTTAAGGGAATATAGTAGTGAACAAAGATCTCTGGCCTATGTGCCTTAAAGTGCGTTGGGCACTATAGGGAAAAATTAAATGCTGTTGCTTTTAAAGTGCTCATCTTCTACTTAGTGGTAGATCGAGCAGGCAGTACCCATGATTATAGGGGAAGCCACCATAGAGTCAATGCCATAGTACTTCAAAGAAGAGCTGTAGGAATGACTGACTATGGACAAAGAAAGCTGAGTTCGTAGATTTGGTAAAGGCATACAAGAAAGAAGGGAGGATCCTAGAAGTTAAAATGAGCTGGGGAATTAAAGTAGAGTGAACTGCATCATAATCTTGGAACTTGAAGACACCAGCCTTTTATACACTTACCTTGCAGAATAGTGGAAAGCAAGATGCAGTGAAGAATGTGGACAGTGAAGCTTGTGGTACACACAGAGAGACAGAGGACTGTTGTGGAATGCATAGGCAAGGACTACTGAAAGTGTGGAGAATACATGCTCCTTTACTATTAATACCGTAGAGGGGAAATGGAGTGGGAATGAATGTATTGCTTGTGCTTGTTTTGTTGAAATAAAAGTTGATAATTACTAAAGCCAGATGTCTTCATCTGAGAAGAAATTCTTGTCACCATTACCACTGAGAGGGATGGGGGTAAGAGGTAGAAAGAGTAGGTTTTTCTTTGTTTTGGCCAGTGCTAGACTGTCTTGTGTGATGCCCTCATGATCAGGCCTCAAAGGAACACTGCTGGGGAATTAAAAGGCAGCAGTAAATATAGTTTGTAATGATCTGAAGATACAGACTTTAGCATCTGATTTCAGATGAGGTTTATAACCAAAGACATTGCTAAACGGCGTAAATAGTGTCTCACTTCCCCATCTAAAGAGTTAGACTAGATAGGGAGCAGCAGTAAAACTAGAAATTTTACTAATTGTCCTATATTTTAAAAACCTATTACTCAAGGCTCGGTTGACTTTTAGCCAACAGATAGTACTCTCTCAAGACTGCTTAATCGAGGGCAATATGATGGGTTAGCCTGGGGAAAGTGCTTCCTCCCAAGTCTGATGACCTGAGTTCATTTCCTTGGACCCCATGATAAAAGTCCCTGCAAGTTGTTGTCCAACCTACATAAGTGTGCACACATGTACACCAGAAACAAAGTAATAAGATATGTTTAACTAGAACTTACCGGCGGTTTGGTATTCCATACAGGGAGTTTTTAGTGATGGGTCTGAGTTCCATTGCTCTCCTTGCTCTTACAGATAAAACAGAATCAAGAAAGAACTGTTATGTATTAGGGACTGAATCTAGGTTTAAAATACTTGCTGTGGCCAAATGGTAAGTTAAAATACATAAAAGAATTTGGCAAGGAAGGATACATAGGGAATTTTACAGTAAAATCACAAAATCATGGTGCAGGAGAGACCTACTTAAGAAATAAGTCAAAATGAAAAATTAGCTAATTCTTTAATAAGCCTATCTTCTAGTGTTGTGGTGTCTACACTAAAGCCAGTCACCACAGTCTCTACCATTCTGGTGGATTCTGTTTTGAACTTCCACATCATAAGAAGCTTAATATATAAATCAGGGCAGAGTATGCCCATTTGCGTGAGGGACACTTGTAGAAATCATGGCCCAGAAAAGATGCTTTGAGAAACCTGGTGATCTTGAGATATTTAAAATGCTGCTGTAAGAGACAGCTGTGTGTTAGAGGCAAGCATCTGGGATGAGAATACTCGGGTCCTCTCTTTGCAGAACCTGTGCAAGGCAGTCATCAGCATTGACTCCTGGTGGTCTGTATGCCAAGTGCTTTCATCCAGATGTTTTTAAAGGTATTTCCATAATAAGAAACTTAGACCTGAAATGTGTTAAAATGTTGATATATCTGTTTAAACCAGTGAAATAAAATGAATCAAATCATTGCCATTTTTATTCTAAAAATGAATGAGTCCTTGTCATTTGACATTTATTTAGCATCAGTTATAAGAAACTTATGTTGAGAAAAGAACTCTTTAAATTTTAACTTATGCTTTCTCCATTTTCATTTTATTTCTTTTTGATTTCTGGAACTTCTCAAGTGACAAATTGCATTTGTATTAGAAACTCCAAAATGATTACCTGTGATACTGTACAACTGATTTAAACTTTAGATGCTGTAACTCATCCATACAGTAGGGGTTAATACTTCCTCTTATAGTGCTCCCTTCCTGCCTCTTCTTCCTTCCCTTGACTTTCCTTCTTCCTCATTTTTCAGTTGAAGGGTTTTTTTTTAAACTAGGTTGTCAAGCTCACCTTGAAATCCTAGCCTTAAAAGTTCCTTCTGTCTCTGCCTCCAGAATATTTGAGATCACAGCTGTCTGTTACCACATCTAGCCACCTTATAGGTCTTTCTTGGGAAATAAACAAACAAGTGTGTGTGTGTGTGTGTGTGTGTGTGTGTGTGTGTTTTAAATAAAATATATATTTCTTGAACAAGAGACTCAACCAAGCATTCTACTATAGTCACCTTGCTTCAGAAAACATGTTCTACAGACTGAACTGTCAGCTTTTCTCATTGAAATTGTCATCCTCTTTTCTTCCCTCTCTCTCTCTCCCTCCTTCACTCCTTCCTTCCTTCCTTCTCTTCTCTCCTTCTTGACTTTTTCCTCCCATTGCCTCCCTTTCTCTCTTTCTTTCTCTCTCTCTTTCTTTCTTTCTTTCTTTATTTATTTCTCTCTTTCTTTCTCTCTTTCATTCTTCCTTTTTTCCCTTCATTTTTTCCTTCTTTTCTAATTTTTTTAAGGTAGGGTCTCATGTGTGCACACTGACCTTGAACTTCTGCTCCCCTGGTTTGCAGCTCCCCAAATGCTAGCATTATAGCACTGCAAACCTGGTGGTATTTCTTCCCTCTTTATTTCAGAAAGTGATTGGGTGATTTGACAATTGTGGGCTTGTTCTATAAGACTTAATCCTGGGAGAGAACATTTATTTGTAAAGAGACTTTTGTGAAGCCATCCATCTTTTTGGTTGTTATTTCAATTGTCATCATTAAACAGTTTGCTGCTTCGAACTGAACTTTGTATGTGGTGGTTCCCCCCCCTCCTTGCAAAGGCAGTAAACAGTTCAAGCAAAGGTGTTTCCTGACGCTTGCTACTAATTTTCCTCATTTACTGATTGTCCCTCCTTGAACCTTGATTCTGTGAAATGCCAAGAAGAAAGAGTAGGGCTCCTCTCGTTGCTTAAACACTGATGTCTGACATTTAAAAGAAACTCCTGGATGGAGATAATAGCTTTACAGGCTTCCTAAAGAATTCCCTTCTCTCCCCACGCACACTCTCATGTCTCATTGGAAGGAATCTTTATTCTAATCAGACAAGTTTTCCTCAAAATTTTCATCAACAAATGTGCAATGCGCAGATGAGTGTGAAACCTTTGCTATCTATCTCATCTGAAGACTAGAGGTGGAAAATAAAATCTGCAATAATAATGGTTTTTAGAAAATATGTCATTTCTCTGTTCTTTGCTGTTCATTCATCCACACATAATGAACTTTTATGCAACAAGGTGTTCAACAACAAATCTTAGTGTCCAAATAATAGAATTTAATAATGGAGCAAGAAAGAACTTGGGGTGGGTCCAGCTTCAAACTACTTTCTTTGTACATTCTGGAGCTCCACATCCAGAACAGCAGATTAATACTTTCCAGCTTACTCAGGCACACAGATAGTGGCTCGCCCAGGAGAAATGCCTCTTGGTTTCTACCTGTGTCCCATGTCCCCTGCTGAGCTGAATTGATCCTTGTGGGTCAAGCTTTACTTCTTTATGTTCTCTTTGAGCTTTAAGGAAAAAAAAAATTGGCCACAAGCTTTCTGGCCCTTAGTGTCAGAATTTCCACTAGGTGGCACCCTAGTTCAGAAGCCTTGCAGTAGACTTCCTGTGAGCTCCTATCCTAACTGGAACCAAAGAACCACACAACATTAGTCCCTAAGATCTAAACAATTTGGATAAAGTATTAAATCAAGAAATATTTAACTCCTGAGCAGCAATGTGGTGGTTAAAGTGCGTGAAAATTCTTAGTAGACTCTCGTGTTAGAATACTTGGGATTCCATATTAGGCCCAGGACGTGATAATCTGACAGAGGGTGGGCTGACTCTCACATAGGGGAGAGAGGATCGATACTGTAAATAACGCCTACTGTACAAAAAGATCTGTATGTTTTCTTGCAAGTTCCCAAACTTGAAAGAACAGAGAAATGTACCTAAAGTCTCCTTTAAATTTGTAGCTTTCAGCTATGGTTTCGTTGTGAAATGATTGGTTGCTGTGTTTTAAAATCCTAACAGAATAACTGTTCAGTGGTTCCAGATGTTTTTGATAAAAACTTGGAAATGTAGCATCAGCAGTACAAGTACTGACTACAGATTCTGTCTTCCATGGGGGAGTGGCTGGCAGATCCAAAGGGGAAAGCAAACAGACTTTCTGCCCCACCCAGAGCATTTGTTCTCTGAGAAGAAACAGATTAGCAAGGACAATTTTAAATTGTCCTTTTATTATGTTTGTATGTGTAGAAAAGAGAAAATCTAGATTTCTAGGACAAAAAAAACCAACCAAAAGAAAAATCTAATATACTTATTTCAAACAGTCCTCTAATGTCATCCAGAAAATTGTAATGGTTTTGAAACATTTCTGTCTGGTTATGTAAAGTTTCCAAGGACAAAGTCCATGGTTTTGACTTGTTTGTATCTTCTGCAAGGCCTAGGATGCTTATTAAATTGATATAGATTATCTTTTAGTTTGGTAGAGTTGTTATAGAAAAGGTTCACAGTGACTAAAGCATCTCTGATTCCCTAGAGAGATGCCTGGGAACTTGCAGGCAGGAAACATTTGATTCTAATTAGAACAGAAGGGAGAGGCAGTGAGGAACAAACCATTTGAGAACAGAGGGGAGACAGCTCTGTGCTCATTGGAAAGAGGAGATTCTAAATTATAACTTGGTGAAAGTTGATCCATAAAATATAATAGGCAGCCAGTTTTTTTGTACACTTAAGCCTGCCCCTCCAGGACCTTTGGATCTATGCCCTTAAACCACATAATATCAAAGTATTTGTACATTCCTGGATAGATTCCCATGTTTTTGGTTAGCTTAAGCAAGAATTTTATTTACAACTCCTTAATCTGTTTAATTGTCTTGTTTCTACTGTATTTAGCACTCTCTATGCTGAAAAGCAGCACATGCTTACTGTACGTGGTGCTGATGCAGGAGCGGCCTGCTCTAGAGGCACCAGAAAGAGGACATTGCCCACCTTCGTGCTTTTAATGTGCCTGTGATGGAATCAAGATGAGATTTGTGTTAGAAAGAGCTGAGACTGTGGTGTTTGGGTAGACAGAGGAATAAGAGACAAAACTGGCTACCTTAGCTGGGTTTGCTCTTTCCTTCTTTTAGGTAGACTAGCCTCTTTACACACCTGGCCTGAGGAAATGGTGACTCATGAGACCTTCATCACCCCCTTTACAGCTTCTAAGAGAAAATACCTTTCACCAACTTGGCTTGCAATATTGAGAAACTAGTATTTAGACTCTTCTCTTCCTTTCTGGTGCAGTATTCAAGACCGTACATTCACATTCTCCAAATCTGTGTAAGGGGCTGCAATGTGTCCTCCTTAAAGAGAATGTAGGACAGCTTCTCACAGAAAGCTTTAGAATGTCTTTTCCCCTTTTTGGTTTTATTTTTGACACAAGATCTCTTTATATAGCCCTGTCTGTCATGGAACTCACTGTGTAGATTAGGCTGTCCTCGAATTCACAGAGATCTGCCTGCTCTGTCTCCCTAGTGCTGGGATTAAAAGCATATGTCCACACCTAGCCCACCTTTGGGATGATTTTAAGGTTTTTTTTCCCCCTCCATTTCTATCCTTTCATCTCTCTTTTCTGCTCCTTTGGTTCCTCTTCCTCCTTACCCCTCTAATGTTTATTACAGTGCAGAATATCTGAAAATGAATGACAGTGTCTGCTCCTAAGTCATAGGCAGTTGGCAACTGGAAAGGTCTGGAGAAGCAGGAAAACAGGCAAATGAAGTCACATAGTCCTGTGATTGAGAGATATGAAGGGCAGGGCAGGTCCCAAGAGTCCTAAGGGACATGCATACATTTCATCCTATGCCATCTCTTTAACTTTCTTTAGAACTTTCTCAGACCCCAGATGAAATAAAACCTTAACTGGTGATGACTTCTAAACCTTGCCAGACATTTTTATAGCTAATTCTACATCCTAGAGACATAACTCTGAAATACTTGGCTAACATTTTTCTGATATTAAATCACTGCATTGCATTCTGCAGGGAAATGCAGTATATGCCTTGGTTGGCTTCAGCGTTTTGTGTCGTTCCTGAATGGCTAAGGCTGTTGTACAGACTTGTAGTGTTGAGGATAACACCGCCTTTCTTTACTAGCATACTACTGGCATCAAAGGGACTGAGGTTGTTTCTTTGCAGTGTCTGACAGAGTCTTTTTCACTGGGGACTTGTGAGGAGGAGGAGCAGGAGGAAGCCTGTTGGAAAAGGAAGCCTTGTTTTTTCTCTTAGTCTGTAGATGAATCATGTTCCCACCACTGCAATTAGGTTTCCAAACCTCCAAGGCTGCTGGTGCAGATCTGAAAGGGCAAGTAATAACGATCTTGAGAGAGCAGGGTAAAGGGTGTGGAGGCTGCGGAGGGAGGGATGGGCTAGCTAGCGGCAGCCAGCTAGGGAGGGAGGGCGGGAGGACATCTGGAGGAGTGGTCTGTTTTCCTTGTACTCAGCCCGTCCTTAGATATTTTCAACTTAAGTCAAAATCCAGCCCTGCCGCTGAAAGAGCTTGGAGACTGGCTTAAAAACTGGATATTCTAGAAAGTACCTCTGGGTTTTTCTTTTATTTTCCCTGTCTTTCTTTCTTTTTCAACCCCTCCATATAGGTTTCCTTGTCTTTGTTGTTTTGAGGAATTCTCTCATGCCATCCCTTTGAGATAGCCACCTTTTTTTTTTTTTAAATCCTCTCTTTGTGGCAGAGTGCATACTGGGGTTTTATTACTGGCTCTGGGTTTTCTGGATACATGTGCCAACCATTATGCTTAGCCAGTTCGTCCTTAATTTTTCTACTGGAGTTCTCGGCAGTGATGGAAAAGATCTGTGCTTCTCTTTCAGTCAAGATCTGCACAGCAGCGATCTTGAGGCAGACCGCTTGTCTTATGAACTATAAACTCGTCGTCTTAGTGCTATGAGGCTGCCAGAAAGTTCCCACTTAGTTCACAGAATTGGAGTCTGCTTGGGTTTTTTCTTTCCTTAACCGGAGAGTTTTCTATATAGAGGAATCTGGAAGCAGAAGTCTCCTCCCGCCCACTGTGAGAAATTTGGAATTTCGGACCTGTGCGAGCACATTGGTCCCTGGATTCAGCAGATAGACGTCTGCATTTTGTCTCTTCTTTTCTGCATCTGTACAAAATGTATGAGCGGCACAAAAGGCGCTATAGTCTGTGTGACATCTCCAAGGTGGACAGGACTGTCGATGTGGTGTTGCTGAAGGTAAGAAGGGCCCATACCTCTTATGATCTGAAAGTCTCCAGGAAGACTTCTCTCTGTATCCTTACTGCCAGGTCTTGGTCCTTCCGAAACTAGGACAAAGTGTGAGAAAGCCTGGGATAACAGTAAGGAAAGAGCGGGGGGCCTGAGTACGGAATTTTTAAAATTCTTTAAAAGGAATGTGTGACCGTGTGTGTGTGTGTGTGTGTGTGTGTGTGTGTGTGTGTGTGTGTAAGCACTTATTACTAGAATACAAATTTACTTGCTCTAAAGTAGAATCTAAATGATCACAAAGGAGGGATCATTCTCAGAGCTGCCCTTTTGCTAGTTGCCTGTTTTCTGTTGTTTGCCCCATCCTCACACCTCAATTCCACCTCCCTTTTGCCTCAGTCTCTCTCTGTGTAAGTTTACTTTTCTGTCTGCCTCTTTGTCCTTTTGTCTGTGTAGGGCTTTGGTCTTTCCTATCTGCTGTTCTCCTGTCTCTCAGTGATAGTTCTCCAGGGGAAAGAGAAGTCAGTATTGTTTTGAAACTGTCTTTAGTTGACTTTTTTTCCTGCCGTAGCTTCTGAGCAGTGATAAGCTGCATTTATGTTTGCTTGATTTCACATTATTAGTAATGTTGGGTGTCTAAGCAGGAAGGGGGCGGAGTCTCTGGACAGGCTAATTGTTCACAGAACACATCCTTGAATCTAAAATTAGTAAGGACTTCTACATTCGGTAAGGCCAGAGTCTGGGAATGTTGGACAACTCATGAAGTACTTTTTGGAAGTTTAGCAGCTTTCTGGCAAAGGCGGGGAAATTGGGAGTCAGTCAAGTACTTCACAGATGCCGAATAACCTGAGTGTCTAAATTTGTTAGAGTGGAGCAGGTTAAGTAGAAAAGGAGTAATTTTGAATAAAGTACTAATATAATGTCTGGATTAAAGAAATAGTGGAAGTGTATTGTTGGTGTATCAGGTCTGTTTAGTACTTGAGATAACCCACTTTCTCTTAAGACATTTCAATTTTTTGTGTGTATGGGTGGCATGTCTCACCTGTTGTAGTCAGAGGACAGCTTGGGGGAGTTCTGTCCTTCTACCCTGTGGGTCCTAGGGATTAAACTCAGGTCATCAGGCTTAGCAGCAAACACCTTTACCCACTGAGCCACCTCAGCCCTGTTCCACCATCCCTTTCCTCTTTGAGATAAACAGCGACTAAACTTGTGAAAGCAGCATAGTAAATTCAGACCTTCTTCCCTTGGCAGGCTAGGCTACTAGCATTCAAACCTTCTTCCCTTGGCCTCTCAGGTGTGGATTACCATACTTAGCCTCTCCCTAAGAGAAGCTGGCAGATGAGCTCAGAAACCTAGACACAGAAGCCAGTGAAATCCACATTGGGTGTGGCACTCAGAGGAGGTGTGATTTGTGGTGTAGTGGTGTCACTGCCCCTCAGTAATCACTGTCAGGTGGTTTAACTTGCCAGGCCTACTTTGTAATTTGGTGTTTTGAACTTGTTCCAAAGATGATGTTGGTTTTAATTTCTCCGAAAAGTCATTTCCTCTGAGAGATAACAATTATCTTTTGATATTTGCCCTCTTATATAAGAAATTTAGAGAGTCTACTTTCTAGGATCTTTGTCTTGTGCTTTCATGACCCTTTTGATTTAACAGGACAGGGAACTGCAGAGCACTCTCATTCTGTTTCACGGGAATCTCTCTTGCCTTTCTGCTCTTTCCCTCTCTCAGTGTGGTTTTCTGGGGGGTTAGGGGAGACAGAAGAAAGCAAAAGAACAGTACTATTTAGGTGGCAGAAGTGGGGGGAAGGGATACGTGATGGCAAATAGCAAACTAATCATATGCGTATTAAAATGTGATAATGAAAACCATTAGTTTATACTTAAACTAATAAAGAAGGGCTGGAGAGACTCGGTGGTTAAGGACACTGATTGCTTTTGGAGAGGACCTGGGTTTGATTCCCAGTACATGAGTGGTGACTAACAGCCATCCCTAACTCCAGTTCCAGGGCATCCACTGCTCTCTTCTGATTTTCACATACATCAGGTTTGCACTTGGGGCACATATGTATTCTATACAGGTAAAAATACTCAAAATAAAATTTTAAAAATCAAATCAAATAAAAGGAGTGCTAAAAATATGTAGTGTCATACAACTTAGTTGAGCTTATATGAGGTAAGCTAACTCAGTTCAGGCTTCTTAATTTGTAGACACTATTTTTATATTTCCCTTCTCTATGATTTATTTGACTTGAGAGTTATTTGTCAGGCAGTGACTATTTTATCCCATTTCCTATGAGGAAGTACTAGAAATATGACTGAGAACTGAGGGACTGAGTCTAAGAGAATCTTCATAAGATCAACAGTAACCAGAGAAACATGCACAAACTGTGTGTTAGGACAGAAACAAGTAGAATGCTTCATTCGGGCCAGTGCTCAGAGGCCAAGAAGATGTCTGTCTATATGAAGGATGAAGGAAGAGTTCTAGAAATAATGAACAAAGTCTCTGGGAAAGAGAGAAACTGATGGATACTTCCTGAAAGGTGGGAACATTCTGCATAGCATGCAGCAAGTTAATTATAAAGAAACTGGAGCCAGAACTGATGTGCAAAAGCAAGCAGCCGTGGTGAGAATCCTTCCCTCTTTGCTTTAAAAGATCATTCCGGCAGTGTGGGGATGGGTATATTAGGCTGCCATTATGGCTTTGTGAAGTAAAATTAGGAGAGAATAGATAGACACTAAGACATACGCATGGGATGTTTGCAATCTTAATCATCATCCCTCTTCACATACAAGAAACAGGTTAGAGTGGTAGTACTTCCCCTTGTTGTCACCCTTCATAGGTAATCAATGATGGGATGCAGACCAAAGTCAGACTCCTCACAGCCAGTGCATTGTCTTGCTGTCCTAAGGCTCCCTTGAGTTGGCCCATTCCTTTTATTATATGAGTATATACACAGAGGCAGTCACACACACACACACACACACACACGTATATGATTTTTTATTGTAGACTTGTATTGCAAGAAATCTTAGACATTCTGTTGGTTAATTCTTTGCCAATATGGGAATTCTTTTTATGACACTTTGGATAGGTGCACGATATCCAGAGTTCATTTTGGCTCACAATTTGTAGCAGGTTTTTCCCTATAATTCTTTTGCCTCTTCCTCTTCCTCCCTCTCAGTGGTGTTCTCCAGTTACTTTCACATTATTTTGAATTTCAGTATTTTCTATTAGCATTTTAAAGTTCATTTGAGGGACTGAGAAATGGTTCAGTCAATAAAGTTCCTGGGCTTAGGTCCCTAGAGTCTGTGTAAATGTCAGGTGTGGCGTGCACACTTGTATTTCCGTGCTATGGAGATGGAGACAGGAGAATTCCTGAGGCTTGCTGACTAAGCTAACTGACAAAGATCAGTAAGTTCAGTGAGAGATTGTCTGAACTGTAAAATAGAGTTTGATGAAGGAAGATACCAGCAGTGCCCTCTGGCTTCCTTACCTGTGTGCAAACATTCCATTGGATGCATGTACCACTTTAAATACTCAGGTGATCCTCTATACATTCTCACCATACTTTTACATAGAAGTTTACAAAGTTGTTCATTTTTCATCTTATCAGTTTACCTGTGCATACAGACAGAATGAGATATCATAATCTTATTTTTAAATGTAATAGATTTTTTTAAATGATTTTACTGTCTTAACTCTGATTGGCATTGAACTTGTTATATAGCCCAAGTTGATTGGAACTCACAGAGTTCCACCTGCTTCTGTCCTTTCAGTGCCAGGATTAAAGGTGTGGGCCATCATGTCTGGCTTTAATAGATATTTCTTGATTGAAATGAATTGACGTTTTATAAATACAAATTTTAAGATTTAAGATTTGTAAATACAGATTCATAAGCCTTGTGCTAACATAATTTTAATTAACTTTAATGTAAAAATAACTAATAACTTTAATGTAAAAATACAGAAATGAAATACAGCAGTAATCTCAAGGTTTAGATTGTGAACCTTTTGCTTTGTTACTCCATACTTAGAACTCCAGTTCCTAACCTTTGACATTCAAATAATTCCCTCTGAATTAGCGTCAGCATTCCCCATTTGTGCTATATACCTGTACTTTCTATGGCTTACTCTAAATTCCAGTCTACATTGTTTATCACTTCTGTATAATTTCTTGTCCGACTGTCTGCCTATAAGAGTCAAGGTCTCAGTAGCCCAAACTAGCTTGAACTCACTACATAGCTGAGGTAAATTCCTAATAGTCCTGCCTCCACTCCCCAGGTGCCATGACTACAGCCCTGACTCTGTTCCAGGCTTTCTGAAATGTCTTAGAAACAACAGGGCCTAGCTGGATAGTCTTCCCCTGATCTCCCAACCAAGGACACTACTCATCCTTGGTTGACATCCCTTTTCCTTTGCATGTGACATTTCTCCCCTGCCTCCTCATTCTCTTCTCTTTCATGGCTTCTGGCTCTTTGGATAAATGGTTTGTTAGTATGAATCATGTGTTTAAAATGGGATATGAGGGGCTGGGGATTTAGCTCAGTGGTAGAGCGCTTACCTAGGAAGCGCAAGGCCCTGGGTTCGGTCCCCAGCTCCAAAAAAAAAAAAAAAAAAAAAAATGGGATATGAAATAACTTTGTTGGCAGGGCCCTTTGGTACCAGCGTGCCCTTCCCCATTGTTCTACAAGAAGTCAATGTTGACTTCATGTGTTGACTGATGAGAACCTTCCATAGCCAGACTGAGGCTATGGCAAATGAGCGCATTCTTAGAAGACTGCAAGTGCTGTGGCTTACTCCCACACTAGCATACCAGAGAGGAGGGGCCCATCAGTGTGTGACCAGACGGAAATGTAAGATTGGTGCCTGATTTAAGGTGACTTTAAGATCCAGTGTGTCTAGCAGTTTAATAAGTTTGAGTACCTGGAAAAACACAAACCTATTATTAATAGTAACATTAATCTTAATGTTACTGAAAATTTAATGAAAGCCAATTTCGTAGCTAACAATTCAGAATGCTAGTTTAATGGTCACAGGATTTCTAAGTGTTTTCTTTATGACAATAAAAATACTTAGAAAAT
This sequence comes from Rattus norvegicus, assembly GCF_021556685.1. Lineage (NCBI taxonomy): Eukaryota > Metazoa > Chordata > Mammalia > Rodentia > Muridae > Rattus > Rattus norvegicus. The sequence goes on from NC_141534.1 coordinate 142,015,878, forward strand.
GGCAGTCCCCTCTGTGTGCTCATTGCTTAGATAGGCCATACAGTCTCATTAGCTGAAACTCAGAAGGAATAGTCTGTCTCTCTGGCCCTAGGAAGGCTTAGCAAAAGCCTTTCCCTGAAAAATCTGCATCCCTTAAAAATTTGAGGGCAGATTAGAACAAAACTGAAGGACATGCAGAGGTCAGGACTAATGGCAGCCAGCTGTAGTTTCTCAGGTGCAGTGTGTTTACCTGATGGGATTTTAGGTCAGACCTTGGCATACATATTCAGGTGGTGGATTTTTGCTTCCTTTCCTTCAGCCTTTATCTTTGGATTGCCTAAAAAGGTTGCAGAGGAAATAAATATTTGTGATGCCTGGGAAGACTGGATGTTGCCATAGCCTGTATTATTAGAATGTTCAGTTACAGTCAGTAGCACGGACACTGCCAGAAACAAGACAAAAACATGTACCTCTATTGTCAAACTGGTAGATTCTCAGGATGGGTGGTTCTGGCTATCACAGAGGTCCTGGGCTACACTGAAGGAATGAAAAGAATACCAGACTGGGTCTGACATTTGTTACAATGTGCCTTTCATTATCCTGTACTCTGTATACTGCAACTCACTAGAACCTTGGAGTTCTGAGTGGTATCTATCTGAGCTGGGGTTTGTGGCAGTACCTATAGGCAAAGCAAAAAACATTTTTTTAATGTTCTGAGTGACTTCTGTCTCCAAATGATGCAGGTATTAAAATCTATTTCTAACTTTTACCTACCTCAGTAAAGTTTCTGAATCACCTTGGACTAGTCTCTACTTCTCCTATTCACTGAGTCACTTGTCCACTCTGTATTTTATTCATAGCTCTGTGGTTACACGAGAGCAAAATCTATGTGGGCAATCTCATTATCATTATAGCATGTTCAATTTTTATTAACCACCCAAATGATCGCAGTGTCCACAGTGATCTGAACTTTTCGCTTAACCTACTCAGAATTACATTTTTTTAAAAATACCAACAAAAAAAGTATAGTGCAAGCAACCAGTTTCTTTTTTTTTTTTTTTTTTTATTAACTTGAGTATTTCTTATATACATTTCGAGTGTTATTCCCTTTCCCGGTTTCCGGGCAAAATCCCCCTCCCCCCTCCCCTTCCTTATGGGTGTTCCCCTCCCAACCCTCCCCCCATTGCCGCCCTCCCCCCATAGTCTAGTTCACTGGGGGTTCAGTCTTAGCAGGACCCAGGGCTTCCCCTTCCACTGGTGCTCTTACTAGGATATTCATTGCTACCTATGGGGTCAGAGTCCAGGGTCAGTCCATGTATAGTCTTTAGGTAGTGGCTTAGTCCCTGGAAGCTCTGGTTGCTTGACATTGTTGTACTTTTGGGGTCTCGAGCCCCTTCAAGCTCTTCCAGTTCTTTCTCTGATTCCTTCAACGGGGGACCTATTCTCAGTTCAGTGGTTTGCTGCTGGCATTCGCCTCTGTATTTGCTGTATTCTGGCTGTGTCTCTCAGGAGCGATCTACATCCGGCTCCTGTCGGTCTGCACTTCTTTGCTTCATCCATCTTGTCCAATTGGGTGGCTGTATATGTATGGGCCACCTGTGGGGCAGGCTCTGAATGGGTGTTCCTTCAGTCTCTGTTTTAATCTTTGCCTCTCCCTTCCCAGCCAAGGGTATTCTTTTTCCTCATTTAAAGAAGGAGTGAAGCATTCACATTTTGATCATCCGTCTTGAGTTTCGTTTGTTCTAGGGATCTAGGGTAATTCAAGCATTTGGGCTAATAGCCACTTATCAATGAGTGCATACCATGTATGTCTTTCTGTGATTGGGTTAGCTCACTCAGGATGATATTTTCCAGTTCCAACCATTTGCCTACGAATTTCATAGACTCGTTGTTTTTGATAGCTGAGTAATATTCCATTGTGTAGATGTACCACATTTTCTGTATCCATTCCTCTGTTGAGGGGCATCTCGGTTCTTTCCATTTTCTGGCTATTATAAATAAGGCTGCGATGAACATAGTGGAGCACGTGTCTCTTTTATATGTTGAGGCATCTTTTGGGTATATGCCCAAGAGAGGTATAGCTGGATCCTCAGGCAGTTCAATGTCCAATTTTCTGAGGAAAAGCAACCAGTTTCTTAGTATGTAAACACCTTGGCTATAGAGATAATTTTGGGGGAAGGAAAGGGTCTAATAGATGATGTAACATTGCTATGTCAGAAATACCTGTTAACTTTTGATCTCTTACAGCACATGTGACAAAAGTGTTGCCACACATGTGCCGTGCCTGGCATTATATCTGATCAACAGCAAGCATATGAAAATGCTTCTAACAGAGCCACACAGTGTAGCTTTTAGTTGCCATGAGAATGAGGTTGTGGAGGTGAAGAAGAAAACTGAGCGATGCAAACCTGTGTGCCGCATCAGGGGTTCCGAAATAGGGCAAGAGGAGAGAGTACTGTTTAAACCAGCTTCTCTGTCTCGAGAGCTTACTCACATGGTAAGCACAGTACTATCCACACTGGAATATGATATGCTTGGCATTGCTTTTACACAGGATGTGGTTGAAAGTGCTGATGCATGATTTAGTATTCTTTCTCTACTCGCTGCAACATGGAGATCGCCCTCTGGCTAATGGCATTGACCATGACTGGTAGCATCTGGCTCAGATTACTGGCTATAATTTTGGCTTTGTGGGATATATGTCAACTTTTGTTTAAATAAGTTTGCATCTCTTAACTGCTGTACACTCACTTTTTAATCTGTGATAAAATATACATAACTTACCCTTTTAACTACTTTTGGGTACACTATACAGTTCCATGTTATTTAGTTATACTTTTTTTTTTTTATAAGCATCACAACTAGAAAGATCAAAACATTTCTGTTTTTCCAAAGTGGAACTTCTCACCTGTTAAACAATAAGTCTTCATTCCTGTCCCTGGAAACCATCATTCTGCTTTCTGATTCTGCCTGCTCTGGGTCCCTTATGTAAGTGGAGTCATGCAGTATTTGTTTGTTTGTGGCTGACTGGCTGTCTTACATCACTTAGCATAACATCTGAAGTTTATACAAATTGTAAGATGCGTCAGAGTTCCTTTTTTAAGGCTAAATAACATTCTTTGTGACATCATATACTTTCGTTCACACGCCGACCCCCTGAGCTGTGCTAGCTGTTCAGCTATTATGAGTGGTGTTCCTCTGACCATGTGTGTAAGTACCTGTTTGAATCCCTGCTTTTATTCTTTGGGTGTATGACCGGAATTGAAATTGCCGAGCCAAGATAATTGTGGTTTTTAGGAATGTCTATGTTGTTTTCCCCAGTGGCTCTAACATTTTACATGGTTTCTACCAGCAGTTTTCAAAAGACTTCCAGTTTCTCTGCATTCCCAAATAACAGTATATGATTATGAAGTGATGGCCCATTCTGGTTTGCTTTGCATTTCCCCAATGTATACTTTTATGCTCTTTGTATTCATAGGAAGCCAGTGAGTTGAGCTGTCTTCAGCTAATCTCACCTGCAGATAATGTGTATCTAACCAAGTCTGGGTCTAGACACACTTTTGTAAACATACTGCCTCAACAGTGTGTGACCTTGTCGAGCCTTTTGTCAAACTGTTACATCTCAGAGTCAACATAATTAAAGCACCTATCATCATTTTTCATCTAAATTTTCTGCATCTTTTTATTGTGGATCCCTCCATGTCTCTCTTTTTCTGGATTCTACCTTTTCCCACAGTTTTCCATTTACGTCTTTTTCTGGATTCTAAAGGAAGCCTCCATGTGCTGCCACTAGGCCAGAGTAGTTCAGATTCCTCTTCTCTGGCCTTTGTCTTCCGTATCCCCACCTATTGTCCAGTTCCCATTTGTTTCTGTATTTCTATAGTGACTTTCTCAGTACAGTACTGAACTTTTTCTTAGTGCAAATACTTGTGAAAATCACTGGGCTTTTTTTGCTTCTAAATATCAGATGCAAAAGTCTCTAATATCTACATAGGCTCCAGCGCCCTGGGTTCTAATACAAATGGTGCCTGTGCCCAACAAAGGCACCATAGCTTCCCTTAGAGTCCTAACAGTCCTCTTACTCAAAGGGCTTAGGACCCCTCCCCTTCTCCCTTTCATTGAAAATATCTCTTTTTTCCTTACATAATAAATCATGATTATAGTTTTTCTCCCTCTATTCCTCCCAACTTCTCCCCACCTTCCCTCCCATCCATATTCACCTCTTTCTGTCCCACAGTAGAAAACAGTCTTCTAAGGAATTAAAAATGAGTTAAAAACTAACACACACCAGAATAGGGAAAAACAAGTAAACATAAGGAAAAGAGTCCAAGAAGAAAAGGCACAAAAAAACAGGTACAGATACGGAAATACACTCATTTGCACACTCCAGAATCACATAAAAATATTAGATTGGAAGCCATAATGTATAGGCAGAGGACCTAAAAGACAAAAAGAGAGAAGAAAATGTAAATAAAATGAAATTTAAATTAAAAAGTGATAAGATTTAAAAGGAAAAAAAAAAAACCCTAACAGGACATCATGTGACAGACTCCAAAGATACCGTTGGGAGTTGTCTTCTGTCGGTGTCTACTGCTAAGTATGCAGCCTGCCCTGAGCAGTTCGGCTCTCCAGTGAAACTCCCCTGGAGAAAACTGAGTTTGCATTCGCAATTAGCTGCCAGTTGGAGATGGCCTCTGGGTTAGGGAGCAGGGGCACAGCTACCTGCTTCACCCTCAGCACCCTGTCTGACACAGGCCATCAGGCCCTGTGCATGCTGCCTCAGTCTCTGTGAGGGCTGGGATGGGTCTTAACTGTTTTTGCTCTGTTTTTTTTTTCACTTGCGGCTCAAATTACAGACTGTTGTTAACTTCCGTGTGAGTGCTGGAAATGGAACCCAGATCCTGTGGAAGAACAGCAAGTGTTCATAACCATTGAGCCATCTCTACAAACCAGTAGCAGCCTTTTTATAGTTGATTTTTACTTCTCTGTAACAGCAGGCACAGTGGATATGGCTCCCCCTTTAGCTTATTGCTTCCTTAACTTCCTTAACGAATATCCCACAGTCCTGGGTCTTCTAGGTTAGTGCGTGTAGTGTGTATAATCTCTTCACGTAGCCCATCTGCTGGGGGGAGTGCGCACATGTGTGTTCACAATCATGCATGTCTGCCTGCCTGCCTGTCTGAAATATAACATTTGTAACTTGACCAAAAAAGATATATGTAAGGCTAGAATTTTTGTCCACAGTAATACATATTGTCTTGGTCGACACATAGTGCTTAGCCTATAGGATGCTAGGGCAAGCTTATTGACCACACTGAAACAATCTTCTCATGGAAACTCCCAGTTCTCGGAGGACAAGTTCTTTAACTTTCAAAGTTTTAAGATGTGGTATAGTCCTCGATCACAGAACGTGTTTAACTTTTTTTTTTCAGGGAAGAATAAAGCTATCTGTGATGAGCATCCCCTAGTACCTCATTTTTCAAAAACTAACAAAATGTATTATTTTACTTTAAAAGAAAAGCTTGCTTTAGGAGAGATGCAAGGCCACCTTGTTATTATGACAAGAAAAATCACAGATAAGAACAAAACATTGACAAAATGTGGCAAAATCGCTAAATGGTATAGCCCTCTTGGAAAACAACCCAAAGTTCCCAAAAAGTGAAATCTAAGTTACCATATGCGTAATTTAGCAGTCCATTTCTAGGTATATTCTTAAGGGAAATAAAAACATCTGGCCTCAAAAAAAAAGCTTGTATAAATCATGTGTGTAAAATGTTGATAGTATTATTTATTCATAGCAGCTAGAAAGTCAAGATGACCCAAATGTTTACAATTTGATGAATAGATAAGTAATTATGGAATATTATTTGGAATTAATGAAACACTAATACTACAACACAGATGAATATTGCATACATTTTGCTAAGTGAAAGAAATATCACAAAAGACTAACCAGTTATACACGTTATATTTATATAAAACAGTTATATTCATAAGACCTGTTTATAGTAGGCAGATCAGTGACGGAAGATGGCTAGTGCTTGTCTAGGACCAAGAGAAAAGGATTTAAATGTTGGGTTTCTGTTATTGCCCTGGCAGTGCTGTGAAATTAAATGATGGTGATGATTAGATAGCTCAGCAAATAGTCTAACCGATTAAGTTTACAGTCTAAATGACTTCAGTTTTGTGGGACAAGAATTTAAATAAAGATATTAAAATGCAAAATTTTACAGTTGCACATGCTCAGTTGCATGCATGTTCTCGTGCACACATACAAAATAAACACAGGCTGCATCCTGAGTTCTTTGGAAGAGGAAAAGAATGTAAGTGGAAGAGCGAGCGAATCCAGAGAACTTTTTTACATTTCTTTAAAAGACAGCTTTCGTGTAATAGATTTTGGTCATGTTTTTCTGTCCCCTAACTCCTCCCAGAACCTCAGCACCTCCCTACCCACCCAACTTTGTTTTCTTCCCTCTCTTTCCCAAACAGAAACAAAAACAGTATGACAAATAAAAACTGCTAAAACGAAGAGCCCACAAAAAGTGCAGCAATAACAGCAGGAAAGCATGGGGCTCATTTTGTGATGGCTACTACTCCTGAGCACTGGGCCTGCCCTGATTTATATACCCTGTGGCACTTAATTGAGGAAAACTAAGTTTCCTTTGCCAGCAGTTATCTATTGCAGATAGCTCTTCATGCACTTATCTCTCAGTGCTGGGACCCCGACTAGCTTGAATCTTTGCAGATCTTGTGCAATGGTGGCACTCTCTGTGAGTTCTTACACATTTAGGAAACACTGTTCCCCTGCACTCCTCCACCACCTCTGGCTCGTACAGTCTTCTTACCTCCTCTACCTCATAGATCCTGCACCTTGAGGGGTTTGATGAAAGCATCCTCTCTAGGGCTAACTGCATCCGAGTCTCTTACTTTCTGTACACTGTGCAGTTGTAGGCTCTGTTGATTCCCATCTACTACAAGAAGCTTCTCTGGTGAGGGTTGAACGAGGCACTGTCTATGGGTGCAGCAGCATACCATTTGCCATTTCATGGCTATATATTTTAGCAGAGGAATAGTCGTAGGGTTTTCCCTGAGCCCTTGATTCCCTAGACCTATGTTCCTGACCTCTAGCACTATCAGGTTCCGTCCGTAGAACAGACCTTAAGTAAGTGCAGCCATTTGTGTCACTGTTTCACCAGTGTATGGCACAGGCAGATAGCTGTTGTAAGCCTCGGGGTTTGGAGCCAGCTACCCTGATGCTTGCCTTCTCTCATAGCGTGAAGAGAACTTTCCAGCACCCTAAGCGTTACTTGGGAATGCTAGGCATGAAGCTTCCATCTAGAGTTTAGCTAAAACTGTACAATCTTGGGGTTTGGTTTTTCAAGACAGGGTTTCTCTGTGTAGCCCTGGTTGTCCTGGACCCTTTGTGGACCAGGCTAGCCTCAAACTCATAGAGTTCAACCTGCTTCTACCTCCTGAGTGCTGGAGTTAAAGGTGTATGCCACCATGCCCACCTTCTAATTTTTTTTAATACTGACAAGTATTAAACAAGAAAGGGAGAGAAAGACATATACAGAAACTTCTTGTACCTGTCTTAGCAAAGTGAACTCATTATAGTAACCTATGCCTCCCTATGTCAACTGCAATGATTATTAAACAATTATTAAATAAAATTAGAATATAACCATAAAATAAAAGTTAAGAAACTTTAGAAAAGTTGAAAGGAATATTAGTTTATGATCATTCAAGTATAATTGCTCACTTAAAATTCAGTCAAATTAGAATTTTTTTTTTTGCTACAAAGGGATGATTATTTTGCCATATTCAGTACCTATTTGTTTTCTAAAATTAATAATACTGATTGTTTTAAAATGTGGGGTAGTTGTGAAACTTTAGCTTTCTTAAGCTAGTAAGTTAACTTGTGTCTTAATAGGACTGTTTGACATACACTCACCCTTCGAAAGCATCTAGAGCAAAAGGGTCAGTCACCAGACCTGCAGACATGCATGAGGCTTCTGGAAGGTTTCCTAACACTAGTATTTCCTCACCACATAATATATTCTCTTAAAGAGATTCTATTTTACCTTAATTTTGTTTTCATTCTCATGAGTTGTTGCACAGTGGAGTGATGGCTAAATGTAACATAGCATTGCTTAGCCTGAGAGAAACAGAGTTTAGTGAGTGCATATTCAAGAAGAGTGTTTCCTTTACATGTCGGCCATGGAGCAGAGTTGATCTTGAAAAGGGTTAAAATTTGAAGACACAGGCTTTGCCAAAATATTGGCTGACAAGGTCACCGGGAGCCCTGGAGAGGGGAGCGGCATAGTTCAGGGAGACAGACCCGCTTCCATGTTCTTCACGCTGATGTTTGCGACTGCGCTCAACTTTGTTATTTATGTCATCTACGTTTATTTCAGTGTTTCTGCCACCTCTGTTATACTAAAGGGCAAAGGACTTTTACGTTTCCCACTTCAGAATTTACCTCCATGCTGAGCTATGAGAGCTTTGATTGCTAACAGAGAAACATCTCACAGTAAAAATGACATACAGGTTAAAAAGTTAGAAAATTCTCCACGCCACTACTTGGAGATTTTTGTTTGTTTGTTTCTTTGTTTTAGTTTGGCTTTACCGATTTTTTAAAAAGAAAGTCTGCCGAGGCTTGGAGAAGTGGCTCGGCAGCTCAGAGCACATAGTGCTCTCGCAGAGTTTGGTTCTCAGCACCCATGTCGGATCCCTCACAGTACCCTGGTCTCCTCGGGCACAGGCATTCACATGTACACACACAGCGTAGTAATAATCCCTTCAAGCTGTTGCTCTGAAGGATGAGGGCAATGTTTTGAAGTCACTGACTTTGGTTACTGCTAGCTGTACATGCCCAGGTCACCTTTGTGGAGAGGATCTTCTGTGTAATCCAGGCAAGCTACTGAAACTGCGTTCCACTTCGACCACTCGTTCTTGCTGTCTTTCTTTCTGTGCTAATGAAACAGCAGAGATGAGCAATTGGTGTCCATCTGATGTACCTAAACTTGCAGTTGCTCACAAGTAATTTATTTCTCCTGTTGTCAAAAATAGGAAGAAAAGGCCACGTCCTTCAGCAAAGTCCTCATTCAACTTGGTGTGCATTAAATACAATTATTTTTATCAGCACAGCAGTTCAATTTTTTTCACTAGTGACCACAAATATAATGGGTATATTTTATATTCTACAGGCCACTAAATAAAACCATGGCCTCTTCTGGCATTGTAATTATTCATCTATATAATAACTTATTTGTGTTATTCAGAATTTCAATTTAATTTCAGTGGGATTAAAAGTTAAAGTACTGATAGAAACTATTTTGTATGTTATACTTTTGAGGGTCTAATTTATACGCAAAATATCCACTGGTATAGGGATATAGTTGAGCTGTAGATCGCTTGAATATCAGCCACAGTGCCCTGCATTTGATCCTTATCACCAGGATACACACACATACCCACCCATTTTATTTTTGCATTTTGGTGAGTTTTAATAAATATTATATAGTCACCACTCTATAACACAGAAGTACATTGATTCGGCTCAAAAGTTCCTCTGTCTTACCTCCTCTTCTTCTCCCTGCTAATCACTAATATGTCTTTTGGTGCTGAAATTTTACCTTTTCTAAAATGACATACAGATTAAAAACATACAGTAAGTAAGCGTCTGCGTCTAGTCTTTGCCATCTGCCTTTCAGCATAAAATTATCCGTGTTGTTTTAATCAGTAGATCATTCCTTACAAATGTTGCATCATATGGATGTAAGACAAGTTATTTCTGTCAGTCCGAGTCTATCATGAGTTAAGCTGCCATTAAAAAGTCTTAGTACAGAAATATGTTTGGGCCTGGAAAGATTGTTCAGTAGGTCAAGGTACTTGCCGACAAGGCTGATAACCTGAGTTTGATAACAGGGATTTATATTGTGGTATAAGGGAACCAACTGCCTCAGGTATTTCTGACTAATACACACCATGGCATGAGCACGCATGCCACACACACACACACACACACACACACACACACACACACACACACACACAGAGAGAGAGAGAGAGAGAGAGAGAGAGAGAGAGAGAGAGATGAAGGATCTTAAAGGAAAGATTTTGCTTTTATTAGTAATTTTAACCCATTGCTGGGTAAAATATGAGTGTTGTTTGACATTGCAGATGCTGCTAGCCTAGTTTGTAAACTTTGACTATCCTTTCACATGACATTAGTAGTATGTCCATGTCCCCATTACTTTACATTCTGGCAAACACTTTGTACTCTTAGTCTTTAATCTTAGATGTTCTAGTGGACATATATTTGTATGACTATGAGGTTTATTTTAATTTTTTTATGTATGCCATGTGCATGCAGGTACCCATCCCCCAGAGGCCAGAAGAGGCCATCAGAGTCTCTGGAACTGGAGTTCCAGGCAGTTCTGAGCTGCCTGACATAGGTTTCCTCTGAAAGGGCAGCGGGCGCCCCAACCCACTGTTCAGTCTTCCTTACTGTTTCCGCTTCTATTCTGTTGAATGGCACTGCTAGGACTGCTTTCCTGTGTACATCTTATATCCATTCGTGCTGTTACTTAGTAAGCTGCTTACTCTCCTCCCCTGCCTGTTGGTTCGCTGTTGAAATAACTTGGCATCTTTTGTCAAATTAAGTAACTAACTTCAGTTCTTTTCCACTGACCTTTATTCTGTTTTATACCAGTATAAAATCACTATATTGGTTTGATTCATGTGACTCTTAAAGTCCTGCTTATGGTTTTAGGGATATAACTGTTAGAGTTTCTGATTTGTCCCCATGGTGTAAATGTTATTCATTTACACTTTTCCCTATCTGAATGTCTTGGTCCTGCTACAAATACCATAGCTTTTGTTTTCAGTTTCAGGTTCTTCGTATCTTCACCAGAACATAAAACTAATACTGATTTGGAATTCTGCCTCACAACCCTCAGGCACTTGCTCTAGTAGCATTTTGGTTGCTTGGAATTCTCTATGTAGACAGTTAGGTCATCTCTGAGAAGTTTCACTTCTTCCAGTGGCATGTATTGTGTTTCTTTTCTGTTCAGTGCACTAAGTAGCCCGCCAGAGCAGTACTGGATAGAAGTGGGATGGGGAGGTTCTTCAGTCTTGGTCTTGATTTCACACTAATGTGCTTAGTCTTCTTATCATTGGAAATGATAAATGATGTTGACTGACTATAGGGCTGTCTTGCTGCATTTAAGAAAGTCTTATCAGGTTGAGCAGTTTTTTTCTGTTAGTGTTCTGATAATTTATTTTAACAGATACCAGGTTTTACCAAGTTGTTTTCCTTGGTATGTGGGTTGGTAGACCTAAATTGAATTTTTAAATTGGTTTTTTTTTTTGAGACTATAATGTATTTATATCATTTTCACCTTCCCTTTCCTCCCTCCATCAATTGCTGTTACATATATATTTTTCTTCTGCAACGCTACGTACGATAACCTTTTGTTCTTAGAATTAGCCCACTCGTTCACGATATGCTTATCTTCCACATGTATTGCTTAAGTCAGTTTATCAAAAATTCTGCTGGTGATTCTGCACCATTCCTAAGAGTGATCAATGTTTTTCTGCCTTTATCTGGTTTTGATGTTGGAGGCTCAGGAAACAAACTGTGAGTGGTTGTTTATTTGTCTGTTTCCTAAATGTGTTTGCGTAAAATTTGTGTTATCGCTTCCTTAAGTGTTTGTGGGATTCCCCAGAAAGCCTCTTTGCCTGGGGCTCCCCTTGAAGGAAAGTTCTAAACCACAAATTCGGTGACTTAAATGAATACTAAAGTTACTTATATCATTGTAAGCAAATTTTGATCATTTCTTTAGACTTAATGAACTTTACACAAAAGTTTATAGTGATTCGTTATTATCCTTCCCATGTGAGACCCTGTGGTTTCCCACTTGTGGTTCCATCTCGTAGCGCGCGGGTAGCTTATAACCTTCCTCATCAGAGGAGCTTCGCTTTGACGATACGATCGCCCAGCTTTTCTGACTGTTGAAACTAGACATGTTCATGCTTTCTGAGTCACTCATTTCTGTTCATTCTAGGGGTGCTTTTTTGTTTGGTTGGTTTGTTTTTGTTCGTGTGTGTGTGTGTGTGTGTGTGTGTGTGTGTGTGTGTGTGTGCAGGTTTTGGATTAATGTACTATCTTGATTCTTTCCCCTTTATTGAAAATAGATTTTTTTTCTTACATAACATGTTCTAATTATAGTTTCCCCTCCTCTCTAATTACAGTATCTCTTCCTCCACTCCCCTCCAGATCCACCCCCTTCCTGTCTCATAGAAAACAATCAGGCCAATCCTTTGGTGGTGGCCTTCAATCCCAGCATTCCTGAGGTAGAGGCAGGTACATCTCTGAGCTCAAGGCCTGCAGAGTAAGTTCCAGGACAGCCGAGTCTTGAAAAAAGAAACAAAATATATTAAAAAAGAAAAAAAAAGAAAAACAAAACAAATATTTTCCTATATGATAATAATGAGACACAACAAAAGCTAGCACACTGGGATAGGACAAAACAAACAGAAGGAAAGAGCCCAAGAGAAGGTGCAAGAATATAGATATCATCTGCACATTCCAATACCCTATGAAAACACTAAACTGGAAATCATAGCCTATGACCAGAAGACATGTAGGGTAAAAAGAGGGGAAAATACATATAAATAAAATAAAAATAAACAGTAATAAAACATTTTTTAAATGGAAAAATTTGTGACATTCCATTTTGAGACAAGGGACCTCCAAAAATGCCATTGCGCTCATTTTCTGCTGGCCACCTGCCACTGGATATGCAGGCCATCCTTAAGAGTGGTCTCTTTCCAGTGAGACTCCCTGGAAGGAAAATAAATTTTTATTTGCAAATGGTTATCAATTGGAGATGGCTTCTGGAATGGGGGCATGTGTCCACTTCATTTAGCTCTAGGACGCCATCTGATGCAGACCTGTGCAGGCCCTGGGCATGCTGCCTCAGTCTCTATGGGATCATTTGTATGCCAGCCCTGTTGTATGGAGAAGGCCTTGGTATTTTGTTATCCTCCATCCCCTCTGGTTCTTACACTTTCCAGCCTTCTCTTCTTCCAAGTTCCCTGAGCCCTTAGGGGAGGAATCTGATGGAGACATCTCTTTTAGAACTGAGTGTTCAAAGGTCTCTTACTCCCTGTTTAATGTCTGGCTGTGGGTTTCTGAATTAGTTCCAATTTGGAACAGGAGGAAGCCTCTCTGGTGATGGCTGAATAAGGCACTGATCTCTGAGTATAGCAGAATATCATTAGGACTCACTTTGTTGTTACTGTTTGTTTGTTTGTTTGTTTGTTTGTTTGTTTGTTTTTTCAAGACAGGGTTTCACTGTGTAGCCCTAGCTGTCCTGAAACTTACTCTGTAGACAGAACTCACAGAGATTCATCCACCTGCTCTGCCTCCCGAGTACTGGAATTAAAGGTGTGGGCCATCACCACTTAGCTTTACTTTTTGTTTTACCCTAGGTCCCTGGACTGTCTGGTCTCAGGTTCTTGGTTACCAAGCAGTGTGAGGAATTGGTTCTCTCTTATGGAGTGGGCCTTCAGTCATATCACATGCTGTTGATCCCTTACTCCCACAAACTTTGTGCCACCATACATTAGCAGATCTTGTAGGCAGGATGCCATCATCAGTCCAAGGTTTGTGTCTGGGTTAGTGTTTCTCTTTCTCCTGGAACGTTTTTAGTGAAGCATTTTTAAATGTTACATTTTTGTTCTAAGCACTGCAATTAGTGATATCCCACAAATTTTTATTCAGAAGTTTTAATTTGTATTCAGTTCAACATATTTTCTTTTAACATTTCTTAGATGAGGGGTAGGATACTTAGTAGTTTTATTTGCAAAAATGTTTTCTTTATCTTTTCATTTTTAAAATCTGTGTGGGATTCCAGTCCTTTGATTTGGGTTTCTGGTTTAGTAGTGTTGTAGTTAAAAAAGCAAACCCTTTTTGTGATTTTAATCCTGTTAAATATGCAGATGTTTTATTTTATTTAGAGTTATTTGGTGTATCCTATATGAACATCTTACATGTACTTGTTAGGAATGTGCCCTGCATGCCCTGTGTCCTGTGTGTCAGTGAGGTAGGATCATCGGGTGTCTCTGAGGTTTTCTAGATCTTGTGTCTACTTGTTCTGTCAGTTAGTGAGAACAGTGTTGACTATTTGATGTTAATTAAAGACACGTACTACTTAATTAAACTAGGAAGTTGTAAGGATAAGGTAGTTGAGCAGATGGATTCCCAAGTCGTGCACACTGACTCCCAGTGCCATTCCTGCTATGTTTTGGGCAACCCTCTTTGGTTTAATAGAAACTTCTTGTAGCTATTATGATCATTTGATGAGAAAAATGAATGCTGAATTTTTAACATGGCACCTGGTGTATAGTTATTCTTAAATAGGAATTATTTCGTATTTTTAAAATCCTCAAATTGTGTGTACTTTTCAAAATTGCAAGTTATAACATCAGATAAGTATTTTAGTATTTTCTCTCTTTATTTGTTAATTTCTTTATTCCACACTTGTTCTGAACTGTGGCCTGCATTTTGTAGATCTTTTCTCATTTATGTCACACACCATGATTACTGACAGTCTGTGCACAACTTTCAGCTGCATGTAGACTGCCTTATTTTTATTACAGTAGAGTTCTGTTTTCTTTCCTGGCATAACTTCACCTATCTTACAATAAAATACTAATAGTCAGAAGGTATGAACAATATATAGATTTTTTTTTCTGGAGCTATGAAGTTCCGTATTGTCTGAAACAAATTATTTATGTCTTCCAGATCAACCGAGAAAGCTGGTGTGCCATAGAGCCCTGCCCTGAAGCAGCATCTCTCTTAGCTTCCAAACAGAGCTCAGGTATGCATGTCCATAGTCCTGCTCTCTGAGATATTGCTGTGATCTGCCTTTCTTGAGTGCGTTATACAGCAAACTGGGAGAAGACATGGGGGCAAGGGAGTGGATGGATAAGCATTTGACTTCACAGTGAGATAAAGGCACAAGAGTTTTCCTTAATTTTATATTAGGAATTAATAGTAATTTTAGTAATTGTGAGGCTATGAGTTATTAATCATTTATAAGGGAAACCAGTGGTATAAAGTTATAAATTCATGTTGCTAGGACCGAACCTGTGGTTCTTATTTTTGGCTCTGCTGATGCAAAAACAAACAGAAACCATAGCTCTTGTTTTAAAGGGAATAAGAGGTAGTTTATTCTAGGACCAAATTTGAGTGATCATAGCTCAGGAACATGGATTCAGGGTACCCCAAATTCCATGTTCCAGTGTAGAAGCAGTTTCATAAAGTTTTTACAGCAATAAAACAAAGAAAACTATAAATCAAGACACCTTTTATATGGAACCAGAGAGAGAGGTGGCTACAGCAAGAAGGGTGATGCTCTGCTGTGAGTCCCAGATGCCTCTGATGATACTTTTAGCTTTGAAATTGATAAAAGGTAGTGGTCTGCTATATATACATTCCTAGTCAAATGGTATTAGTTCCAACATAGAGGGGGACAAGGAATGGCTATTCCAGGGGCTTAAGCTAAGCTAACCCAGACAAGGTAATTAATCACGGGACCTGCAACAGTCCAACTTCCCCATTCACTGCAGTCTGTCTTTGCAGATACAGCTTCAGTCCAGGAAACTTTGACAGCTATATACTGGAATCATCTGGGCAAGAGAACTTTGAAAATACATGATCCCTTGGTCTTGGCCTTAGTGGTTCAGATTTATTGGGTTGGGATGCAGGATGGACATCCATTAGAATCTTTAAGGCTCCTGTTATCCTGTGTAGGTAGAATTGTCAGAAGTCTTTAGTTACATGCCTATGATCTATCAGTAATAACAGATAAGATCTTGCCTGATAATAACACTAGTTAGGAGTCCTAACTTCACCCCATGTTTAGCCAATTCTGACATAAGATACATTCCCCAGTGTCTGGGTTCCACTGTCTTGTATCTGTAAAGTGTTACTGGGCTGCCTCACCGAGGGCTGTGACACAGACATCAATGTGAGTGGTGCTCTGAGCTCACTCCTGGGCTGGCTCCTGTACTGCTAAATGAGCAATAACTTTACACTGCTGAGTTCTTCAGTCCACTCCACCAACAAAGCCGCTGTTTACAGTTCTCAACTCCGACTGTCACAGAGGAAGTATTGAGAGCAAATGTGGAAAGTGTTTTCTTCAGTATTTTTCACACTCCTTGAGAGCGCTCAGAACATTATGTTATGATTGTATTCGGGGCTACAAATCCAAAGGTGTTGAAAGTAAAAGTATCCACACCGTGCTCTGGTGTCTGTAGCTCTCAGGACTTTTCTGAAAGTGTAGGTAGCCACCCCCGAATGAAAACTTCTGCCATGTAATTATTGAATGACGTCTTGGAATTTGAGCATTCATAACACAGAAAAACTTCTAGAAATCATGGCTCAGTTTATTCCTTTAAGGAACTGAATTTCTATTGTAGTCTTTGTCAGGACATAATTGTGCAAACTGTTAAAACATCTCTTTACACTATAACTCCCAGAATAAGTAGCTTGGTCATATATTAAGGATTTATGAAGCCTGAACTTTATTTAGGATACGTATCACATACCTGTAGTGTGCTACATGCTGGATGTCCAGTTAAAACGTTTCAAGTATGCTGTTAACTGTCGGTGTGACTCTAGGGTTTTGCTGATGGTCCCATGTTAGTGATAAAGAAGTGAAGACCTCCAGGGTCAAATACCTGGATTTTTCTTTTAAACAAGATCGATCTAAACATGCTAAAATCAGCATCCTCTGATTAACTTTAAACTTCACTATATTGCACTTCATTCATTAAGATGTGGGTGTAGGAAGACAGTAAGGATTCTATTTCTTTTGAAAATATCCCAGCATATATGACATGGGTGTACATTGTTTGTCTTTAGGGATCCCTACAACCCATGAAGGTCATGGTAGGGTTGTAATGGTTTATGGTTGCTCTCTTCCTGGATTCCTTTTTTCCCTCCATATTCTTCTTTCCTCCAAACAGTGTTTAACCTCACATATTAACCCTCTTCTTATCCCCGACTTGGTTGATAGCCTTGTGCTAGCTTGGCTTTATTTTGGGGGTAAGGCACTTATACCAGAGCTGAATCTATGGATGTTTTATGCGAGTGTCTCGTGTGGGTGTTTCGGCATAGTCTTTAGAGTGCCAGCTAGCCCTGTAGCAGCCCAGCAGTGTCTTTCAGCCAGTACCCCAGTTCCCTCTCAATTACAGCATGAAGGTTTTTGGAGTTTTCCAAGTAGCAAAAGGGGCAAGAATAGAAAAATCACAAACTCACCAACTGTAGTTTTTGTGTGCTGTATAGAATGGTTGTGAGGAGGGGTGGCTAGAATACCTATCATTTAGGGTCCTTTGAAGAAGCCATACTATTTCCATTGAACTAACATTCTGAAATTATACTCTAAATTCATAATTGTGACTGACATACTTAACTCATAGGTCCCGCCTCACTTGTTATGGTATTCCTTATAATTCTGCAATGAAATTATCTATTACTCTGCTCATTTATACCACAAGAGTGTGAATAACCCATTCTGCAAGCACACTCCAAAGGCCTTCCTGGGACCTAGCCAAATGCCTAACAGAAAGAGTAATTATATCAGTTAATATACCTAAAAGCTACTAATTAGACCATGTCTTTTCTAACTTTGTAAATATCTAAAATGGAGGAAAGACTGGGAAAGCAGAAGTAGGTGTACAATAGAAAATGACTGAATGTTGGTATGAAACAGAAAGTAAATTTAAAAAAATAGCTAATGGTTAAATAAATGTTCTTTTTCAGAATGCAGAAGCTTCATAGATGTTGGACTGGGCACGGAGTGTGCCACAAAAGAAGGCGTGCTCCAGAGAGAGTCAGGGAGTGATTCTGACCTCTTTCACTCACCCAGTGATGAAATGGACAGCATCATCTTCTCAAAGGTATTGGATGAACCTTCTACTCATTTTTGACCAGCGACTCTCCTAGTCTCATGTGGCCTCGCTTAACCCCTTTTTACTGTGGCTTTCCCCGTGTGCTCCATGTCGTATATGACTAGCTACTGAGTTGTGATCAAGGTAGCTGGTTCCATGAGTTTAAGCTTTTATTGGAGTCAAAAAGTGTAGGAGTTCCTTTAAAATAAACTAAGTCAGATGACAGTGAGCACCCTTCAGTGGTTAGGAAGGGACCACAGCTCAGACTGTATGATGTCATATACATAAACTAACCATAGAGTCATTCTGATTTATGTGTGAATGCCTGAAACTTACATCTAAGCCTGGTGAAATCATCCTTCTTCCAGACTGCTTAATTGGGACTTTCTAGATCGACAGTAGGGAACTTGGCCTTTTTCTCGAGTGAAGAGCTGGGGAAGATGGAGGTTGGGAGCCTGGGGTTGTTCCTGTTTGCCGCAGATGCTTCCCACAGCACAGAGGGCAGGTCATGCTGTACTCAGTTACATGCCACAAGTGCTTTTCCTAATAGTAAGGGCCGAAGGGACAGAAGTGTAGCAGCTGTGAAGGTGCGTCTCCCTGGTTTTGAAGTCACGCTGAGAGCAGCTTTATTAGTGGGTGACTCAGCTGTCCAACACAGTGAGTGTGATCCTCCCATGTCTTATCTGTTATGGTATAGAAATGATATCATAAAATTCAAGAATTCTGCTCTTCTCGCTTTGCCCATCGCCCCTCATCTTCCATTTGTCCTGCTCTAACACTTTCTACCCTGTTCTTTTGACTGTCTTCTGAAGGATCTTGAAAAGATTATGGCACAACCTTGGGATTTCTGTCTTGTCACTTGCTGACTAGGCATGGTGTCACATGCCTGTAATCCCAGCACTCAAGAGACTAGGGTATGAGGACTGTGAACGTGATGTGGTAATTCAGCCATCTCACAGGATTTAAGATGGGAAGATTTGCCTTTGAAGCAATATAGAAAAGGAAAATCAATGTTTTTTGTTTTACCTACCTTCCTTCTTCCCCTTTTCCTTCCTTCTAGTTAGAACTCAAAATAAATCCATTTCTTAAGTTACACTTCTAGGAAGGAGGGATATGTGCCTCAGTGCTCATGTAGAAATCAGGTTAAAAAATTCTAGCTTTAAAGTTGGCTCATAATGCCTGGAACTAGTAATAAATAGAAATTATCAAACAATTGTGTGCTTGTCTAACCTAATAGTAAAAAGACTTTAATATTTATTTTTATATTTAAGTATGTTTTGGGGGGAGGGGTTGCTTATGGAGGCCAGAATCCCCTGGAGCTGGCATTACATATCGTGTAAACTACCCAACATTTAATTCTGAGAACTGAACTCAGGTTCTGTGGAAGAGCAACAAACACTCTTTAACTGCTGAACCATCTCTCCAGCTTACCTTTTGTTTTTTGAGTTGAATAATCTTCCTTCAGGAAATATTTGCTTGCCTACCTCTTAGATATATAGCATGTGAACAGTTTGTTTTGGTATTACCCTCTCTGAGCAGAAGATGATTTATAAAAAGGACTTTTGCTAGATACTGCACATTTTTCCCCAGGGAGAATAGACAGATTTTTTAAAGCTGAAGCATATAACTCGGACAAACTTCTGCCTACATTGTAAACTCTGAGAGTGCTTTAGAGAAAAGACAGGCAGCGTGGATGAACTTTCACCTCCTCATGAATGCCTGGGAATGTCCAGATGGCCTGAGACCAGGTCAGGGTGGGGGTGGGGATGATCCCTCCGTTTCTTGTTCCAAAGCAGTGAATGACCAAGAGCCCTTGGAATAGCTACTTCTCCTAGCGTTGATAAAATTAAAGAGTCCTTGGAATAACTAATTTTCCTAGTGTTGATAAAACTAGGAGCTGGTTAATATTACAAGGCACTCATCTGAATATTTTTATATATGTTTATCTCATTTCATAAGTCCAACAACCAGGTTGGTTTGTTTGTCTGTTTGTTTGTTTGTTTGGTCCCTCTTACCAAACAAGGAATAGAGGTTTTGATTGGTGTACTGGCTAGTTTTATGTCAACTCGATCAGACTAGAGTCATTTGAAGAGAGAGAACCTCATTTGAGAACATGCCCCCTCCCAGATTGCCTGTAGCCAAGATTATGCTGCATTTCCTTAATTGGTGATTGATGGGGGAGGCCCAGCTCATTGTAGGTGGGGCCGATGCTGGGCTGGTGATCCTTGGTGCTGTAAGAAGGCAGGCTGAGCAAGCCTTGAGGAGCAAAGCCTGCAGGCAGTACTGTTCCATGGCCTCAGTGTCTGCTCCTGCCTCTGGGTCCCTGCCCTGTGTGAGTTCCCACCTGGACTCCTCTCTGTTGGACTGTCCTGTGGACATAGAGTAGCATAGTCTTTTCTCCCCAGGTTACTCGTGGTCATGATGTTCTATCACAGCAATAGAAACCGTAAGACAACTGGTGAACAAGTCTGTCTGAAATGACTGAATGACAGTAACACTGAGATTTGCATTGCGTTTGACAAATGTCTCTTCCCGGTTGCTTTACTTTCAGTTTCTTCGGCACGGCTCTAAAATCTAGTTAGTAGACAGACCCTCCCTCGATTCTGCTTTCCTAACGTCATTCTTCTCTGGCCATGCTTGCAGCCCGTGCCACAATGCCAGTGTTACTTCGTGTCTTCCCAGGGCCTTAAGTTCCGCTCTTTCAGTCTTCTGGGGCTTGGAGGGAATCTTTAGGCAAGTGTTGCAACAGGCTTTTCTGTGAACTGTGAGTGGTGCATTAGGTCACTTCCTGTAGCCATTTATTTATCTTTAGCCTTTTGGAGGTCTCTTTAACAGCGTGCACCTCCTGGGAAATGTGACTCTTCGGTGAGTGTTAAGAGCCTTATGTTTATTCTTACAAACATTTGCCTGTTCCTAAGGTCATTTTTACATCAGCAGCATAAATTTATACTTTGTTTTAAACTGAGATGAAATCCTATTTTTTTTGGGAACTATCTGACAAAGAAAATATGTAATCATAAAATATAGTTAGTATAGATAAATGATTCAGGACTTAAGATTCTTAGGTGGAATATTCTACATAAAAGCAAAACATGACTTGGGGCATGTCGTGAGTACTTAAAATGTTAGTTGTTTTTAAGACAGAAGTATGTTTCATATATAATATAAATAATAAATGCTAGCTGAATAAATGAAAGACTACTTATTGGCAGTATTAAACATTCTTTCAGGTATAATAACTTTATAGAATTTGTGGTACTTTTGTCTTTCTTGTGTTTAGCAATATAATGTTTGTCTTTATCTGTAGATATATATATATGTATGTATACACACACACACACACACACACACAGATACTAGAACTAAATAGACACCCCCTCCCCCAAATACTGTATTATAAAAACACAGGAAAAAAATAGAGCTGTTGAATTTTTTAGGGAGCACCCATCCATTTACCTTCCAGCTGCCGTCCGTCATTTTTTTATTATGTTTACTTACTGTATAGGTGTGTTCTGTTTACACCATTCTTCCTAAATTTAATGATACATTTCAAAACAAATTACATGGCATGTGTAAATTCTTAGAATCATTATTTTTGTATGGTTGATGGATTTAGGGGAGATACATTATGTATAAATATATTTAATTTATATATAAATTCTGAAAATTCTGGTTCTTCGAGACAGGGTTATTTTGTTTAGCCTTGGCTGTCCTATAACTTCCTCTGTAGATGAGCTGTCCTAGAACTCACAGAGATCCACCTGGCTCTGGGCACTAGAAGTGCAGGAATTAAAGATGTGCACTACCACTGCCTGGCTTTGATTGATGGTGGCTTGAGCGGTTATTTTTTTAAGACAGGGTTTCTCTGGGTAGACAAGGCTGTACTGGAACTTGTTCTGTAGACCAGGCTGACCTTGAAGTCTGCCTTCTTCTACCTCCTGTGTGCTGGAATTAACCATGCACACCACCACCACCTGGCTCAGTTGCTATTTTGGTTTTTTTTGTTTGTTTGGTTGGTTTTTTTTGGAGCTGAGGACCGAACCCAGGACCTTGGGCTTGCTGTGCAAGCGCTCTACCACTGAGCTAAACCCCCAGCCCTCAGTTGCTATTGATAAACACATCCAATACCTTTGTGACTTGGAGCTGCATGAACACATAGGCTGTATAAGCATAACCATGGAAAGTCTTTACATGGCATCCTTCTCAATGACCATTCAACCCTTCAGAAGGAGCAGAAAAGTTCCCCATCAGAGATGGTTTCTCTGATTGAGGATGCCATATGAATGGCATGTATAATATCACATAAACCGCATATAAATCTGAAGAGTATTGTTTCTCCACCACAGCCCAGGGAGTGACATTTGGAATTCAGTCACCCAAGAGACAGACTGTCTCACAAACTGACCATACTCTGGTATTCTCACTAGTGACGTATGAGAACCCCAGTTACTCTACGTCCTTAGTAACAAGCACAGTTGTTTTCATTGTTACTGTTTCTGGTATCCATGCAGTATTATCTCATTACGGTTTTGATTTGTATTTCCTGACAACCAGTGATATTAAACAGATTTTCACATGTCCATTGGCAGCTCATGTGTCTTCCTGTGTAGAGCATCTGTTCATATCTTTGCCCATTAAAATAATTGGATTATTTGTTGTTACCGAGGAGTGGGTGATATATATCCTGGATACTGCTTCTTTATTAGATTCATGATTTGCAAATATCTTCTCTTATATCATTTGCCTGTTCACTTATATAGAAATGTCTTGGTTAGCTAAAATTTCTAATTTGATGAAGTATAATTTAATAGATTCTTATTCATCTTTCTGCTTTGTGTGTCCTCCCCTGTTTGCTTTTCTGTTCTCTGTGTTGATGTTTGTTTGGCTTTAAAGATTTGTAATTTTGGGCTTTTGTTTTCAAGATTAAGACTTATCTCAGTATTCTATCTGTAACTTTACCCACAGCTTTATTTATTCAGGAGGATCCAATCCTATCTGTCTTTGGAGTCATCTAAAGAACTTAAGAAGTGAGGTAGAGCACCTAGCTCTGCCAGCTGATTAGCAGAATTGAGTTAACCTGTTTTCTCTCCTCTAAAATGTCACTTTTAGAGGTCATGTCTCAGTGAGAGCAAAGTTAGAATAAGTAAACATCAGGAAATGTCACACCATTCACAGCCAAAAGAGTCTGTGTTAAGGATATATTCTAGTCAGATTTTTGCCTTTTAAAAAAAGGAGGAGTTAGATGTGTAGGAGTTAGATGGCCCAGTGGTTAGGAACATTAATTGCTCTTCCAGAGGACCTGGATTCAATTCCTAGCACCCACATGTTTGCTTGCAACCATCTTTAACTCCAATCACAGGGGAGCTGTTGCCCTTTTCTGGCTCCCATGGGCACCAGGGATGCCTGTTGTATACAGATGTACATACATGTATGATACACATATACATGAAATAAAAACGTTTTAAAGAGAGATTAGAGTGTATGTATGAACAGGCCACAAGTTGTTCTCATTTTGTTTTATTATTGATACCTGTGTTAGATAGACAGATAAACACATACATGCACGCAGACATAGATACATATGTACGTACTTACATACTTGTGTTAAGAGTTTGACTTTTGAAAGTTTAGATTTGAGGCTCAGAATATAGTTCAAGAGTAGAGTGTAGGCCTGGCGCATGTAAGACCTGAAATATTCAGTGTATACACACACACACACACACACACACACACACACACACACACACACACACACACCCCAACTACCAAGAGTAAGTTGGTGGGTAGAACTATTTGCCCTTTTTAGACCAGGTACCAAAAGAAAAAGCACCTGTTATTCTGACCAGGAGTCATTTCCACACTAGGAACTGCTGTCTTGAAAAGAATGTAATGAATTGAATTTAACTCAGAACTGTTGCTCCTCCTTAGTATTTTACCCCAGGCTATTCTGAAATTCCTGATCATCCTGCTTTCCCTTCCAAGGGCTGGGATTACAGGGTGTGCACCATTGTGTTCCACCAATAATTTTATTTTAAAATAATACCTCTTGTACACTAGAGTTTACATAATGAGGTAGTTTTATTTTACCTCTTGAACCAGTAAAGAGACTCTTCTATACTAACATCAAGATCTTGCTCTCAATGGGTTTTTTAAAAGGCAACTGAAATAACACAGTAGGACTGTTTGAATCACAGTAGCCTGGATTCAGGTTTGGCTTCTGCTGTTCCCTGTAGCACGGCAGGGCCCGCCCTTCGATAGTCCAGGACCTGTGTTTACTGGTCTGGCCGTGTCTTTTCTCTCCATTCATCTTACACTTTGTCTAAAAATCAGTCTAGGAAATTGAATTTTTCAGGGTGAAAGTAAGCTGAAGCCCAAAAGGTAAAAAGGTGCCTTTTAGAGGTGGTAGTGTGCTTTGGGTTAGAAGTGTCGTACGCCCTTTAAAAAGACTCCAAGTTCAGAAGCTGTTTTCCATTCCGAAGCTGAAAGAACTCTTTAGTTTTTGTGAGTTTTAACCTTTTCTCTTAAAAGATGACATACGTCCTCACCTTTTCATTACATTCTATTTATTCAATTATTACAATTTTGTAGGGGGGGGGGATGCGTTGGTATACTTGTGGAGGTTTAAGAACAATTTGTAGGAATTACTTCTCCTTTGATTAGTCTTATTACAATACTGCACCGAAGTCTGGACTCAGTATCACCTTTATTCCAGTAGTCAGGAGGCAGGGGCACTTTCTGAATATAAACTTTATGAGTTTAAGGCCAGTCTGCTCTATGGTGAGTTCCAGGACAACCAGGGATATATAGTGAGAGCCTGCTTTAAAGATTCTCCTTAATATCACCAAATGTCTTGATTAGGAATGTATTGTGAAAGGGAAAAAAAATTCTGCATGCCTTTACCTATTTCCCTGTTCCTTGTCTGATGTGAAGCCAAAATATGATAAGAAATGGAGCTAATCTTTCCTTTGCTCATCATCTCATGCACTTAGTTCTCTCAGTAAGTACGGATACTAAGATAAGGTTTTCATGATTCCTCTTAGGTAGTCAAGGTTAACCGGGAACCGAGCATTGTGACCTTATTAAAGATGTTTTTTCTCTGGATTGTTTTATGTGATGTGGCTTCAGAGCATGCAACCCATTCTAGGGGTTGGGGATTTAGCTCAGTGGTAGAGCGCTTGCCTAGGAAGCGCAAGGCCCTGGGTTCGGTCCCCAGCTCCGAAAAAAAGAACCAAAAAAAAAAAAAAAAAAAGTAACTCAACAAGCAACCCATTCTAGTAAACTCAGAAACAGTAGCGTTTTTCCCTTATGTACCTGTGGCAGTCGTCTGGTGACACTGGGACCATTAGGCGGTCGTCCTTGGCTTTGGAATAGTAAATTCTCTACCTTAATGCAGCTCTGTAAGCTGGTTTCTTTCAATTAAACCTTTCGGAAGCCCAGTATGATAAGAGCTTGCAGGTTCATAAAGCAGAAACCCTAGAGACTTAATGATTTTCTTCATTTCAATTGATGGTAGATTGAAAGAACTAAACTAAGATTTGGTTTTCTCCTTTAAAAACAAAAATTAATATGCCTTCTGAATAGTCTAATACCTTCAGTAAAAATGACAGAGTTCTAGAACATTCCTCTCTTGCAGTGGTTCTCAACCTTCCTAATGGTGACCCTTTAATTCAGCTCCTTGTGTTGTGGTGATCCCTAAAGTTATTTTCATTGCTACTTCATAACTGTAATTTTGCTACTGTTAAGAATTGTAGGGGTTGGGGATTTAGCTCAGTGGTAGAGCGCTTGCCTAGGAAGCGCAAGGCCCTGGGTTCGGTCCCCAGCTCCGAAAAAAAAAAAAAAAAAAAAAAAAAAAAAAAAAAAGAATTGTAATATTCCAGTGAACGTGATTGTTGGGAGGAGGGTGGTAATGGGGGAGGATGGGGAGGGGAAGCCCATGTAGAAGGGGAGGGGGAGGGGCTGGGGGGATGTTGGCCCGGAAACTGGGAAGGGGAATACCAATCAAAATGTAAATAAGAAATACTCACGTTAATAAAGATTTAAAAAAAGAATTGTAATATAAATATTTTTGGAGATACACATTTGCCAAAGGGGTTACAACCCACAGAACCGCTGCTCTATTAGAAGTCAGAGGAGTTAGAATCTAATTGTGATCATGGATTTTTTTAAAATTAGCTTGAACTTGATTATTATCTTTCTTATTCCAATCAACTGTGAAGCATTGGCTGGGTCTGATAGAACAGAAATGTCTGCTTGACGTGTTGGTTTCAACCCTTTGTGTGCTCTCTCTCTCTCTCTCTCTCTCTCTCTCTCTCTCTCTCTCTCTCTCTCTCTCAGCCTGAGGAAGAGCAGTTGCTTTGTGATACAACAGGATCCAGTTCTTCAACAGATGACACAGCTTCCCTGGATCGACATTCTTCTCATGGCAGTGATGTGTCCCTTCCTCAGACGTCAAAGTTAAACAGGTCCAGAAATCATCAAAGTTCCAATGGCTTTTTCAGCCATGGGGTGGACCCTGAGAGTCGGGAAGGTGAGAGCGAGCCTGCTGGCTCTGGTGAAATGGAAGAGGAGGAGATGGACAGCATCACTGAAGTGCCTGCAAACCGCTCTTTTCTGAGGAACTCCATGCGCTCTCTTTCTCCTTTCCGGAGGCACAGCTGGGGACCTGGGAAGAATGCAGCCAGTGATGCAGAAATGAACCAGCGGAGGTAAGATAGGACCTGTGCTTTTCGTAACTCAGTGTTTGTTCTCTTTTGTTAGTATCTGATTTAGCACTGTCAACTGGTTTTTAAAAAAAAAAAAATAGGAGAGACACTGTGGTAGAGGAAAAAAATGAAACCTGGCAGATATGCATTCAGACTCCAGCTCTGTAATTTCAGTGTAGGTGATGGGCTGCCACTTGAGCAGCGTAAGCTTTAACTTTCTCATCTGCAGAAGGTGTCTTTTCAATATATCTGTGATAACAGAAACTATTACTGTCACATGGTGAATATCTACTAAAGGATAAGGCTTATTCTTACCAGATTAATCAGTGAAGTTCATGAATCTGGAAGAGAGAATTCTGTTCATTTTTAATTAAGTAAATATGAAATCTTGCAGCCTTAACACATCTGTGTGGTTTGGTGTTCCCTGGGAATTATGCCATATGTTTCTAATATAGAAATTTGATAAAGTATTAGTTATCAATGTGTAATTCTCAAGAGGACATAAAACTCATGACACTCAATTTGTTGGTATTTTTCTGTATCATCCAATTTGGGTATATTTACAAGTGATCCCAGCATTAGACCTTCTGTTTAGTGGCAGCCTATAAGAAGTTGGCTCTGTGACCTGACTGTTTAATTTTATGCTGTAACATATAGCAAGTTACAGGTGTACTTGCCCCAGGATCACTTTACCTGCCTAAGAGATGCTCTCAGTCAATAAAAGAGGGTGCTGCTTGTTTTGGGGGAGTTTTATTTGCCTTTGTTTTTAACTGATTTTTGGAATAAAGTCCAGATGGGTGGGTGGGTGGGTGGATGGATGGATGGATGGATGGATGGATGGATGGATGGATGGATGGATGGATGGGGTGGGTGTAGTACAAGATGTGCATGAACTCAACATACTTCACCCTCACTTAGTCCTTGAATTGCTGACATTGTAGACAGGAGTTATCATACTCAGCTACTAACAGTTGTTATAAATAATACAATTATTGGAGGGACTTTTTTTTCCTCATTATGTTATAGCTATATAGACTAAGGAGGCCATAAGAGAGCATCATATGCTTTAGAACTGGAATTACAGACACCCAAAGCTATAACCATATGGTGAGGTACCATATCAGTGCTGGGAATCACAGCCAGTTCCTTTGAAAAATAGCTAGTTCAGTTGGCTGCGGAGCCATTTGCAGCCCTTGGTTTATTCCTTTAATCAGCCAGCACACTCTGAGCATTTTTATGTCTGGCAGTGTCCTAGGTTCTGGAGATATAAACAAAATATTAATCCCTACTACCCTCACAGAGCTCAGAATCAAACTCTATACTTCACTGGTTTGCCAATTTTTTCAGACTTCTTCATACACCATTTTTGAACCTTCTCTGTGTACAGGTATTATTTTCCCCACAGTTGCGTAATGAAAGACTGTTCTGGACACTTTACATCATCTACAGTAGAACCTAAATTTCTAGTCGCAGTCAAGTCATTATACAATCCCATATCATTCCATGGCATTAGGATGGTATTCTATAAAAACAAACTCTCCTTTATTTTGTTGTGTTCTGTTTATATATTTTTTGAAATCTGAGGTTATATAAAATTTTTTTCCTAAAGACTTTTCTTCCCAGTTGTATACACATGGTTTTCTTTTCAAACATTCGTATAGACATGAGAAATGTTCCTCATGGGCAGAAATTACTCCCTGAAGTAATGTCTTGATAAGACATCCCTGTCTTAGATGATGAAGGACTGATCAGGGAATGGGGATTTGTTTTATAAATATCCATTTTTCTACATAGCTCACTATAGATGTGTTTGTGATGTCTGATGGCAGAGGTGTATATATTTAAACCATGTAGCTCAGATGAAGAAATCAAAGGCAGATTTAAAGACTCACCAAGGTTAAATGGCGATCTTGCCCTTGTTACCTATTGCACTTTAAGCCTATATATCATGCTCGTTTGCGCTTAGTATAAAGGATTGTCTAGTGCTGTTTTAATACCTTGAGATGCAGTGGGATAGTAGTTAGGTTTTACCTCTATATTAGTTTGACTAGTTTGCATACTATTACTTGTATATTTTTGTTACTAAATTTTAAAGCCTGAAGGAAACCCCCTTTAATGTTTTGAATGGCACTTTTTACTTTTATAACTTACACTAATCTCCATATTAAGTACCTTGGTACTCCAAGTAGTTAATTAGTTAACAAAAATGACCTTTTTGCCAGGCATTCGGGGTTCTGATATTTTTATGGTGCCAGTCTTTCAGATTCTTCCCTGCCGTGCTGTTTGTCTCTGGGATTGTTTCTTCTCAGTGTGAGCTCTGTTTTACACATTTGCAAGTCATGGTTCACCTCCATTACTGACCTCTTCCATCATTCATTTTCAGTTCAATGCAAGTTCTTGGGCATGTTGTCAGGAGACCTCCCATTCATAGGAGAAGGTACAAGTTCACTGAATTGAACTAACCATGTCATCTCTGAGCATGTACTAACAAGCATCTCATCTGCTTACCATGATTGGACCACATTTGTAAACATTTATTTCTGATGCAGTCAAATAAAATATAGGTGTTTATTAACTGCTATGTCCATATAACAGCAAATAGTTTCTTTACAATAAAGTAAATCTCTTTTTCTAGTGGTAATTTAAAGCATACACACACACTGGCTCAGAAAGCCTTCTAGGTGAATTCAAGGGCTTTTTCTATGTTATATATCTATCAAGTAAAAAATAAAGCTAATATTTGTAAGCTAAAAAGCCATATTTATTTAGAACATGCTCAGTTGCTTCATGTTTTAAAGAGTGTTTTATAGAGCTGTTGCTGATTTTTCTTCCATTGCTTAAAAAATTGTGCAGAAATCAGAAGTATAAGTCTTTTATTGTTAATTCCTCATAAAGAGACATTTGTAAATATACTTTTATCTATTTGCAGAATATTTGTGAGAAAGGAAAAATAGTAATCTTTCTTCTTTATCATTTTCAGCTGTATCCTTTAATTCCATATTTTAGGGGAAATTCTGACATTTTCATGACCCACAATGATTGTGCATGATATTATGTTGTTCTTCAGGAGAACAGGTTGTTAAATGCCTTTCTTAGTAGAGAGAATCTAAACCCTTTACAAATGTGCTGTTGCTCTCAGGCAGAGCTCTGCATTCTGAGCTAACGGAGGCGCACACCTGATTATACAGTGAAGGTGACAGGTCACTGCACTGCGGCCCAAGCTCACACATTAGATGTTATGACTTGAGCTTACGGTAGCCCCTCAGTGAGAATTATTTTTGTAGGAAGAACATGATTCATAATCAAACTTATAAAATCGAAACATTTTAACAAGTATTAAAGAAGAAATTTGTTCTCCAAAATAAACTGGACTTACTAAATTTCAGAGTCAAAGAACCTTATGATTTTGGAGACACTTAGACATACATTTTAATTAAGAAAAAAAGTCAGTGAAGACTTAGATCATTTGCAACTTGCTGGATCCTGTGAAATTTGTATAACTGTTTTTCCCCTTCCTGTTCTGCATCTTAAGTACTTCTCACAGCATCATCATGGTCTTAGAGTAGAGGAAATATTTAAAACTACAAAGAGATCATTTTTATTTTTAAGAATTATAATTTGACAGTGTCTACTAAGTTAATGATTTTCTGTTTTTAATAAGAAATGGAGCCAAGCTTGTGGTGCACACTTTTAATTCGAGCATTAGGGAGGCAGAAGCAGGTAGGTCTCTGAGTTCAAGAACAACTTTCTCTATAGAGCAAGTTCCAGGACAGGCAGGGCTACACAAAGAAACCCTGTCAGTGGAGCAGTGGGTAGTGAAAGCAGATACTTAGGTATCCAATTGGAAATTTAAAAACTAGGGCTGGAGAGATGGCTCAGGAGTTAAGAGCACTGACTGCTCTTCCAGAGGTCCTGAGTTCAATTCCCAGCAACCACATGGTGGCTCACAACCATCTGTAATGAGTCTGATGCCCTCTGGTGTGTCTGAAAGCAGCTACAGTGTACTCACATACATAAAATAAATCTTTTTTAAAAAAGAAGAGTCTTTGACTCTTCCTTAAAAAACTAATAACTTCAAAGAATGGACTTTGAGCCTTATGAATGTTTGTAAATTGTTTTACTTCTGCTCATACAAATAAGTTTGAGTTAGTCTAATCCTTTATCTCAGATGAGAGATGCCTTAAACTATGTATTTCTCCTTTTCCTTATTTGAGATTTAACACCGTTACTTAAATCAGATCTGAAATTTGTCGTTCTATTTGGAACAGCTGTAGAGGAAACTGTCACAGCATCCCGCCATCTCCTCTCTCCTTTCCTCTGCCCAATGTCTTGTCCACCAAGCAAAGTTGTTAGGGCTTAGGGTTAGACCAGTGAATGGGTCAGCTGTCTACAGAAGTGCTTTAACTCTTGTCGGGAGCTCTTGGTTGTCTTTGCTATTGTTATTTTAAGACAGAAGCATAGACTTGGAATTTTAAGGCCCCCAAAGCAGTATTTTTTTAGGTGATAATACTTGTTAATCAAAACTTGTGACCTAAGACTACACCTTGGGCATGTGTCTCAAGGAATTAAATAGATAAGCAAGCAAGGGTCCTGGCCTGTTAAAGTTCTAGGCACAGAGTACCATTGAATATAATTTGGTTACTTTTTTGCCTGCTGTATTTATTTAACATAGCTTTTCCTCCCCTGCTATATTGCATAAGATAAACAAGGAAACAGGAGACCAAATGGATTTTTTTTTAATCTTGGGGAAAATAAATACAAAATTAAAATTAAAAAAAAAAACCTTTCCATCTTAATGCCATAGAACGCTAGAAAAATAAGTCTGCTTATTTTAAGCAGAAAAACCTAGTGAACAGCTTCTAGAAAAGAACTATGAGTTGACTATTGTATAAGAGTCATAAATGGCCAGGCTTATCTGGATCCTTAACGGGAATGTACAGGAAAAATATGGGTTTCTCAGTGAGGCCTCTGAGCTGTTTCCATTCAGGCCTAGGAGTGACTACCGTGAGACAAAGCGTGTGGGAACGGGGATGGATACAAAGACAAGACCACAGTGGTGGAATCAGGAGCTTCTCTAGGAATGTCTGCTGAGGGGGCCGCAGTCAGGTGCAGCTTTGCCAAGGGATTGGTAGAAGAAATTCTTAAGTTTCACTTGGAGCGGTTATCCCATAAAGAGCTCACATGATCTTTCCCAAAACAATGTCTGAGTGGACATCAACTGGACAGTATTAAATTCCTGTGGTTCTTTTTCTAGTCTTCCTCTAAATTCTCAGTGTTACATTCCGTTTTTTTGTTTTGTTTTTTTGTTTTTTGATGATTACATAAGTCTACCTCTATGTCCTTTCTTTTTAAACTGAATAACCCAAACCTATTTCCTCTTTTCTCCCTCCATTTCTTGTTTCTACCTTTGATGTCATCTCCAGTATGAGCTGGTGTCCCTCTGGTGTGCAGTACTCGGCTGCCCTGAATGCTGACTTTAATATCAGAAGGTATAGTATTTCATGTCCAGCCACCAAACCAGGAACCATAAAGTAAGACTCTGGCTTTGGGCTGTAGCTGGCTTCTCTGTGGCTGGAATGCACATGGGCAGCCTGCAATATTTGTAAGCATAGCATACTGCTGCCGCCTTCGCTGTGGACACCACTAACCCAACCAAAGGACTGCGGCCTAGGAACAGTCCCCACTGCTGCTTCGTTTCTCTCAAGTAGCGGTAGCTTGCTGTGGTCTCTGCATGTACCTTGTCTCTATGCTGTAAGCCCTTGCCTTTGTTTTGGTCTTTCAAAGTTCCCACGTTCTTAAGAAACAATGAATCAAAACAGCTAATAGGCCCTGGTTTCTATTATACTTTCAAGTCCTACATTTAGGGTCTGAGTTTAGATGCCTCATCATTTCCTATTTGTCTTTGAGTTAAGCAGCTAGATTTCATTATTAAAATGTTTTCAGGATTAAGTTTTTGTGGTAAGCATAGATCAGGTTTCTCAGGCTTTTTAGATATACACAGTGGAAAACTAAATTTTCTTAACTTAGCCAAACTTTCTTCTTATGCCTGGTGTTAAAAATGGTTCTACAGAGACATTTAGTTGTAGTTCATTATGACTTCTCTTGTCATATTGAAATAAAAACAACAAATGTGTTAATAGTTTACCCACTAGAGAAATAGAGGGGTATGGCTTCAGTTCATAAGTAACTTATGAAGAAATTTAGGGCTCGCATATATGAACTTAACTGTAGCAATTAATTGTACAATTTTCCCAGAACAGAGGTAACTAGATAGCTTCAGTATACATCCAAATAAAATTCCAGCTGCTTGCTGGGAACACATTCAGCTGTAGCTGTATTCTTCTTTCAAAGAAGTTCTTTTAGTGTAGTTATAGCTGATGTGTGCATTATTCTAGTTAGCAGCTCCAAAAAAGGTAGACAGATAGCCTTCCTCTTCCACCTTACTTACAGAAAGTAACCACAGAATCCGTACCTCAGAACTCCCTGTTAAAATTCCAAACCCTCGGGGTTGGGGATTTAGCTCAGTGGTAGAGCACTTGCCTAGTAAGCGCAAGGCCCTGGGTTCGGTTCTCAGCTCCAGAAAAAAAAAATCCAAACCCTCTTACCTTTCTCAGCATGTACACCCCTATATGTCTCTCTGCGGCTGAGGATTCTCACTAAGCCCTCATCTGGCCAGGTGTGCACAGATGGTATTGCTCATTAGTGAAACCAGGGTTTTCCAGGTTGAAGTGTACCCAGAGGGTTGTCAGGGTCAATGAGAATATAACTGAGTATAGGTTTACCAAGGTCCACATGGTGAGCACACAGCCAAGTCACTCACTCGCCACTCTCAAAACTCCTTATGCTTGTGCTTTGTGACATTTGGCACTAGATGAGTCAGATTCTGGAAAGATTGCTTTTATCACATTAATAAAAGCATTCACACGTATATATGATAAGATAAATATGGTCTGTACATATGGTATATTGAAAAATATACAGCTGAGAAAATGATGGTATCCGATTCAACGTTAGCGAAGTTGAATGAGGTAGGGAAATAAACGTGTCTGGTGTTCTTTCTCAGCATCCAATACCACTGGGGGGAAGATGAGCGGTACTTATCTGCTCTGTATTCTTCTTATAGATACTTTGAATATTGAAACAAATAAATACACGAGTTAGAGGGATATTTGTATCCTCCTGTTCTGAGACCTTTAAAGAGGATTGAACTCTTGTGCTCTGTGTTCAGTTTCAGTCTGGAAGGCTTGACAGGAGGAGGTGGTGTTGGAAATAAGCCATCCTCATCTCTAGAAATAAGCTCTGCAAACTCCAGCGAGCTCAGAAACCCTTTCAGTGGTGAGGAGCAGAGGAGCTCTTTGATGTCGCTTTCAGAAGAACACCTGGAACCGGACCAGAGACAGCACCATAGGATGTTTGACCAGCAGGTAAGGCTGAAACAGGTATGCATTGCTAATGGGTGTGGTAATGAAGTATTACCCCCAAATATGGCCTCATTTTTATGTTTTTTATTACACTAGTAAATACTAGTACTGTGATTAATTACCTATTAAATCATATCTGCAGTCCTAACAATAGCACATTTTTAAAACTAAGCATGAATATTTAAGAATGTATCAGCTGTTGCCGAGGACTGGCATTTGGTTCCCAGCACCCAGATATAGTGGCTTGCAGCCGTCCATGACTCCAGTTCCAAGGATCTAATACCTTCTCCTGATCTCTAGGGGCACCAGACATGAACGTAGTATGCCTACATATATTCAGATAAAACACTCTGTACAAAAAAATAAACAAATATAAAATAATATTTAAAAGGGATACATTAATCTATACAGATTTAAATATTCCATCACAGCAAATGTTTTAAGATTGGAAAAGTATTCAGATAATTGAAAATTTTGTTTTAAGGTATACTGCATGCCATTATTAAATTTAGCAATCTGAAATCCCATGCCCCAAGGTTATTTTCTAGAGAAAATACAGTCTTTGTCTCAATCAAACTGCTCAAGAAATGCCTGTTGATCCCCCCTTAGCTGTGAACACTTCATGCCCCATTAGTGAGTTGTCTAATGCTGCATAACATTTAGCTCAGACTGGGCGACAGGCGCTCCCTTCCCGTGACACTTTTCAATGAGAATATTTTCACTTTCTTTTTTTTTTTTTTTTTTTGGTTCTTTTTTTTTTTCGGAGCTGGGGACTGAACCCAGGGCCTTGCGCTTCCTAGGTAAGCGCTCTACCACTGAGCTAAATCCCCAGCCCCTATATTTTCACTTTCTTAATGCTGTTTGTGTGGCCTTTTCTGAGAAATTTGACAAATGACCCTGTCTTTTAGTAAATGATACTGATTATCATTGCTGTCTTTCTGATTTAATCTTTCTCTAGATAAAGTCAACACTTCTAGAAAAATATCAGCATTTTTGTGCCATGGTGTGCTGTGCTATGCACAGTCGTCAGAGAACTGTCATCTTACCTTTAGTTCCTCTTGTACACAACCTCAGTGTGGGTGTTGTGCTACATGTATCTTTCTGATCTAGACCAGTTGCCTGCAGTCAACTTCCTCTTAAAAGTCTGCTGTTCTCTGAGGTCATTTTTCAGACCTCGCAGTTGTATTTGAAACATAGCAACTGTTTGCCTCAGATTCCATGGTTACACATGGTTACACAGTTCTAAATAATCAGAACTCTTCGGCCCAAATGAGTGAGTGCATGCTAGGAGTCGATGTTCAGCGTCTCTTTCAACTCGTGTGAGTCATAAAGAGGCAGATTCCATCTTGTGAGAGTATTCGAGTGAGCTGTCTCAAAAGGAAAGAGGTGTGAGTCCCTTGTCACCAGAAGTAACAATGGTTCCTTCAGGGATCTTAAAAAGATCCTCTGCTTTTGTGTGGGCTACATGGCTTTTAAAATGCTATGGTTTTAAGTTGCCAGTAACTCTACTGAGGAAGTTACTAAACTGCAGTCACCCTGTGTTCACATACAGTCAGTCTAAGAGGAAGTGAGAGAGATTTCGCCTCTTCCCCGATGCACTGCTGCTTTGCTGGTGCTCTTGAAAGGCTTTCTGCTCACATCTCAGTTTCCAAGTCCTTATAATCAGAATAACAACATAAGCATAGTCACTGTCAATCTGTGAGGCTGTTCTGATCTTTCAAAGGAGCAGTGCTCTCTGTAGTTTGTTACATCTGGTGAAGTTACTTACCGGGTTGTGTGTCCAGCAGGTACCTACTGAGTACTTTCTCAATTTGAAACGTTATTAAATCCTCCGAGGGGTGGAACCCACTGTAAATGGTGATTGCTCACCAGTTCCAGGTGGAAATGGGATGCTTAGAAAAGCTGAGCAACTTCTTAGAAGCTGAGTAACAGCTAAGTGGCAGAGGCAGACTGGATTGCCCTTCGTCCTTCACTAAATCGGGTCAGTGTAAATTCCGCACATGTCTAAATATATGAAAATGAACTCATTCTTCATTTTTTTTTTTGTAGACATGTTACAGGTCTAAACAACAGGGATTTAACTACTGTACATCAGCTATTTCTTCTCCATTGACAAAATCCATCTCATTAATGACAATCAGTCATCCTGGATTAGACAGTGAGTATACTGCTTTTTTAAAATAAAAGTATATCTTAACCTATTTTCCTATCATTTTTTCTTACTTTGGGATCTTATTAACTTCTAGAATTCTAGTGTCTGCTTCTTCTTTTGACTGTCTTTATACTTAACCATAACTGCTAAGATATCAGTTTTTAGCTCTTCCTCTTGCTATGTAAAAATCTCTTTTATGCATACATTACATTCATTATATTGTGGGGTTTAAATATGACACTATTTTTCAAAAGGTTCTTGAAATAATTTCGGACTTGAAAATGGGTAAAATGACTCTCACAGGAGAAATACCTAGCAAGAATAATACATGGTGGAAATAGTATAAAGAATTTGTGTATTCTTCCCTCAAATCACCAAATGTTACAATAATTCATATTTTTCCAGACTACTCCCTTTCTTTATCTCTCCCTTTCAGAATGTAGGTTTCTGTATCCCTAAATAATTTAATATGTTTCTTAAAAAACAAAGATACTCTTTCTGTATTATCATAATTATCTGAATCAGGAAATTAATCCTGGTCAAATTAATCTAACATAGACACAATTCAGTTTTTATCACCTTTTCCTGCATCCAGGATCCTATCCAAGAGCAGATGTTTAAATGAGTATTTATGTCACAGTAGGCTCCTTAAATCTGGAAATATTTTTTAAGTGATGTTGCCTCTGCTAAACTTCATAGAAGACAAACTGGTCTGAGCACTCAGAAATGTCAGACTCAAGAGACAGAGCTGAAGAACATTTTTACTTAAGCAAGTACAGGAGGAATAAGTCTGAAAATGACTATTAAAACTTGGTGCAAATGCAGGTCAATTGGCTGTCAAGGGTATATTGACACATGAGATTTATAAACATAAGGCATGTGTGCATATAACATGCTTACGGGCATTTTAATTGTATAAATGTTTGTCACCAACTTGTTTGCTTAAGAAACCTCCTTTTTATTATTAAGATTTATTTGTATGTAATGCATATGGATGTTTTACCTCCATCTACATCGGCACCACATATGTGCTGTGCTCAGAGTCCAGAAGAGGGCATTGACACCTCTGGAACTGAAGTCACTGCTGTGAGTTACCATGTGGGTCCTGGAAATCAAGCCCAGGTTATATGGAAGAACAGCCATTGCTTTTAACCACTGAGCCATCTGTCTAGCTCAAGGAACCTGTTTTAAAATTGTTTTTCAGTGTGTAATTTCAGTATATAATCATGGTGCAAAGATTGAATCTAAAAGGGAGTTATGCACATATCCTTCACTATAGGGTTGGGTATTCTGGAAACTAAGCACAAGCTTCTAGTGTCTTTTCAGTGTCCTCTTAAAATTTAATTCAAAAGATCTGGAGACTTCTGTAGCTGCCCTTCATTAATGAGTTCTGTCGTATATCTTGGCTAACTGGATGTTTAATCTTAACAGATTTTCACAGTAGAGTTATGGCACAAAGGATGATTCTCTTGTTTGGATACAGATCCCAGTGTCTACATAACAAGCTAGGCATGCTCTAGGGCTTTTCTGTGACCCCAGCAGGCTCTGGGGGCTTGTGGAAGACAGGAGGACCACTAGAGCTTGCTGCCTTCCAGCCTAGCTAAGGAAAATGAAGTCCAGGTTCAAGGAGACCCTGACTCTCTCTTCTGGTTTCCTGTGTGTACACACCTGAACATAAATACACACACACACACACACGCATGCTTTAAGGGTAGTTGGACCTGCTGTTCAGTTCCTGTTGAGCATGCGTGAGGCCCCCCACCTCCCGAGTTGTGAGATTATAGGCATACACCATCACACTCAGTTTGTAGTCAGTTTTTCATAAGGTAGTTAAACAGATGTTTCATGTAAGCACATACACAATGATGAGTGGATGGCTGTTATAGAAACCCTTTACCCTCAGTCACTTCAGCTGTTAAGTAAGAATGATATGCTGTGCGTGTGCTTTTAATGAGAATTAAAGTCATTAGTATATTTCCTTCTGTATAATGGGTGTAGAGTTCTGTGGTTCACAGTGCCCAAAGTAGCGCCAATGTCTTTTTCTCCCTATCCGTAATTTAAGCACTTTTGGAAACAAGAACATTGACTATCGTGTTGGAAAAAACTAATGGGAAAAATGTTTCTGGTGCCACATAGACAAGCAGAGCGAAAGTTTCAGCAAGAACAGTTTATTTTTACAAACGAGAACAGTGACCTAGCCTGGGCAAGCAAAGGGGGCTTGGGGGGGAGGGGCATCTCATTGCACCTCATTGGTGGAAGCTCAACTTTATAATCTGATTTGGTTGTTGTAGCTTTCATATTAGGTACAGGGCAAATCTTTGATCTGATTTAGGGCCTTAAGGTTCCCAAATGATAAAAGGAAAGTTGATGTATCTATTTTCCAGTCCTTATTTGGGAACCAACTCTTTGCTATGTACCAGACTAGACAATGGTGGAAAAGGATGAACTTACTGATAGTTTTTTTTTCTTGGCTATATTTACAATTTAGTAATAAATGAAACAAATAAAAAGAACATTCACTGTTCTGGAATTATCAGAACTTAGAAATTGAACAAAGTTCAGACCAAAAGAAATTAGAAATTGATATATGGAAATCGAAACTGAGGATTTGGGTTTTCTTCCCAATGGCAGTAGAAACATGTAAATGAAAACATTTCAGATCAACCATGATGGAAATGATGTTGGGAAGAAAAATCTTGCAGGTCAATTGAAGGCTTTTGTGGGGTTTGCACTGTAGCTGGTTCAGACTAGTGATCTCAGGAGAGAAGTTGAAGTTCAACGAAGCCCAAATGAGGAGTGCTGTAAGGATCTAAAGGTACTTTTGAGTGACTAAGTAGCTCTTAGATACCACTTGGCTGGTGAAGAGCCAAGAGGAAGAGCATAGTGGCAGGAAAAGATTTTCACTATTAAAACACTTGTCAAACAGTGAGATATTTATGTTTTCTCCCCTGTAGTAGGCAGAAAGCTGCAAAAATCAACTTCACCTTTGAGTGTTCAGAAATTCTCAAATCTCTTTAATCCAAAGTAGTGGTGTAGTACTATAGAAAAACAGCTAGGTTATGGTAAGAAACCAAAACCTCAGTAAACTTTCTTATCTCTGTGAACAAACTGTAATCCCAGAACATTACTAGTCTCAGTGGAATCTTGTTATTAATCATTTTATATGTTTACATTTCAGTTGTTATCCCCCTTTCCCGTCTCCCCTTCCCCTTGGCCTCTAAGAGGGTGCTCACCCACACGCTCCTGCCTCATCCCTCTAGCATCCCCCTTCTCTGGGACATCAAGGCTCCACAGGATCAAGTGATCCCTCCTACCCCCCAACGGATGCCAGATGGGGCAGTCCTCTGCTACATATGTATCGGGAGCCATGATCAGCCCATGATCCATGAAGGACTAAACCACTCTTGGTTGGCGGTTTAGTCCCTCAGAGCTCTGAGGGGTCTGGTTAATTGATACTCTTGTTCTTCCTATGGTGTCACAATCCCCCTCAGCCCTTCCCCTAACTCTGCTGTTGGGGTCCCCAGCTTAGTCCAATGGTTAGCTGTGATTATCTGCATCTGTCTTAGTCAGGTATTGGCAAAGTGTCTCAAAGGACATCCATTCCAGGCTCCTGTCTGTAAGCACATCTTGGCATCAGCAATAGTGTTATAGTTTGATGTATGCAGATGGGAGGATCTCATGGTGGAGCAGTCTCTGGGTAGCCTTTCCTTCAGCTTCTGCTCTATTTTTGTCCCTGGATTTCCTTTAGACAGGAACAGTTCTGGGTTAAAATTTTTTAGATGAGTGGGTAGCCCCATCCCTCCACTGGGGGCCATACCTGTGTACTGGAGGTGGTATCTTCAGGTTCTATCTCCCTGCTATTAGGTATTTTGGCTAATGTCATCCTCATTGGGTCCTGGGAGCCTTTCATATCCCTGTCATCCAGAACTTTCTAGTGGTTCCCCAAATTCCCCACCCCACCCCTGCTACTTATTTTTATTCATTCTCCTGGCCCTCTGGACTTCTCTAGTTGGAATCTTAAAAACATAAAAGCAAAAGAGTTTGATATCTAGCATTTCTCAAATGGTTCATTCAGTCCAAAAATGCCAGTGAGATTAATGAGGAGGAAGTAGTCAAATACATTAAGAGACATGGTTAAAGATACATTGTAAAGGCCCAAGGCAATGTTTAATATGTTGTACTTCCCAAATTTATTAATTAGGAAGCTATAATAATGTATAGACCATCCATGCTCCATGAGACTCTTGTTCTATACAATATATTTTATTATATGTCTACTCAATGGTTGCAGCTCAAAATCTCTAGATCTATAGTAGAATAGGTCTCCATGTTATTTTGTGTTTAAAAATATGGTTCAAATGTAATTTATCTGCAATAATGGTTAACGAGTTAATGATAGGTTTATTCTCTTCTGTTTATAATTTGTCATGGAGATGGCCCGTGTTATCTCATACTCTTAAAGTGTCTACACTTCAGGAATTTCAGAGGCAATAATTTTGGTGGCAGTGGTAAATTAATCTGTATTTTTTTTCTCCAGAACCACATGTAAGAAGTTATAGTAACTAAAATAAATTCTTTTTCAGCAATAAAAACATTGGGAACTCTTAGATTTGTTGCCATAGATTTTCTTGGTACCTAATCACATATGTATTTAGTTTTCATTTACTCCACAGAAATCAACCAGTAGCTAGTTTTCTTGGCCAAGTTCATGTTTTTCTGCAATGTGAATCTGACTTTTATTTTGTATAGTTTACTAGACTGGTAGCTTAGTGCATTGCTTAAGTGTGCAGTGCAGTCCTGGCAGTTCAAAGGGAGTCGGATGCTTAGATCAGTGAAGGCTCTGGAGTTGGAAAAGCTCTAAAGCCACTGTTTTAGTCAACAGTCTTGTTTGAAAGCGGACTAAGGTATGAAAGGTCCGAGTGCTTAGTCTCACAACTAGATTCTGCAGAATAGGGAGGCAGGCACTTCTTCCCAGGCCACTGTTTCAAACATGGGGAAAGTAGTGGGAGAACCCCAAGTTGTCAGGTATAGGAAAGCAGAACTTTGAAGAATCCCTTTAATGGTTCATGTACTTTATTCCTACCAATTGAATGTTGAAGTTACTTAGTAAGAATTATAACTTTACATTTAAAATGTAGACCCAATTTGAGGTTGAAAGAGCTTAAAATGCCGATACTGTCCTTGTGGAGCATCTTCAAATCTCTCAGATTCAAGTTATACTCGTAATAACCCTAGAGACTCTCAAAACCGACCTCAAAAAGTAAAGTGTCTGTGTTTTCTCCATATGATAACAGCAGTTATACAGTAGGTAGGTACCAGCTATAAATGCCATATTAAAAACTGAAAGCCATTCACCTTTGTGCTTGAAGCTTTGATCGCTTCTATATTCTCAATAGTAGTTCAAATCTTTCTTATTTTAATAGTAATTCTTAATTCATTTATCTCTTAATTTACCCACATTAATATGTTTCATAGAGAAATATTGTTCCCTTTTTCTGCTTACTACCTTGCTACCTCACTTAGCCATGGAATTTTAGTCACATGGTTCCATTTCTCTTAAGGGAGGGAAGAATGAATCTGCCCCATTCATTTTATTGCTGTCAACTTGAAAAAGACCTAGCCATCTGCTCCCCTCACTTCACAGTTGAGGAGCTG
Organism: Rattus norvegicus; assembly: GCF_021556685.1. Classification (NCBI taxonomy): domain Eukaryota; kingdom Metazoa; phylum Chordata; class Mammalia; order Rodentia; family Muridae; genus Rattus; species Rattus norvegicus. The sequence continues at coordinate 142,057,751 of NC_141534.1, forward strand.
ATCTGGAGAAGTCTTTCCCACTCTAGAGGCAGGGCCGGGCGCTCTTGTCAGCACTTTGCTCCCTCTGGTTCACTGATCTATTTCCAGGAGTGCTCAGGAAGCTATCCCATAACATTACACTATTCCACTGAGCGTATTTACGAGTAGAAAAAGGAACATTTGCTTTCTTCTTTTATATTCTTTGATAAAGTCTCAGAAGGATGGCCCATGGCAACTGAGAATTCATTAAAAACATAAATGTACTTCACTTGTATTTAAACATATCAACTAATGTTTTCAGTTACCCAGATCCTGAATTAAATTTACTTTCTTCAAATATAATTTATGTGTATTTCCATTCTAAGGTTCCCAGTTTAATTTCTCCTCCTCCTAACCTTTGTAAGGAAGAGGCCCCATGCACTGAATCTCGGGGACTTTGTGCTTCTTACCTGTGAACTGTTAGGTGGAGCATTTACCATCAGGACAAGATCTTTGTGTGCTAACTTTACCTCTGTGGTGCTTTTCTAGATTCACGGCCCTTCCACAGTGCCAGTGCCAACCTGACAGAGAGGTAAGAGTTTCTTACTCCCTTTCCCAAAGTGAAATGAAGACAATACAAACTAGCTTACCGTGTGTAATTAAGTGCTCTAAGTTCTTTGAGCTTACCCACATTCTGACTTCCTTAAATGGTAAAGTTGAAATCATTAGAAAGTGTTTTACAATGTAGGCATTGCCTTTTTAATTTTGCTCAATCACTTTATCCTCTTATTCTTTATATTTTCTATTATAAAGGTGATCATTTGCTTTTAATCATGTAAAATATACTTATATTTAACATATACTGAAATATGCTTGGCTTGTGGAGATTTTCAATTTTGAATAAATTTAATACTTTGCTCCATAGAGTTATACATATACATAGAGAGAGACAGACAGATACAGGTGTGTCTAAGCAAACTTTTGCATTCTTTTTATTTTCTTAGCCATTTTAACCTTTAAAGTTGAGGGTTGGTGGTATAATTCAGTTGCTGTGCTTAACATGCAGGAGGCTCTGGGTTCCATCCCCATTCCAAAAGGAAAGCTGTGTGTAGTCTATACCTGTGCACATTAGAACTGAGGTTGTCCTTTTCCTCCTCTCCCCCTCTCTTTCCTAATACTGGGGAACAACCCAGGGATTTGTGCATGCTAGGTAAGTGTTCACTCACTGAACTTCATTCCACCCTGAATACATTTTTCACTTGACAACATGCACAAAATCCCCATTGACTCATCACTTATGGTTCTTTGTGTTTCTGAAATTAAACATTGTGATTTAGTGTCACTGGATTTCCGATTATTTTGTTTAGGTTGCCCCCTTTTTCACAAAGACTTTAGTTTTGATTGTGATCTAGAGTCTTTCCAATGAGTGTTTCTCTTTATGGTGCTTTCAAATTTTTATCTTTCTTTCTCAAAAGCAGTGGGTTTTATGCATTTCTCTTAAAAATGGACATCTCTGTTTTATAAGCTCCACATATATAAGTAAGGCTGTTAAGAGGATCCTTTTATGGCTCTGCTTGTGAATGTGCTCCCAGAGGCTGAAACTACCGCCCTGTGGGACAGTGCTAAATACCAGGCAGATTGCTCAGATGGGTTCTTTGTCCTTCCGTTATCTCTTCAAATCCCAGTATACTTCAAGGAAATCCACTATTATGAATCTCCTAAAATCAAAACACGTCCAGATTAGATGGGCTTAAGTTTCATTCAGACTTCTTGACAACTTGGATCTCTAGAATGGATCTGTCCACATTCTCCCTGAAATGTGCTTATTCTTCACCCCAAAGTTTGTACGTAGCTTTCCAGACAGGACCACAGTTTGTCAGTAGGCCTGAAGACTAGAAAAGATGTATGTCCTCTACTGTTAATGGGCTTGTCCTTGTCCTGAGATTTTGTTTTGCCAGTTTTCTCAGCACATACCCTGCCATCCCTTTGTGTGTACGGATGTCCTTTCAAACAAAGAAGTCGGTATGCCCACTACTGTGTCTATATTTAATTTCAGATTTGTTTTCATAGTGTATGAGACCATCCAGTAGCCACTGCCTGTTTCTTCCTCAGTCCACCATTTAACTTTTCTAGTCCTGAAAAACATAATCTTTTTTTTATTCAGTATAACAGAAGAGAACTGTAATTTCCTGCCTCCAAGCCCCTCAAAAAAGAGTTTTGAAGAAAAGAGTGGGACTAAGGTTAGTCGCACCTTCAGCTACATCAGGAATAAAATGTCCAGCAGCAAGAAGAGCAAAGTAAGTATCCTCTGAGCATTCTGTAGTAAGTGCTTGTCACCACCCTCCTGTAGACAACAGGGGATGAGCGGGTAAAGCAGCAGCAGTGCAAGCTGTGCTGTGGCTAGAGTGTCGCCACTGTCTGTCACGTGCCACAAGTCGCACATGCCTCAGCCTACTGAATCCTTTCACGAACCCTGCTGCTGTAGGCCTTCTTCCTTAGGGCATGCCTGTCGAGCATGGAGAAGAGGTCCAAACCCCATTTCTCTCACCTCACCCCACGTACTGAACCACAAGGCAGGAATTATTAAATCAGGTTTAAAATCCAATAGAAGGACTTTATGCTAAGACCAGAAGAAATATTTATAGGACTAGAGGGAAGAAAATTATGCTTCCGAAAAATTACAAGAACTTTTAAGACTTTCTTAGATCTATTTCTACTTAAGAGGATTTGTTTTGTATCCACTTAAGAAGTTAAATTAAGACACTTAAACCTGGGGTTGAAGAAGTGGCTAAGCACTGGCAGTTCTTCCATAGGACGTGGGTTCAATTCCCAGTACCTACTTGATGGCTCACAAACACATTTCAGTTCAATTTCACAGGTGTAATTATAGCTGTTTGTTCATTACAGGATACTTACTATAAAATATAAAGTTAAAAAATAAATATATAATTACCCCCATATATTCTTAATACTTTGATTTATATGTTTAATACTTTTGTGGTATGTCCTAAAGAGAAAGAAATTAAGTTTTTTATACTGATTCCTGATCCTAAATGAAAAGTATTTTCATTTCAAGCAAGTGAGGGTAACACTGTCCCTCCCTTGCCCACGGTCTGTTTACTTACCTGTAACCATCTGTCACATACACAAAGAAATAAGTGCACAAAGATAGATTCACTTAAGGAGAGTCACGTGTATCTATATACATTGTATATATACATGTATGCACATAAACATACTGAACTCAACAGCATTCTTTTAAATGTACCCTCTTTATAGCCAACACACTTTGGGGCAAAACCCATGCCCATGAGTAGTTGGCTGACATAAAATGAGCTCAATGGTATTTTTGTTTTGTTTTTGTTTGTTTTAGCATGGTGTTGGTAATGTTTTTGGTTTTTTTGAGGTTTTTTTGTTTTGTTTTGTTTTGTTTTAATAGAAGACATAGAGAAGTAGGGAGATCCTGGGAAGAAGAAAAAGACAGATCAAAATATGCTAATTTTTTTCAATTAAAAAAAGTTCCCTCTTTTCCCTAATTAAGCCTTTCAGGCACTCAGTTATGTAAGCTAATAGGAGTACAGCCAATAAGTTTTACTAAATGTATCAGCTTTTTGTATGGTAACCAGTTACCTGCTATAATCATCTCTTTCAGAAGGATAGGATTTCAGAGGTTTCAGCTGTGTTCACCTCGTGTTGTTGCTTTGGGCCTGTGGTAGTAAATAAAACACCCCATGCTCAGATCATCTGCTGGAAGGAGGGGAAGCAAAGTAAGGGGCTGGGGCTTCATAACCCCCTGCAAGGGCACACACCCATCTCCAGTGGGCCCCAGCAAGCACAGGGAGCAAGCACAAGGACCTTTGAGAGTGCATACTGTCCTAGCTATGACTCCAGGCTTTGTAACTAAAGCATCTTTTACCATAAGGCTCAAATCTGCTTTTTCACCATTTTTCCTATCAAGTACAAGATGGAAATATAGTGTACTAAATCATTTCTAGCCTAATTTATGTGTTTAAATATTGACTCCATTCTTGTTTTAAAACTAAACATATTTAAGAAGTCAGGAGGCTGGGATGCGTACTGTATTCCACCTACTGACAGCAGCAGAGCCTGCATGGGGTTTTTTTTGGTGGCTTTTTTGTTTGTTTGTTTGTTTGTTTTTTGTTTTGGGTTTTTTTTGTTGTTTTGTTTTGTTTTGGTTTGGGTTTTTTTTTTTTTTTTTGGTTTTTTGGTTTTTTAGCTTCCTTGTTCATCAGTAGTTGCTATCAACAACAACAAAAAAAATCCCTTGGGAAAACCAAACCATGTATTACTGAACGCCTTCTCTGTTTAATGGCATGTAATTCTCAATTACCCTTGAAAGTGTAATGGTCTGGTTTGGATAAATTCAAAATGTCAATTTTTTTTGTTTTGCTTTTAAATTGGATCTTACCCAAACACACATAATTATAAGACCAGCAAGTCAGTGGAGACTCTCTCTGATCACCTCTCCTGTTGCATGGTGGATACAACAGTGACATTGCTGAGGGGGTAATACAGACAGCAAAAAAGATAGTGTGGAATCAGACTTAGAAACTAGAGCTTCTGTTTAAAACAGAATCCCACCCACCCCATCTTCCATACTCTATAAACTGCAGCTCCATAAAGTATTTCAACTAGCAAGTCTAGAACATGCTCAGGCAGGACTATATGTGGTCTGGCTTCCCAAACATGTTGCCTGTCCTCCTGTGCTTATTTTTTTTTTCAGCAAAATCCATTACTAAGTAGTTTCTTTTTCCCTTCTCTTTAATATTTTTTAACCTCAGAGGACTAGCATTAGGTAAGAGTCAGGTGGTGAGATAGAACAGGGAAAGAGGCTACCTGTGTTAGAGTCAGGTCTGCCAGCACTGTTAAAGAACCAGTCGACCTCTTGCCTCCATTCCTCTCCGTCGTCAAAATGACAACACTCTTTTGCAATTGGCATGGTTCCTCTTTCAGACTTGGCTTCAAGATTTGATCTTTGGGGGCTAAACTGTCTCCAGCAATGGAGACTCCAAAATTTGCAAATTCATAGCTCTGCACATTGCGGTACAATTCCCTTCACCAAGTATTAACAAGTACCCCCAGTGGCAGGCGTGTTAACATGCCGTCTTTCCAGTTAGTGGCTGTTAGCTAACTGTTAAGTAAGACTGTTACACAGCTGCTGTGACTGTGTCAGTATAGGAGAGGTATGAGAGAGAAACAGTCCTGTGTCCACCCTATTGCACAGATAAATAAGGATCAATCCACTCTTCTTCCTAACTATTGAATGGTGTTTTCTATATTGTTTTTTTTTAAAGTGATACCATAGATATTAACACTATTTTTTCTATAAAAAATGATGAACTTTCGCTTCTTTTAACCTGTTTGGGAGTTAGTTGTCTTCTCCTTTTTCTCATTGCTAGAGATTGAATGCAGGGCCTTGCACATATTAGGCCAATGATGTAACCACTGAAGTGTCTACCAAGTGCTAGGATTACTAATTTTTTAATCTGTGTTAATTAGACCATATAGTCTTATTTTATTCAGCTACTAACCATATGAGTTGTATCTGAATATAGTTAGGGAAGTCTCTCTGTGTAAACATGGTATACATGTCTATGAGAATATAATTACAAACTTGGGTTTGCTATTCCACATGTCAAGCTCTGACTGCCAACAGTCTTGGACACAGGGTAGCCAAAGTTAACTATTAGACAGCAAATGTTTCACATTCCTAGATAATGTGTGTTCCCCAATAGTGCCAAGCTTTTGTGTATATAGTATTTATTATATAAAGAATTTAGTTATCAGTCCAGCATACATAAGCTTTGAATCATCTGTAACGTGCAGACGTTGCAAATGTATAGACTGAATGCTTTTCAAAAGGTTAGGAGCCCTAAACAGGAAATATAAGAGGAAGATGGGCAGTTTCTCCTTTTGTCGTACTGTCTTTGAGCAGGAGAACTGTTTCCTGCTGGTAAACTGTGTGTATTAGACACGTTTAAGGTCCTTGGATACATACGTACTACTTGCCTTCATAAAGAGAGTGGTCTTCAAGCCACTGATTCTCCTTTTCTGTTAAGCTCTCATTTTTACAAGAACCGCTTAAAGACACAAGACACGTTTTAGGCCAGTTCCTAGTCAGACTCAAAAGTTGTCTGACTAAAAAAGGACTTTCTCCACAGCTGATAGGCTGGTTAACGTTATAGTGAGCCGTTCAGGCCCCTCCTAGCTTCTGTGCCTTGTATATGAGAGAACTTTCCAAGATGCCTAATCACATTAGGTTTGTGGAGTACCCAGCCTTCTAAAAGAACAGGCTTAGGAAAGTGAAACTGATTTTCTTGCATAGCACCCTAGTATTATCATGACCAATCTCGTCCATTTTTAAATGTCATTAGATTCTTTTCCACAGTACAGTTAAAGCATGTTAGCAGTGGTTAAATATAGACATATTAAATTTAAGAATAATAACCAGTCACCATTTTGCCATTGGCAACTTTACTAAAATATTTCTTATGAAACATTGCTTTTTTTATGCAATTAGGAATATGTTTTTTAGAAAATGTGCTTTTTAACTTCCAGTATCATGTGTAGTCTCGATCCTTGTCATATTTCCCATACGATAATGCAAATGCTGTCCACACATATACTTGAGAGTTACTTCAGTTTTCTTTCATTTCCTGTGTTCTTCAGGGTAGAGTGGTTAGCCTTACCAGCAGCATTCAAATAGTTAAGACTGTCTCAAGGAAGCAAGCAGCCTCAACCCTCCCCTTATGCACTTTCTCAACCAGTCCCTGGCTTCCTCTTACTGCTTTGCTAATGGTAGCTCTGAGATACTGAAATGTCTGCCCTGCCAGCATGAGCATCTCCTGTGAGAGAACATTTCCTGGCATGGGGGTCAAATCATGTCAGTAAAATGGGGTCGGCTTCCCGAAGTTCCTCTCATAACAGTGAGATTCTCGGGACTAAAGCATGGGCAGGTAAGAGCCTGACTTCTTCAAAGCACTGAACTACAACAGGGGGAGGTTTGGTTTCTGTCCTTGGAGGAACTAGTCTGGATTACTGTAAAGGATGAGAAACTGGATTATTCAGATCTGAAGAATATTACAGTTCATCAGAGGATAACATAGTACCCTAGAAAGTTGTGCTGTTTAATTTTATTTTTTTAACCATTGGTGTATGCTCTTAACCTTCAAGCAAAAAAAAAAAAAGTTTAAATTAACAATTTACTCAGAGAAATCTGCAGCAAAAAAATTAGTTAAAAGGGATGTGCTCAAGGTGTGGTAATTCGGGTTCTGTGCACTTTAGCAGTTACTAATTTTTGTTCAGAAGTGTTTCCTGTTTTGTAAAGTGGTTTACCCCCATCCTTTCTGTTTGGTTGTGTTTTTTTTTTTTTTTTAATAGTTTCAAGATGCATCATTTGGCTTTGGGGGGTTTGCTCCATGTATTCTGTTAAGGGAAATGTTCACTGAATCATGAATTTTACAAATAGCCCATTTCATATATTGGGTGGGTTCTGAACTTTAGAAAATCAGATGATTCGAGTTCCGATTTGGTACTGATGATTGCTTTGTGATCCTTTGCAACGCAAGGGACATTGCCAGTCCTTCACAGTACAGGTGGTAAATGAGAGCTGAGCTTTAGTGAGCCCAAACTGCATCAATTCCAGTTTAAATAGTTCCTGCTCTGTGCTACAAGATACATTATGAGACATCTCTAAGCCTTCAAATCTCTTCAAATACAAATTAGAACAATGCCCTGTCCTAAGAAAATACATGAAAGTTACCTATTTCAGAGCCTGCCACATCGTAACTATTGATCATTTTAAGTGTCATGAATTATCCTCTGTTGTAGAGTAGGAAGCATGATGCCCACCTGCCCATCAAGTCTGTCTAGACAACCTCCGCAGGTGGCATTGATTAGTAATTGTCATGGTCACTCACTCTGAGAAGCTCATTTTTGGGGTATTTTTTATTTTTAGATTGTAGTCCTAGTATTAACTGTAGGTAAAATTCACCTTTACAGATTGTAGCACTTGGTGGTCTAGTTAGTGTGTAAGGGAATTATTCCATCAATCTTGGGAATCCCTACCCTGGGTGCCCAGTCTTCTGAGAGGAAGTGGGGGCTGTAGTAATCAGCTTGAAGAGACAAGAAGGCGGTCTGGGGAAGGTTCCTGACAAGGCCTCATGTCTTTCTGAACTTCTCTTTTTCCATGCTTTGCACCAGCATCCTTACCACTGCTCCTGTGTTCTTGTCTCCCAACAAGTCAAAATGTCCTTTCCTTCACTTCAGAAGATTGTAGTTCTGTGTTGAGTTAGCAGAGTTAATATGCTGATGGCACTCATTTTCAGTGAGGTATAAATAATTACTATAGTGTATTAAATGTTGCTTAATATGTGCTAGGCTTTGTGTGTGTTACTTCTTATTACAAACAATAACTATAAATGGACACCTGTCCCATTTGCAAATGAAATGACTAGGGCTCAGAGAAATAACTTCCCCATAGTCCCACATTAGTAGAGCTTAGAACTGACCTTATTCTTAACATCTGTGCAGTCTTCTGCCCTCCTCTCAGTACCCTGTCTGTCACCACTTGAACATTGAACCAAATTCAATATCTGATAACCTACTGAGTTCTGAGTAGTAAAGACAGTATATGTGGAGTTATCTAATAGTTCTGATTAGTGTAAGGAAGGAAATGCCCTCGTTTCTCAGAGACATACATGTAGTGTGTAAAACTTAGAGAGGAACCTCACAGAACTTTTTAAACTGTCTACACGACATTTTTTTTTCTTCTTCAAGCTTATCCAGAATGGCTACCTTCCTTCCTCTGCTCTCTTTCTAAACTGGTCCTAAATTCTGCATATCCTGTGTGGACGATGCTGTACTAAGAAAAGCTCTGTGTGGACTATGCCGTACATTACTAAGAAGAGCTCTTCCTCTGTAGATTCTGCCCTGTGTCTCTTAATATAAACAGCCCTGATGGCTCAGAACTCATAAGTGTTTCTAATGTGAGCTCAAATGTTTGAAAAATTCATGAAATGTTGCCCAGGCATTGTTCCTCATTTCTGTCCACAATAGCCACCACCCTCCCTTGACCACTTGCTGTCTTTGTGTCCCGGTGAGGGGAAGGCCTTCCTTCCAGTACTCAGTTAACTGTTGATTCTTTTCTTTGGCAGGAAAAGGAAAAAGAGAAAGATAAAACTAAGGAAAAAGAGAAGGAATCTAAAGAGAAGGAAAAAGATAAAAAGACTCTTAATGGGCACACTTTCAGCCCCATTCCTATTGTGGGTCCCATCAACTGCAGCCAGTGCATGAAGCCTTTCACCAACAAGGACGCCTACACATGTGCAAGTAAGAGACATGCTTCTTCCTCCCATCCGATGAGACTGCCTTGCCTCACCAAAGCTGCTTTGTTTTTAGTTTCCTGTGCATCCCACCCCTGATCTCTTCCTCATTTGTGTGGAGAAGTAACTTTTGTGTGTGTGTGTGTCTGTGTGTGTCTGTGTTTTCAAATTGTAATTATGTAACATGCAATATGTATTTCTTTTCAAACATCTCTAGTTTCAAAATCTGCACTTATCAACCACCTTGTATTGCAAGAAATCTGGCAAATAAAGCAATACGTAGCCTTGAACCTTAAAGCTTCTCAGATCTTTTGTCAGATCATACACACTTATTTTTATGCATGCACATACATGCAGTTTAGAGATTCAAACTCAGGGCCTGGTATAGAAAAGCAATCTTGCTTCTAAGCTGTTTCTCAGCCCTTGTGCACTTATTTTTGAATCTGGTCTTTTGGAATATGACCCAGCTGTTTGCCAGCATTAAATAATGATGGCTACCAGATGAGAGTATCTGCATGTGCACATGTGCTCCATGTCTCTGGTACATGACTCAGATAATCAGTGTGTGTGTCACAGCTACTTCATCTACAATTGCAACACAAAGGTAGCCATAGATACAGCAACAAAAAAGGCTTCGTTCCAGGAAAAATTTATTTGTAGACTCTGACATTTAAACTTTGCATGACATGTCATATTCATCTTTTCAATAATTTTTTTATTATTTTATTTATTTACATTCTAGTCTATCCCCCATCCCGGTCCTACCTCCTATAGTTCCTCATCATTCCTTCCTCCCACCCCCCACTCCATTGCCTCCAAGAGGGTACCCACCCCACCAGGCCTCTCCTTTCCCTGGGACCTCAAGTCTCTTGAGGATTAATCACATCTTCCCCCACAGAGTCCAGACCAGTATATATATGTGTTGGGGGCTGTGGACCAGCCTATGTATGTATGCTTCTGGTTGGTGGCTCAGTCTGGGAGCTCCCTGGGGTCTGGGTTAGTTGAGACTGCAGGCCTTCCTATGGGGCCAGTTCTTTTTCAACCATCTAAAATATAAAAGCCATCGATAGCTCATGGACTGCAAGATCAAGCAACAGGCCAGATCTAGCACACATACTATACCTTACAAATATTTGTTCTAAGACAGTATTTCTCAAAGTTGTGTCATTGTACGCATAGAAAGTAATTATATTTGTAAAGCACACCAAGGTAAAACAAGAAAGCCACTTTGTTCAGAGGTGAGAAAACTGGGAATCAGCTGCTGTTGGCCCAGGACAACTAGGAGGCTGTGGTGCCTTGTCTCATGTTAGACCTGCAACACATGCCGATGAGACAGTGGCTAAGCCTCACATGAGATACCGTGATATCTTGTTTTCAGTCATTTATTTTGCACTCCGAATAATCTATTACTCAAAATAATTAACTTACTAGAATTAGAAGTGCTAAGAGAAGAGTTTATATTGGCAGATTTAAAGTTCGGTAATGATTTTGACTTCCTTGCTTTGTTTAATACAGAAGAGGAGTGAAGTTACAGCAAGCAAAACCCTTTAGCCTGGGTTACCTGAGCCACAGCCATTAGGAGAATACATTTCTAAAGAGGCTTGGTCACATACATTTTTTTAAAATCGATTTGAAGGTTATGTTCTATTCCCAGAAGTAATCCACAGCCCTATTTGTTTTATTCTTTAAAGAGAAAAGCACCCAAATCAGTATGCATTCCTTTAGGCAAAGATCACACACATTATCAATATCCGTCTTGTCTGACTTAACAGAAAATTGAGAACATCACATAGTAGTAAGTTTCAGATATGCTTTACAAAGCAGGAGACTAACTCTGTCCAGCGTGTCCAGTATCCCCACAGTGATCTCCTTTTGGGACCCAGGTTCTAATAAGGACTCTTTTCTTTAGTGTTAATGTCAACACTTTTGCTTTTAGTCCACAGATCGCAGTCTGCTTCTCAGTGTTGGGATTAATTTCATTGCCCACAGCAGAAGCCAATAGCATTCTTTTATTTTAACCATACTATCTGTCAATAAAACATGTTAGCATATCAAACCAGAACATTTGATGTTAAAACTACATTGACATTGCACTATACCTAATAAAGAGCACATCATAAGGATCAAGCCTCAGGTTTGCCATTTACTTTCTGATTAGTTATTAGATGCTTGGTATTGTCTTTGATCCATGGCTTCTTAAAAGACTCTGTGTAGCTGTCTATTTTCACATTTTCTAACACAAAACAAGGGATTGTTCATCACAACATGTTGAAGTTGAACAGATGAAGAGCAGTATTGCTGGCCCACTTCCTGGGTGAGAAGCACCTCTTCTCCCTCAGTCTGTGTGTAAAGTGAAGCTGCCCAGCATAAGTACTGAGTGAGGCAGCAGTCTATTGCCCTATTCATTGATTTTGTTTCTCATTTTAAAAGCTCAGGTTAGTTACAGAATACCCGACAGAAGCATCAGAAAGAAAACATTTATTTTGTCAACAGTTTATTTCCATTGTGTACAGAAGGCATGACAAAGCTGGCAGTGTCAGGAGTATGTGGTGGAGGCTTCCTCTCAGTCTTGGTAGATCAGGAAGCAGAGAGGCAGGAATGATCCTAAGACTCTTCCTAGGTACCTATATCTGCCAGCTATGCCACCTAGACACCATCTCCCAAAGATCTGTAAGTTCCTAAAGCAGTGCAACCACGTGACGACCCCATGCCCAAAACATATTTCTGGGGGCAGGGGGACAGTTCACATTCAAACCATAACGGAAGTCACTGTAAATGAGGGCTGCGGTGGCTGGGAATATAATCCACTAACAGACTGCTGGTCTATCATGGTGTATCTTTCAGTTCACTTCCCATCACCGGGAGAAAAACAACCATAAAAATTTACTTTTGTGCTCTAAAGTGTTGTTTTGCATATTCCCTCCTCTTCCTTATGAAAGTGCCTTTACTTACTTGGGAATCATTAATGTTAGAAAAACATTAAAAGACCACAAGTCTTTGAAAAATTCATACAGTATGTCTTGAATATATTCACACATCCCAACTCCTCCCTTAACCATCTACCCATCCCTTACCATCAAACTTGGAGATTTCTTCCTGCCCCAGTCTAATCCAATTGGTGTTGCCCAACTAGTCTGAACATGCCTACCTACCAGGGGTCATAATTACACAAGAGAACTGACCCTTTCTCTTCCAGGAGTTATCACATGCCAATAGCATCTGAGCTAGTGGTGAGGTTCTGTGCCCGTCTTGGCCCCTGTATGATAGGACTTTGACTTGGGTTTCAAGGTCTTGTGCATAATGTCCAAATCACTTTGAGTTCATATGTGCAAGGGTCCAGAAAACAGTTTCCTAGAAGACTTCTACTCTCTCTGCCTCCTCTTCCAGGAGCATCCCTGAGAGCTGTGATGTGTAGATACAGATTTAGGGATGAGCTCTCCACAGTCACTTACTCTCTTCAGTGGAGGGTCTCTGTTAATTAAGGCCATAACTCTTGGCTGGTAGTATCAAGTTGATAGTCAAGGAATTTCATCTGTAAAACAGACTGAACTACTTTATATTATAAAATATTAAAATGCTGTAAAAACTATATACACACACACACACACACACACACATATTGCACACACATTTTATTAGTGTGAATTTTTTTGTTGCTGTAACCAGATATCAGTGCCAAACAACTTAAGGCAGGGAAGATTTGTTTTAGTTCAGGTTTTAGTAGTTTCTGTCCATTACGTAGACTGGCGTGGTAAAGCAGCATAGGTCACATGGTGTCTATTAAGCATAGAGAGTACTACCTCTGCTGCCTGGCGTTTTCCTTTTTCGCTTTTTACCTGGGCCCTACTCTGTGGGTGGTGTTATCCACATTCAGGGAGAATAGCCCCAGATTCCTGTAGCTCATCTTTTTTAAAAAAACGTTACAGACACTCGGAAGTACATTTCATCAAGCCCCTAAGTTGACAACATTAACTATTTCAAATCTAGCCTTTCTCAGATTGATATCCAAACACATCTCCTCACATCATAATATCCCATCCCTGGACCCCAAAGGTTCATGGCCAACAAATAAAGCAAAATATATACAATCCATGTAGTCTTAACAGTGCTGTTCAGAAGTTCTAAGTTTCTTCAGAGACTCAAGGCAAAGCCTTAGCTATGAGCTCCTATAAAATTAGAAAAGAAATTGAATATTGGAGATATACAATGGCGCGAAGTATACGCTCCCATCAGAAAAAGAGGTACAGCAGAATAACACGAAGGATTGGACCAAAGCAAGATCAGTACCCACCATGCAAATGTTAAGTCACATAGCTATGCGTCCACCATCTGAAGCACATAATGGTATGACGGAGGCCCCAGAGGTCTTGAGCATCCTTGCCTATATAGCATTGCTGTTTGCAATTTCTCCAACCCTCTCCTCAGGGAAGGCTTCGCTAATTATCTGCACCTTGGTAGACATTCCATATGCCTTTGCTTCACCTCCACGATTTTCATGCATTGCCCTTTGAGGGGCTTCCTTCTAGGACACCAACTCTGCTATATGTTGCTGCATCTCTATGCCTTCCTTTGAAATCAAGGTAGAAGGCCCATGATTCTGTAACTCTTGGATCCTGCCTATCTCCAGATCTAGCCTATGTGAATAAAGTCAAGGACCTCCACAAGCTCAAGCAGTAACTAGGCTCCCTTGAAACATAGATTTAGTGGTCTCAGAATACACCTGAGGAAACACTTCCCTCAGAGTATGCCAATGCCACCTTATGCCTCAGACGCTTGGCATATAATTACAGGATTTAATGTTGGTCCTCTTGAGTATAATCTTGATTGCTTTGGTCCAATCCTTTCTTGGGTCATGTTCCCTAAGATTAGACTTTCAAGCACTTCCTGACAGGTAGCCCTGGAATTCTCTTCTCAAAACAGTGTTTTCAAGAGAATTACAACTTCTGCACCCAGAGCTGGAAAGATGGCTCAGTGGTTAATTGCACTGGTTGCTATTCCATGGGACCCCAATTCCATTCCCAGCAGCACTGGCTGCTCACAGCTGTCTGTGACACCAGTTTCAAAACATCTGATGCCTTCTGGATTCTGCATACAATGTATGCACATACTGGATAGACAGACAGATGGACACACAAACACACACACACACGTACACGTACACAGGCAAAACAGTCATACATGATTGATTGATTTAAAAAATTAAAAAACACCTCTACAGTTTTAGGGGGATCCAGCCAGTTCCTGAGTCCAGAGATGTCCTCAAGACATCTTCCCTATTCAGTAGCTTCAATGTCCTCAGCTTCTTTGTTGTGGCTGTGTTGTCTTCAGCAGCTCCTTTTTCCTTGGCTCCAATTTTGCACAAACTTCAAAACTTTTCCTCTATGCTTTTTTGCTTACAACTCTCACTTTAAAAAAACAAAAAACAAAAACCAAAAAAACTTAGCTGCAAGCCACAACCTGAAGATGGGCTGCAAAATTTCCTCCACTATTTTTTTTTATTTTTAATTATTTATTTATTTATTTTTACACTCCAAATTTTATTCCCCTTCCTGTCTTACCCTGTCCCCCTACAGTTCCACATCCCATACCTCCTCCCCCTATCCCCCATGCCTCACAAGGATGCCCCTACCCCACCAGACCTCCAAACTTCCTGGGGCCTCCAGTCTCTTGAGGATTAGGTGCATCTTCTCTGACTGAACACAGACCCAGGAGTCCTCTGCTGTATATGTGTTGGGGTCCTCATCTCAGCTGGTGTATGTTGTCTGGTTGGTGATCTAGTGTCTGAGAGATCTCGGGGGTCCAGGTTAATTGAGACTGCTGGTCCTCCTACAGGGTTGCCCTCCTCCTCCTCAGCTTCCTCCAGCTTTTCCCTAATTCAACCAGAGGGGTCAGCAGCTTCTGTTCATTGATTGGGTGCACATATCTGCATCTGACTCTTTCAGCTGCTTGTTAGGTCTTTTGGAGGACAGTCATGATAGGTCCCTTTCTGTGAGCACTCTATAGCCTCAGTAATGGTGTCAGGTCTTGGGGCCTCCCCTTAGTCTGTCACTTTCAAATTTAGCCTCATAAGTCTCAGGGCTTGCTTAAAATATAAGCTCTGTGCCACAGTTTAAAATGAATGTCATTAGTCCAGTTTCCAGTGTTGTTCTCACTCCTATCACTTCCCCAACAGTCTTCCTATCCCCTCCTTATCAGCATTCTGGGCATTTGCATTCACAACAGAATCTCTGGCTAAATTATGGCCCAAGTACCTAGGACCTCTATGGGGCTTTTTTGAAATGTTCATAGACCAATTCTTAAAAGTTTCTACATGGTCAGGTTAGCTACAGATCTGACCCTGCTTCTCTCCTACCAAGTACTTTTTTTATTACTTAAACTTTCATCTCCTGACAAATACCTGAGGGAAACAACTTGAAAGGCAAAAGTTATTTATTCTGACTTACAGTTCCAGTTCATCTTCTTAGGAAGGGTGTGTCAAAGCAGAGCAGGTCACAACATGGTGCCAAGGAAACTGGAAAAAAAATGCCTACACTGGCTAGCTTTTCCCCTTCTTGTTTGATCGGAGTCTCCGCCCTATGGGATGGTGCTGTTTACATTTATGGGAGGCCTCCCCTGCCAAGTAACATTGTGGAAATGTCCATACAGAGACAAGCAATGAGTCTTTTCCCAGTCCAATCAAGTCGAGAGTCAAGAGGCAGAGGCAGGTGGATCTCTGTAAGTTCAAGGCTAACCTGGTCTACACAGCAAGTTCCAGGACAGCCAGAGCTACATCGTGAGACCCTATCTCAGAAAAAAAGAAAAAATAAACATTAAAAAAAGAGAAGCATATATAATAAAAGCCGGACATTGAGACCCTTGAGTAGAGCCAAGAGTTTTAAAGGCTGTAGATACAGAGAAATTGCATTTTATGACCTTCTGAAGCAGCAACCTGTCAATCTCTCCCAGACTCGGGTTGGAATCCTACTGTAGATAAGCCTGAGGTCCAGATTTCTATCATCCTATGTACTATAACTTGTGAGCTAAGCAGTAGTGCAGGATGTTATGTGAAACCCCCTTTAGGAATAGTGAAACCACGACGATCCCCAGCCAAGGTCCAGAAATACATTTTCAGTCTGCAGTCGCCCCACATCAGCAAGATAGGAAGGAGCTCAGTGTTTAGCCACAGCCACTGCCGAGCTCTGGAAGTAGTGCTGGAGAGGTTTGACCATTGGGATGGTAGCAGTAAGGTTGTGTGCAGCTTGCTTCTGTGGGAGGAAAAGTGGTAGGAGTAGAGGATGAAAGGCAATGGAACAGTGTCTGTATATCCTTCCAAAAGAAGGAAGGTAATTGCCTGATTCCCCCGGCTTCCTGAAGGACAGGCCCTGCCGTGCATATTTGCATTATGAAACCCCATCTATGATCTTTGCAGGAAGCGGAAAATATGAGTAATCCAGGGACTTAGTACCTTTTGTCTTTTCCCTTTACCGCCACTCATGTTCAGGATCTTCCCAGGATTCTCAGGAAATGTAACACCCCTCAAGTTAGTCACCTTCGTCCTAGGAAACTACTGTGCTTTTAGAAGACTGCAGTTTTTCTTTTTGTTTAATAAAAACCCACTTTCTGACCACTAGATAGATCTTCATAACCCTGACAGGCGTTCTCTCAGGCTTTGACTTGTAAAAGATCGAGTGTAGGACAGGACAGAGGTGTAATATGATGGTTTGCAGTGACTTACTCCTGACTTACTCTGCACATTCGTTTATCCATCTCCTTGCAAATAACTAATAGATTGGTAAGATGGACTTCTCAATGAAGTCATCATCACTGAGACCACAGGATTACCCAGGCCCAGTCTCTCAGAACACAAAACAATTGCCTGAAGAAAAGATCCTTTCTTGATCAACAATAGCACTTTATGTGCAGTTTGCTGTGGAATAATACAGAAGTATTAATGAACTATTAATGATAATGGCCACAAAAAAATAGTGAGCAGAAGATCATCAGTGTGCTCTCAGCAGTCTACTTCTGTGTTTAACCAAAAGCCTAACCCTCCGCTTGGGAACGTTTCAGAGTAAATGAATTCAGCAGAAACTTGGGAGGGTTTTTTCCTTAGTCCAAACTATACTCCTGGTTTAGGGTTAACAGAGAAATAATGTCTTTGCAGTTCTTCATTCTACACCATGTAAAGCTATCTGTGACTAATCAACTGTTCTCTCTGGCTGCCACAAATAGTTTATTTTGTGGAAAGCTCAGTGGAGTCCTTCAGATTAAAGAATTTGTTACATTCAAACTTTTGAATCTTGCCAGCGGTTTTATTTTGTTTGCTTTTAACAGATGTAAAATCACATTGAGACCATTGTTGGTTTGTATTCTCTTGTGTTGGCATCTTCTGGGTACTTCTGTGGTGAGTTCTTTCTGTTGACTAAGACAGTAGACAATAGACCAACTGGACCATAAGTAGGAATCATTAATTAGACATGCACAATGGTTGGGTTTTCTTTTGGATTTCCTCAGAAGCAACAGCTCAGTAACTGGATGGTTTCTGAATTTAGAACCAATCCATTGTTTCTGTGAGGTAGTCAACACAAACAATTGCCTACAGAAAAGATTCCTTTTATTTAGGAGAAAAGAAGGTAAATAAAGAGTTTGAGCTATAAAGTCCATTCTTGATCAACAAGAACACTTTGTTTCACTCTGTTTACTGTGTTCTTATTTAAAAAAAGAAAAAGAAAAACTGCTGTAGGAGCAGTTAGCCAAAGTGGCTTAGCTCCTTTCTGTGGCTTTCCTCTCATGCTGAACATCAGCACTGTGGTTATTAACGCTGGCTACTAAGAACATCTCACATGCTTTTAGCATACAAGTACTATCAGTCCAGACCAGACAGCGCCTCAGAGTCCCCAGTGATTTTAAA
Organism: Rattus norvegicus; assembly: GCF_021556685.1. Classification (NCBI taxonomy): domain Eukaryota; kingdom Metazoa; phylum Chordata; class Mammalia; order Rodentia; family Muridae; genus Rattus; species Rattus norvegicus. The sequence goes on from NC_141534.1 coordinate 142,075,943, forward strand.
CAAGATGTTCCAGAAGGAATCCTGGCGCATGTGTTTTAGAGTTGCTGTTAGTTCCATGGGTCGGTTGGATTTTGTGTGGTTGGTTGGTTTGGCTTCGTTTCTGGGGGCGTTTCTTTTCTTGTTGTTAGAATTAGAGTTTTCCATTTTCCCTTAGGAGGAAAATGTTTCTATTTGTTCTTAAAGGCCATGTGTCCTTAAAAAAACGATCAAGTCCCCCCGTATGTCCCCACATAGATTTTTGCTGCTGGTAGACAAAACAATGCACTAAAGTGCTTTAATAATCCTTTCTTCAAAAGTCCGGCTGCGTATGACAGATTTTCTGCTGACAAAAGTGCATGATATATAAGTTTTCCCAAAGATCTATCATGCATGATATGACACCTCCCCCCAAAAAAAATCATTGCCAGGCATAAAAGTTTGCCCCATTTTCTTTTGTTAGATGTCTCCATGTAAGAGAAGATAGGGAGGGGATAAATAAATGGATTGGTGGATGCAGACTGAGCTATTGCTTTTAATTTCATAGAAATGCTATTAAGGGTCAGCTCTAACCTATGAACCACAACCACTGTACTTTGTGACTTTTTGTAGAATTTTGAAATAATGAAATCATTCCACTTACTGCTCTTAGGCACTGTTTTAAATATAAAGAAGACCAAATCAGCTTTTTCTTTGTTATGAACATTTAACAAATGTTGAAGTTCGTTTAAAAGGAGAGGAAAGGAAAAAAAAAAGGTTTAGCACGGATTTAAGCACAACCGTTGAGAGAGAAAAGTACTTAGCAAAGGGCAGTCTATAGGCAAGTGTGGGTTCCAGCTTCTCAGGAGCGCCCGGGTATGTTTTCTTTGGTCTTCCTAACAATACGGCATGGTTTGTGGCAGTGTACTTAAAAATATATTAGACTCACCTTCACTTCTTGTGATGATACAGTTGTAAATCCATGACTGTGGCTGGTGTCCCTGGAGCTAGCCATTTCAAATCCACTCACACCTAGTACTAAAAGCATCATGTGTTGAGTCCAGGACTCCTCGCGATGAGTTTAGTGTTTTTCAAGTAGGTGCTTCAGTGTGGTAAACAGACAGCCATGTGAGTTACTTATCACTGTGACTTGTGGCTGTAATCCTGGGCATAATAAAAATTTCAGCTAGGTTGTGGATTTAAAGACTGTGAAAGTTCTATTGAAAGCACATTCAAGATGTTATTTCTACTTTCGTGTCTCATGAAGTAGAATTGTTCTTAGATCTCAAACAGTGTCCCTAGAACATGAGACCTGCCAATGTCTGTTTAAAAGTAACAGTGCCCCTCCCCCTAAGAAGCAGCACTACTAAACCTTCTGAGGGTTGTTGAATCTAGGAGGAAAGGAACAGAAGAGGCCCAGCTTGGAAGTGGTTTTGGTCAGGACTGTTTTAGTTTGTCACATTTACAGGTCAGAATTAGTGTCAAGTTCTCAAACCCATATCCTCTCATTGCCTGCCCATCAACGTCCCGGATATGACCATCAGAGTTAAATAAAAGAAAGGATACATTTTGTAACTGTGATACTGAAATTAGTATTTCAGTATAATGTATCACAAATGTGGTAAATTACTATTTTCAAAGGATAAGGGAATCTCAGGAGCTTCTGGGAATAATAAAGTTTGATAGTTTTTTTATGTAAAAGCTATTAATACAGATACTATACATAGACAATGTAATAGCAGTAGGAACTTGTTGGACCCCAACTTAAAATGTAAAAATATAGTTCAATGATAGAGTGCTTGCCTAGACTGTATGAGGCTCTGTATTTGATCTCTGTCACCACAGGAAAGAAAGGAAGGAAGGAAAGGTGTGTAATGTTTTGATAGAGTGCTTCATCTGTCATTTTTAAAGAAATGCAGCTTCACAGTTAAAATTGAATTTGTTTCCCTATGTCAGTCTTCCTTCTTCCCTTCAAATAAGCATTTGGCTTATAATTCCCTCATATGAACAAAGTTTAGTTGTTTTGCATCTTACTTTGCAATTTGCTTTATTCTCCCCAATGTTCTATTGTAGAGAATTGAAATACTGAACACATAGATATAGATACTGGCATTTAGCTCCTCTGTGGTACTTTCTTACACACATCAAGCTGTTCTGCTTCTTAGGATATGGGATTATTTCCACTTTGTCTCAGACAGTGCCACAAGGGCATCCTTGGGTCCTTGTGTATGGCACTAGACTCAGTGGTAATTCATAAAGCTGGCATACACTGAGCCTCATTAGATGTTGTTAAACAACTTTCCAAAGTAATTGTGTTGATTTTAGGGGATGAGTTTCTTTGTTGCCATATCTTCACAGTACTTAAAATGAGGAATGTGGTTCTTTTTGGTTTTTTAGATATGGAAACCAAAGCTTGAGGAGAAGGAACTTATTCTGGGCTCATGGTGGTAATCAGAATTAGACCTAAATTAAGTTTGGTTTGCCTGCTGTGTGTTCTGTTTTCTTTTACTTGTTAGTAAGTTGATGCAGTAACTTTCAGATGTAGTCACGAAGGTTATGTCAGGGCATTTGGCTCAGACAGTGGGCTGTGGGTCTACACATACATAGACATTTGAATAGATAATCATGACCCACGCACTGCACTAGAGAGTACAAGATCCTCAGAACAGGAGGAAAACCTCAGAAAATCCCAGTGCTGACTGACTGCTAGTGGTCAGGAAGAGACCTGGGAAGCAAGCAGATATTACAGTAACAACTACTGCAGAAATGGGGAAGGCCTTCAGGATCCAGATATCTGGCAGGCCCCTTACAGCAGCAAGTTCCTCTTATGTGCAGTCCATACATGGGTCCGAGCCTCCAAGTCCAGGAACATCTTGACCTTGTGGGCTAGAACAAGGCCTGTGGTCCTCCCTGCAGCAGCGGTACCTAGTGCAGTGCTGTCTGATTTCCTGAGTGAGCCTTTCCCAGGAGACACACGCCTCACAGCTGTCCCCAAAGACAGAGCTCTTGCTTGTTTGTGCTTTGCCTCTGGCCTCTTGGCACAACCTGTTTTTATGACTTCATTGCAGCAGGAAGAGCTGATGACCTTTCTGGGGCACAGAGAGCGTGGTTTTGACATCATCGGCCCTTGGAGGCCACGGGAATGGAAAATTAAAAATACTCTGAGATAAAATGTGTCATTGGTAAATTTGAATCTGGTTTGTCTCAGGAAATCTCCCACATTCTCCCGAGTCAGGACTCCCAGGGGTGGTTTGAGAGAGTCGTAGTTAGTTATCTTTCTCACATGGCTTCTCACTCAGAGAGTTGGGTACAAAAGCTCAGAATATTTGAGACCTCGAGAAAGGCATGAGCTGGTAAATCTTTAGGTCCTTGTCCTGAAATTTTAACAACTCCTCTTAGTAGCTTGATAAGTTTTCTTATAATTTAAACATTTTTCATTATTTCTTTTATCTTTTGAGATAAAAGAAATGTGATGTCCTTCTTCACTTTCCAAACTCCTAACTCTTTGACATACCCTTCCTTTTTCAAATTCATGGCCTCTTTTCTTAATAATTGTTCTTAAAGATGTACTCACATGCATCGTGCATGCTTGTAAACATATAGGTACAGCCTGCTCAGTAATGTTACTTGTATGTATGCTTTCATGTTTGACCATTTGGTATTGGTTAACCAGGCAATATGCTCTTCCTTAGATCTCAGCATTCCTTAGTTACCTATAGCTCTTTTTTTGTAGAGTTGAACCCCTCTACATAAAATACATATTATTTTGTGTAGCTTATTTATTATTGTTGTCCTTTTTCAACTCATGTTGGTGAGATTTTTTTGAGTATATCTTCTGACATCCTAGGAGATACAATCTCATGACAAATTCCCTGATCTTCAGACTATTAGAATCTTTTCACCCCATCTTGGGCAGTGTTCCTTTGCCTTAGGTATGGGAGTTGTTTTGTAAATGTATCCATTGGAACTGAGCTCCACAACTCTGCATTTTGATTGGTTATAGTTTTCTGTAATGACCTCTGTCTCTTCCTCGATGAGGGTTAAGGACTGCACTAACCTAAAAGTGTAAAGGCAAATATTTAGAACATAGGGATTTTGCTAGTATAGCTAAGTGGTGGTTGTAGATTCTCCCCCAAGATCCGTGACTTCAAGAGCTGTAATTGGCTAGGTTTGCATCTTGGTGACTCCACATAGTGAACTGTTGGTTACTCCTACTGTCTGATTATCACACCATGCTGGGCACTGTGGTTCGTAGGCACCATAGCTTGGTAGGACTGTGGATGCTTTCTTCCTTTGTTTACATGGTTTTTTCTGATACCTCCTCCTGAGAGAGGAGAATTACAGGTTAGTTCAGCTCAAAGTTTTCTGGGCCCTGTAGACATAATATCTTGATTGAAGACATTTAAATTTTAGTTTTGATAGCCTCTCAGGTTTCCTGTCTAATAAATTCCTGACTTTTGATTAATCACAAATACATCTGCTTTCTAGTCAAGAACTATAAAATGTACTGTTGGTGTACTGTTTTGGGGTTTGGTTGGGGTTTTTTTTCCATATGTGTGTCTGTGTGTGTGTCATGTGTGGGTGTGGGTGTGGGTGTCAGTCTGTCACCTCCTTGTAGCAGTAGTGAGTATCAGAGTCCAGGGTCTATTAGTTTTCTTGTTGTGACCTTCCCTCTGCTTCCTTTCCAGGTTGTGGTGCTTTTGTCCACAAAGGCTGCAGAGAAAATTTAGCCTCCTGTGCAAAGGTCAAAATGAAGGTAAGATATTTCTAGCTATTAGAATACTCAAAATGCAGTGGTTTAAAAATACCAAAATCGGGGTTGGGGATTTAGCTCAGTGGTAGAGCGCTTGCCTAGCAAGTGCAAGGCCCTGGGTTCGGTCCCCAGCTCCGAAAAAAAGAAAAAAAAACAAAAAAAAACAAAATCAGTCGGCCCTGGTGATGCACTCTTTTAGTTGCAGCACTTGGGAGGCAGAGGCAGGCGGGTGTCTGCAAGGTCAGCCTGGCTACAGAGTGAGTTCCAGGACAGCCAGGCCTACCCAGATAAACCCTGCCTCAAGAAAGCAAAGCCCCCTCCCTCCCCAAAAAAGCAAAATACCCAGGTTAGAATTTAGACTGTAGTAGATTTTGTTTGTTTTAATCATTTGGTGACAGATTTGAAAACAAATTAATCTAAACATTAAAATGAACCATATTCGAGACTTTGAATAAAGAAGATACTAAACTAGAGATCCAATCTTATAATCCCAGCACTTGGGAGGCTGAGACAGGATCATTTCCTTGGTTTGATATTAGCCAATTTGTCAAAATGTTTTTTAGAACTTTCATATGTTAAACTTTTCTCTATGTTTCTGTTTAAATGATTGTCTTAACTAGCTCTGTAAGTGGATTGTGCTACTGGAATCTCTGGCTTCCCCATCTAGAAGCATGAGGACAACGGGTGGGAATCAGAGGCTTCTGATATGTGACAGGAGCGTGAGGGGTCTACTCCATGTAGAACCAAGCTCCCTGGTCTTTCCTCCAAAGGTCCAAAATAGATAGAGACGATAGATGCAAGAATGGGAGGTACCAGCATTGAGCCGTGTGAACGTGAAAGCAAGCCTTTGGGTACCCTGTGTGCCTGTCGGTGTTGTCAACCATACATAAACTGGGTTTCTTCTCAGAACTTCCGGTGTGTCTACACGGATGCCCATCAGTAACCACATTACTTAGTGCAGTGCTGTCAGTCTTGAGTGTTTATCTTAATCCTTCTCAAGATCTTACTCAAAGAAATGTGCTGCTATAACTCCTCCCCAAAAAGGATTTCCAATTCTGGAGTGGACTGAGAAGTTCACTTTTCTGAGGAGTTCCCAAATGACAGTGGTCGTCCTCAGACCTCATTCTGGGCCATGCTAGACTAGTATGAAAATAACTAACTTCTGTGTCAGGATCTTCCCAGCTCAGTAATGTATATTTTGACTCATGTTGTACTTTAAATTTTTAGTTTATGTAAAGACTTAAAGATTATACCATTTCAGTTTCTCTTTTCTCCCCCAAAACTGGAAGTTCCTACAACCCTCAGGTGACTAACGCTACCTGTCACCCAGCACTCCCAGTTCCCCTCATCCTAGTCTCCTTCCATTTTTCCATAGCGTTAGAATCTTCCATACCTTTCTGTCCTTTAGTCCTTTACTGATTTGTACCTTACCCCCACTGGAACATAAGCAGACAGACAGGAATCTTTGATCGAGTAATACAGTAGACTGAGTACCTAGGATAGTGTCCAGTATGTGGTACAGTCTTAAAAATTGAAAGACTAGATGGCAAAGAACAGTTCACGGCTATTCAGTGGCTGCTATTGAAATGATAAATGTATCCCAGATACCCACTCGTTCTTGCATCTCCTTACTGCTTTGTCACTCACAACTGTCTGAGCTCTCAACCTGTGGCGTTCAGTATCTGATAAGACTGAATGCACAGGGTTCTGTAGAACAATACCTACAAAGAGAATGGCATCTCTTTTGTATATCATTATAATCAATATGGAAGCATTCATTTTCAGTTGGATGTGATCTATTTCCTCTTAGTGATTTGTTTCAGAATAAGTTCATAATTTGTCAAAGTATTTTTGTGCTTGCTCTCACAAAATTTAACCAAAATTAGCATTCTACCTAAGGATGTAATACTTTACAAATGCTAGTCATCAAAGAAACAGAAATGAACAGGACACAGATGATTTTCTTTAATAACTGTCAGTACATTGGAGATAATGGACAGGTAATTTCTGTAAGTCAGAAAAGGCTCTACAGATGTCTTTGGCATCTGGAAATGGAAGAATGCTATGCCCATGCAGATGACCAAAACCATTCCTGGGATGGAGCTAAGGACACACCTAACCTCTTATCTGCAGCGTTTGGCGAGCCCAGAGGATGACAAGCTGGGCTGGCCACAACCCAGCACAGTGGTCTCTCTTTACTCCAGGCTTCTGGAGACTTGGTGGGGGATGGGTTTTCAGTATGCCCTGCATCTGTTTACCTTCTTTTCTCTTTAGCAGCCGAAGGGGAGCCTCCAGGCACACGATACATCATCGCTGCCCACAGTCATCATGAGAAACAAGTGTAAGTAGCTCAGCACACCTCTCAGAAGTGTACTCGGATGTTTTGTCCAGACCTGATGCTTTTGCTTGCTTGTCATTCTTAATGAGATTGTTGAGGCTAGGGCTAGCCTAAGCTACCTAGCAAGACCCTATACCTATTTTGTAGTGTATTAGGCCACTAGTTTATCCTGCCACATTCAGTGACCAATAACTTGAATTAAACCATCCAGTTCTCCTAGAAGGTACCTCTCATAGTGTGTGCATCAGCTGAAAAGTGGACTGGAGTTCATATGTGTGAGCAAGTTACTCCTGTGCAACTCAGTTCCTCTTCAGCACCAGAGAAAATGGTTGATTTTAGTATCTCATAGCAGTGTGACTCAAATGAGGTCTTACTCGTTAAACTTGTATCTAGCTCATGAAATTATATAAATGATTCTTTTGTTGTTCTCTTTCCCAGGGTTCTCAAATGTTATACAAAACTGAGTAAATTATATTTATCATTCACACTTTTAAACAAACTGTATGGGAGACTGGGAAAGTGGCTCAGGCAGGTAAAGGTATCTGCTGCTAAGCCTGGATACCTGAGTTCAATCCCTAGGAGCAGCATTGCAGAAGAGAACCAATGTCCACAAATCAATCAATCATTCTCTCTCCCTCTCTCTCTCTCTCTCCCTCTCTCTCTCTCTCTCTCTCTCTCTCTCTCTCTCTCTCTCTCTCTCTCTCACACACACACACACACACACACACACACGTACATACGTAATTTTTCATTTAAAACACTATTTTGGGTTGGATAAGAGAGCTAAGGAGATAAGAGTTTGCCTCCAAGCCTTGCAAAGTGAGTTTAGTCTCCTGACCCGTAGGATAGAGGAGAAAACCAGCTGCTCCGGTTGTCATCTGACTTTCACATGTGTGTGTGTACACATGCATACAGAATAAATTTTAAAATCTAAAAACAAACCAAAACTAATCTTTACCATCTTATGTAAGATTTTCCTTTAGGTTGACAGTATTTTTCCTACAGTCCCCATTCTCTTATTTTGGTGTATTTAATATTAATATTTAATACATAGCCTTCTGGTCTGCTGTGTCTATAGTCGTGTATATCTTTGAAAATTATCTGATTTTTACATTGCCACATTAAATTAGGACATTATACATTAAATGATGAATTACACTCATATTATTTCTTAACTCTTGTCATTTTTAGAGTTACTGTAAGCTGCTTTTTCACCTCTGCATGATATATTTCATGAGCATACGTTTTAATTATTTCTAACTACTACCATAAATAATACAGTGGTAATTATATATGAGTTGGCTTCATGGGAACCTGTGTGATACATTATCCAAAGCAGTGTTCTCATCATATAGCTGAAGAATTAATACACGTGCGGATTCTGAGACCTCCAACTAGACCACGAGTCAGACACTGTGGTAGAGCCCTGTGGCGTGTGTTTTAATAGATCTTCCAGGTGATGTTGATGCCCACTCAAGCCTGGAAGCACTACCTTGTGCCTTCTTTCTCTTCTATAGTTCCTGGCCAGCCTGTCTACCCACCAAGAGTGAATCTCCTTTAGCCATCTTAAGTCTGGTTCTCATCCATCCTTGTATGGAGACAGCTACTAGCCTGACACCCACTTCAGTCTGTCATCCACCTTCCTTGGACAGTTTTAGTCTTAAAATGCTTTTTATGCTATTACCAACTGTTTCAGAAACATGTTTTCTTTCTCATCAGATAAAATAACTTCTAAAAATATCTTTTACAAGCAAGGTCCTTTATGTGGATTGCCTCTGACCCTCTTAGATAACTTTATAATTTAACACTGATAATACTATATAGAGTATTGGGTTTTATTATGAGATTTCCATATAAATAATATACTTTAAGAACAGTCCCCCATTAGTGTTTCTGTTTTTAAAGAATTATGCATTTATCTTTTTTTAAAGATTTATTTATTGTATATCAGTACACTGTAACTGTCTTCAGACACACCAGAAGAGGGCATCAGATGCTGTTACAGATAGTTAGAAGTCACCATGTGGTTGCTGGGATTTGAACTCAGGACAGGCAGTGCTCTTAACCACTGAGCCATCTCTCCAGCCCCCCATTAGTGTTTCCTTTTTTTTTGTTTTCCAGAGCCGAGGACCAAACCCAGGGCCTTATGCTCTACCACTGAGCTAAATCCCCAACCCCCCATTAGTGTTTCTTATCTCCATCATTCCTCCTTGTTTTCACCTTCTTCATCCGTAATAGCCCCCATTTTACCTTCCACTCCCGCCTTTTTTTAATTTCATATATGTAAACATGTAAGTCTGATATTATAGAATTATCTTACTAAACATATGAATCCCAATCTGAGTCCTTTTCCTTCAAATAATATAATTTTATTTTTGGTTTTGGTTACATAAAATTCCATTATATCACATTTTCTTTTTCCATTTATCCAACAGACATTTCAAGCTAATTCCATAACCTAACTGTTGTGACTAGTGCTACAGTAAACAGTGGCATGCAGGCGTCCCTGTAGCACGCTTATTTTGATTCTTTTGGATACACATGCACAAGTGGTAGTCTGTTGAGACTTCATACTGCTGTGCATGATGGCTGACTTCCTGTCCACTGCATCCTCACCATTGTTTGTTGATTTTATTCTCTCAATAACAACCATTCTAACCAGGATGAGATGGAATGCCAGTATTATAGTGGTTAAGAGTAAATTTCTGGAGCTAGCAGACAGCTCAGTATGTAAAGTGCTTCTTGGACATTCATGAAGACCCAAATTTGGGTTTGGACATGGTGGCTTATGTATGTAATCCTAGGTCTGGGGAGTAGAAACAGGCAGATACCAGAGTTTGCTAGTCTTCCAGACTAGCCAAATGGAGAACTACAGGTTCTGAGATAAACACTCTCAAAAAAAAAAAAAAAATTTAGAGAAGCTACTGAGAAAGACATCACAACATGGCCTGTCATAAGCAAGCACACATACACATACATGAGCACAACTGTGTATTCAAATTGTATGTTTGTGTCTCCTGTAGCCTTCATGTACAAGTAGTTATTTAGGGCTATGCATAGCATTCTGGTTCTCCTCATTGATAGCTCGTGCGTGTGTATGTGTGTGTGTGTGTGTGTGTGTGCGTGCGTGCGTGTGTGTGTGCGTGTGTGTGTGTGTGTGTGTGTGTGTGTGTGTTTCATTCCCTGCAGCGAGGACCAGTTATAATGTAGCATACCATGTTCCTAGTGTTCTAGTGTCTAAATAGAATTTGAATTAGAAATTAATTATTGTGTCATTATTTGTTAAAAGTATCCTATAGTGTTGTAAAAATTATACCAGTCCCCATATCTTATTTCCCTTAGCTCTTGACCCTCCCAAGGATAAACATATACATAAATTTATATCTGTGACAGAAGCTCTGGGAAAAATAATTTAGTGTTCACATGACAGTATAGTCATTTTGGAATAGAACTCCACTTTCCTCTTTGATCATGTTAAGGAAATCATGAGACTCAAAACTGTATATTAAACAGGTATTAATTTTTCTCTATCCATAAATTCAAGAAATTGATCAAAATACATGCTTTCAAATAGTGAGCAGGTATAATTCAGTGATTAGGAGCACTTGCTGCTCTTCCAGAGGACCTGAGTTGATTTTCCGGAGCTTCAATATACATGGTGGCCTGTGCCTTTAATCCCAGCACTTGGAGGGATCTCTGAGTTCAGGGACAGCCAAGGCTACACAGAAAGAGCTAATGTATTAAAGCATTGTATGTCTTTGTGGCTTCCATAAGTCAACCCTAGGGGTCTGGGGTGTGGAAAGGTGATGCTTCAATTAGTACTCTCTCTTCCCTTGCAGCTTCACAGCCCAAGGAGCGCCCTAGGTCTGCAGTCCTCTTGGCTGAAGAGGCCATTGCTGCACCAATGTTTACTAACAGAAGGTCCCAGCAGAGTGTCTCCCTCTCTAAAAGTGTCTCCATACAAAACATTACTGGGTAAGTTGGTTTAAAGAGTTCCCCATTAATATCTGGGTGACAAGATCATAATAATCACTTCCTTTGATCAAAAAAGAAATGTTCGATATCCTCAGATGTCACACTTTTGTAGCGTTCAGATGAACGTGGTTGCACTTCTTTTCAGATTTACCTTCTGTCCCTGCGCGGTTTACCGTGGTGGTGAGTTGGGCCATCAGCTCCAGTTGGGTTCCTTCTTGCTCACTCACATTGGGTTTCATCTCTAGCTCTTCAGACATTGCGGAGGCCATGGGTTGTTCAGCATTGAGTGAAGGGCAGGTTGGGATGCCGTTTGCTGTATACTCCAGCCACCTCCCCCACCACCACCACTGCCGCCACCCCCTCCCCCCATCCATCGAGTATGAGTCATCAAAAATGTAACAACCCTCACATGTCTCCTGGTTCAGACTGGGTGCGAAGTCTGCTTTAGTTTGTGTTGTGTCACCTCTGTGTTAGCTAATGTTTCCTCAAAACAAGCACTTCCGTTTTCTTTGCCTCTATTTTTATGTCTAAAAGTGTTCTTTTTAAAGTTGTGATGTTATCAAAATTCATTGGCACTGTGACTTTAAAACAGTTTTAAAGAAAATGTCAAGTTCAAATGCATTTCACCTGCTGTTATGTCACAGAGCAAATATTTACTTGAGCTTATGAATTGAGGTTAAAAGACCCGAAGAATATCATTTATTCTACAAAACACTCCAATTTTTAAGAAAGACATGTTTTTTAAAGGGGGAGAAAGGTAATTATTTCATATTTTCTAAAATAAATTTGTTTTATTTGTATGGGTCTTTTGCCCACAAGCATGGCTATGCTCTGTGTGCATGTCTGATGCCTGTGGAGGCTAGAAAAGAGTATCGCGTCCCCTAGGCCTTGAGTCACCAGTGCTCGTCAGCTGCCATACTGGTGCTGGGAATCAAATTGTGCTCTTGGCCTGTGAGCCATCTCTCCAGAGTCTATCATTAATTTTGAATTTTTTCTATATAATTATTTTCTATAATGCATGTATATTATGTGCATGACTTAGCCATGCTAAGAAACTTACCTTGCTGTGTGTCTTTTTTTTAAAAGCCTCAAAAGTTGGGCTAAGTTCAAGTTTGCAGTGATCCTAAACTTTTTAATAATTCTTCATTTTGCTCTGAACCTGAGTAATTTGTCTTGAGTTATAAAACCTACAGCTTTCACTTTAGAGTTTTTTTAGGGGTTCACTTGTGAATGTGTGCCAGAGTTTACCAGAACCTATTTGACAGTGTTTCTTTCTTTTTGTCTTTAGAGTTGGCAACGATGAGAACATGTCAAACACCTGGAAATTTCTGTCTCATTCAACAGACTCACTGAATAAAATCTGCAAGGTCAATGAGTCAACAGAATCCCTTACTGATGAGGGTAAGAGGAAACTTTGGCCCTTATTACTAAATGTTTGTAAAGATTCCGTGTGTCTCCTAGCACACTTACCAGAGTGCAGTGTCTGCTCCGCCCCTCCCCTGAGAGTCTCTAAATTGCACAGCACGCAATGCATATGCATTGCAGTCACACCTGGCCATTGAAGGAAACACTGGTATTAATGTAGCCATACTCGAGTGCTGATGCTTTTCTTCCCCTCGACTCTGTACACATTCAGTTCTGTGTCTGTACAATTGTAAGCCTACTCAGATAAATGTTGCAGTGCGTAAAGATAGCAGGACTTCACATCTCAATTTCACAAAGGAACTGTTTCAGTCTTGTTTGATTTACATGATTTTTATCACTCCTAACTTGATATTAATCCTGTCTAATATCAGGTATATTCTCTTTGAGGATCTTCTACAGTAATACAGAGACATAATCTGTATTACTTATGAACTCATGTATCACCCAGAGGAAAATCCAGAATTTTAGAGGTCAGAAACCCAAGATCCTGAGATTGCTCTTTTTTGTATTTTGAGGAGTAGGTACAGACATGAATGAAGGACAGCTGATGGGAGATTTTGAAAGCGACTCTAAACAGCTAGAAGCAGAGTCATGGAGCCGGACAGTGGACAGCAAGTTCCTTAAACAGCAGAAGAAAGATGTGGTCAAGCGGCAGGAAGTGATTTACGGTGAGATACTTCATTGCTTTGCCTATATTTGGTTTATACTATCCAGCTTGCATGCCAGCGAGGGTTATTGAGAGTCAGAAAAACTGTTCCTTATTGCAGGGAGAGAAACTTGAAAAGGAGTTGCCTTGTCCAGCACGTTTAAGTGGTTATTGTTGGGCTGTGCAAAATAAATGTTGAATATGCAGTATCATAAAAGTTTTCATTAGAAGCACTGAGATATGGAGACATGATACAGCTCGTGTCCTTGTGTTCATTTGTTGCCCTGTTCTGCTCCTCTCATTCTAGTCAGTAGTTCGTTTATTATATGCTTGGTTGCACAGCAGTCCCCAAAAGAGCTGTTTTCTAAAAAAGCACCCAGTTCTTGAGCCACACTGGAAAGGTGAGATAGCAATAGTTCCTAGGAAGCAGGAACACAGTAAAAAAGAGGGACTGAGTCTAATGAAGACTTGCTTAGAAAGCATGCAGGACTGTCAGAATTCATGGCCTGTCATCAGAAGATGAGGTCCAATCAGTCCAACAGCAGAGCAATGAGATGCCAGCTTAGGGGAGACAGCTGTTTGCTTTGGCATATCATCCAGCATTACGCCAACCTCACCAGCTTAGCTGAGGATCTCTGAAAGACCCAGGATCTCTCTTCTCGTAGAGTTGATGCAGACTGAGTTACATCACATCCGCACACTGAAGATCATGAGTGACGTGTACAGCCGGGGCATGATGACAGATCTGCTCTTTGAGCAGCAGATGGTGGAAAAGCTGTTCCCCTGTTTGGATGAACTGATCAGTATCCACAGCCAGTTCTTTCAGAGAATCCTGGAGCGGAAGAAGGAGTCTCTGGTGGATAAAAGTGAAAAGAACTTTCTCATCAAGAGGATAGGGGATGTGCTTGTCAGTCAGGTGAGCAGCGGGAAGGTCTTGAGTTTTTCTCATGCTGGCCATAGCAGAGAAGCTTTGTAATTCTGCATCCTGGCTTATACTTCTCAGCTCTACTGTTTTTCTTTTAGACTTAGCAAACTGAGTTAGTCAAACCCTTGATTTCCTTTTCTGTAAAATAAAGAAAGCAGGGTTCTGCTTATACTACATTTTAAAAAGTTAAGTGCATACCTAATGAAGTATGTAGTAAAAGGATTTTCTTTCCTCCACACAAGCATCAGAAACAGTGCTATTTCAGAAACAGCAGGATATTTGTTAGAAGTCTTCAGCTTTCCCCAGGGCTCATCTGAAAAGGATCTTATCTGTCTTCAGACCTCCTGAAGCATAAGCAACTGATCAGTACACTATCTGAAACACTTTATAAAATGTCTTACTTTTTTTCAGAATATGATTTGATTTTGGTCCTGCTCCAAACAAATTCAGCAAAAAAGTATTGTTATATTTTTCAGAATTTATCACGCAGCCTTTGATGTTTATTTTTAAGATATTTTTGGAAAAGGAAATATTGCTAGTACTCATTAACAGATAAAAATATCACACACATATGAGTAGGTCTTTCTCCTTCACCAAATCACTGCTTCTACATAGACTCAGAGGCTTAATTCCTGAAACAGCCAAATAAGAATTAGATTGGGCTGGCAGCAGTCCTAGGGATTGAACCAAGGGCTTGACATACATGATAGGTCAGCACCCCACCACTGAGCTGCATCCCAGCCGTGTTTGCTGTTATTCTGAGGCTCTCTCAACCTCCCAAGGAATTGAGATTACAGGCTTGCCTGAGAACTAGTCTAGAATCCTTCAGTCCATGTTCCTCACTTCATACCTTTATTAGGCTGTTCAGTCCTTTTAAAGGGATTTGCTGCCTATTAAATGCCAGGGGCAGAACTGCACAGCTGAATATTACATAGGTTTCTACCTTAAGGAAATCTGTAAGCATGAGGGCTGGAGAGATGACTAAGATGAGGGTTAGGAGCACTGGCTGCTCTTCCTAAGTTCAGATCCAGCAACCACGTGGTGACTCACAACCAGCTGTAATGGGATCTGATGCCCTCTTCTGCTGTGTCTGAAGACAGCTACAGTGTACGTATATATAATCAATCAATCAATAAAACAAGCATGATGCAAATGTCTGTTCTATGTGAGATATTTGCATTTGACAAGTGCAGATCGAATAGTCCTAATCAGTAATGAAGCTAATGTGAGGCCCTACAAATAAAGAACCATCTTCCCCAACATAGTCTGTTATCTCTTTCTGCCTTCAGGACTGCATAGGTATCTTGACCTGTATTATCCAGTGTGGTTCCTAGTATTTGTACACACCCTTAGTAAGATGGTTGATGATGGGACTGAAACTTTAGATGTGTGGTACTCATTTGCGCTGCACAATATGGTTGGACTCAACGTTTAGGGCACTTGGCTTATGGTCAGGTTTCTATTTCTGCCTCTCCACTGTGAGGGAAGAAACCTACACGAGAAATTTTGAGTCTTCTGAAATCTCAAAATGTTTAAAAGTGCCAAACAGTTTGCCAAAATGCTGTCGCATTTAATCATGGTGATGGTGTGTGTGCATGTGGGGCAGGGGAAAGGGATGTAAGGAAGGAAGCACTCTTGGTTTTTACAACCAGACTGGAAACTTTCTACAGAATAATATCCTGAATTATGGGGTAACTCCTGTTCTCTTTCTTGAACAGTTCTCAGGTGAGAATGCAGAGCGTTTAAAGAAGACATATGGCAAGTTCTGTGGACAGCACAACCAGTCTGTCAACTACTTCAAAGACCTGTACACCAAGGATAAGCGTTTCCAAGCCTTTGTGAAGGTACTACCCTGAAAATGCAAGCGTCCCCACCATGGTCAAGGGTGTAAGCACTCCACTGTGGCCAGAGCCACCTTCCTCACTCAGTGACTAACAGTTTATTCACTCCCTTGCAGAAGAAGATGAGCAGTTCAGTAGTAAGAAGACTGGGAATCCCAGAGTGCATTTTACTTGTAACTCAGAGGATCACCAAGTACCCAGTTTTATTCCAAAGGATACTGCAATGTACCAAAGGTGAGTCTCCATGTAAACTCGGATCTGGAGACCTCTGGAACCACGTGGCAGAGCTCTGTCATACTCTAGCAGACCTACCAGAGAGCCTGTATTTATGTCAGTGATTATTTGTTGGTCTGTTTGTGGGCACAGGTTCTCACTCTGGCCCAGGCTGTCCCAAAATCATAGTAGTTTTTCCTTCAGCATCTCCAGCAAGTGCTGAGATTACAGGAGTGAGACTCCATACCAGCATATGTAGTTTATCTTGAAAGCATCTTTTCATGTCTATTTTGTTGCCATTTTTTAGTTTTTTAAGACCAGGTTCTACTGCGTACCACAGTCTCCTGCTCAGCCTCCCATATGCTGAGATTATAGGGAAACACAACTGCAAATGTAAGGCCTGTTAAGACTTAGAGCAGATTCAAGTGCAACTTGGGCAGCCAGTGAGTCCCACTGTGGAGGAGGCAAACACTGAGAACAGCTGGAGGCACAGCTGAGTGCTAGTGCTTCCTGGATATGCACAGGGCTGGGCTCACCTCCTGGAATACCAGCTTGTAATGTGAAATCACTACAACTGGGGTATTAGGTAATAGCAAGGAGAGACCGTATATTCATTCTGTTAAAACATTACATGTCCTAAACACTAATTTTGGTAAAGTTGGATTTGGTCAGCATTTCCCACCATTTCTTCTCATGGGTGCTAAAATTGTTACTCTGTGTCATTTAATCTGTATGTAGTAGTTTCCCTCAGTTAATACTTCTCCTAGGCAGTTAGATCAGTTACATTATAGGTTACAAGGCAGCAGCATTAGAGAGTAGTTAGAGATGTAACTGAGGGTGGTTATTCGCCTCTGTGCTCTCTCTCCCTAAAACATTGGTTTCTTTTCTTTTGGAGCATATATTTGCATATCTTCCATAGCATTGAGAATGTCTAACGTCCTTTGGTAGCAGGAAAGGCAGGTGTGTAACTTGATGTGGTGGCTCCAGTGTGAAAGGGTAATAAACAGCAAGGGGAATGTATTGATGCAGACTCCTCCCCTTCTGCTCTGTGTGCAAGGAGCCATTAAAGTAGAATTGGTCTTCTCTCCCAAGACAATGAAGTGGAGCAGGAAGACCTCACCCAGTCCTTGAGCCTGGTGAAGGATGTGATTGGAGCCGTGGACAGCAAAGTAGCAAGTTATGAGAAGAAAGTGCGTCTCGGTGAGATTTACACAAAGACAGATAGCAAGTCGATCATGAGAATGAAGAGTGGGCAGATGTTCGCCAAGGAGGATCTGAGACGGAAGAAGCTGGTGCGGGATGGAAGTGTGTTTCTCAAGAGCGCAACAGGAAGGCTGAAAGGTAAGACTGTCCGTGTCTGTGTGCCTGCAGAGAACAGGAAACATCCAGACACTGTGCAGGGCAACAACAGGAAGTAGACTGTTGGGGAAGACATATTCCCCCAGAGAGGTGTTGAGTGGCCATGGTGAGATTGGGGTCAGAATTGTCTGAGTCAGGGACTGTGAGTCTGTGAGGTTGAGAATTCATCCTTTCCAAAGACCTTCTAAGACTTTGAGAAAGACAAATCTAACTTATTTTAACTAGGCTTGTTATTACGTTATGATATTCGTGGCATTCAGTTTTCTCGAGATCACTGAAGGTTTCTCGTTTGTCTTTATGAGTTCTCGCTTTTCATCAGGCACCTATAGTAATTTGAGGAAGTGGGGGTATTTTTTTTTAACTCATCACTACATCTTACTTTTATGAAGGTGGTCAGTTTTATCAAACCTTGACTGGATAGGCATCCTGCCTATGTGAGTTAACTCCCCAACAGCTGCCAGTATTTCTGCCACAGCCCTAGGCTCAGTGAGCTGAGGATCCGAGCAGGCCTCAGTTGCTCTGTTGTCCCAACAGCACTCGGGTGTCAGAAGGAATACTTCCTTCCTTCTCTGTCTCAGGGACAAGACAGTGCTGATAGGTGTCTGCTGTCAAGTACAAAGTTGCCCTTAGCATGGCTTTAACATGCTTAGGACATAGTAACAGAAGTCCCTGCCAGGCAGCTGCCTTCCAACATACAAGAAAGAGGCACTTCGCTTACCTAGGAAGCGCAAGGCCATGGGTTCGGTCCCCAGCTCCGAAAAAAAAGAACCAAAAAAAAAAAGAAAGAGGCACTTGTTCTCCAGTGTGGTGGGTGCTAGAATAAGAGGAAGGAGAAATGGCAGTAGAGGTAAGGCTTGAAGAATGGAAAGATAGATAACACTGGAGGTTGGGAAAGCATGGAGTTGGGAGGGCTTGGGAACCCAGAGAAAGTTACATCGTCAGGCCTCCCGGACAAACTTCAGAGAGTGATAGGAAATAAGAAACACAAGAAACTGCTGGGACCCGGCTGCCAAGGTGCCCTTCACATGCTCAGGAGCTGGCACTTGATGCTCTCGCTGGTTGTGGGGCATAGAATAGGCTCACAATGAAAGGGTTTCACACAAAAAAGGGGTGAATTCAATGTTACGTTTGGTTTTTTGTTTGCTTGTTTGTTTGTTTTTCAAGGTAACTTTGGGTAGTGTAGAGAGCATTGGAAGTCACATTGGAACTGTGGGAGTATTTCAGAAAACACCTACCAATGCCTGCACAGCAGTGGGGAAAAAAGCATGGATAATTTTTTAAGTGACCCTTGTCATTAGTCAGCAATGTTTCAGATACCCTGTGATAAGCCTAAATTAAAGTATTCCTTTTTCCAGCCCTACTGTTCTGTGGTGGTCTGAGGGCACTAGCCCAAACCCCTCTCCACACCCCCACTTTGAGGCAGTCTTTGAAGCAGGCTGGCAGTTCAAAGATGCCTGCCCTTCTCCCTAGGACCTAACTTTCCGAGAGCTGCTGTATAGAGACTGCGCTCTATACTTCTCCTTTACACAGCAGTTTAGTCTCAAAAGAAAAACAGATAGGTTCCAGCTGCTGGAAGAAAGCCGCGGTCAGACCAATACAGAACAGTAAGTGTCTGCCTAGAATGCCTGCCCTGTGAGAACGTTTGCCGCTCAGTCTTTTTCACATCCCTATGAACTCATGCCAAGAACAGCCAGTACTGTATCGAACACCCTGTTGACGGGCTGGGATTGTTCCTCTCTGATCCATAACATTGCTCATATAAACCTCAGAACCCAACAAAGTGGAAACTATGCTTTTAGAACTTAGTTTGGGCAAATATCTGAATTATTTTAAAGTAAACTTAAAAAAAAAAAAACCTTGTCAACTAACGAGAATACATGGAAGATTACTGTTGTCCAGGCTGCAACTTAGATGTCTTAGCTCCTGTCTGCTGTGTGGCGTTGTAGGGAGTTCCAGTGGCAGATGTTGAAAAAGGGGTGATGGGCTACATAAGTCAACCCACTGTTTCCCAAGGAGCCACTAGCTACGCTTTCCAGAGGAAAAACGGAAAGGATCAGCCTTGTAGCTCTCACCAGCCAGCTAGATGTGCCTAGATGTACGTTTTCCTTGAGGGAGTGAAGGAAATGTCCCTCTGTATGCTGGAGGGCTGGTCACATCATGAGGGTTTAAGCTCCAGGGTCTGGTTAGAGATGTTGAGTAGGCATGGGGTGGTGATAGAACCTCGATCTACTTGAGTGTTAGACGCCGCTGACCCATACACTAGCCCGTTGGTGGCTTTGTGGCCTTGTTTGGTTTTTGTTTGCTCGGTTTTCACCAGGCAGGGTTTCCCTATGTAGCACTGTCTGTCCTGGAATTCACTCAGGCTTCCCTCAAACCCCACCTGACTCTGCCTCCTAAGTGCTGGGATCAAAAGTATCGCCCTGATAGTGTGTGTCATGTTTAACTTATGCAATTTATATTCAACTTAGTTTGACTATGATAGTTTAGACAAAACATGGATTGTTTTGCCCTGAATATTCCTTAAATTAATTTTCTTTGCATATGAAACAATGAGTTTCATTATATTTTAATACTCATACATGGTTGTTTATTCTGTCACTGCCTTCTGCTGGTCCTCCTTCCCAAATAGTCCTCCCTCAGCTTTCATGTCATATATTACAAATAATTAAATTTAGATCTGGAGCGAGAGGAAACTTATTATCTTATCTTTCTTACCTCTCCCATTACACTATTTTGTCCCACACATGGTTTTGTTGTAATGGAGTGGAAGAGAACTGGCTACCAGCAGTAGACGCTGAGCTTGCTTCTACCTACAAAGCTACAACAGTTTGCTGTAGTATGTATGTCTGTGAAAGTGTTCTAATTTCCCTTCCGTTGATGTGATTAAAAACACTCTTACAAAAAGCAACTTATTGGGGAAGAAAGAGTTATTTAGCTTACACTTCCAGGTCACAGTCAGGAGAGGAACTTAAGAAGTGATGGCCCAGAGGTTAAGAGCACTGTCTGCTCTTCCAGAGGTCCTGAGTTCAATTCCCAGCAACCACATGGTGGCTCACAACCATCTATAGTCAGGTCTGGTGCCCTCTTCTGGCCTGCAGGTGCACACATGCAGGCAGAAAGCTGTATGATGTATACATAATAAATAAATAAGTGTTTAAAAAAAAAAAAAGAAATGCTGGGTGTCGATCTGTTCTCTGTCTTGCTCATAGGCTCTTCCTTAGCTAGCTTTGTTACATAGCCTGGGATCATCCAGAAAACTGTACTGCCTGCAGGACTGAGGCCTCCCCCAGCATTTAATGATCAACTATTCCCCCACAGACATAGCCACAGGCCTTCTTTGTCTAGGCAAATTCTCAGTGGAGGCTTTCCTTTCAGACGACTGTAGGCTGTGTCAGTCAACAATTAAAGCTGTCTGGGATGGGATGGCATGGGATAGGATAGGATAGGATGGCTTTAAAATGTCTCTGGCCTGTTTATGAGGAGTAGGAGGTAAGAGAATCTCAGGTATCCCAGACTAATCACAGACTCAGCTGAGGGTCACCTTGAACCCCCCAAGTCCTAGGATTATGGGTATATACACACCTCAGTCTATTTTATGCAGTGCTAGTGACTGAACCCAGTTTTTTATGAATGTGAACCTAATAGTCTTATTCTCTAAGGGGTATGAGAAAGGCTCTGCTTTATCATATGTAAATATTGCTACACATCACTTCTGGGCAGTTTCCTGGCTGCTCTTTCCCATTAATATAATGAGAAATTGGAAAAGATTACAAATTGTGGGCTGTGGGTTTAGCTCTCAGGTAGAGTGGTTACCTGGTGTGCATAGAACCCAGGGTTTCATCTCCCACACTAGAGGAGAGTGCAGAAGACAGAAGAATATTTCATGGAGTATGTTGGTAAAGGTTGCTTGTTATTTATCATTGAAGTTCACCTTTATTCTTTATTTTTAAGATTTATTTATTTATTATATGTAAGTACACTGTAGCTGTCCTCAGAAACACCAGAAGAGTACATCAGATCCCCATTACAGATGGTTGTGAGCCACCATGTGATTGCTGGGAATTAAACTCAGGACCTCTGGAAGGACAGTCAGTGCTCTTAACTGCTGACCCATCTCTCCAGACCCTCACCTTTATTCTTAAAAGTATTTTATACTAAAACTTTGCAGTACAGAGTAATAGCTTAGTTGGCCAGTCACCTTTTGAATGGATTTCTATGCATGTATCAATACCTGAATCAGATTTCTAGAACTAACATAAAAAGCCAGGTGCAGTGATGCATACCTATAACCTGGGTAAGAACGGCATTGATTAGAGACAGGAGGATCCCCAAAACTTACTGACTAGCTTGTCCAATGAAAAATCACAAGTCCTAGCCAGGTTCAGTAAAAGAAACCCTGTTTTAAAAAATAAGGTGAGGGAGGGTTGGGAGGGGAACACCCATAAGGAAGGGGAGGGGGGAGGGGGATGTTTGCCCGGAAACCGGGAAAGGGAATAACACTCGAAATGTATATAAGAAATACTCAAGTTAATAAAAAATAAAAATAAAAAATAAAAAATAAAAAAAATAAAAAAATAAAAAATAAGGTGAAAATTCCTGACCCTATGAATATCATCCCCATCTCCTCTCATACCTGATCCCAGTATAGGGGAATGCCAGGATGGTGAGGTGGGAGTGAGTGGGTGGGAGGGAGGGAAAGCATCCTCATAGAAGCAGGGGCGAAGAGAAAGGGGTGGTTCCAGAGAGGAAACCAGGAAAGGGGATAACATTTGAATGTAAATACATAAAATACCCAATAAACGAAAAAACAGCATTTTTCTCTGTTGAAGAGACTTTTAGTGAATTATAATAAAATGTTTTTTAAAAATTAAGGTAAGAGAGAGTACCCAAAGTCAACTTCTGGGAGACAGACAGACACACATACACACACACACACACACACACACACACACACACACACACACACACGCACACACGCATACACATGCAATACAGATATATCTTTTCAGGACTGATCACTTAACCTTTTCTGAGAGAAGGATTATGAAGTGCCTAAAATGCCTCTAGCACGAAAGCAGTTATTTGCTTTGCCAAGTCACTTTGTACGTTTGAATCCTCTGTTCTATGGGTCAAGTAATGTCCCTTAAAACATCACAGGAAGGTGAAGCTACAGGTGACACAATTTACAAGGTGTGAATTTCTCATTTCTCCATGCACCAATATCGTAAAGAAATTTATATTGTCCATTTTTTATCTGAAATTTATATTCTCTCCTCGTGTTCCTAATAGAAAAAAGCTGGGGTTTCACTGTATGTAATACTATTATTATACTTACTGCTGAAAACAACAATTTCTGAAGATTTGTAAGATGCTAGATAGTATAGTTCATCAAAGATAACAAAATAAGTTTGAGGACTTTAAAGATAGAATAAAACGCCTCTAAATCCCAGTGAGCAGCTCTGAATCCTGCAGAATTGCAGACTGTTGGGGGAGGGTGAGTGATTGCTGAACCTGACTTTATGAAAAGCTTGTCTTTCTCTCTCCCACTTCTACTTTGCAGAGGTTCAAGCAGTTCTTCTCACTGACATTTTAGTTTTCCTTCAAGAAAAAGACCAGAAATACGTATTTGCATCATTGGTAAGCTGGATTCTTACCTTCTTCTGTTGAAATGTCATATTCAGACCAGCTAGGTTGAGTATAAAGTTTGGCCAGCCTGCATTGTTATGTCTGTCATATGGCTGTGGCTCACCTTGTCACTGAAAACCACATGACTCACAGCAGATGACTCCTCTGAATAATTTCTTACGTGCTCCTGTGATGCTTTTTGTTATTACTCCTTTCCACTGCAAAGTTATTTTATGTTCCTTCATTCTTTTTGAATGCCCTGAACACTTAGTGATTTGGTCACAATAGAAATCTATTTGTGGAATGTGTCTCCAGAATCATCATTCAGAAGACAGAGCTTGTACAAAATTGAGTAGAATGGTGAAATGCTTGTCTGAAAGCTGGGGGAGTTTTTAAAGAAGGGTTAAAGTGATTTTATTTTGTTCACTGTCATATGCATTTAAAGGTGTCGGATTTTACTTTAAGTCTGAGCTGTCCTCAAGAGCTAGTGTACCGTATGCATGTCTTATGTTTGCGTCCCTGCTCTGTCCAGGACCACAAGTCAACAGTGATCTCCTTAAAGAAACTGATTGTAAGAGAAGTTGCCCATGAGGAGAAAGGCCTGTTCCTCATCAGTATGGGGGTGAAAGATCCAGAGATGGTGGAGGTCCATGCAAGCTCCAGAGAGGAGCGGAATAGCTGGATTCAGATCATTCAGGACACAATCAACTCCTTGTAAGTGCGACACCGGCCTTTCCACTCTTCCCGTACCTCCATGTAACTTCCTGAAGACACCCAGTGACCACGAGCTGACATCATAGGCATCTTGTTTGGTTGGTTGGTTGTTTGTTTCATCCGGCTTTATTTCGATGTCAGGAACAGAGATGAAGATGAAGGGATTCCCAGTGAGAATGAAGAAGAAAAGAGATTGTTGGATACCAAAGCCCGGGAGTTAAAAGGTAAAAAGTTGGAACAGCAGTAAGAACAGTCTAGTGGGTCTGGAGAGGTGCCTCCATGGTTACGAACACAGTTGCATTTGCAGAGGATCTGGATTCACCTCTGAGCACTAAATGGCTATTCACAGCTATCTGTAACTTCAGGGGAGTTACAGACAGATGTGAGGTACAGACATACATGCAGGCAAAATACACACACACACACACACACACACACACAGAGGAACAATCATCCCAGCCCTAGGAAGGTGTTTGGGCTTTTGGACACAGGTGACTTTGTTTATGCCGTGTCATAGAGAACTTGCCATGCTGGGAGTTCTCCAGTGAGTCTGCTCTCCTTTCCCATGCCCTGGCCTTCCTGGCTGTTACTCTCACAGATGCACTGGGCTCCACTGTTGGAGGAGTGCTCAGTTACCCACAGTGTGTCATATAGTCTTGTCTGCCTCCCACTGGATAGATGACACAGTCGAAGGCCTCAAAGGCCAGACATCCAGGGCTTAATGACTGAGCCAGAATCTTACCCCTCTGTTTTCTGTTTGTTGCGAGACAAGTCTCGATAAGTAATCCTGTCTGGCCTTGAATTCTGGACCCTGCATTCTCAGCTCTAGAGTTCTGATACTACACTTTCTCTCGTTAAACAGTAGAGCCTGGTAGTCTTCTTGTTTTACTATATATTAGTTAAGTTTTTTAAAAACTACTTTGTGTAGAAATAAGGCCAGGAGTTAAGTGAACAAAGTTTAGTAACGCCAAGGACAGGAGAGGAGAAGAAATGGTTGGTTACGGTTACCTTTAGACCCCCGTAATATCAAGTCTGTTTGCCTGTAATTAGGATGACAAGGATGAAATCTGCCTTAACATTTGTTGTGCAGTTGCTTAGATGGAACCACTACTCAAATAGTATATGAATGAGTGACAAGCCACAGACTGGTCTGGTGGGCCATATAAAATATGTGGCATATGCTCATTCTGCCTCTGTAAGTCTCACAAAACCTGCTGCATAAATTACATCTGGAAAAAAATTACCTTGCTTCCAAAGGATAGATACATGGAAAAGAACGTAATCTGTCTGCCAGGAGTGGTGGTCTAAAGGGTCAGTGATGGTCTAAAAGGCAAGCGATGGGAACTGAGACCTCAAAGGGAACAAACAGGGTGCTACACTCTTAATGTAACTGTTTTCAACCGTTTTAGGAGAATTGCTTGAGGAAGTAGATGTGCTTCTGGAAATGGACCACTTAGAAAATCCATAGGATAAGTTAGTGAGAGATGAGTAGGTAAGCAGACGGATGAAGAAATAAGATTAATTAATCAAAATGCTACTTCCAGCCTCAACCAGAGATGTATGTCTGTTCAAGATGCTGAGAATGAGTTCGTGACAATTGAGTGCTCAGTCCTAAGCACGACATTTACACCACTCTGTCTGAGGCTCTGGGAGCATGGTGGTGGGAAAGGAGCTGGAAAAAATGCAAGAGCTCCAGGACAGGGAGAAGGGCTATGAATGTTGGCTGCTGGACGTGCCACAGAGGCTACAGTCGCACTCCACAGCACCTATGGATGCCTGCAGTGGGCCCCGGGAGTAAAGCAGGGATAGGGGCTCTACCCCTCCCTGCTGATGGAATTGGGAGGAGGGGCCCCCATTGAGGAGTTCATCAGACTCCAGTGAGTTCCAAACCCATGGTCACAATGGTGATCATAGTTAAACTCAGTCACAAAAGAATAAAAGAGCAAAGTCAAGGCTGTAGGAATCCCAATGACTTATGATCAGATAGTAGAGGTAGGAAAGAAATTAGGGTAAAGGAATACACTTTATACATTTATGAAATTGCCAAAGAACAAATTTAAAAAAAAAAAAACTAGACAACTGTATGTGAGTAATGGGACAGAATAGACAAAGATAGCACTTTACCAAGCTGGCTAACCTGGGAGATACAGTGCTAGGAATAAACCGTAAACTGGAGGTGAATCGGCTGGAAGATTAATTTCTGCTGTCCTGATGGTACCCTCTTTTTGGTTGAGATGCTCACGTGATAGTGGTCTGACCTTCAGAAAATACAGCAGGTTTAAGGGTTCTGGGGATTATCAGCATACAGGAGGCAGCTGAAAGAGAATGCAAGCCCCAGCAGAAAAGTGTGTAGGGTATATAGGGCAGTCCAGCTGTGCCATCCCATTGCAGATAGAGGACTCATAAAATGCCCTGTGGAAGAAACTGATAGCCGCAGGGCAGCACAGGTGGAATGTTTCAGAAAGAGGGAATAAATATTGGTGCAGGAAAAGACCTAAGATGGATTAACTCTTTAGATTCTGTAGTTGAAGCAGTTGCAGGAACTTGGCACCAGTGCGAGACTGTAGCGAAGAGAGAAACAGTCAGGAAAGGAGCAGAGACAAAGTGTAGAGCAGTTGCATCAGAAATGCCGCCTCACAGGACAGAACCGGTGGTGGGCAGCTTTACAAAATACAGAGGCAATACTGTGCTCAGGATGGGATGCGTTTCCTGTGGTGGCCCTTCCCTCATATACCACCATACACCACAAGGTGGCGCTCATCTCTCGGTCATCTTGTGCTCTACGACTCCAGACAAGTTACGTGGTTTCTCCATTTGTCCTGCAGAACAACTTCAGCAGAAGGACCAGCAGATCCTCCTCTTGCTGGAAGAGAAGGAGATGATTTTCCGGGACATGACTGAGTGCAGCACTCCCTTACCTGAGGATTGCTCCCCAACACACAGCCCGAGAATGCTCTTCCGCTCCAACACAGAGGAGGCTCTCAAAGGAGGACCGCTGATGAAAAGTGCAATCAGCGAAGGTAGTTTACACACAGCACCAGCCCCTCCGTATGTCCCCTATCAGTGTTAATAGATAAAGCACCAGTACAGAAACTTCGCAGTATCAGTGTAGTGAAGTGTCAAGTAAACGTTATCCTAATAACCACTGCACAAGCTAAGAAATAAAAGGTGTCAGATCCCCTGAAAGCCTTTGCATTTCCCCATCATACTTAACTTCCTGCTGTCAGGAGCAGCTTCCCCAATCCCTTAAATATTTCCCCTTCTTCCTGTCTTTATTTTTTTAAGTAAGGTTAAGGTATTTACTGTGCACATGTGTGGGAATACACATCCCGAGATGTACACATGAAAGTAAGAGGACAGCTTGGGGAGTCTGTTCTCGCCACCGCGTATATCCCAGAGATCAAACTTAGGTCATCAGGCATGGCCCCATGGTAAATGCCTTGACCTGCTGTCTTAGTTAGGGTTACTATTGCTGTGAGGAAACACCATGATCAAAAGCAAGCTGGGGAGGAGAGGGTTTGTCTGGTTTACACTTCGATATCACCACTCATCCTCATAGGAAGTCAGGGCAGGAGCCTGGAGGCAGGAGCTGATGCAGAAGCCACCAAGGGGTGCTGCTTGGTGGCTTGCCCACAGCCCGATCTCATGGAGGCATCTTCTCAATTTAGGGGCCCTCCTCTCAAAAAAGTCTAGTTTGTGTCAAGTTGGCATAAAACTGTCATTGCATGTCTGCTGAGCCGTCTACAAGCCCCATCCCCATGCTTGCCCTGTACTTCATCCTTGGCGTAGCTGAGCTTTTTGAGCCGTGGGTTGGATTTTTCCATATGGCCCTTCTGTCCTCTAGATCCTTCGATCACAGCTGGTTTCAGAAGCGGAGTTATTCAGACTTGATTAGTTTGATAATGTACGTTCCTGTGGTACTGTTTCTTTCCCAGGGAAGCGAGCATCAGGCCCTAGGTAGTCCTTTTTCTTCAGAATTGGAATTATGGGATAAAGGGCTGAATGCTGCAGGGGAAGGCTGTCCTCCTTTGTCTGCCAGTTTTCAAGATAATAGACTTGTTTGTGTGAGTCCTCTGCCAGGACCTGCACTACGTTGTACACATGTCACGAGGCTGCAGTTGTAGCTCAGAGGTAGAGCTCTGCATGCGCAAGGGACCTTGTGATCAGTCCCCAGCCCCAAATAACCTTACTGTGGGTTCATGGGTTCTAGATCTCTGAGCAGTTCCCAACCTCATTTAAAGTTCAGTGTCCCCCACTCCTATGTCTTCTAAGTCTGTGGCATGGCCACAGTACAGAGCTTGCTTCCTGGAGTTAAGGGATCCTTGGTTGTTTGGTGATCCATTCATTCCTTCAAGACTTCTGGTCCCCTTTAGTGAAAAATGTTTTAAGATCACAGTCTAGGCACCAGGGATAATATAATGGCTGCTGTGAGGTTTTTAGTCCTTACTGTGCTGTCCTTTTCAGTGGATTGAGCTAGAGCGTGTGGAGGTAGCTGATTGAACTACACATTACAGGTTGCCTTTTTTATTTTTAGAACCTTATCACTTACCTATGCTTGTCTCCTTTCCACATGTGGATAGCCTTTCTCAGGGATGCCCGTAATCTATTGGCTCGATAAGATGCCTTAGTTTAGGTAAAGGCGCTTTGCTGTAAAGCCTAATGACCTGAATTTAATTCCCAGAAGCCACATACTAAAAGGGGCCTCCACACTGTCTCCCCCCTCCTACACACACACACACACAGAGACAAAGAGAGAGAGAGAGAGAGAGAGAGAGAGAGAGAGAGAGAGAGAGAGAGAGAGAGAGAAAGAAAGAGAGAGAGATGTTTTTAATTAAAAATACATTTAAAGGCATATCCTTTATCAATGTCCCAGTCATGCTTTAACACTGGTGCTAGTATAAGAGTGATACTGGTATTCTTACCAACAGTTCTTATATTGGATATCTCCCGTATCCATCCCTTCTCAAGTACTTACACGTGGGTCTGTAACCATGCATGTGCACGCTGCTCCTAGCCTGACGCATAGTTTAGGCACATGCTTATAGAACCCCATGTTTAGGTCAGTGTCCTCAAAGGCCCATCAAAATAATATTTCTGACTCCATTATTGATTTCAAAGGATCTTCTGGATATGAAATCTTTAGCTAGTATTTTCATACCTGAGTATATTAATTACTCTCAGGTCACATCGTTTTTCCCATCATGCTCAGGGGCTGGTAACAGTTTCACTTTCTCCATATAAGTCACATGTTTCTTGCCTAGATGACCAAAGGGTGTTTTTTCAGTCCAAAGCTTTTATAAAGTATGCCATATGGTCCTTGTGGGGATTGCTGTCTGTTTAATAATATGGTTACAGATATCTGCAACTTCAGGAACACGTTCTTGAGTTGTAGTTCTCTGTATCCTCTCTGCTCTCTCTTTGGGTTTTTTTTGTTTGTTTGTTTGTTTGTTTTGGTTTTTTTGTTTTGTTTTTTCTTCAAGGTAGTTTGTTCCTTTCTTGCCTAGGATCAATATTTGTCACTTTTAATAATCCTTCACCTGTGTGCCATCTTCTGTGGGTACATTGCTCTTACAGGCTAATTCAGCTTTCCTTTCTGTGATTATTTTTCCTGCCAGCTCTGAGTTTGACTTGTCTACCTTCCTAGTTTCTTTCCTTTGTTTTTCTGTTTTGTTTTCAGCTTAGGCCTTGTTCCGAGACCATGCTGGCCTGTCTACGTGTTGCCGCCTCGGGCTCCTAAGCTGAGCTAGCAGAGCTGCTGCCACACCAGTTTGGTTTTCTGTTTTGACTTATGTGCTTTTGTGCTTTGCGTCATGTCCTCAATGTTTATCTAGTTTATTCAATGGAAACATCTTCCTGGTGTATTCTAATTATCTACAGATATTCCTGTTTTCTGCCTCTTCTTTATATGAGATTTGACTTCAGATCATTTTTTTCCTTGAAATTTTTACTTTCTATAATATTTCTTGCTGGGCTTTGGGTCAAACTCAAATTCCAGCATTCAGGAGGCAGAGGCAGGTGGATCTCTATGAATTCAAGGTCAGCCTAGTCTACATAGTAAGACCCTGTTTCCCAAAAATACTAAACATCTATTTTTCTATTATTATTGTTTTTAATACATTATTAAAATTTTGATGCTTGTTAAGATTTTTCTTTGTGCCTCTGATTCCCTCTGGCCCTCCTTTCTGGTCCACCCCTTTTGTTCCTGTTCACTGCTCTCTAGCTTCTCCACGGGCCTGGCCGAGGGACGATCTCCAGTTAACAGTTAAGGGTTGCACTGGAAGATGCCAAATCTTAGGGTGTTTTGTCCCTGGAGTCTACCTGCTGTCAGAGGAGCAAACCCAGCCTGTTTTACTTGCTGTTCTCAAACTGGCTCACTTCTTCAGTCCTTTTAGCTACCTTGAAACCACTCCAGAAACTATTCTCCTCACAGTAAATTGCTCTGCCTTCCTGTCCCCTTACAGATGTGTCAGGCCCGAGGTAGTAGAGGTGACATTTGTCTCTCGGTTTCCAGTAGAGCCCAACTAAAGCTGTGTGGTGCCCCATGCTTTGGGGTTTCCTGATCCAGTCTGATCCAGTCTGTTGCCATAATATCGTTTCCTCTTGGTGGGAGAAAGGTAGATAACCCAGCTGAGTGTTTTGTTGGCTTTTTTCCAGTGGAAATCCTTCAGGGGTTGGTGAGTGGAAGCCTTGGTGGCACACTTGGGCAGCCCATCAGCAGCCCTGTTGAGCAGGAAGTCATGGCTGGGCCCATTTCTTTGCCCCGGAGAGCAGAGACCTTTGGAGGATTTGACTGTCATCAGCTGAATGCTTCCAAAGGTAAGCCATCCAGCATTCCTTTGTAGTTCGCACTGATAGCTCTGTCCTCTGTCCCTTCGTCAGTAACTGTCTTTACGAGAGTCTTCAGCACGCAGGGATTCATCATGTTCTCCTGGGACTGTAAGCTTCTCGTCGTTGTTCCTCAGCTAAGCCAACTCTAGCCAGAGGCCTTGAGCATCTCTAATCTGAAAAGTTCAAGTCCAAACTGCTGCAGAGTCCAAAACTTGCTGACAGGTCACAGTTGGGAACTCCACACTTGAAAAGTTTCAGTAGGGGTTGGGGATTTAGCTCAGTGGTAGAACACTTGAGGCCCTGGGTTCAGTCCCCAGCTCCGAAAAAAAAGAAAAACAACAAAAAAAAGTTTCAGTAGGGACACAGCATGCTCAAAATATTGTATACCGCCATCTCTGGGCACTGTGTTAAGGTTTGTATGAGTCCGCCAGTAACTCTGTGTCTGGACCAAAGTCCCATCTTCCACATGTTTCCTTATTACTTGTGTTCAAAAATCCTTACCCTCTGACTCTCTGGCCCCAAGCATCAAGTAAGGGTTGCTAAGCTGTGCTTGTGCTTTGTTTGGGATTTCATTTTCCTGCTTCTCCATTAGTGAAGCTGTGAATAATGGCTATGCTACTGAGTGGCTTCCTGGTCTTTTTTTATTTTCAATATTAATAGGATTCGGAATTATTAATGCCCCTAAACTCTATTGTTTTCTTGGCTCACCTTGCCTACAACTTTAAGCATATCTGTTTGTTTGTTTTTTTTATTTAGGAGGTGAGAAAGAAGAGGGTGATGATGGCCAAGATCTTAGGAGAACAGAATCTGATAGTGGCCTGAAAAAGGTATGAGTTTCAGACCCATGAACCTGTGGGCACCTCCTTTCAGTTCATTACCTTTTGAAAAATTTCCTCTTGATCTGCCTCAGATATTGGGTTACCACTCAATGAAATTCTACTGATTACTAGGGAAAGTGCATTCTTAGAGCAAACCATACAATTGAGAGGCCCATATTAATTAGGCCCCCTGGCTTAGACTGTTCTTTTCACCCAATTCCACTCTGCCTTAGCAGGACCAGCTCCATTAAATGGCTTGCTCGGTGACTACAAACCATCTTGACCCTATAATGGGTTTTTTTTTTTTTTTTTAGTTAAAAACCAGTTCAACTTCTCTTCATGCCCTCTGTGGGGATACTGTGGTAGAAAAGAAGGAAAGCCAGAAGTACAATGTAACTTTTTAGTTATATTGAGTATAGTTTTTACATCAAAATTTTCGTTTGTTTTTTTATGCATTTTTTTGTTGTTTTATAGGGTGGAAATGCTAACCTGGTATTTATGCTTAAAAGAAACAGTGAGGTAAGGATTCTATGAGCGGTTTTAGAATATTTATTGGATTAAGAATACTTTTGTTTTCCCATTATATGTATCTTATAGCTAATAAAATGAGTAACTGAGAGTATAGTTGTCCATCTCTTGGCTTAAGCCACTGTCCTGATGTTTTGCCAGAACGTTATATCCTATGAATGAAGAACTCTCTGATTGACTCTTCTATTTTACCTTTTTTGTTTTGTTTTGTTTCTTGGTTGGTTGGTTGGTTGGTTGGTTGGTTGGTTGGTTGGTTGGTTGATATTTTTGTTGGGTTGGGTTGGGATGGGATGGGTTGGGTTAGTGGGGTTTGTTGAGACAGAGTCTCATTATGTAGCTCTAGCTGTTCTGGAATTCACTGTGACCTCAGAGATCTGCCCTCCTCTGCCTCCTGAATACTGGGATTAAAGGTTGTGTGCCACCGCTGAAAGGAAAGGAAGATTTTCTTTTCTTCTGATGCCTTTTGCTTTTGTCCAACCTTGTCTTTACAAGAGCTGGGGAGCCCCCCTAGCATCAGTCAGTGCCCACTAGGTAGAATTTGTAGCAGCTTTTCCTGTAATACAGAAATCCTAGGGGCCACGAGTCTGGAGTATGGGGGTTAAATTTGAAGCGAATTCTCTCAGTAAGTTCTTATCCTAGCTGACTTTGCCTCTTGCAACCCTTCCTTTCCTGCAAGAGAGCCTGGTGGCCTGGGGTGGGCTGTGTGCCGCCCCTTGCCTCCCTGGAGCCTGCTGTCACTAAGCCCCGCCCCAGAGGCCTGTCGGAATCAGTTTCAGGGTCGCTGCTGTCTTCCCGACAAGTGCTGGTGCTGAGCCTTGCATCTGTGTGTTCTGCACACTTGAACCCATGCCTTTTTAGGGTGTTTTTCAAAGCTATTCCTTGTCTTTCCTTCTTTCTTGTTGTTGCATTTATTATATTATCTTAAACCCCTGAGAGTTTTGTTTTGAAATTGTGAACTACTTCCTCCTCCCCTTGCTCCCTGCAAAAATCCAGAGGATGTTGTTTTGTTTGTTGCTTGAGGAGTTTGCTGAAGGACTGCCGTGCTATAACCTGGGCCAAGGCCCTGTGGGCTGCTGCTCCTCTCTGAATCTGTCTCAGGGGCAGGGCTTGGTGACAGCAGGCTCCAGGGAGACAAGGAGCAACACACACCTCACCCCAGGATCTGATTTCCCCACAGGGAGGACACCAGGCTGTCTTGCAGGAAAGGAAGTTCTCTGTGTTTAGGGAAGGAGTCTGGTGGGAAATAGTGTGTCTGGCTTTCACCCTGTGACAGCCAGCTGCAGTCAGCAGGTTTTTGTGCCCCCTGTTATAATGTGAGCGATAAGAAAGGTTTCTCGGAAGGAAGCTTAAGTATTATAAAAAGAAAAATGTGAAGACTAATAACATAAGTCATCTAAATCCAGGCATCATTGAAGAGCAATGACTGTTATATCTTCCCAAGTTAGACCGTCCAGAGGTCTCTCAATGCCCCAGTGCCATTTTCCCAAGGCACAGTAGCAAGGCCTGCTGAGGGACAGGTGCATCCTAATTACTTCTGTCCCGTCCTACAGTTGAATTGAATCTGTCTGGTGGTTAATCCTTCTCTACTTCTTTTGCACATTGCATTTGTTACACAGCTCTTCTGTTCTCCCTGCCATGCCTTATTACTGCATGACATGGGGTAGTGTATCCAGCCAGGCACCTCTGTCCTCGGTTCTCTGTGCAGCATTGAGGGCTACCATCTTTAAATTGGCACTTGGTTGGCTTGATAGTTTCAGATAACATTTTTTGATTTGTGTACCTGTACAATGTGGTTTGAAGCCAGAGCCTCAAGCATTGAGGTATACTTCTAGCCCCTGAATACTTTTTAATGTTTTATGTAATTGGCTATTTGTATTTCTTTTATAAATTGATAATTTGTGTTTCTGAACTATATTTCTTATTTTCCCTTTTATTTTCTTCTAGGTCTTTTATGGGATTTTTTTCCTTTTTATTATTTTGTTGTCAGGGGTTTTTTATTATTATTTATTTATTTATTTTATGTATGTGAGTACACTGTAGCTATCTCCAGACACACCAGAAGAGGGCATCGGATCCCATTACAGATGGTTGTGAGCCACCATGTGGGTTGTTGGGATTTGAACTCCGGACCTTTAGAAGAGCAGTCAGTGCTCTTAACACTGAGCCATCTCTCCAGCCCCCTTTCTTATTATTTTACTGTATATGTGTGGAAGCTTTGCCTACATGTAAGTTTGTGAACTACTTGCAACTACCTACATGTAGTACCTGCATAGGCCAGCAGAGGGCAGTGTATCCCTGAACCGAGTTACTCAGTTGCGAGCTGTCATGTGGGCATTTGGAATAGAGCCCAGGTCCTCTGGAAGAGCAGCCAATGCTCTAAAGAGCCATCTCTCCAGCTCTTACACTTGTAATTTCAATGGGCTACATTGTATTTTGGTGAAGTTTATGTATGAGCCAAGGTTGCTAACTTTTTAAGTTTTCCAGAAATGACAGTTTTCTTAGAGAAGTTAATTGAACATGTTTCCTTTGGCTTTGATCATTCATAAAATTAATATAAATTTTAAGGGAATTTTTTTAACTTTGGCTAAGTACTATTTTTATGTTAATCATTTTATGAAGTGGAAGCTTTGTGTAGTACCTTTTATAGGGGAATACACATGTGCACATGCACATATCATTAATCTTGGCTGCTTGCACTCAGTTACTCTTGGTTCTTTCAGTTTTCAAAGATTTCGTTAAAATGTAATTTGTGTTGTGTTCTAACGATGTGACCATGTGATGTGGTAGATTCGGGCGCTCAGAAACACTGAAATGAATGTTTATTCCTTTGCTAGCAGGTTGTCCAGAGCATTGTGCACCTCCACGAGCTCCTTACCATGCTGCAGGTATGTGTGCCATCTCCAGCTATATGCTTGCTCCTTTGAGAACACAGCCCAGACATTCTGTCGGCCTCAGTCTCTGGGGCTTGTGAGTTTTGTGTTGATAAATAAGCCTATGAAGATAGGCTTCCAATTAAGGAAATGAAGACATTATGGCGTGTGGGGCCTTCCTTCCCCGGAGGCTGTCTCACCTTAGAAAGCCCTTCCTTATTCCTCTCTGGTATTTGTATAGAGTGGCTCTCAGGCACTTCAGTACTTCCCAGGGACAGTCCTTATTCTGTTCCCTTTCTTTCCTGAAGAGTTTACCTGTCTCCTTCCTACCTTCTCCCTCCTATACAACACACACACACTCATCCCACCCCATAGTATCACGAGTTTCAGGAAACGTATGCCTATGACTAATGAGGTGGTTCAGCAGGGTAACATGCCTGCCTTGACAACCTCAGCCCATTCCTCAAGACCCACATGGTAGAAGGAGAGATCTGACTCCCACTCGTTGTCCTCTGACCTCCACATGCTACCTTTGGCACATGCATGCTTGCACATACTAGATAAATTGAAATATAAAGACCAAACCCTTAAAACATACGGGGAGAGTCATTCTGTCCCAGTGCTCCTAGAGTGGGGTCAGGGCGGGACCTGGAGGTTGCTTTTCTCCTAGACCTCCATTCCATGACTGTTCCCTATGCCATGACAGGGTGTTGTGCTACAACAAGACAGCTACATTGAGGACCAGAAGCTGGTGCTGACAGAGAAGGTACTCACAAGGAGTGCATCCCGCCCCAGCTCTCTCATTGAGCAGGAGAAGCAGCGGAGCCTGGAGAAGCAGCGCCAGGACCTGGCCAACCTGCAGAAGCAGCAGGCACAGCACCTGGAGGAAAAGCGACGACGTGAACGTGAGTGGGAGGCCCGTGAGCTGGAGCTTCGAGACCGAGAGGCCAAGCTGGCTGAGCGGGAAGAGACAGTCCGTCGTAGGCAGCAGGACCTGGAGAGGGACCGCGAAGAGCTCCAGCAGAAGAAGGGCACTTACCAGTGTGATCTAGAGAGACTACGGGCTGCCCAGAAACAGCTGGAACGGGAGCAGGAACAACTGAAGAGGGATGCAGAGCGGCTCAGCCAGAGGCAGATGGAGCAGGACCTTTGCCAGGTACCCAAGAGCCTGTGCTAGGCCACGAGACAGGGAGGAGAGGGCTTCTACTGTGAAGACCAGATAGTGATGGAGGGCGACTATAGGCATCCTTCCCTGAGAGTCACATGAAAGTAATCAGAAGAGAAATCTGTGCTGAACGCAGCTTTGCTTTACCCTGGACTCAGGGAGGAGATGAGTCTCACTCCAGGAGATTGAGGAGGGTGGCAGAGATGTTGGGAGTATAGCACAGAGAAGGTAATGGAAGCCTGAGAGTGGCCTTGTCCTGTGTAGCACATGGTAAGTCAGGCATGTGTCGCTACAAACAGAAAGCATAGCGAGGAGAAATGGCCCTTGACCGACATGCCTGCCAGGAGTCAGCAGTGAGTAGCTCTGCTACAAGATAAAGGGTCTGTTCAGAGGATCAGCAGGGGTCAGTGACATGGAAGAGCCCAGCAAGCGGTAGAAGGTGGTCACCTCTCTTGTGCACAGATGATGTATCTTGGGCAAGGAACTCTAGTCAGCTGCACTCTGTATAATGCCTGAATTGTTTGATGCTGTTGCACTCTCTCTTTTCTGTGCAGCTGCTGCTTGTTCAGGAAGGCTCTCTGTCATTGAATATGCTGCCTCTGATGTTACTGTAAATGGGATAATCTGATTGCCCCAGGAACATGGACCCTGGAAGTAGATAAATGGCTTGGGAGTGTGCACATCTCACTGTCTTTTAAAACTGTGCTCATACTGCCCTTTAATTGACCTTGGACAATGAAAGAAAACTGAAGTGATGCCTCCCACAGTCAGGGACAATGTGCCTTCAGGAGAGCCTCTCAAACACTGAGCTAGGAGCAGGTGGCTCTGTGGCATTTACCATCAGAAGGGTGGATCCACTCAGTCCTACTAAGATCAGCAGGACTTTGACAAGGGTGGGGTGTTACTGTCAGTTCTTTAGAATGTACCACCAAGATGCTGGTGGCTTCTGGTTTAAATGCCTTCTCTTGTACATGTGCAGGTTTCAAATAAACATGGCAGACTGATGCGGGTCCCGTCCTTCTTGCCCAATTCGGATGAGTTCTCCTTGCTGTCTACACCTTCTATAACCAAATCGGGCTCACTGGACTCAGAACTCTCAGTGTCTCCTAAAAGGAACAGCATCTCTCGGACACAGAAAGATAAGGGGCCTTTCCATATACTGAGCTCAGCCAGCCAAACAAAAGTACCAGAGGGGCAGAGCCAGGCCCCGTCCAGCACCTCCACTTCCACCCGACTCTTTGGATTATCTAAGCCAAAGGAAAAGAAGGAGAAGAAAAAGAAGAGCAAAGGAAGCCGCACTCAGCCTGGTGGTGAGTTGTCAGAAAGGGTGGTGATGGGCTGAAAAAACCCACAATTCAAGTGTACAGCGGTCAAGCTGGCTACTGCCCACCAAGCCTGCTTGCCAAGAATGCTTGTTCAGGGATCTCAGAGATGACCCATGTGGTAAAGTAGTTGCCATTCAAGCATAAGGACCTGAATTCTCTCTCCAGAGATGGGAGACAGAGGCAGGAGGATCCATCAGCTCACCCACAAGTGAGTGTGCATTGGTGAGCTCCGGCTCAGTGAGAGAGCCTGACTCCAGAATAACAGTAGGCCTCTGGCATCCCTGCACAGGGGACTCGTGGAAAACATGCTTGTGCAAGGGCTGGACAGATGCCTGAGGCAGAGTACCACCCTTACAGGTCATTCCAGCCCTCACTGCTGTGCTAGGCCTAGGAAAGCAATGACAGCAGCAAGCCTGGGTGTTGAGCCTTTAGATGGAGGAGTCTCTAACTTCTCATGTCCCCAGGAGAAGTTAGAAACTGCAGCTGAGAGCTCCTCTAACGGAGCTCATGGAGCCTCCCTGTTTGTACTTCACATTGTCCTGGGTCCTGTGCTGTGCCTTCACATTAGGACTGAGCGCTCTCTTCTGTGTGGGAGGGAGATTTCTGTTTCTTAGGCCTAGTCACAAACATGAACACTAGTATGTGCCAAGAACCCCAGTTACGTGTTGCAGCATAGAAACCTGTAGGAAGTGACGTCAGAAGGGCCTTATTCTTACTCTTGGTTTCACGGTTGCAGATGGTCCTGCTCCAGAAGTACCAGCAGAGGGTGAAGAGATCTTCTGTTGACCCATTTCCTCTGCCAGGGCAGCTGCCTTCCAACCCTGACCTGACAGTGGAGCTGCCGGGGCACTCCTGCTGCCCCTGTGCACAAGTCTCTTACACTGGACGCCCACTGCCCCTCAGCGTCCAGTCCTCCTGAGCTACCCCAGGTCCTGGACAAGAAGGAGCAGCACCTGTGTGGGGGGTGGGGACGGACACTCAGACTCCACTTCAGCTGTAACCCGTGACTGCCCAGGGCTTGGGTGGGCCTGGCCTCACTCAGGTGTTACACTGAAGGTAGTGACCCTAGAAGTATAGAAGAGTTTGAGACATGTCGGGATTTCCCAAAAGCTCAGAGGGTTTTTCCAAATGAGGTCTGCAGCTCTGCCTTGTATTTGGGGGAATCCAACCAGAGTCAAGGAGCAGATAGTGCCAACTTTGTGTACAGTGACCGTCTTCATGGACACATGGAGCACACAGCTGTGTACACAGTTCTTCTCAAACATCAGGAGAGCTTAGCCCAAGGGCAAGCATCTACTGACCAGGTGGCACCCTGTGGTCCTCTGAGACTGGGTCCCTTGAAATGGTCCCTGTGCACACACCACCCATCTCTGTATGTATTCCTCATTTCCTTTCAGGAAGAACAACAAACACTTGTGAAACAGCAAGAGGCCTGATGTGCACGGACGAGCATAGTCTGCAGTGCCTGTATCTTCTCCACACTCTAGGCTGAGCTCTCTGACTTCATAATCAGATCAGGAAGAAATATACTGCCTGCCCTAGATGCCTGTCTACATGCTCTGGGCACAAAGGAAGTAGAGGGGACTCTTCACCACTGTCCCCAGTATGACATTTTCTAGTTGTTACTGGACCTCGCTATGGGAAAGTGTGTAGCCTGTTAATGCTCCCAGCCACCTGCCTGGGTCTCGCCCTGAGGCTTCTCTGGGATTACTGACGAAAAGTAGGTTCCAGTTCAGGAGTTAAGTCTTTCTAGTGGTTTTGCCAATACCAAGAAGGGAGCTGGCCCTGAGGCATGGCTGTGTGCACGCCCCTCAGCCACAGGTCCTCCTCACATACGGTTTTCAGATGCAGTTTGCTTGGTTGCGCTCTTCTTACCCTTGAAGCTGTCAAGTGCTGCTTGTCTCTCCTCTCGCCCTCTGTCTCCATGCGTTGATCTGTGCATGCTTGAGGCCTTCACCAGCTCGTGTGTGCAGGACAGTTCATTGGTAATGTTCCCTCCAAGGCTCGTTTACTCCCCGGGAGGGACACACTAAGGTCTGGGCTTCACACGTGGCCTTCAGTTCCTGGTTTTGCCCTCAGAAGCGTTGTGCAGAAACAAACCTGTAACTTGGTGCTTGTTGATGACCTGCGAGCTGGTCTTGCAGGGACAGATCTTTCAGTTTACTTGGAAGAGTCCTGGTTTAAATTTTTTAGCCTAAATTTGTTTTATTTATTTTGTGTTTGTGTTTTATTTTATTCTGAAAGTGAACCAGTACTGGCCCAGCAGTTTAAACCATCTTTTCAGTACAGAAAATGAAATGTCTCCGCAAGTGCATGAAGGTCCTGAGGGAAACTGAGGTTAGATGGGAGCTGCGCCCTTCTGTCCCATGCCCATTTTTTTTTATAAGGAACGTTTGTTCTTTTTTGGAGATTTTTAAAGTTGCCCCATTGGCTACTTTTACCTCTCTTTGACAAGGTTGGTTTGGCTCTTTAAAGCTGGGTGGGGTTTTGTTTCGTTGGTTGGGTGTTTCTTTTTCTACTAAAACTATGGTGTATACTTCCCTCAAGCACCTTAACAGCAAGAAGTTAGTCACTTCCTTCTCCAAGTCCAGCTATGACTTCTCCAGCTGTCACAGTAGAGCCTGCTGTGCCTCAGTGCACCACAGGGTTTGGCTGGTTGGCCTTGTCCCTGCCTCTGAACAGCCTCTTCAGGGGGAATGTGCCCTTCCTTCCACAGCCAAGCACTTCCACTTAGGGGAAGAGCCTGACTCCCACCTAGATCTGACAGAAAATCAAACCAAGTCCTGCCCTCCTCCCTGTGCAGGAGGCCAGTGACCGCCTCCAGGTTCACTCTGACCCACACAGTGAGCCACTGTGCAACCTAGGATGGCCTGCCCCAGTTCCCTCTACACCCAACCAGCTATGTTGTGTTTTGCTTGCTTTGGTTGTTTTTAAAAACCAGTTTTACTTCTATCCACATTCCCCAAAACAATGGTCAGTGACAGTTGGGAGGCCTTAAAAATCAAGACAGCATCCACTGAGTGCCCCTAGGCTGCCCAGCTTCCTCCGGGAAGAGAACCATTTGCCAAGAACTGTTTCACCTGCCTGCACCACCTGGTCCCCTCAGAAGTCTGTCACGCTTGGGGAGTTGCTGCTTGTGCTCTTGCTTAGGACCCCAAAGACTGCTGTGGCTGAGTCAACAGCCTTCTGTGGAGTCTCTAATATGAGAAGGGTGGTTTTCTAGGGACCAGGTTGTGTCCTGTCCTGTTCCCCATTCTGAGAAATCATGATTTTATATCAAGCTAAAGAAATTATTGCTTTGGGGGACAGGTGGAAATTGACCCCAGCCTTGTGTAATCCAGTGAACTTTCTGAAAGATTGTATCTTCTCTCAAAAATTATAATCATCTCAGTAGCTGTCGTCCCATCTGGGTGACATGTGCACTTTAAATGACCTCTCATCAGCTGGCTTCATCTTTGAGACAATCAAATCTGTAACGGTTTCCTTAGAGGATGGAGAGGGTTAGGATAAAGACCCGCCAGCATGACCCCACCATGCTCTCATGGAAGTTCCTGCAGGGAGGAAGCCCTCACCATGATTGATTGGTTTTTTTTTTTTTTCAGAAGGTACGAACTGAGTCTTTTGAGGGTCACACCACTAGCGCTGCCCTTGGCTAGTTCCGCCCACCCCTTGCTGGTTCTTCCCAGCCTCCCTCACAGCAGTAAGTTCAGGTGTGTTGATCCCTTCAGGGTAGCATGAGTACACACAGGCTTAGTAAAGGACAGACCTTGGCCCACAGACCAGAGTTTGCCCAGAGTCCTCCTCTCCATATGAGTTTGTAAGGTCTCTTCCTGTCCCTGAGGCTCTGTGACCTCACCCATTGTTTTTGCCAAGGCTCTTGGTATTTCATTGGACTTAAGTTGCCTTTGACCTGTACCCAGAAGACAGTCCTGAAGTGTGGGCTTCCTTGTCTGGACACCTGCATGGGTGCCCTTAAGTGAAGCAGTGACACACACACACACACACACACACACACACAGCAGTGACACACACACACAGCAGTGACACACACACACACACACACACACACACACACACACACCCCGGCCATCGCTGCAGAGAACAAGGGCACAGTGTGTTCAGTTTCGGCTCCCTGTTTTCTTTCATGTAGCCTAACATTCCTAGTTAACTAGACTTTGGAGTCTGCTGCCTGCTGGCCGGGTGGAGAAATGTAAAGTGTTCTAATGCTGCCATAAAGTGAGCAGGGAGGGGTGGCAGAGGCCTTTTCCTGCACTCACGGGATTTAATTTGTCAAATGATTGACAGGTCCTGAGTTACTTCTCCATCTCAACTAAGGTATAAAGTGGGTGGCCCCCACTACCGCAAGTGTGCCCTGTGGAGAAACCAGGCAGGTGCTGCTACTGCCACAGACCCCAGAGGGCCTCTGCAGGAAGCACAGAACCTATGCCTTAGAACCCTCCCAGCCTCAGCTGCCCTGCCTTGGTTGCCACCTGCTGGGATGGGCCTAACCCAGCGGGTTCGTCTCAGGTTTGCCCCTGAGGCCTAGGCTGTACAGAAGGTGGGCAGGATACACCTATACCTCTGTTCTTGTTGTCTCCAAATGCTGTATGAACATTTCTGTACTAAGCCTATTAAGTAAAAAGTCGGGTTCAACCCAAGCGCTGTATAGTAATTTGTAATTATGTATAAAGTGAAGCAGTTCTGAACTGTAAAGATTTTCAGTGTGTTTTCTGGAAATTTGCCACAACATACTGGCTTTGTATTTTATTTATCATCCTTTGTAGTTACTGGCTTCCGAGTCTTGTAAAGTCCCCCTCAGACCTTTCAGAAATAATAAATGTCCTTTGAAATCTTGACCTCTGCCGGGATGTATTTGTGGTAAGGGAGTGGAGTATTCACCTCCCCACCCTGGCAAGCCATCTGTTTCTGTGCTGTTGGGAACAGGGAGTAAGGAGGAGTGGCCTCCCACATCAAGCACAGCCAGGAGCTTGCCCCAGACCCCCAGGTCACTGAGGCATTTACCTTAAGAGTCAGCACAGTAAGGTTCAAGCTGCCATGTTGTCGGCAT
Organism: Rattus norvegicus; assembly: GCF_021556685.1. Taxonomy (NCBI): domain Eukaryota; kingdom Metazoa; phylum Chordata; class Mammalia; order Rodentia; family Muridae; genus Rattus; species Rattus norvegicus. Next base: position 142,118,314 of record NC_141534.1, read on the forward strand.
GTTTCATCTTGGTTGTCTCAGCCTCGGGGAGCAGGCTCTGTGCTCGTGGAACACTGCAAGGACACGCCAGGTTAGACTGGTTGGGCCACACACACAGCTTGGACTGCTTGCCCCAGGCCTATTGTCCTACTGACGCTATGAGTCTCATCCAGGCAGATCAATTACAAGGCTCTTTGGTCCCTCTTGACATTAAGGAAAGGCACCATCTAGTGGCACAGAAGCCATGGGCAAAGTTCCCTAGGATCCTAACTCAGCTGCCTTGATCCTAACAACCAGCAAAAGAAATACTCTGCCAGGCTCTCCAAGGTCCCACTCTGCCCATAAACTTGGAAGTGCATACATTTTTTAGCAGAGGCATTTGTAACCTTAGCAATAACCGTTCCTCCTTCAAGTCCCTTGAACACTGAACACTGACCCCTTTTCCACATCAACTGCCTTTGGCTGTCTTACTCCCCCACCCGAGCATCCAGCTTGGCTCCTCTGTCCCACCCCAGAGGGTCTGATTGCAGACTCTCATCTTGAACAATGGTTCCCATGAACAAGACTCTTGTCCTTGGGTCAAATCTAATGGGGGTGAGGGGGAGAGACACAAAGCGCTGGGCTTCAAGAACCCTGGATAGCCATTCTATAGGATTACCCTCCTGCTGGTCCCAAAGGGAGGACCGACCATTGGACATAGGGCCTCCACCACAGCACAACCCTGATGTGTGAACGTGGCCATGGCTGTTTGGAGGTCCCTATCCCAAGGGACTGCCCATGGCTAGGGTAGCCAGTAGCATGTTTTCTATTAGGGACCTTCAGAGAGGCTCTGCCTAAAAAGCCAGCTTGACTGCTTCACACAGCCCCCACAGTGGGGAAGGGACATGAGGAAACCACAAAGACTACACATCCAGGGAAGGAAGAGCTTGCAAATGAGAAGGCAGGTTGCCATTGCTGGTCTTAAGATTTCCTTGACAGCAACAACAAACTGAGCATAGCAACAAGCTGCAGACATAAGATCCCAGGGGTCCTGCACTAGGGCCTGGAATGTACCTCTTAGACACACATGTTCTGCCATCCAAGGGTGCTCCTGAGCCATTAGAAGTGGAAATGTCTCAGCACCTTGTGTTACCTTCTCCAAAACTGACCATATAATCCACCACAAAACAGGCCTCAACAGACACAAGAAGATAGAAATAATCCCATGCATCCTATCAGATCACCACGGACTAAGGCTTGACTTCAATAACAACAAAAAAATGACAGAAAGCCCACATACACATGGAAGTTGAACAACGCTCTGCTCAATGACAACTTGGTCAAGGAAGAAATAAAGAAATTAAAGACGTTTTAGAATTTAATGAAAATGAAGGCACAACATACCCAAACTTATGGGACACAATGAAAGCAGTGCTAAGAGGAAAACTCATAGCTCTGAGTGCCTCCAAAAAGAAACAGGAGAGAGCATACATTAGCAGTTTGACAGCACATCTAAAAGCTCTAGAACAAAAAGAAGCAAATACAACCAAGAGGAGTAGAAGGCAGGAAATAATCAAACTCGGGGCTGAAATCAACCGAGTACAAACAAAAAGGACTATTCAAAGAATCAACAAACCAGGAGGAGCTGGTTCTTTGAGAAAATCAACAAGATAGATAAACCCTTAGCCAGACTAACTGGAGGTCACAAAGAGTGTATCCAAATTAACAAAATCGGAAATGAAAAGGGAGACATAACAGAATCCAGAATCTGAGGAAATTCAAGAAATCATCAGATCCTACTACAAAAGCCTACATTCAAAAAAACTGGAAAATCTGGAGGAAATGGACAATTTTCTAGACAAATACCAGGTACCAAAGTTAAATCGGGAATAGATAAACCATCTAAACAATCCCATAACTCCTAAAGAAATAGAAGCAGTTATTAAAATTCTCCCAACCAAAAAGAGCCCAGGACCAGATGGGTTTAGTGCAGAATTCTATCAACCTTCATAGACCTCATACCAATTCAGTCCAAACTATTCCACAAAATAGAAACAGACAGAGCACTACCAAATTCCTTCTACAAAGCCACAATTACTCTTATACCAAAATCACACAAAGACCCAACAAGGAAAGAGAATTTCAGACCAATTTCTTTCCCTTATGAATATTGACACAAAAGTACTCAATAAAATTCTGGCAAATTGAATCCAAGAACTCATCAAAATGATCATCCATCATGATCAAGTAGGCTTCATCCCAGGGATGCAGGGATGGTTCAATATATGGAAATCCATCAACATAATCTACTATGTAAACAAACTCAAAGAACCACATGATCATTTCATTAGATGCTGAGAAAGCATTTGACAAAATTCAACACCCCTTCATGATAAAAGTTCTGGAAAGATCAGGAATTCAAGGCCCATCCCTAAACATAGTAAAAGCCATATACAGCAAACCAGTAGCTAACATTAAACTAAATGGAGAGAAGCTTGAAGCAATCCCACTAAAATCAGGGACTAGACAAGGCTGCCCACTCTCTCCCTACTTATTCAATACTCAAAGTTCTAGCCAGAGCAATCAGACAACAAAAGGAGGTCAAAGGTATACAAATTGGAAAGGAAGAAGTCAAAATATCACTATTTGCAGATGATATGATATGTACTTCAGTCACCCCAAAAGTTCCACCAGAAGTCTACTAAGGCTGATAAATGACTTCAGCAAAGTGGCTGGGTACAAAATTAACTCAAACAAACCAGTAGCCTTCCTCCACACAAAAGATAAACAGGCTGAGAAAGAAATTAGAGAAACGTCACCCTTCATAATAGTCCCAAATAATATAAAATACCTCAGTGTGACTCTAACCAAGCAAATAAAAGATCTGTATGACAAGAACTTTAAGTCTCTGAAGAAAGAAATTGAAGAAATCTCAGAATGCCTCCCATGCTTATGGATTGACAGGGTTAATATTAGTAAAACTGACCATTTTGCCAAAAGCAATCTACAGATTCAATGCAATCCCCATCCAAATTCCAACACAATTCTTCATAGAGTTAGAAAGAGCAATTTCCAAATTCATTTGGAATGACAAAAAACCCAGGATAGCAAAAAACTATACTTAACAATAAAAGTACTTCTGGGGGAATCACCATCCCTGACCTCAAGCAGTATTACAGAGCAATAGTGATAAAAACTGTATGGTATCTGAGACAGGCAGATCAGTGGAATCGAATTGAAGACACAGCCAGAGCATGTCAAATACAGAGGCGAATGCTAACAGCAAATCATCAAACTGAGAATGGGACCCCTGTTGGAGGAATTAGAAAAGGATTGAAAGAACTGAGGGGGCTTGAGACCCCATAAGAACAACAATGCCAACCAACCAGAGCTTCCAGGGACTAAACCACTACCCAAAGACTATACATGGACTGACCCAGGGCTCCAGCTGCATATGTAGCAGAGGATGGCCTTGTTGGGCACCAATGGAAGGAGGAGCCCTTGGTCCTGCCAAAGTTGGATCCCCAGTGTAGGGGAATGTTGGGGGGGGCATGGATGGGGAGGGGAACACCCTTCTAGAAGAAGGGAAGGGGGATGGGATAAGGGGCTTATATCCGGGAAACTGGGAAAGGAAATAAGATTTGAAATGTAAATAAAATATACCCAATAAAAGAAAGAAAGAAAGAAAGAAAGAAAGAAAGAAAGAAAGAAAGAAAGAAAGAAAGAAAGAAAGAAAGAAAGAAAGAAAGAAAGTGGCAAGTACAGACAGGAAAGGGCCTGGGGTGGTGAATACCCCAGCTTAGAAGGATGTGAACCAACTACTGCCCACAGCACCCCTGTGCCATCCCTGTTCCCAGGGTATCCAAGATACAGCTCCCCCACCAGCTTTCAAATGATAGTTACTCCACAAAGCTTGGGCTTCTCTTGGCTACTTCTTCCTGAAAACTATCTACCCCGCAGGGATCAGGGAGCTTCTTGAAACTGCCAGCAGAGAGCTAGGCCTCATTTCTCTCCTTTGTTTTCTTTGAGCCATCCTGACCATCAGGCCCAGACTCTGAATGAAGTGGGTGGGGCCTGGACCACCTCAAGCTGTGGTAGTTCCTGCCCTGTTTGAGCTCTGTCCTGGCTTCAGTATAGAAACATAAGTCAGATAAACCCTTTCTCCGTCAACTTGCTGTGGTCATTTTTTTTAATCATAGCAATAGAAACCATTGCTAAAACGTGTGTGTGTGTGTGTGTGTGTGTGTGTGTGTGTGTGTGTGTGTGTGTGTGTGTGTGTGTTTGTGCGTGTGTATGATGGGGGCGGGGGAGGGGCGCGACTTGTGCCATGAAGTGCAATGTGGATATCAGAGGACAACATTATGAAGTGAGTTATCTCCTTATACCTTTCCATGGTGGGCTCCAGAGATGAACTCTCAGGACTTCAGGCTTGCATAACAGGTCCCTTCACCCACTAAGTCACCTGTTGAATCCCTGTTATTTTTGAGACAAGGCATCACTAAGTAGTTCAAACTGGCCAGAAACTCACTATGTAGCCCAGGCTGGGCCTCAAACTCAAGAAAATCCCCCTGCCTCAGCCTCCCAAGTGCTGGGATTATGTTTGTAAGCCATTATGCCTAGTTGGGTTTTTAGACATTTCAAGGACCATGAGTTAGTCCATCATCCATTTTATGAAATACCCAGGACCTCTGGCAAAATCACAGTCATATTTAGGGTGGAATTTTCGCAGTTACTGGAGAAGTTGAAGATAGAAACAGATGTAATAATGCTTTGATTATGTATGCCCCCCCCCCCCATAGACTCCTGGTTGAATGCTTGGCCCCATAGGAACTGGCACTAGCTGCACACCGTAAGAGGTGTGGTCTTGTTGGAGTGGGTGTGGCTTGTTAGAGTGGGTGTGGCTTGCTGGAGGAAATGTATCACTGTGAGGGCAGGCTTTGAGATCTCATATAAGTCCAAACTATTCTTCGTGTGGCACAGTCCTCTGCTGCTGCCTGCCAACCAGGATGTAGAACTCTCAGCTTCTCCCGCACCTCTGAAACTGTGAGCCAGTCCCAATTAAGTGTTCTCTTTTATAAGAGTTGCCTTGGTCGTGATGTCTCCAGAGCAATAGAAACCCTAACTGAGACAGTGGGGTATGCCAGCCAGGAAGGCCTTGTAACAGATAGGAACCGAGGGATGCCAGGAGAACCTGGCTGCAAGGTCTACTTTGATTGTTAAGTTTGCACCTCAGCCATTCTGGGGGGAGTGGAGTTGTGAGGAGTTGGGGGAGGGGTGAAACCTAACACCCTTCCCCCTGCAAATGGCTCATAGCAGGTAGTGGTATGTTATCACAGGGGAGACATTAACATGGAACCTCGGGGATTCCAAATGTTCATTCTTTTTTTTTTTTTTAGGATTTATTTATTTTATATATGAGTACACTGTCGCTGTCTTCAGACACCCCAGAAAAGGGCATCAGATCCTAATTACAGATGGTTGTGAGACTCCATGGGGTTGCTGGGAACGGAACTCAGGACCTCTGGAAGAGCGGTCAGTGCTCTTAACCACTGAGCCATCCCTCCAGCCCTCACATGTTCATTCTTAAGAATGAACTTTTAAATAATAGTTCTGTCCCCTAATAACATGACAAGCATGTGTCTCTTAAGTCAAAATGACCTTACAGGTATAGCAGGTACAAAGCATAATGCCCCCCAATTAGAATGGGTCCCAATAGTAGCCCAAGCCTACCAGAAACCAACACCTAGGAAGACAAGGGTGCTAAAGAGATCCACTGTCTACCCTCAGGACCACAGGAGTCAACGGAGCTGCACACTGTTAGACCACACACCACTGGGGAAAACCAAACCAAAAGCTCCAGTCAGTTTCTATGGACTTCAGAATGCCACTTCTGTGAATGGATAGGTCTACGGATGGATGGATGGGTGGCTGATTGTGGTGGTTGATGTGACAAAATGAACAGAAAGGCATACAAAGACAGGCTATGCTGCTGGGCATTTGTCAATAGAATTCCAAAGGCACGGATGGCCCTTTCAGTGGCCTGTGCCTTGCTGTCTGCCTCCCCTCGGGACTACCCATTCTTAACATGTCTCTTGCTGCTCTGAAGCTTTTATAGTCTGGGCAATGCTGTGCTACTCTGGACTGGTGTCGACTGTGTCGTTCTGTTGTAAAATGGGGAAGGGGGAGAGGCAGCATGGGGAGAGCAGCCAGAGCAGTCACAGCACTGGGAAAGTCTTGGGACTCTTGAGTCCACAGCAGCCTCTGGGGTGGGAGCACTGTGCTGGCCTCTTCTCCCTAAGAAAGGTGACATGCTGATAAGAGTCCTGGAGCCCCAGCACAGGAGTAAACAGCCCTGTCTTTCACAGGGAGTAGGGAGGAAAATGCCTGACTGTGCATGGGCAAACTCTGCTCATGCCAGGGACCCTTTAAGAAAGAGTGTGTGACACGGTATTCACTCACTGATAAGTGGATATTATCCCAAAAGCTTGGAATACCTAAGAAAAAAATTCATAGATCATATGAAGCCCAAGAAGACGGAAGACCAAAATGTGGATGCTTCATTCCTTCTTAGAAGGTAAAACAAAATACTCACGGGAGGAGATACAGGGACAAAGAGTGGAGCAGGGACTGAAGAAAAGGTCATCCAGAGACTGCCCCACCTGGGGATCCATCCCATATGCAGCCACCAAACCCAGTCACTATTGCTGATGCCAAGAAGTGCTTGCTGACTGATATGGGTGTCTCCTGAGAGGCTCTGCCAGAGCCCTACTGATACAGATGAGAATGGTTGCAGCTAACCATTGGACTGAACAAGGGGACCTCAATGGAGGAGTTAGAGAAAAGACTGAAGGAGCTGAAAGGTTTTGCAACCTCATAGGAAGAACAACAATATCAACCAACCAGACCCCACCAGAGCTCCCAGGGACTAAACCACCAGCCAATCAGTACACATGGAGGGACCCATGACTCCAGCGACATATGTAGCAGAGGATGGCCTTGTCTAGCATCAATAGGAGGAAAAGCCCTTGGTCCTGTGAAGGCTCGTTTTCCCAATATAGGGGAATGCCAGGATGTTGCGGTTGGAGTTGGGTGGGTGAGAGTAGGAGAATCTTCTTAGAAGCAAGGGGGGGTATGGGAGAAGGGGGAAAAGGAATAACATTTGAAATGTAAATACATAAGATATCCAAGAAAAATAAAATTTAACAAAAAGAAAAGAAAAAAGGTCATGTGAGCATGAGCCAGCCGATCTGGACTCACTATATGCTCTGAAGAGCAGTGAACAGGAACACGCTTCCTTCAGCCTGAAGACTGGTGTCTGGTACGCCACAGAACACAGCTCTTCCTGCCCACAATCAGACTGTGACTCTGAGAGAAAAGCCTCCACATCAGAGAGCCGAAGGGAGCTTTTTGAATGGATACACTTTCTAAACACAAGACAAGGTCCTCTGAATTCTGGCTGTGACAACCACTCAGACAGAAGTGGCTACTACACTGGATTCTGGGTCATGGAAAAAACATTCATGCTAAGGAAGATACTATGAGAACTTCATGATTGGCTTCGAGCTTCCTGGCAGAAAGGCAGAACCGGATAGATGCCCTTCCAATGGAGTTTCTGTTGTCTCCAGAGAAGCTTGACTGGATTCTCTTTTCTAGGCATTTTTTCCATCACACATATAATTACACTCTCACACACCTTGGAGGAAGCGTTCTATGGGGCAAGAGAACATCATTAATGGAACCCCACGAAATTCTCTATCCTATTTGCTTAATTTCTTACAAAATCAATGTTGTCTTTCAAAGGATACACAAATAATGAATTGGCATGAGAGAAGGGGACCCTTCCCCTAGAAAGTTGTTGGTTCCTTAAGAAAACCTGTTCCCCACCCCCGACCACCATGCTGGGTACCAGGTCTTCCAGGTCCTGCCTAGAGATCTACTTGCTGAGGCAAAGACCCAGGGAGTGAGTGGTGAGCAGACATTCAGCCCCTCTGGCCCACATCAGCACAGAGTCTTGGCTCACTTCCCCGCTCAGGGCTTCGGGTATCATTTAACTCTCCCTTAGACAGAAGTGTGTGTGTGTGTGTGTGTGTGTGTGTGTGTGTGTGTGTGGGTGGGTGGGTGTGGGTGTGGGTGTGTGTGTGTAGGCCAGAGGTCAAGATTGGATATTGTCTTCATTTACTCTCAACCTCAGTTCTCATGAGGCAGGCTCTCTCATACCATCTGCTTACGCTGGCTGGCATGAGCAGATCATGTCTCAAGGGCTGGGGCTACAGATCCATGCCACTGCACAGGGCTTCTACCTGGCTGCTGGGGATCTGAACTCACACCCTCACTTTACCCACAAAGCCATCACCCAGACGGAGATCCACGTTTCCTTAGCGATGCTGTAGACTCAGTGACAAGAGGGGAGCCGCCTTCTTAGACAGACAGACAGACAGCCTTAGGCCAAACAATGGACAAGTGGGCTAGCCTCATGTGCAAAGACCTTGCCCTGTCACCCCTAAGCCCATCTCTTCTGCTACACTAGAGTGAACTTTGACCCAAGCTCATACTTGGGTCGAAAAGAGACCAAAGCACTGCCACAAAGTGCAGAGTTTGGGCAAAGGTGTCCGTGGTTGTGCTGATTAAACCACAACACACAGTGACAAAAACCAGTCTACCTTGTGGGTACACTCCAGGAGGCTGAGTCAGGAAAGAGTTATTATAGGGGCCCTGTACTTGGCCAAAGCATTGAGGGTACCAAGAATGGCTCACAATTGTATAGCATTTCCCAAAAAATAGGTGGGGCTTTGTATGTTCTAAAGAAGCTGTGTGCATCATCAATGAGGCAGTATCTCAACCGGTAGCCCAGGCGGGCTTAGAACTGTCAAGCTTATGATTCTCCTGCCTCAGCTTCCTAAGTGACTGGTTACAGGCCTGGGCCACCACACCCCTCTCCAGGTTTGTCTTGACTTCATCTTCCTCATCAAAGCCACTGAAACATTCTCAGGTGTACTCACTGAGGTTCAGAGACCTACAGAGTTTTTTCTGGGGACAAAGAGCTCATCGGGGAACCTCTGAGGTTCAGAGACCTAAACTGTCTTTTCTGGGGACACACAGCATGTCAGGGGCCCCCTGTCTCCAATGTGCAAATATTACAAAGTCAAATCCATGTGCTATGGTAGAAAGGGCACCAAAAACCCTGGCAAGGTTTTGAGGTGAGGGAAAAACGTGGAGGGCCGATAGCTGTCTGAGGGGACTAGAGTGTGGGAGACTCAGACTGAGGTAGGAGACCATCTCGGCTCTAGGATACGTTCACAGAGATGGATATGGGTGTGTGCCTATAGGTGTGTGTACCATGTGTGCTCCTGATACACACAAAGGCCAAAAGAAGGTGCTGGGTCCTATGACACTGTACTTGCAGGCAGGTGGAAGTCACCATGTGGGTTCTGGGACCAAACACTGATCCTTGTAAGTGCTCATAACCTCGGAACCACGGCGCCAGGATGATGCCTTCTGAGAAGCTCCATACATGGAATGGTCGCTCCAGTCTGAGTCAGTGACTCAGTGGCCCCTTGCGGTTTGACGTGCACCAGTCTGCATGCTGCTGATGCTACTGACGGTGAGAGCCATGCAGCAGTCACACCCCGGGCCATGGTAGTAGAGGCATCAGGCCCAGGACCTTGGCACCACCTCCTTGGGCTATGCTGAGTGAGGGGTGCCCAGGCTAGACCACCCAGCTCACACAGCTGCATCTAACCAGCACATACCTACTCCTGTGTTTACAGTTCAGGGTAATGGAAGGACAGTGGCCCATAGGGCATTAATGTAACCCATGAGGACCAACTGCCCTTTGTAAAACTGTGACCCAACAGTCACTGGGTGAACCATGAATAGCCTCACACCGCTGATATGGCTGGCACTTGCCCCTGGGGTCCCATGGTGCACAAGCCTGGCCAACTGAATGCAACTGTTTTAACACAGGGACTTGGGCGAAGGGGTGGGGTGGGAGGTAAGAGCCTCCTGCAATCCACAGGCAGCAGGCACAAACAGGCAGACTCTGGATCAAGAACTCACATAGCCAAGGCAGGATCAGAACCCAAAGGAGGTCAAGAACTTCCTCACTTTTATTAAGTTAGAAACTAATAAAAGCAACACCCATGCTCAGGCAAGCACCAGGGCTAGGTCCTCTGTGCTGTGCAGACTGATTGCTCCTGATGGCATAGTCCATGGGCCAAGAGCCTGCAATTCTCCAGCAAGGCTGACCCTGAGGTGGAATGGAAAACCAGCTGGACCTCAGGTGGGAGCAGTGTGTGACTAAGTCACTCAGCTAAGTACCAGGCTGAGCTTCCAGGAGCTTGATGGCTGGCCAAACCGGTCTGTACTGTGGCTCCACTTCTGTCAAGAGCAGAACCCACTCTGGATGCTCCATCCTCATGCAGCGATGGGAAGCCACCAACTATGGAACACTCCCCATCCTGGGTTGGAAACCAAGAGCACTAGACAAACAGGGGTGAGCGAGGAGTCCACACTGGCATCAGAAGATGGTGACTCTGCAAACCTAATGCAGGGGACACTGGGGAGGAACCCTTGAGAAACACATTCGGGAAGTTTCTTCGGATCCGTCTATCTGAGCTCAAGGAACAACAGGCAGGACTCAGGCTGTCAGCTGGGGCTGAAGAGGATAGCAGGTGTGATGGGAGCCTTAATGCTAGGCCCACAATGACAGAAATCCAACCTCCCTGCAAACTGCCGTGACTGTGGGGTCCCCCTGCCATTCAACTCATGTCTGACCTCTTAGGGAACAGGACACAGGACAGGGTCTCCACAAAGGAGCCCAGTACATTGGGAGGTATAACCTGCTGCTGTCCTGTGCCTCTGAGAAGTGCAGGCATCAGGCCCCTACCAGCTCTCAGGGGCCTAGAGTCCTGCTGGGGAACCCTAAGCAGTGTCTGACTGGCCACAGGCATCTGCCCTACATCTAAGGAAGCTTCTGGAAAGTCACCTCTTAGGGGGGTGAGTTCATTCTTGGCAGAGGGCACATGGATGATTTCCTCTTGACGGAAGCAGTCTGGTATCATCTGCTGATGGAGCTTGTGGGTCCCACCTGAGGCTGGGTGGCCCTGGGGCTTCTGTCCTTATAAAATATGTCTTCAGTTGGACTATGCTTCCGTGTCCAGGACACTGGAGCACCATCCCCAGCTCCCACAGACAGCCCTACAGTCAAAGGCTGTGCTGCTGGGGACAAGGGACCCCTGCTCCTCCCTGTTAGCCATTGTCAGGCCTGGGTTGTTGGTGACCTCAAGGCTTTGAGTGAATGTCATATCCACACCCAGGGTTGCTGGTGACAGCCCACGCCTCTGGACGCTTCTCTCCACACAAGCCTCTGGCAGCTTTGGGAACCGAGTACAGGTGACGCTGGAGAACTTCATTTCGATGCCTAGAGGTAAGGCCTGCTGGAGCTGCTGCTGCCGGGAGCTGGTGCTGTCAGCTTCTGACCCAGGCAGGAAGCAGCACACAGGCTGTGGGGTAAAGCAGAGGGAGAAGAATGCCCACACGGACCAGGCATGCACCAGCATGGTAAGCTCTGAGCAAATTCTTATGAAAAGACTGCTTGAGGCAGGGTCTCCCTCAGCATCGTCTGTGGTGGCCACTGAAGGCTGAACCACACACAGGCACAAGCCACAAGCCGTCTGGGAAGCCTGAAGTCTGCAGAATAACAGTACGATGTGTCCCCGTCTCAGCTTCATGGCTCTGAGCCCACACCTCATGCCCTGCCTGCCCCACATATCACCCACAGTCTGTCATGGCTGTGGTCTACAATGGACAGAGGGGCAGGGCTTAGTAAAGCACAGATTTCCTCTTCAGGTCACCAAATGTCCTGCCTTGACTTTCCCAGGAAGGCTAGGAAGGAAAGCTAACACTCATCCGTGACCTCACAGGGCAGGGCACAGCCACATCCAGGACTGTAACACAAACAGGTGGACAGCCTAGCTTCCATCTGCTGCCGGGGTCAAGATCAGCTGTGCTGTGGTACCCTCTCCTGGGTATGTCCCTGACGTCATACCCCATAGAGACCAGTGAGGTCACAAGTGAGGCCTCCATACTGGCTCACTCCCCATCTTGCCTGTACCCAAACTTAGGAAGGGAATGGAGGTAAGAAATGCCTTGGAATGAGCAAAAAGTTCACAGATCACAGACTTTCTTTTTTCAATATAGGGCTTCACTGTGTATCCCAGGCTAGCCTCAAACATGCAATGCTCAGCCTGTGGCTGCTGAGATAACAGGCATGTAAAACCACACCCAGCTCCATCACAGACCTATGGCAAGCATAGAGAAGAAGGGTGGCCACGTTAGCCTCCATAACAGATAACCCGTTCCAGGATGACTGTGGTGGGAACTGGGCAGTTTCACCACCGATCGGTGCCATCGAGACTGCTGTGTTCTACAGTAGGGAAATCCTGGAAGAGTTCAGGCCGGGGACAGAGCTGGACCTTTCCCAGGGCAGCAGCTCTGCCTTCCCAGGGGCAGAACATGGCAGGGGGGAAAGGTCAGGGCTTCTGAAACCCAAGCAAGGATAAAGCAACACTACAAAGGACCAGCGGGGGACCCTGGTCAGAAAGGAGCCAACTAGTAAGTGACAAGTCATATGTGGTGACAAATTGTGTAAGTAAAAATGTAAAGAAAGGCCAGGTGTGGTGTGCACACCTCTAATTCCAGCACTCAGAACGCTGAGGCAGGAGGATCTCTGTGTGTTTGAGGCCATCCCGGTCTGCAAAGTGAGTCCAGGAAAGCCAGGGCTCTGATTCACAAATACATTCTGCCTCAAGAAAAAACAAAAACAAAAAACAAAAAAGAACAAAGGAAAATGAAAACAACAAAAACAAAAAACAAAAAGAAGAGTCAGGCCTGGAGAGATGGCTCAGTAGTTAAGAGCAATGTCTGCTCTTCCAGAGGTCCTGAGTTCAATTCCCAGCAACCACATGGTGGCTCACAACCATCTGTAATGGGATGGGATGCCCTCTTCTGGCATGGAGCTGTACATGCAGACAGAGCAAACAATAAGCATGAAATAAGTAAGTAATTCTTTGGAAAAAAACACAAGAAAACAATACCAGTTTTCCCCACTGCATTCCTCACTCAGGTCCTTGTACTTTGCTCCTCTTGCCCCTCCCACCATCCCTCCTGCTGGTCTGCTCTCTCCTCACACAATAAATTCCTTCAGGTTCTGGCATACACGCACACAGGTAAAAGTAAATCTCTGGAAGGAAAAAGTAACACTGTCTTTCTCTCCACTCCCCACCCCAGTGCCCACCATTCCTGGACAGTTCACATACAAGTTCTAATCCCGAGACCCAAGTACAACCTGCTTTGGTCAGGACCGGTGAGGAAACACTGCAGCAGCCAACACCCCTCAGATGGCAGTGTCTTGGCGGAACCACATGCTTGTGGTAAGCGTCATCTTATTGACACCACTTTTGGATCACTCCCAGAGACCCAAAGAACTGTCACCATGCCACCAGTTACTGGGTCAGAGGGAAAACCCGTGGCACTGCTAATTAAGAGTCTGACCCAGAAGGACACACCATTTCATTCCTAGCTCAGGGGCCAAAACCAGTCCCACACCTTCACTGCCAGAGAAAGCCAGCAGTAATCCTGCCATGTAACTCAGATGAGAATCGGCAGCTCAGGGTAACTGCTGGTAGACAGCCTGTGTGCTCCCTCACCTAATCCGGCCTCGGCCTTCAGAGCAATCCCATCTGCACAGGTTGGGAAACCGGGCAGAGACATTAGCACATTTACCCAAAGGCCCACAGGGACGGGCGCAGAACCAGGGCTCTGGCTTCTATGTGAGCCCAACACGGCAAGGCCTGGGAAGACGTGGCATTGGACTCTAGATCTGACACACTTCCCTGAATAAGGCTGGAGAGGAAGGCCTCAGCCTGGCATGTCACTGGATTCAGGAATCAAGACTGCTATCTACACACAGAGCAACAACCCTGCCCACCCCCAGGCTCTATCCAGTTAAGCCAAGTAACACTGAATTGTGCCCTGCGCCCCAGGCGTCAGTGAATTCACTTCTATCCTGAGCTGGGTGTCAAGTCAGGACCTGCCTCGGGTCACTGCTTTCTGCATCCAAAAATGCTACCTTTGGGACAGGATGGGCCAGCTGCCCAGATAGAGCTGTCCACTAACCCAAGGGGATGTGTGGAATGGGCCAGCTTCTCACCAACGCCTGACATAAAAGCTGTGGGAGCCACACGCCCAGCCATGTACTCAGTCAAGATGTTCGGTGCACACCTCTGCCTGTGTCCTGCCCAGACCAACAGGCGCACTCAGGAGCTCTGCCATAAAGGAGAGAGTGACAGTAATGAGTGAGATTGAAGGTGGTAATCTCTGAACGATATCCCTGAAGCCTGGCATTTCCATGTAGTGAGTGCAGGGGCAGGCTGGGTGCTGCTTAAGGGGAAAAAAAATGGAGGCACTTGTCTCTCCTCTACCATGTGGATCCCAAGGATTGAATTGTGCTCTTCAGGCTTGATGGCAGGTACAGTTAACCCTTAAGCCATCTCGCTGGCCCCCAGCTCTTCTTAGAGCACAGGAAGAAGGTAGCCAGCACCACCTCCTGAGAGAACAATCACGTACCGACTGCCCCAGCATTTGCAGTCATGGTAATCTTCCTTCAGTTCACCTGGACAGGAGCACCCACGGGAGATGGATGAAGGGTCTCCAAAGAGCCTGGAGAGCCTCAGAGATCACAGTGGTCTGACAGCTACGTTTGGATGGGTCTCTGAGGTAAAGTAGTACTGCACACCTACACACACACACACACACACACACACACACACACACACACACACACATACACACACACGCATACACACACATCTACACACACACACCTAAACACACACACACCTACCTACACACACACCTACATACACACACACCTAAACACATACCTACACACACACCTACACACACACACCTACACACACACACGCATACACACACATCTACACACACACACCTAAACACACACACACCTACCTACACACACACCTACATACACACACACCTAAACACATACCTACACACACACCTACACACACACACCTACACACACACACCTAAACACACACACCTACACACACACGCATACACACACATCTACACACACACCTAAACCCACATCTACACACACACACCTAAACACACACACATACACACACACATACATACACACCTACACACACACACACCTACACACACACACCTACACACACATACACACACATACACACACACACCTACACACACATACACACACATACCTACACTCACACCTACACACACACATACACACCCCAGAGAGAGGAGGTGTGGGGAGAGAGGGAAGGAGAAATACTCACAGGCACTTGCTTTCCACTACTCAATCTGAGACTTCTTCCAGAACACTGGCTGAATTCTACTTACCGTAGCCTTCAATCTACTAAGATACGTGGTGCTGATTACAGGACATGAAGAAAGGCCAATCTCACCCAGATACAGCCTTTTCAGATAACCACGGCCACTTTTCCCTGACCAGTGGCGGTTTCTTTATGGGCCACTGAAGTGTGGAATCTGACCCATATCAATGAACTTTTGTACTCTGTACACATTCCCAACCTGCACCGTGAATGGATCCTTTACTCAGCAGAGTTTTGTAACCTGGTGTGTGGGTCACGTGGGAACCACTGCTTCCGGCCTTGTGCACTCAGGAGGAGGCAAGCAAGGCAGGCGATGTCTCAGGACTACTGTGAAAAGAATCTTTTGATCCGGGGGCCTCAAAGGAACTTCACTCTGACAGTGATTAGCAAAGCTTCTGCACATTAACCACACTTTCTCTGGAACCTACAGGAACTCTAGAAAGGCAGTATTGGGGGAGGATAACTGACACGCACACATCCAAGATGTGGTTGGACTCAGTATTCAAGATCAGCTAGCTGAGCCTGGGACCTCCTGCATCCCAAGCACCATGAACTGTGAGCCTTGCAGCCCACACTCACTTTCTTCCTCCCCAACCCCAGCCCACAGCACCTTGCAGTCACTGGGCAGCAGGAATCCCTCAGGTGCCCTCCAATGCCCAGCAGATCCATTGCTCCTCTGTCACTGTCAGAAGTCTCTCTCACCACAGCATCAACTCCCTCTCCTCCCAAATGACAGGCCTCCCTCCCTCAGCAAAGTACAGGGCCAAGCTTTGAGCATCCCAGCTGATATTTCCTGGTCTCTTCAAATTACATATGTTGGCATATTTATAACAAATACACAGATGCCCATAAACAGCCCCTCACTCAGAAACTTTTGCATGGTCAACCTCTCCCGCTCAAAGGCCTTCAATGGATTTGGGTGCTCAAGTCTTGTTCAACCCATTCCCTCCTCTCCAGATCTACAGCCTACCCCAGCTTCCTCCCCTCCCACCCTTCTAGCTCAAGTTCCCCCACAATTCCTCTGCCTCACAACCCCAGCTTCTTGGTTGATCAGCACCCTTTATACATAGTAGAGCCTGAGAAAATCAACTCAACAAGCATTTCCAGACACTTACTATGCCCTGCACCCATAGCAAGAGGGACGTCTGTCTGTCTCTTACAAGAACACAGCCTTTGTGCTGCTGGAGCACAGGGACCTTCTCCTGAGGGCCACCATGGTCTACTGCAGAGGACTGCAGACTGCGCTTAACTCTGTCTGCAGCTGCAAGGGCAGAATTCTGGGTCTCCTCGGCATGTGCTAGATGCTCAGTAAGTTCCACTGTCAGTACTGGGCACTGCAGTAAGAACGGACACGTCCAGACGCCTATCATAGACCCGCACAGCAGCTCCCACTGCTGGCCATAGTCCTTGAGGTGTGACTAGTATGTGGCATGCCTACATTTAAAACTATATTATTTTTATGTGTATGAGTGCTTTGCCTGAATGTGTGTTTATGGGCCAGCTGCTTGCCTGGGCCTTGGTGGCCACACGTGGGCATCAGCTTCCCTGGAACTGGGGTTTACAGACGGTTATGAGCAGCCATGTGGGTGCTGGGAACCCAATCCAGGTCATCTGCAGGGGCAGCAAATGCCCTTAACCACTGAGCCATTTCTACAGGCCCCATGTTTATAGTTCCCCAACCTTAGCCCTGGACCATAGCTGTATAGATTTCATTTCTGCCTACTTTTCAGTTGGCCTTGGCATGCATAATTATCCTATTATATCTGACTTTGCTATTTCTCTCTCCTTCTGCTCTGGTGAATTCTGTGAAACTAGATGTTCCTTGATGTAACGATTTTTTTTAAGATTTATTCATTTATTATATATAAGTACACTATAGCTGTCTTCAGACACACCAGAAGAGGCATCAGATCTCATTACAGATGGTTGTGAGCCACCATGTGTTTGCCAGGATTTAAACTCAGGACCTCTGGAAGAGCAGTCAGTGCTCTTAGCCACTGAACCATCTCTCCAACCCCATAATGATCCTTAAACAATCAAAACTTGAGGCATAGGGCACAGCACAGCACAGTCCTAATGGTCCAGGTGCACGCTGTGTGCTCTCATCTTGGAAACAATGCAATAACCGCACAATTGGTAGTTCCGGATGAATGCTTGACCTGCAAAGAAAGTTGAAGAAGTTATGAAGAAAATGAATTAGAGCCAATACTGCAACCCCGAGAAAGGAAAAAGTTATTGGAGTTATGAAATAAGTTTTGCAAAACATGTGAGAGTGGTTCCTAGATAAGCAAGTATAGAATACGTAAAATCATAAACTAGTAAATCTAGTCAAAACACTGGGACTCTGAGGAGAGTCATTGTGTGCAATGTGCAGAAGCAGAACGTTATGGGAACTGTGAGTCAAGAGTTAACTCTTTTTGGTCACTGCCTGGCAGCTTTGCCCATGTCATTTATCATTAGAGCTTCAGAGGAAAATGTAAGTAGCTGACCTTAGAGTTCTGAGCTCTGAAGTATAATAAGTCTTAAAGTTTAAATAATAAGTTTGCAATTATTCTTATTATTGATAAATACTAAATATTATTACTTTGGCCACAGGCCAAGAAGTGGAAGCTTGAAACTTGGGGAACAATTGTAATTCTTGATTCTTTGTGGGCTGTGGTTATTCTTTTGATTTTGATTTGGCAATGAATATACAATGTCTTTTTTTTTTCTGCCTGCTTTTGGAGTATCAATAAAAGATTGGGGCAAGAGAAAGGCAAGGGAGTGTGGAGTGGGTGAAGAGATAATGTGAGCTGTGCCTGGAGAGAGTGTGGAGTGCGTGTGAAGTATGTGAGAGAGTATGTGGTGTGTATGCGTGAGTGGAAGGAGAGTACATGTGCTGTGTGAGGTGTGTGTGTGACTGAAGGGAATGCAGAGGTGTATAGGAGTGTGGGAGTTCGAGAAAAGGACAGGGCGTAGGAGAAAAGCAGACTGCAGGAGACTGCAGAGTGCGTGCAGCCTCAACCAGAGACAGACAGACAGACAGACAGACAGACACAGCAACCTCAAACCTATCAGCTTGTACTGGAAATGGTTCTCTGGGTATTTCTTATGTAACTTCCAGATATCCCTGCTTCCAGTTGAGAACTCCGATCCTGTGTTGAAACTGGACGCTGGCAGTCAAGAGCTAGGCGGTGGGACACACTAATGGTTTAGCTCAGTGCCATCAGCAACATTGTCTGGGTCACAACCTCCATTTTTCAATTTCTCAGTGGACTTACACATTTGACCGAGGGTCTCACCGTGTAGCCATAGCTGCTCTTGACCTGGGATTAGTGTGTGCACCACTGCACCCGGCTCTAGCTTGGATTTCTAAGACCACAAAGCTTACACTTTTTTTTCTTTAAAAAAACACAGGATGTCACTTGTACCCCCTGACTGTTCCATAACTTGCTATGTAGACCAGGCTGTCCTGGAACTCAGAGATCTGCCTGCCCTGGCAGCATTTTGAGTTCTGGGATTAAAGGTATTTATGCCCTAGCACCTTTTTGAGACAGTGGTTCGTGCTCCCCAAGCTTCCCTTGAACTCCTGATCCTCCTCCCTCTACTCCCCAAGTGCTGGGGTACAGGGGTTGCCGCTATGCCTGGTTTGATCCAGGGCTTTCTTTCCACAGCTACTCGAGTACTCATCAATGAGCACATCTCAGCCCAGGGAGCTGTCACTTTGAAGAACAGGACACGCTTGCCTACCTTTTATCATCCAAGGGGGAACCAAGCAGGGCCGAGGAAGGTTTAAGAACAAGACAGAGGTAACACCTCCATTCTGTGTCAGGAGGACAGAGCAAAGGGGACAGGGAGCTGGGTATGAGCAGCCCACCACGTGCCAGACACCATTCCAGGACGTGTCGTACAATGCTGGGTATCACCTCACGCCATCCTCCAGAAGGCCTCAGTGACACAAGCAGCATGTGAACCCAGGCCGACCAGAGACTGAGCTCCTTCCACTCACCCTGTGCTGAAGGGACTTGAGGGGGAGCCCTGCCAACCTCAAAGTCCCTTCCTGTCCCTTCAGTTTCTGCTCCCATGTCCTAACAAGCCCCAGAGACACCTGGCAAGGCAGGCGGCAGTTGTCAGCTTCAGATGCCTTTAGAACTGGTCCCAGCAGAGGGTTCACAGGGCACGGTTGCAGACAAGGAGAAAAGCCTGCAATGGCAGCCAGAGAGCAGCAGACTCATCACAAGTCCTGCTGGGATGTGGTTTCTGGGAGCTGTGGATGCTCAAGTTCTGCCTCTGCCTGGCCATCCTCACAGGGCTGCAAGTGTTTCCTGGCCTGGAAAAGGATTCACTGGCAGATCAGCAAGGCAATTCAATTATGAAATTTATCACATTAGCTGACTTACTACATTAGCATTTCAATTGGCCAATTCATTTGTGGCCCACCACTGTTGGCTTGTGCCAACTCTCTCTAGAAGGGTGTGTGTGTGTGTGTGTCTGTCTGTCGGTCTGTCTGTGTCTGTGTGTGTCTGTGTCTGTGTGTGTCTGTGGCCCTGCACCTGGTGAGCAGGAGCCCCTCAGAAGTTGCATGGGAAGCCAGGTCCTCAAATGAATCTGCACAGCTGTCCACAGTGTCACACTGTCACAGCCAAGGATGAATCTTTTGGTCAGCTCCCATCTGCCTTTTCCCTATAATCACCTGTGCCTAAAGCGAGCATCCTAGAGCTGGCCCTGGAAGAGTATGGATGGATGGCTAGAAAAAAACGGCTGCAGCCAGGGCAGAGAATGGAGGCTCGGTGGGCCTGTGTGCCAGCTTTCCTTCTCTCTCCAGGAAACCTTCACCCTTCTCCCTGCTCCCCTGCTCACCGGGACTCTGCAAACCTATGAGTCAGGGCCCCCAATCCATGAGCCAGCACCCATTTCTCTGTAAAAGCAGGGTCTCAGTAAGGTCTGCTCAAATGATAAATCTGACTAAAACCACTTCCCATGCTTGTTGCTCCAGGCCACCCTCCTCCCTCTCAGTGACAGGAAGGATGCAACCAATCATTGCACACCACACATGGGGACATATTTTTCCTCCTACTTTTCTTTCCCCACCCTGGTGTCACAGGGTGAAGATGCCGTCAACAGGCACTGAGCCGCTGTAGAATATGCAACTTGCACTGCAGTGCCGGGAAGCCAGCTCCAGCTTGAGGCCCAGAACAAAGGTCTCTCTCAGCCTCTCTCATCCCTGGACTCACTTGTTGATAAGTAGGTATGGCCCCCACAGATTCATGCACTTGAGTGTTTGGCTACAGAGAGCAGCAGCATTATTACCAAGGATGGCCTTGTCAGAGGAAGTGTGTCACTGTGGGGATGGGCTTTGAGGCCCAGCGTGGTAGTTCCCTCCTAACTGCCTAGGGAGCAAATGTAGAGCTCTCGGATCCTTCTCCAGCACCACGTCTGTGTCTGCATGCTGCCATACTTCCCACAATGACAATGGGCTAAACCTCTGAAACTGTAAGCCAGCCAAATTAAAGGTTTTCCTTTAAAGAGTTATCATGGTCATGCTTGTCTCTTCACAGCAATAAACCCTAGGATACCAGTAACTACAGGGCCTGGGACAAAAGTGACTTTGTCAGTCTCCAGAGACTGAGACAGACTGTTTTCCATAGACAGTTCTCCACAGAACTCAAGGACCCTGTCTTAGTAGGACCAAATCTTCTGTAGGATAAAAGTACCCTGGTCCCTCCTCTGTCCCCAGACCAAGCCTTCAGCAACACCTATAAAAAGTCCTCCCAGCATAAATGTGTCACCTACAAAAGAGGTGACAGTAGAGGGTCAGGTCCCAAGCCACCCTCTCTCCATGTTCTACTGAGGCTAGCATGACACCAAACGGTCCAGGCAACTGGTATACGTTGTCTGGCCTCAGCAGGGAGTCTTCACCAAAGCCACCTGGGCTCAGCAGGACTCCCAGTGTACACCGGTCAACTGGAGAAGGCCCAGGTCACCTGTCCCTCTAACTTCCTGTGGTTAAGTGCCGCAGACCACCCAGGGGAGTGTGTCAGCATAGGGACCAAGGCTTGGATTTCAGGTAGAGAATGGATTCGGCGTGACAGACAGACACAAACTCGAGGTGTGTGCTGCTGCAAAAGCTTTACTTCTTGGCACATATTTAAGCAGTTAGAACAGGTGCATCATAATTGGCAGTCATCCAGCTCTTATTCATCACCCCACCAAATGTCCCTTGTAAGAAGGAAAGCTGAATATACAGTCCAGGAAACAGTTCTCAGCCGCAAACAATAGTTTAGAAAACTGCAGTTATACTACCAGACTTGTGGGTACCAGATATACATTTAACATTTACCTTTATTTTAATAAAGTTTAAACTCTATGGGCCCTCAGAATAAAAAGGAAACTTTTGTAACCATTCTATAATTTCTTTCGTTTCTTGCTCAATGTTAGTTTCTCTTTTCCTTCTAGTTAACTCTTGATAAATTTGCTCAACTTGTTGGAACTTATCCATGATCTTTCTAAGAGTCACTACTATTCTGAATCATGCTAAACAAAACTTTCCCAAAGGGGGGGGCTTTTCTGGAACAGTCATGTTATTAGTAACTGCAATTAATTTCTCTCCTATTTGCTGGGAACGAATGGGTGCAGCAGTTGAGTTCATCGCAGCCGTTGAGTTCATCAGGATCATGGTGGTGTGAGACGTGGTGGTTTAGATGTCTCTGAACTTTCAGTTCCTGAGACATCTAAAGGTCCATGACCATCTTCCCACACTGCTACATTCTTAAAATCAGATATTGTTGACAGGCTTAAAGTTGCTAAGATCACCAAGGCTAGAACACAGAAGGCACCTCCACTGCAAGCATAGACCCCAGTCATCATCTTTTTGTAGGGAGACGGCCAGGGACCTCCAGGAGGCCAAGCCATTCCAGGCACAGGCCTCTGTTCTGGATAGAAACGAAGCACAAGAGGTTCATGTCACACAGACTCTACTGGAGTGGGTGTGGCAGTTAAGTTTCTAGGAATTTTGGGGATGGCCACAGTGGAACTTGCTTATACGCCCCAGCACACAAAAGGCTAATGTTAATCCCACGGGCAAGAATAAGACCACTACCACGACTCTGAGCTAAGTTTGAAACAAGCTTTAATTATATAGTGGTCAGGATGATGGACTCTGGCCAGTCACATTCAGGCTTAAAAAGACAAATCCCATAAAACACCATATTTCCCATCAGATCCAATCAGGGGCAAACATATATCCTGATTTATTTCCCGCCCGTGTACCTCCCCACTACCTGTGAACGAGCACACCCAGTGTGGTGTGTCAAACAAAGTTGTTTAGGGGAGCAGGCCACATGGCTTGTTGTCTCCCACCAACAGCAGCCTCCAGCCTTTCAGGAACGTGGCCCACAATAGAGGTATTTTTGTTTAGTGGGTCTCTTAGGCACCGTAATTGAAACTTAAAATAGTATAGCATTGTCTCTCACATCCTTTCCTCGAGTTGTATCCCGAGTCGAATCCCTGGCTCTGCGATGGGTACCTGTTTACACTGGGATCTAACAGCCATCAGCCTAACAGTACCCAGGCAGGAATTATTATCTACTTAAGTCACTAATGAGCAAGAGGCAGAGGTAATTGGCTGAAATACAAGGGTCAAAGACCCTGAGATTACTAAGCCGTCAGAGTTACTAACTAGGAGGAGTGACGATGAGAATGGGGAACAGCCATTTCTGGAAAATTTCTTTGAGTACAGTCAGATTACCTCTGATGATCCCTGAGTGGTTTGTATACAACCAACAGTTTCCTCTTAAAGCCACACAACACCTCCCTGTCCCTGCATAAGGCAGGTCTGGGCCCTGTCACTTTGAACAACTACTTCAGCTGATGAATCTACCTGTTGATAGGGCTGGGTCTCTCTGAGTTGAACAGGAATCTTTCCTGGTATGCCAATAGGCACTATAGGTAGCCATTTTGTCCCCTACACCAGGGAATGCCCTTTCGATCTAACATTCCAGCCTGTCGGGGACAAGGGGCGACGCACTCTCTTCTGTAGCTACTTCCTGCTGAGACAAGGACGTCGCCAGGGCTTGGGAAGGCTGGAACGTTAGTCAAAGGCAGGGAGGGGATTCAGGTAATGGGACGTACATCAGGAGCATCCGGTTAGATGACCCAGCAGAAGACACAGGGAGCGACATCGGCGACTGGTTCATAGCCGCATTTATCGAGTCCAGAGCTCAGGGCCGTTTCGAGCAGTTTGTAGTCCATAGTTGATTCCTGGATGGTGTCTGTCAGCCAAGTGGAAATCTGCTGAGACAGACAGACTTGGGACAGAAGTTAAAGTTTAGGACCTTAAAGGAAAATCTTACATTTGGAAACTGGGGGGGTGGGGGAGGGGAAGAGTCCCAAGACCAGGGGAGAGAGGCTACCCTCGGGAATAGGCAGATGAGAGGCTTACTCCGTACTCATCTGGAGTCCCTTTGACCCGTGAGAGCTGAGTCCAAGTCTTAATGACTCCTTCCATGCCCTGAAGCTTACAAGGATTTTTTGTTTGTTAATTTTTACGTATATAGGTGTTCCCTGCATGTGTCTGTGTACCTTACCCATGCCCAATGAGACCAGAAGAGGTCTGGAACTGGAGTCACAGACAATTATGAGCTGTCACATAGGTGCTGGGAATTGAACCCTGATCCTCGGGAAGAGCCACCAGTGCTCTTAACCGCTGGGCCATCTCTCCAGCCCCTTACACAATTTTTTTTTTTTAGTTTACAAAAAGATAAAAGTCTTAGATACGCTAGCATTAATCTGTACTAAACTCCACATCATAGAAGAACCAGCTACCAGGTGTCCCGTAAGCAGCCAGGGTAGACACAAGCCTTTGAGTCCTAGCGAAAGCCCTGGCTTTGGGTTAGAAAGCATAACCACTCTTGTCTCGGTGTGGAGGGATGGACGTATAGATTGGCCACAGATGTTTGTAACATGACGAGAAGCACCTTTAAGTCTACACTCAAAGACAACTGAAGGGAGTTTAAAGCTGTGACTGAATAGCAGGCAGCCCGTGCTCCGTCAGCTAGCTTATCACAACTCCGTTGACAAACAGTAAAGTTCTGAACTCTTAAAGTCTTAGTATTAACACGAGCACAGATGGGGAAAGAAGTCTGAAACCTTCCCCACTTTTCAGATCATTTTCTTATGCCGCTGTAACTTGCACCTTAACTGACTTCAGACCCTCAGAACTTTCACATCCTCAGACCCCTTCTACACCTCTGAACACCCAGAACTTGCAAAGACTTTGAAACTTTTCTCTTTCCTCCATCCAATCACTCATCAGAGACTCAAACGGCTATTACAGAGAACAGTCAATGCGAAGCAAGTTTAAATAAAGGGACAGTAAAAAGCTACTTCTGAAACCTGCCTGTATTTTAACTCAAAGCCTTTCAGCAAACTGTCTGCCATTTCTTAACAAGAGACCTAGTAACTCTTAGAGATCGCAGGGCTTGGTCTTTACCTATGAAATGGAGTGAGGTGGCTGAAGCCTCGTGTGAAGGAGCTACTGACGAACTGACAAACCTGTAGTTAGCCTGGCCATCAATTCCATCAGAGAGCTGAGAAGGATAAATTAGACCAGGGAGTGTAATCCAAATGGCCTATGTAGCAATTAAAACGACAGAGACTTATCCATTACCTAGCAGCCAACCCACCAGGTTCCTGTGGTGCCCATGGCTTCGTTGAGGGCACATCGATCTTCGGTGGCCAGGCCTGGCAAATCTGAGAAGCCTTCTTCCTGTGGAGGAGGAACCTGAGAGACTGACCTCACTTTGTCTTGGCAAAATGGGGCAATCAACTCTCCAGTGTCCTGCTTGTCCACAGATTGGGCAGGGTTCAGCACGCGAGGCATTGGGGCAGTTATGCCGGTGGTTAGCATTGCCACACTACTGTAGGTGGAGTCGATGGTGCCCCCTGTTTACCTTCTTTAGAGACCTCAGGGTGAGCGCTAGGAGCTGGGGTCTCTGTCACAGCCAGTTTTTCCCATTAAGCATTTGAAATGCCATTTCAGCAGATCTCTGATGACTTTGAGGACCACAATTATTAAGGATACCTGAGCTAAACAAACTTCCCTTCTTTTTAGTTACTTGTTCTAGGCTCAACCTTAAAGACACATACTGGAGGGTAAATAAAGCTCTTGTCCTGTAATTAATTACATTAGTACTGTGGTAGTTTGAATAGGCTTGGCCTGAGGCACTGTGGGGAGATGTGGCCTTGTTGGAGGAATTGTCACTGTGAGACCCTCCTCCTCGCCATGTGGGAGCCAGTCTTCTCCTGTCTGCCTTTGGATCAAGAGGTGGAACTTTCGGCTCCTCCAGAGACATTCCTGCCTGGATGTTGCTATGCTCCCCCACTTGATGATAAAGGATTGAACCTGTGAACCTGCAAGCCAGCCCCAATTAAATGTCCTTTGGAAGAACTGCTTTGGTCACGGTGTCTCTTCACAGCGATGGAAACCTAACACAAACACTTAACAAGAATACAAGTGCGGTTCTGAATACATCAAACAATTTCATCTTTTAGGAGGTGACTGATTATTAAACTGCATATCTTAATCACCTTGAACAATTTACAGTAATTAGCTCTATCCATGTTAGGTTTAGCTTTTAAAATATTCTAAAATGAAGCTTTTCTAGTATAAAAATAAAGCTTTGAATCATAAATGAGACTAGTCCATAGGCAGACTGGCAACTTTCCTGGTCCTCTCACAGTGTACACTACAGGATTTCACAGCGCCTTATATGACTCAGTTTATCAAACTAACTAAAGCTTAACAGTTAGCAAAGAGGCTAGACATACATTTTTTGTTTGTTTGTTTGTTTGATTTTTGAGACAGTGTTTCTCTGTGTAGTCCTGGCTGTCCTGGCACTCAGAGACCTGCCCACCTCTACCCGGAGCTGGGATTAAAGGTGTGCACTGCCACCACCCAACACACATTCCCTTTTTTTTTTTTTTTAAATTCACATTACATCCAGATAGCTGTCCCCCCTCCCAATACCCCACTCTCACAACCCGTCCCCCAACCCCCACCCCTCTTCCTCTGAGAGTAGAGCCCCATCTCCCCCGACCCCAGTATCCCCCCACCCGGACACATCAAGTCTGTAGGGCGCACACAGCTGCTTCTGGCACATATATTTAACCCTCAGTAGACCTTAGGTAAAGAGAGACATTCTCTTTCTCTAAGCCTTCCTACTGCCGCAATTCAACACAGTCCTCATGTCATGGTAAAGCCCAGCCACAGTATTACTCACTGTTGCTCCACAACTGCCATGTTGCCACTGTTCTGGATTGTGACGCACACATGACCCACATCGCACAAGCACATATGGCTCCCATCTCTCTGGTAGATAGGCTTTGCCTGACTGATTAGGTCACTGCCTTGCTGTTTCCCAAGATAGGAATAGCCTAGTTTCTGGCATTCAGTGTTTAGCACTAACTCTTAGGCCTTTTATTTATATCTTAAGGTCACATATTAATAATATAAACATTTTATAAACTTACAAGGTCCCATAGCTTTATAAATTTAAATACTTTAAAAAGCTGTTCATTTAAAAAAAATCCAGTTTTTTTTTTTTTTTACATTTAAACTTTCTATAAAACTCCAAAATTTCCTCTTAAAGTTTAAAAATCTCTCAACTGTGTGCTCTGGCAAAATCAATAAAGTACTTTAAAAAAAATTTCAACAGGGAAAAATGGGGCACAATCAAGGCAAAACCAAACTCCACGGTATAAGCAGTTTAATGCTCAATGTCTGGGATTCACCCACAATCCTTTGGGGCTTTCCCAGGAGACTTGGGTCACCTCTCTGGACCCACCTTTGGTGACACACAGGGCCTGCCTTTTAGGTCCCAGCTGGCTCCATTTAACTGTGGCTGGTATTTCCAATGACAATCACATGGTATGAACATTTCCAAAACAGCTAACATCCCCAATTTACAACTGGGTTCTCTTATGGAACACATTGGCAAGCCTCAGCCTCTCTTTAGGACACACACTGGAAACCCTCAGCTCTTCCCAATGAGTAGTTAAAACATAATTGGCTCTTACACCAGAACCAGAGAATCCCAAGTTCAAGGATTGTCTAACTACTTAGCATGACTAAAAAGGAAAAAGAAGTCATTGCTTATATTGTGGGAATGGCCTTTGGGGTCCTTGAAGCAGTTGCATCTAAAGGCATCTGTCCCCCGAGGAGGCACAGTTCCGCAATGAGGAAAAGACACTTCTAATATGGAAGTGAAGGAGACCAGATTGAACCTGCCAACCACAGCAGAATTCTGGAACCTAGGCAACTCCTTGGAGGGTTGAGCAAAGGGTGCCTGCTGGGGCCCTAACAGGCTGGTCACCATACTCCTGGGTGCATGGGTGTCACTCCAGGAGTACCACTTCTCCCTTGACCAACACCTCCCCAGCCAGAAAGGATCCTGCAGGGCAGACCCTGTCTTTTCCTCCCTTGTTAAACCCCTCTGCTATTGCTCACCATGCCATGGGACCTGTGCTGATGGGGGCCATGGTTGGCATCCTCAAAGACAGGTAGCCTCCTCTTTCTTGGTTATAGTAATTTTTTGAAGAATGTTAGCAGACTCAATGAACCAACCACTCCTAGGGGGAAGGGAGGCAGCTCCCAGGCAAAATTCATTTGCTAAACAATTCATTTGCTTGGTGGGAAGGATCAAAGCAGAGCAGGGGCACCCAAGCTAGGCTGAGGAGTACTCCTGGGGACGTCCAGTTAGTCCCACCAGATGAGGATAAAGACCACTGAACACAAATTATGGCCAATTCAAAGCAAGGTTTAATCTGTGCACAGAACAGCCCATCTGGCGGCCATCTCCCCGTAAAGTTTGAGTTCTGGAACTGAAGGGGGTGGGGTTTTGCAAGCAGGAAGAACAAGGCAGTTAAGGAAATCTTCTCAGAACATCTGGTACAGAACATTCTTTGGTTATGGGATGGGGTACAGCTAAATTCTGAGAAGCAGACATTGGAACGTAAGTTTTACAGTAAACAGAGCCTCGAAATGACTCCTGGCCTTCAAATGGACTTGAACTGGTTTCTGACTCATCTGTCTTATGTGTTCCTGTCACATAAGCCTCTTGGAAGCTAACATTTCTGGCTATTGTAATGGCTACTAGTGGCAAGCATTTTAGCATTCTTTATTTGTCCGTAGACAAGCCTTGTGAAGCGCTAGAAGGTCGTAGGAAACATTAGGAGTATGAGGAGACCTGCGGCAGCTGAAACAAGGGCGGTTAGACAGGGTGACCAGTTACATAGGGACTGGCACCAACTGTTCCCTTCCTGTCTGTCTAAGTGTTTGGTTTTCAAATTGTTTCTTACCATAGCTCAAGTTTCTCTAGGCCTGAATGGTCAGCATAAAAACAACAGGTTTCAAGGTTGGGGATTTAGCTCAGTTGTAGAGCGCTCGCCTAGCAAGTGCAAGGCCCTGGGTTCGGTCCCCAGCTCTGAAAAAAAAAAAAAACCCCAAAAAACAACAGGTTTCGATGACGACTACTCACAGCCCTCCTTGTTTCATGAAGAGTAAGTCAAACAAACCTTCTATTCTGTAAAAATTATCTCTGCCAGAGAATCCACCTAGCCTTCCAATCTAGGGACTGAGTCTTTTATAATAACCTTAAATCCTATTTAACTTTAGCATTCAGAGTTTTGAACCCTGATCTTGCAGGACCAGGGCTGATGTTCCTAGTGCTGTAGGCCCTACCATCCCTGAATTCACTAAAGGTGGGACTCATAGAACCGCCCGCTTTGGTTGAGGGTGGTCAGGTGTCTTGGCTAGATGCAGCCAGCCTTCATCCCCATCGGAAATGTAACTAGAGGAAGGACACGAGTGAGGATGCACAAAGACGAATGTGTCCTGTGGACAATGCAGGAAGCCAGCAGGCACTTGTGATAGCATCGGTAGAAGGTCGCCAAGCATCGGCAGAGGCAGGAGGGAATAGCTGCTGACCCTGTGCTAGTCAGGAGCTGAACAACAGTTGCACAATGATACAAATATGGAGCAGCTAGGGAGCCTGAAGTTTCTGACAGGAAACAGTCCTTGTCCTTGGACCTCACCTAGGGATAGCTTGGGCTGGGAGCAGGAGTAGGCATCAGCAGAAGCTTGTGGCAATGCTGGGAGTGACAGATTGCAAGTCATTCCTACATAATAGGTGGGTTTGGGGTCGAGGCAAAACCATCAGTCCTGTGTCAGGTTCGGTGTAGAATGGTGGAGGAAAGGTTGCTGCCAGCATAGTCAGGAGAAGAAATTCCATGGGAGCAGTGGATGGAGGTGGCTTAGGGGAGGATAGAAACAGGCAAGACGATAGGTGGGGTCTTTGGAATGTGGGCGTGCTGGAGGAGCCTGGGGATTCGGGAGGTCTCTACTGGGGCCTAAGGGTTTAAGTTCTTCTTGTCTTAACCTTTACTGCTACATGGTAATTGAGGAACTGGGATCCAGCCCACCTCCACAAGGCCAAATTCCCCAGCCGCTTCCTACACTCCAATGTGAATTTTCAGAAGAATCCAGAAATGTTCCAGAGTTTAGGTCGGGGAATACAATGTGACCCCGACCCACAACTAAGCATTGGTTTTAGAGGGCTTGGGAGTTGTGGCAAGAATATCTATCATGTTTTGCCCTAAGGCAGTCAGGGTGACAGTCTTGGAGCTCCAAGAGGCACAGTGGGTGGCATTAGTGCCCTGGCAGGATTTGCTTCCCTGGGCTGGACCGATGCAAACCAGGATACCTCCTAAGTTTTTCTCCAAGTGTAAATGTCCACAGCCCGTTCTAGGATGGAAGGGAAAGTGTTTGCCGTCATCAGCTTTCAGATCAGGCTGACGGCAAGTTATAATGGTATCCGTCACCTGACCTGTATCAGCGAGTCCAAGTGGGTTGTCCGTCTGACTTAATTATATCCAGGGTAAGGACATAACCCAATAGATCAAGACTAACATTATGGCTTCCATAGTCTAAGGAGTAAAAGCAGGTCAGCAAGAAAACATTAAACCTTAGAGATCTTAACTTGGAGGGGATCCCATTCAATTTCTGGTTTTGGTGGCCCTTTTCTTCCACAGGATCCTCTGGTACCTTCTTAAGATGTGACTGACAGCAACTTACCAGCACTGGGCATCCAGAGAATCCTGATAGAGGGGCATCGTCTTGGTTCCATCCAGTGAGTCTTGAAATGGCAGTGTCATCAGGTTGGAACAGGTGGGTCAGGCAAGCAGTGCCCGGTCAGTTGGGCAGCCTAGACTTGAGGAAAGATCTCATCCAGAGTTAACTGTAATCCCTTCAGGGATTCAGAGACTAGGAAATCTGTTATTAGCCCTTGATGTTGTTACCCAAGGGGTCACTGGGAGTGGCTGTCCATAAATTACTTCACGTGGAGTGAATTTTTTGAAGTAAGGGTGCAACAGGCCCTTAGTGGGGGCAAAAAGCAAGAGGTCAACACAGTTACCATCAGTCTCAAGAGCATATTTAGTGAGAGTTTCTTTTAAGGTCCTGTTCATTCTTTCTACCTTCCCTGGGCTCTGAGGATGACACATGCTATGTAGCCTCCATACTGAGGGCCTTTGAAGTCATTTGAGACAGTTTGGTCATGAAGGCCAGGGCACTGTCAGACCCCAAAGTTATGAAGAAGCCAAATCTGGGGATGATTTCCAGCATTAATTTCTTAGCTACTATCTGAGCTGTTTTCATTAAGGTTGGAAAGCCCAAGACAGTGTTGATAAAGACCAGAAAGTATTTATTATATACATGTGGCCCTTGCTTGATTTCAGTAAAGTCAAATTCCCAAAATTCATCAGCTAAAGGACCTTGACTTCAGTGCCCTTGGGGCAACATAGCCTTTTCTGCATTTACCTGAGTGCAGGCTAAGCACTTAAGTCTCACTTAAGTCTTGGTCAAGGGCATCATCAATAGACCATTGGGGAATTGCTGAAACCCTAAGATAAGCAGGTTCAGGTCTGGTTAGTCCATTCAAATGCAAAGATACATTTAGTTTTGACAAAGGAAGGGGGAAAAATGCATCCTTTCAATCCAGGACTGTATAAACCCTTTGCAGCAGCATGCTGAGCAGAGAATAAGGGTGGGGAATAGTTGGGCAAATAGTTCCCACCCACATATCCATTCCCCGTAAATCCTGGGTCTTGATCCCCTGATGGAGTACTGTCCCACTCCAATGGGCACAACCTCAGCAGAAGCTGAACTATCACTGGCAACCCATGGTCGCCCCTTCCAGGATTGTCTTTAGCCCAAACACTTGGAAACATCTCTGATAAGTTGTTCATTTCATTTCTCTTTAGTGGCCTGGTTGGACCCTGGTGACAGAGGAGGTACTTCTAGCTTAAGGGACAGGTGGGGAACAGGATAGGAGGTCTCTTCCCAGCAGAGTGAACAGGCGCATTCAGGGACAGCGATGAAAGAATGAGTCACTGCCCTCTTCCCTGGATTAACAGTCCATTTTGTAGTCCGTTTATATTTTTGACTTCCCCTGTTGCCCCTGCATTTCCACTGTTTGATTGACAGGGGGCCCCAAGGGTCTTTTGTGACACCAATGTGAAGTTTCCTAGTTTGAATTTACAGATTGACCCCAACTGAATAAGACTACCATAGGCTCCTGGGGGCCTAATTTTAAAGAGCTATGGCCCCACTATGCTCTTAAAGCTAAAACTGGCCTCGACGGGAGCAGGCCCTTCTTCGATTAGGGCATTCATTTTTCCAGTGGCCCAGTCTCTTGCAGTAAGCACATTGGTCTCTTCGTAGTCTTTGTGGTCTCTGTCCATGACTGAAGGTGTCACAGGAATACCGTGAATTGACCAGAGTCTCAATCACTGTTCTTATTATCAGATCTTGTTCACTCTCTCTACTGTCAAACACTCTCTGGGCTATTGACAATAATTCTGACCTAGTCATGTCTTCAAATCCATACACTCTTTGGATTGCATTACGTATGTCTGGGGCTGAATGGTCTACGAAGGTTCGGTTAATCTCCTTGACATTTATGGAGTCTTCTGGATCTATGGGCGTGTATGTGCGGTATGTCTCCAGGAGGCGTTCGAGGAAGTCTAAAGGTGATTCCTTTGGACCTTGTCTAGTACACATCACCCTGAGGAAGTCAGTGGGCTTCCGGGCTGCCTGTTTTATTCCCTCTAACAAAGCCTGGTGATAATTACTGAGTGCCCTCCTATCTTCCTTTGTCCTATAGTTCTGGTCAGGTCTCCATGTAGGTAGGACACAGTCGACCACATCTGCCCTCCATCTGCCAGTCCGTGTGCCCAGTCTGAGAAATGCTTGTGCTGCCTCACTCAGAATCCGGCTCCTCTCCTCTGATGTGAAGAAGATGGTTAAGATAGTCTCACAATCATCCCAAGAAGGAAAGTGGACGGAAAAGATAAACTCCATTAAAGAGACCAGGGAACTTGGGTTTGTACTGAAAGAAGGGTACTGCGTCTTCCATTTAAAGAGATCAGTGGTGGTTAAAGGAACATAGGTTATACAGT
Source organism: Rattus norvegicus (assembly GCF_021556685.1). Taxonomy (NCBI): domain Eukaryota; kingdom Metazoa; phylum Chordata; class Mammalia; order Rodentia; family Muridae; genus Rattus; species Rattus norvegicus. The sequence goes on from NC_141534.1 coordinate 142,151,214, forward strand.
TCCTGTCTGTGCTGAAAGGAGGGTTCTGGGCGTTCCAGTTATGAAGATCAGTGGCGAGAGACCTGTTGAGAGAGGAGGACTGGGGCTTTTGTGGTATCTGAAGAGAGTTCGAAGAGTAAGGAAGTAACGCCCGATCCGATGTGGGGAGGGGAAAGGACAGGGAGTGATCCAGCTGCTGGGGTAGAGGTTGGGGTTGAGGTGAGGGCTGAGGTGGGGGTTTGGATTTGGGTGGGGGTTTGGATTTGGGTGGGGGTTTGGATTGAGGTGAGGGCTGAGGTGGGGGTTTGGATTTGGGTGGGGGTTTGGATTGAGGTGAGGGCTGAGGTGGGGGTTTGGATTTGGGTGGGGGTTTGGATTGAGGTGAGGGCTGAGGTGGGGGTTTGGATTTGGGTGGGGGTTTGGATTTGGGTGGGGATTTGGATTGAGGTGGGGGTTTGGATCGAGGTGGGCACTGACATGAGCGAGGCAGTGGGGGGTCCTGTATATCAGAAGTTTTGGAGGTCTTCTGGTCCCCTGGTATGGATTCCTGAGGGCTCCTTCTTGAGATGACTGATGTAGGACCTCTTTGTCTATTTTTGAGCATATAAAACTGGATCCAGATGGGAGGATTTGATGTTGCTTCTGCCCATGGCAAAATGTATCCTCGGTGGCTGGGTATGTTGATGACAGCACTTACTAGGGCCCATGCCACCTCGGGGTCGAAGGTGCCCTCAGAGGGCCACTGGACCCCAAACATAGGCCATTGCTGTTTGCAAAAGGTCTTAAGACGACTCTTAGTAATGGGGTAGTGATAAGCTTTCTTAACTGCCGGGGTGTAAAGTTTGTCAAAATGTTTCAATACACAGTTTAAGGGTGTATCAGGTTTACTAGTCTTATTACCCATTTTGTCTTCCAGTCACCCCAAACCCAAACCTCAGAAGACTCAGGACAAAGAAACAGAAAAGGCTAACAAAACAGAATAGGGCACACAGAGCCAAGAACCAAGAATGTAGTGTGACCTCTCCCTAGTGGCCTGGACAGGAGTTCCTGTATCTCCTAAAACACTGTACCCAAATGGGATCCTAAGGGAACCAGGAGCAGATGTTACATAAGGAAAAGAATGACTTACCAATGGAGGCTCCTCATACAGGTGCCTGCTGGTTTTCTTTTGGTGCAGCTGTGGACCTCGTAACTGAAATCAAGCCTGCAGGGGCCTTGGAACGTCTCAAGGTGCACACCCTGAGAAGTGGCCCTCCAGTCCCTGAGGTCGAAAGGAAGGATCCAGGTTCGGAATTTTGATGGAGATTTGTTAAAGCCTGTACCAAAGCTTAAACCCCTCCCCCACTACTTAACTGTAACTCTTCTGACTCACACTTGCCAGCCACCTCATACTGCTGACATTTTGGCTCAAAGAGCGATCAAGTTGACCGTATATCTTGTTATGTTCTGAGGTTCTTGGAAATTCCCCAACCACAGCCTTCACTGAGGACCAATCAAAATAGAAGTCAGCTTGAACTGTTATGTCTGAACTAGCAACAACTTGGCCCCTGCAGCCCTCCCTGTACCTGCTTATGAGCTCATTGTGGGTTTTTACCTATATAAACTGACCCTAGAAAACATCCGGGGTTGTAGCTTTCAGGTCCTGAGAATATGAACTATATCTCTGATTGTTCAGTCTTGGGGTGTGCGTTCAATAAACTATCCTTGCCTGACTGAAATCTATGTTTATGTGGTTTATGGGGCGACTCCTGGACCCTAACAGTTTCTTATGTCACCGGAGCCTCCAAATATCAATCCCGCCGAAGGAGGATAAATAACACCTTACTCTGTGCACAGCAAAGTTTGTGCGGTGGCTGTCTCCCCCTAGAATCAGATTTGAGAGACAGCCCCAAGTCAACTTCCCATACTTCTCTCTCTCTCTCTCTCTTTTTTTTTTTTTTTCGGAGCTGGGGACCGAACCCAGGGCCTTGAGCTTGCTAGGCAAGCGCTCTACCGCTGAGCTAAATCCCTAACCCCCCATACTTCTCTTAATAGGACACACCTACAGGGAGCGGTATTTTGCAAGCCGGCAAGTTTACAGAGAGCACAAGGCAGTTATAGAATTCTTCCTGGACCATTTGGTACGAAACATTCTGAGGTTGTGGGATCGGTGCAGACTAATTCCAAGGAACAGAATCTTAAAACTTTTACCTAACTTAGGAAGAGTCTCAAAATGGTTCCTGGTCTTAAATGGAGTCCATCTGCTTTTTCGATCCAAACTCCCCGACCCAGCGAACCCGACCAGAGGTCCCACACGTCTCCGGACGCTCCTCTGGCAGGAAGGCGGTCCGGATAACGGGCACGGAGAGCACCGTCAGCCAGGACTCAACCGGGTACTCACCGTGCAGCCTACGCGCTGCAAATCCCCGCCCCCGCCCCCGCCCCCGCCACCCCCACCACTGATTACCCCACCCCCACCCCCACCCCCACCACGGTCTTCCAGCCCAAGCTGGTTGTGCCGCCAAAAAGCCAATTTCTCCCGAATTCCGGCCCCATCTTGCAGGTCCGAAGCATAGAGGCCAATTAGAGGCCGTAGTTTTGTGACGGATGGCCCAACGAACCCGTAATACAGCTGCATGTGAAGCAAGGGGTGCCCGGCCGCTGGTCCAGCAAGAAGAGGTCTGGCACCGAGAGGGAAGCTACTGCCACGTGATTCTTCTCTCTCTCTCTCTCTCTCTCTCTCTCTCTCTCTCTCTCTCTCCCCCCCCCCACCCCCCGAACTCAGGGCACTCTACCACTGAGCTAAATTCCCAACCCCCACATGATTCTTAAAGGGACAAGCATTGCCTTTCCACCTTGGAGGCCTGAGACGGATAAGACCCCAGCAATGCCAGTGTGTGGTGGCCTATGCCTTTAATCCCAACACTCCAGAGGCAGAGGAAGAAGGATGTCTGCTCCTGGCCAGCCTAGACAACAGGGAGTTCCAAGACAGCTGGAGCTGTTACAAAGAAACCTGGACTCCAAGAAAGGAAAACAAACAAAAAAGAAAAAAGAGAAATATAGAAGCTGTCACCACATACCTTTAGCTCTCTCTCTCATAAACACAATGGAGGTGAACTATCTATCAGCTTTAACAAAAGGTCCAATTTCTCTAAAGCCAAAAACTAGCAAATATAACTAGTCCTGTAATAAGTAAAGAATTGTAGCTGCTGACATAACATTCTAAAAATGAACTGTTTAGGTCCCAACCGTTTCGCTGGAGAATTCTGTTAGATATCCAAAGAATCAACACCGAAAATACCAGGGGAGAAATACTGCAGACATGAACGTGGTTGGATGACCCTTACCTCATCTAGTCTGCTGGGTTTTGTTTTTAAAAGATGTTCTGTTCTTTCTCCTGACCAACACGGTTTGCATCCCAAACCCAGCCATCTCCCTGATATGTCAGCATTCGAATAAAGAAACTTTTGCTGGCTCAAACTTGGGTTTTATAATTGAAGAAATTAAAATAAAAACTACAAAAGAACAGTAGACAAAGGGACAGGACAAAATGGGCCTGAGATATGCCCGGACAAGCCTGAAAACAAGGTCATGGAATTGTTCCAGGAACTAGCTAGCCACTACCAAACTCCCTGCTCTACAAATAGAGATAAGACGCTCTCCTACATTATGAACATTCCAGCTTGCACATACTGCTTGCTGATATGACCTTGTACCCATTTCCCCTGCTGATATATAAATTAACCAATCAAGTATAACCATGCTGAATCCCCTTGCCTTCCCCTATAAAAATCCTTGAATTTCGAGTCTTGGGGTCGACTCCTCTGTCTCCTGTGTGAGATACGAGCCGTCCCACAGCTCTAATAATAAACTGCCTCGTGTGCTTTACATCAAGAGCCAGTCTCTCGCGTTTCTTGGGGGAGTACAATCCCACGACTGGAGTGGGGTCTCCCGAGAGGGGGTCCTACATAATGAAGTATTCCCAAATTTTTGTACCCTAACAGGTAAACAGTGTCTTCCAAGAACCAAGACAGAGTTTATTAGTCAGGGTCTCTAGCAAAACATACAAAATATAACGTCTGTCTATTTTTCTATCTCTATCTCCATAGATAGATAGATAGATAGATAGATAGATAGATAGATAGATAGATAGATTTGTTTTGATTTTGATTTTTGATTTTTGGAGACAAGGTCTCTCTATGCAACCCTGATTGTCCAGGAACTCTATGTAGGCTGGCCTTGAACTCAGATCTGTCTGCCTCTGAATTCTGGTATAAAAGGTGTGTGCCACTATCCTGGGCCAACTTCATTTATAATTTTTCAAAGTTTAATAGATTGGCTGACACCACAGCGGGTTGGATAATCCTACAATAGTCATCCCAATACTGAGGGCCAAAGAACTCAGTGAGTTACTCTGGCCAGGAAACCAGTGCCTTCAGGGTGAGGGAGAACAGCAAGTTGGTCAGCCCGATTCAAACGTCGAGGGCCTGGAAGCTCCCTCCAGAGCCCTTGGTGGGAGTCTGCAGGAAAGGCCAGGAACCAGGTGACTGAGATCTTCAAGCCACAGCAGCACCCACAGGACCATTTGCTCAAGAGAAGTGAACTCCACCTGTGCTGGCTGCCTCCTCCTTCTTTATTAACACTTGGGGGCTACTGGACAGAGCCAGTCACAGTCACAGTAGGTCTTCACCCAACTCAGTTGCTGACTCAAGCACCAACCACTCTAGAAACACCATCACAGACACACCCATGGGCCTGTGTTCCTCTCCCTGTGACATCTCTCAAGCCAATCAAGCTGACAACCAAGAAGTCAGTACAGGAAGGGACACCCCAACCTCCTTGATGTGCCCACTACCGCCTTGTCTCCAAAACCAGCCAGTAAAACAGAGGGCAGAGAGAAAGTATATCTGATATTACCATGAACTTAAGCACAGACGCCCCCTGTAAAACACGAGCAAAAAGAGTCCAGTGATGGCTACCCACAACAGGGTTGGGTTAATTCAAGGTAGACAAGGCTTGTTTATACTCCAACACCGATCGACATGCTCTGCCACATAAGGAACTTTCAAAAGCTCCTGATAGGATCCAGAACCCTTTGTGATCAAAGCTCTCAGCAACTTAACTGAATGCTATTGGATGGAGAGCGTCCATGTCCAGCTCACAACAGGTTTCCTCTCAGATTTGGAAGGAAGAATGAGAAGGAGAAATCAGCCTCCGAAATCTGAACACTCAGCAGGTATGATGACAACTGTCTCCTTATTGGCTTTAAGGAGACACGGCTCAGGGAAATCCAAGAAGGGATCAGGAACTCAGCCACAGACACATGCTTACCGAATGTGAGACAAGGATAGGGAATCTTTTGAAAGGAAGAAATGCAGAAATATCAAATAACACTCTCTTCTAACAAAAACACTGTGAACTGGTGTTTAGAACAAGGGATTCAGATACTTTTGTCTCCCTCACCTTGTAAGATTGTGATGATGCAAATGTTTGAATCCCCCCCCCCCCACTCAATAAAACCTTGGTTTATGCAAGGCCACCTACTGCTTTCCAGGCCTGTGGAATGTCACCTATCACATGGCCTGTGACAGTGACCTCGAAAAGATGAAGCTTGGTGTGAGTATCTACATCTTAAGTGAGCCACTTATTTGCTGGGACTTTACCACCATTGAAGATAAGCCAAGGGCACAGATGTGTTCTGTTTCTCCCCACACCCATTTCCTTCTGTAGCAAGCCAGCTCAGTCAACAGTGTCTCTAGGGAGGGAGGCAGGGAGGGAGGATTAAAGAAAGAAGAGACAATTAGACAACATTATAATACAACCCCAGCCAGTCTGCTTTAAGAAAACTTAAGTGTATTCTGGGTGTTGAATTTTCACCAGACCCCACAATAGCCCCTTTCCCTTCCTTCCTTCATTTCCTGTTCACCACTTCTTTTCAGACTAAAGAACACAGTGAGGTCTGACCCCAGCCAATTGGGAAAAGACCCAGTCACCACCTGGGAGAGACAAACCAAATGCACACAGCATCTCTGTGTTTGTTCTTCCGAGTTCAGCCTTTGGATCGAGAGACATGTTTGTCTTCTTGGACACTCAGTTAAAATGGGGGTCCCTTTCTTCGCAACCCTGAAATTATTTCTCACAGAAGGGATTATTATCTAAAAACAAAACAAAACAAAAATAAAACATTGTTGAAGCAACTGAAACAGTTACACACAATCAAACAGGCAACTTTGACCTAAGCCTCGCATCTTACACAAAACTTATCCACAGAGCACCGTAAACTTAAATGTGAAACTATAAACATCCAGAAAAAGGAGGCAAGGGGCTGGAGAGCTGTCTCTGTAGTCACAGCGCCTGCTGCGGAACCCTGGAAACCTGAGTTCAGATCCCCAGCACCCTGCAAAAGCTGTGAACCTGTGTGTGTGCCACTAAAATTCACCCCCAGGTTCGGAGGTCGCCCAAATACGCCCTGTCACCCTCAGAAGTGCGGAAGGCGGGGAGCGAGCTTCACTCTTCCAGAACCCCACAGAGGGCAATGTGAACTGTGAGGACAAAGAGCCTTCCCAAAGACGCCCATGTCTGACAGAATTTCATCACTCTGATGAGGACCAGAGGGACAAAAAGGGAAGGGCTCATTTTGGAGCCAAGAAAGATTCCCACTGTGGTTCTGTGTCTGCTTTCCTTTAGGCCCGAGGTGAGAGCACCATGGTGATGAGTTCCAGGAAGCCAAAGGGGATCCACATTGTTGTTAAGTCCCCGTAGCCCACAAGAACAGGTTTCCATTTCTAGCTAAGAACCTGTGAAACACGCAGCATGCAAAACATGTTTTTGAGCCTACACTGAATTCAGGAGCCCATAACTAATGACTGCCCATTGCCGTTGCAGAAGATGTTTTTAAAACAGCTTGGTCTACCAACCCCATGAGATGTGACTCCTCCCCTGCCTCATAGATATTCCTGACTTGACATTATAATTTTCTATTCAATTATTTCAGCTCTGTAAATACATGCCGGCAGGTGTTTCCTGTTAAACTTACGGTTTTGTGCTTTATGAGGGACTGCTCTCTCAAGTCCCAATTTAGGCTGAGACAGACAGCTGGCAAGTCCAGGGAACACCCTTAGTAAAGCTTGTTTCAACTACTCAGTCCTGGAAGTGGCTATTCCCCTCCGATGTTGGGGATTAACAAGGGAATGTGCAGGAAGGGAACAAAGAGTGACAAGAAGTAGGGGTGTCTTTCTAGGATCAACCCTGAGTGAACAAGTCCCCAAATCAGGGCCCACTGCCTGAAGCTCCCCCATCTCCCAGGAGTCCATTCTGACTGGGACTCCATGGACAGAGTAGCCCACAGCCTGAACACTAACACTGCTGTGAATGTGTGAGCTCCTGGGGACTTTGGTCCACAGCACACACCTCACTTTCCTCCTCAGTTCTTGGAAAACCAAGGTTTGTTTCTTCCTTTCTGCTTCCCTCAGCAAGGCTTAGACCCATCACGATGTCCTCCCCAGCAAGTGTTTTGTAAGTAGAGTCTAAAGTCCTGTGTGGCTGCAGGACACATCAAAAACAACAAATTTACTCTTGCACTGGGCCTGAGCCCTTGGACTTCTAGCAGGGTCTAACGGCCAATGATTGGGAAAGCTGGAAGATATTGGGTTAATAATGGTCATCACTGAATTTTTTGCAATGGGCCCTTGACAACATTTCATGAAGAAGATTACTGTCCACCTGTGGACTAACAACAATGAAAGCATGCTCTTCCTTTTTCTGGAAGGCTTCAAACTTGAGGGGCGGGGGAGGAAGGGAGGGAGAACACACAGGCAATGGAATGGAGAAAACTCCATGTCCAAGAAACTGGGACTGAAATGTGGCAGTCTCAGGACAGGGACAGTGGTGATGGACTGGATGGGAACTGTGAGGACTCACCTGTCCTAAGGAGCCTGGGCCTGACTCCTTAGCCAGTCTCTGGTACCCACCATAAGGACAGAATGACATCCTGAGCATCACCACAAAGCACATCTCTGTGATCCGGAGGGGGTGACAGAGGACTGCACTGTTGACTTCACTTGGCAGATTTCCAGTAGGGCTGGGTTGGTGGAGGAAAGAGAGAAGGGCTTGGGTTGTGTGTGGATCCAGAGAACCCTGACTCATTCTCTGATGTTGAGAACAGAGAAGGTAAAAGAACCACTGAGGAGATTCTCACAATCCTTTAAGAGAACCCAGGGGCATTCGTGCAGACTTTGTGCTCTTTCAAACCAGCTTAACTCCCACCATCTCAGGTAATCTACACCCTGTGGATCCCGGCCAGTTCCTAACTTGGGGCCCACTTTGGGAACCCCAAGGGCCATAGAAAGCTCCAGAAAGCCTATGGCTCTTCTCCTTTGAGAAGCTGCACTCTCCTAGAGAGCACATTAAGGTATACCTGGGACATAAAATGTTCCTTAATTCACGTGAAAGCAAAGGGTGGGTTGAGCAGCCTCAGACGATCCCGTTTTGTAGATATTTAGTGATATTTGCTTTTGTGTTGTTCTGAACAAAAACATTTTAGAGCAGGGATTCTCAATGAATGATACTTTCACAGATATTGCCTGAAACCATCAGAAAACACAGATATTGACATGATTCATTACAGTAACAAAATCGGTTATGAGGTAGCAATGAAAATTATTTTATGCTTGGGGTCACCAAAGCGTGAGGAACTGTATTAAAGGTTGCAGCATTAGGAAGATGGAGAAGCATTGTTTTACAGCCTCCCGGCTTCTAAAACTTACCAGGTACATCATCAGAGCTGGACAACCTCCAGCGCTGCTGAGAAGACCTGATGCCCGGGTGTCTATTGAAGGGCTTCCTGAGTCTTTCCCCCCAGTGCTTCCTTCTCAGCTGAGAAATGTTCGAGTGACCACAGATGTCTTAGTTCCAGTCCCTCACAGTGGAGTGGGAGCTTGGGAGAGCCGGCCGCCCTGCTGCAGTGAAGGGCAGAGAGCACGGAGTTCAGGTTTGCACGCCCACGGCTCCCTCTTCATACTTCCGGTACCCAAATCGGGAATGTGCCTCCCACCTTTAGGGAACCCACATCTTTTAAGTTAAGTTATCTGTCCCTGCTGCATACACAGACGTGTGCACAGGGTTTCACACACAGACGTGTGCACAGGATAATGTCATCCAGGCAAACCCTGTTGAGACTTCCATCTCAGACGACACGAGAAGGTGTCATCTTGATATTTAAACTAAAGCTCCTGCTAGGTACAGAGATCTATAAAACAGGTGGGTAGAGCAAACACTTACTGATGGTGGGACATAAAGTGATGTCTTTTTAACGATTCTTCGGTATACACGGAATCTTGCTGTTTATTAAAGCTGAGTATAAACGTTTGTACCCGTGAGATGTGTGTTGTTTGTCTGATACCACCGAATCTGAAGTTAGACTTCTCTGATAGCCACACACTGTATTAGTCAGGGTGCTCCAGAGAAACACACTGATAGGAAGAGCATACAGGTTAAAGAATTTATCCAGGGATACAGAGGTGGCTCCGTAGTTAAGAGCACCGGCTGCTCTTCCAGAGGACCTGGGTTTGGTTCTCAGCACCCATGTGGTAACTCACCACCATCCCTAACTCTAGTTCCAGACAATCTGTCATCTTTTCTGTCCTCGACACGCACTGTATACACACAGCACAGATATACAAGGAAACAGCCATACACATAAAGCACAAATAAGAGTTACATTTTAAAGAGGAATTTATTACATTAAATATTAACAACAGTGTCTCATGCCTGAGAGGATGAGAACTTGGTGGTCCCTGGGTCCTTGGGGCAGGGAACCTCAGCAGTGGGAGGTACATGTCCTCCTCCTCCCCACCCCCACCCCACCGCAGGCAGGCTGTGTGTCACTGGAGAAACCAACACCTAGTAATTGATCAGTCCACAAAGATGGCTGTCTCAACAATCCCTGTCCTACACCAAACACATGGATCTGATCTGAGGTGTCCCTGGAAAGCCACTGGTCCTCACTCAACAATGGAGTCTGGAATCACTGGCTCTGACAGCAATGAAGGACACAGCAGAGGCAGAGGCAGCAGCAGCGGGTGGGTGTAGGGGACGAATGCTGTACAGAGCAGAGGACGGGTGAGCAGCCCTCCCTCTGCTCTGTTTCATATGAGATTCCAGCAGAACACACACCCCTCCCCTGGCCTGCCTCAGCAGGACAGTCAGGACAGGGTTTCAAGTGAGGACCCTGCTCAGGCGCTTCTCATGTGTTCCAAATCGATACAAAACCAACCATCACCCACCTCAGAGGAACGATGTGAGACAATATTACAAGTCTTTGTTGTCTGTGACTGAACCCTTATGGTTCTATAAGAGCAGAAAACATTAGATGCACAGTAAAACCACAGCGCTTCCTAACACATAATAGTCTCAGATCTGATCTGAGGTGTTCTTGGCAGCATGCGATAGCCTTACAGGGCAGAGCAGTGCATGCACAGAGAAGTGCACATGTGTGTGCTCAGAAGCGAGGCTACAGGGAAGGCTCCTAATGCAACACGGGTCAATGCCACAAGGAATAGCTCTGATCCAATAATGTACATTTGGTTCCATACACATCCCGTGACTGTTCAAGTCCAGAAACATTTACTGTTGCCACAGTAAAGGTTTTCACAGCCTCCTCTTTCACTCGACATTACCCACGATTTGAGGAACTTTCTTGAGCTGCCAAAAAGAGGATCCTTACAGAGCATGATAATGAACTTGGCACCGAAGGTTGGCACAGCAGACTGGGGCAAGTTTCATAGGCTTGTCGCTAAAACAAGCCAGTCATGGTGAGAGGCAGTGAGCCAGGGCTTCAGGGAGAGCTGTGAGGAAGGGTCCTTAAGTAACCTCCCCCAGTGCCAGGAGAGCAGCTCCCAAATCCTTCAAAGGCACAGTTTGCTTCCCTTGCCACTGAGAAATTTCAGTTCTCCTCTGGTGTATGTGATAAAGATGCAGGGCGTTCTCCATCATCCACTGACCAGGATGGAGGAAAGGAAGGATGCCCAAGTCTCAGTGGCTCATCTCCGGGTCCACCTTTAGGTTTGAAGGTGCCTCTTGGGCTCCAGCTGGATTCTGGTCTCTCTGACTTGAATGTCAAGGAAGCCCACGCACAGTATCACCTAGCTTGCCCCAGGAGGCTCTCGGAAGGAGACCTCTTTGTTTGCTTTTTGTCATTTTATTTCATGTGTATAGGTGTTTTGTTTGCATACATATCTGTTTACCATACATATACCTGGTATCCAAAGAGGCCAAAAGAAGTTACAGATGGTTGTGAGCCCCTATGTGGGTACTGAAATCAAATGCGTGTCCTCTGTAAGGGCAGCCAGTGTTCTTAATCACTGTTTGTCAGAGTGATCTTTGAGGCACAGAAACCATGTTCTGGGTTGCCACACTTCAGTTAACAAGAATAGTCAACCGGCCGCCCAACTACAGGAGCCAAAGGGCAAGGTTAGAGACTTTCCCAGAACCACAGGTAAGGATGTGGAGTACAACTTTGATGGATCAGGTTTTTACTTTAATTTTGGCAGGTGGGGATGTTTATGTGCTGAGTTTCGTACCCTGAATGTGAAAGGAAAATTATACGCATTTAAGGTTTAAAAATATAAAATTAAAAGAGTAAGCCCCAAAAGCCACACACTCAGGGCTAAGCCCTGCCGCCAGGAATAGCAGGCCATAAAGATAAAGAAAAGGAATGCAGGATCCAGCCCAGGCTATCGGGACTGATTCATGGGCCATCCGGCAAGAAGACATCCCCCCAGTTTACTCAGGGCCATACTTTAACTAGGTGTCCTCCAGACCCTGATAAGCCCCTGACTTCTAGCACGTACTCTTCTGCTTTGTTCTCACTGCTATGTTTGAATGAGCCAATTGTGTGTAACCGCGCCAAAACCCCCTAGCTTTCCCTATATAAACCCCTGACTTTTGAGTTTCAGGGCTGACACCTCTGTCTCCTGAGTGGGATACGTGTCGGCCTGGAGATCTCTGTAATAGGTCTCTGTAATAAACCTCGCCTTTGCTTATTACATCCAAAATGGTCTCTCTGTGTCTGGAGTCCGCGATTTCCCAAGACTTGAGTAAGGGTCTCTCTGCGTGGGATCTTTCAAATGTTACTTCCTATTTGGAATCAGGTGTGCTGTGTTGGGGACCTGTTTCATTCCCCCCTTGTCTTAGTGAATAAGTCAAATCATGGATTCACCCCGCTTTTAAGTTTAGTTAGTCCTAAGGGCTGTTAATTTTACTAAACTGATACATAGTTGACCATATAGTTAGAGAGGCTCCACTAGCATCGCTCAGAATAAAAATTAAAGGCTTAGCCAGTGCAGTTCTGAGTAGTTAGCAGGGGTGTGGGTGGGGTGGGGGTCTGACACCGGGACACAGATGGTTACCAATTATTTGATTCTCTCTCTCTTTCTCTCTCTCTCTCTCTCTCTCTCTCTCTCTCTCTCTCTCTCTCTCTCTCCCTCCCTCCCTGTCTCGTCTTCCCCCATAGCAAGATAAAAAATTTTGAAGTACTTTTGATCAATTATCATAGACACAACAGATTAGACACAGTTACTAATCCAGTGTCTGGGAACCATGTGAGATGGTACTGGGTTCTGTCTGCCTGTCCAGGCATAGGAATGGTTGGTGGTTGGTGACCATTCCTGGTTGTCTTTACTGTATGTCTGTGTGTCTTTTTATGCGTTTCTGTCAATTCTGTTTTCCTATATTGATCAGTGGCTCTCACTATTGTCAGAAACCCCTGGCTTAAGAATTGTGTCCCCTCCTGTTGGGGACCTGAATCCTAGGTTGCCCAGAAAACCACGCCATCATCACCACCACCAAAACAAAACAAAACATAAAACCACGCTACCTCGAAAGCAAATGGATGGAACTTGAAAATATCATCCTGAGTGAGGTAACCCAGTCACAAAAGAACACACACAGTATGCACTCACTAAGTGGATATTAGCCCAACAGAAGATCAGAATGTCCACGACACAAGTCACAAACCATATGAAACTCAAGAAGAAAGAAGATCACACCAAAGTGTCGGTGCTGCAGTCCTACTCAGAAGGAGGCAGAAAACAATCTCAGGAAGTAGAGGGAGAGAGGAGGGGGAGAAAAAATGGGGGGTAGTTCAGATGTGGGAGGAGATGGGGGAGAAATACAGAGGGTCAGGAATTTGGAAGTAGGTTGTGCAGTGGGGGAGGAGGAACAGGGGATAGCCACTAGAAAGTCCCAGATTCCAGGGACCCAAGAGGTTCCCAGGATCCGACAGGGAAGACATTAGCCAAAATACCCGATAAAGGGGAGATAGAACCTGTAGAGACCATATTCCGTGGATAGGCATGGCCCCCAATTGAGGGATGGGGACACCCACCCACCTCAAAAATATTAACCCAGAATTCCTCCTGTCAAAAGGAAATTCAGGGACAAAGAGTGGAGCAGACACCGAAGCAAAGACCATCCAGAAGACTGTCCCACCTAGGGATCCATCCTATATGCAGACACCAAACCCAGATACTATTGCTGATGCCAAGAAGTGGTTACTGACAGGAGTATTGCTGTCCCCTGAGAGGCTCTGCCAGAGCCGGACCAATACAGATGCAGATGCTGACAGCCTGAGCACAGAACCCCAGTGGAGAAGCAATGGAGAAGTTAGGGCAAGGACAATAAGAGCTGAAGGGGTTTGCAAACAACAATATCAACCAACCAGACCCCAAAAGCCCTCAGGGACTAAACCACCAAGTAAACAGTACATGGAGTAGGGGAGGGAGGGGGAACATGGCTCTAGCTGGATATGTAGCAGAGGATGCCTTATCTGGGATCACTGGGAGGGGAGCTCCTTGGTCCTGTGGAGGCTTGATGCCCCAGGATAGGGGAACACTAGGGCGTTGAGGCAGGAGTGGGTGGGTGAGCACCCTCATAGAGGCAGGGGAGAGGGAGGACGGGATGGGGGCTTGTGGAAGGGAAACTGGGAAGGGGGGATAACATTTGAAACGTAAATAAATAAATAAAATAACTAATAATATTTTTTTTAAAAAATGCCACCTTTCCACTCCAGGAGCACATTTTGCACAATCAGAGCTGGTACAGTAGTAGGTGGAGACTGGGAGATGCCTGGCCTCTCATCCAGGGCCCCCTGCCTTCTAAAAGGAATGCACACAGGGAGAGGAAGTCCTCCCCCCAGGTAAGCTTTTCCTCCCTTTATCAGGTCTCAGCAGCCCCACGGAAGTGGGAAAGTTCCCCTGGACTGAGCCCAAATCAAAAGAGAAAGTTCCATTCCTTTCTCTTTATGATTAATGTCTCCTAACCAACCAGTGATCTGTACAGTTGGAAACTAAAACCCACAATTCTTTAAAAAAAAAAAAAAGAAAAGAAAAGAAAGAAAGAAAGAAAAGTACAAAAACCACCCCTGGGCTGGGCAAGGGAAATCTCTGGCAAACAATTCTGCTATGACAGATCAAAATTCCCCTTCTATTCAGTATTGACCAAGGAAACTTTAACTAACTTTTGCTAAGATTCTTCTTTCTTTTCTTTCCTTTTTAAAAAAGATTTATTTGTTATATATTATGAGTACACTGTTGCTGTCTTCAGACACAGCAGAAGAGGGCGTCAGATCCCATTACAGATGGTTGTGAGCCACTATGTGGTTGCTGGAATTTGAACTCAGGACCTGTGGAAGAGCAGTCAGTGCTCTTAACCACTGAGCCATTTCTCCAGCTCAGATTCTTTCTCAAGTAATTAAACACAGATGCTAAAAAGTTTTCCTTTGTCATCCACTCAGCCCCAGACATTAGAAAAAAGGTTATAAAAATTAAAGGTATAAAAGGGAGGTCCCAGTTGTTGAAGGTAGCTCAAAAAGTGTTTAGTCACAGAGAATTGATTGATAGAAGACCTTTCACATAAACTGAAAACCACAGTCACCTCTTCTGACAAGACACAGTTAGACTTCCGGATACCCAGCAAAATGTCGGTGTCTTACCCTCTGTCAAAAGACTATCTTCTAGTTGAAAATTCTGCCTCCAGTCAAAAGGTACAGTTGGCCTTTAATCCCAGCACTATGGAGGCAGAGTCAGGTGGATTGCTGTGTATTCAAGGGCAGACTGGTCCACAGAGTTCCCAGACAGGCAGGACTACACGGAGAAACTGTCTCAAAACAAACAAAAGATACAACAACGGACTACCGCTCAGATTACCAACAAAGACTCCTGGGGGCATGGGGAGAAACTGCAGTTCCAACTAGCCAGTTCAGCCATCCTCCTCCAGATAAAGCAGTAGCTAATGACCCTGGAAACAAAAGGGGAAATTGCATTCCCAATAGAGAGAACAATGATGTAGATGCCTAAGTCAAATAAACCTTATCCTCCCCAACTTGCTTTTGGTCCTGGTGTTTCATCATAGCAACAGTGACCCTAACTAGGGTAGCCACCAAATGAGTCTCTCTTGTTTTGTTTCCCCGAGCTCTGTCCAGGCTCATGGTGAGCCTGGTTTAAAACTCAACTGGCCCTGATAACAGGAAGCATTTCTGCGGACTCAGCTCTTAGGAGGAGTGCCTGACCTCAGCTTCTAAATAACAGGCCCTGAACAGGGGCACCGGAACTGCAGCAAATGTAGTTACTCGGTGGGAGCGGGGCCTGTCACGGGCCTCTGACCCATCCTGGAGATTTATGACTGTCAGTGCAGAAGGGGACAGACTATTTGTGTGTTTCTGTCCTGGGATGGACACACCAACCATGATGTGGCATTAGTACCCTAGCCTACATGTAAGGAGCGTTGAGTTCAAGCGGATGAGTCACGCATCCAGGGAAATAGGTTGGGTCTGTGTGTCCTCCAAAGACCCACTGAAAGCGTGGGCTTCAGCTAAGTGTTACTCGAACATAATGGAACCTTTGGGGAATGGGTCTGAGTGTGAGGAAGTTGAGCCAGGGAGGGACTGTTCCCCTTCTGTGTCTCTCCTCACTTCCTGGCTGACTTGAAGTGAGAATCTTCCCCCCCCACCCACTTCTGACACAATGCACTGCCTTGTCACAGACCTGAAGCAATGAGCTCACCGATCATCCATAGGAACCTCTGAAGCCAAAATAAGCTTCCCACCCTTACAATAGGATTTCGTCAGGTTATTTCGTGTCTGTGATGGAACCCTTTCTGATACACCGGGTCTCACAGCTAACGAATAGGTTCAGACGCAGGACAGATTGAAGAAATGGGCATGGTGATAACTGTATCCTGGGAAGACAGATCAGGGAGCCTGTGATGCTGTGAGGGCAGGCTGAGCTCCCGATTCCACCTTCCTTAGTCAGGAAGACACTGGAACACAGCACTGAGGCAAAAGGGCGCCCTCTTCTGGCTATTTTAGGAAAACCTCTGTGGGATGTCTAAGGTTCTGTTCTCTTCTGGGAAGCATTCCTGGTTTCCGCGGCAATCTAGAAGTCAGAGAAGTCCCAGTGGCTGCTGGGAGCTGCACCAGAGGTTGCCCATGGTCTTATGTAGATGTGTTGCCTAAGGATTTGCTTCTCAGAGATCCTGAGGGCTGGGTCCAAAGTCCGAGGTGTGGGCAGGGTTGGCTTCTTCTGAGCCCTGTCCCTTGGCTGGCACCCAGCTGTCTTCTCAATGGGTTGTTACAGCGGTGTAACTGTCTTTTCTGTCTCTTCTTGGTGGGAGAAAGGTGGAGTGTGTTTGTGTGTGTGTGTGGGGGGGGAGTGTACACGCGCGCAGGCGCGAGCGCTTGAGAATAGTTTTATTGAAGGGGGACCTTCAATAAACATTGTATTCATCTGCGTGAACTCTCCCGGACTCCTTCCATGGCTTCAGCAGATGGGAACATCATTCTGCTCTGAACTTCCGTGAGACCAAATATGTCTGCTTTATTTCACTTAATATGATGTCCTCCCGTTCTAATCATGTCGAGGATGGCAAGAGCTTCCTCCTTCTGCTTGAATAATATCCACTGTGTTTGTACATTTTCTTTGTCTACTCAGCTGCTGCAGGATCTTTGGGTTGGTTCCATATCACTATTTAAGGTTTTTGTGTGTGTGTCGGGGGGCGGTTTCAAGATAAGGTTTCTCCCTATAGCCAGGAGGCTGAGCCAGGAGGATCACGGCTTTGAGACCAGCAGGGACTACACAGTGAGAAGCTGTTTCAAAAACAACACTGTCCCCAGCTCCATGAAATAAAATAAAACATACATATCCACAAGTTCCTAACACTCCAAAACATACAAACCAAAACAGACATCAATTAAAATTTTCAGTCATGTACATAACTACGTCTTGTGTTTATCTCAGGATAGGCTTATGGGCACATTTTTCATATTATTATTGTTGTTGTTGTTTTTCGAGACAGGATTTCTCTGTGTAGTCTTGGCTGTCTAGGAAACTGATCTGAGACCAGGTTGGCCTCTTAACTCACAGAGATCCACTTGCCTCTGCGTCCAAGTGTTGGGATTAAGGTGTGCTCTGCCCCAGCCATAATCCCGACTGGGCAAATTTAATTATCTTAATTCTTGTCTCATTTTTCAGGCTTTCTTTTTTTTTCTTTTTTTTTTCTTTCTTTCTTTCTTTTTTTTTTTTTTCCGGGGCTGGGGATCGAACCCAGGACCTTGCGCTTCCTCGGCAAGCGCTCTACCACTGAGCCAAATCCCCAACCCCATTCAGGCTTAATGAGTATCACCAGTGAATAAAATTATTGGAAACAAGGGAGATACCAATTTAGGCTGGGGTCTTTGCGGGCCTGTAGGGCGGAGAATTGGTGTCTGAGGTTCAACCTTCTAAGGGATAGTTTGCTTGTAAGACGGAGTTTTAATGGTTGTAATTTAAAATTACCCAGTGGTCTATTATTTACATGTTAATCTGTTGGCTGGAGCCACAGGGATAGTTGAGTACCTGACTATTGAGATCCCCGGATGGTTTGAGTAAAGCAAGGGTTTAAGGTTAGTAGGTTTCTCTGTCTCCACCTGATGAGGCCAGTGAGTGACTGTATCCTTGGGAACGTTGTGTGAGGCCACAGGTTTCACCACCTGCCCAGGTCACCCTGAGTCCCTTTGCCCACGGGGCAAAGGATCCGGAAAGATGTTACCAGTCCTTAAAGTTGCTCTAGTGTCTGAAAACCAACAGCCTTTACAGCTGCTCTGAAAACCAGGGAAGCCCTGGTTGGACAGTCTCAGTCTGGGATATCAAATGTGTGCCCCTTCCAACTGCGGCTCCGTTTTCAGTCTGATTTTTAACTAAACCAGGAAATGAGTGCGGTGAAAGAATGCTGATACTTGTTCCTCCAGACAGTAGGTGCTGATTCAGACCGCAGGAGCTGGAAAGTGTTTTCTGCAGGTTAATTGCACAGGCAGCTGGTTCCAGTCAGCAGCAGCCGGGGCGTCTTAGTCAGCAGCAGTGGGGGCTAAGAGGTGTTCCAGTCTGTCTGACGCCTGGAGCGCAGGTTGCTCTGGCAGTGAGAACTGCGCATGCGCTCTAGTCTTCTCGACTCTTGCCACTGGTGTTCTCTGTTCTTGTCGTATTCAGCTCGCAGACTCACATTACCCTAGGTGCCGTCTGCCTCATTTCATAGGTCTAATGTGTCTTACTGGTGAATAATCGTACCCAACAGTTCAACTGGACCTCAAGGCGGCTTGCTAAGGCAACCAGATAAAGAGTGCGGAGCAGGAGATGGATGGGTGGGAGAATTATTTTCACATTTAAATAAAATACAAGTAGAACTCATTTCCCAAGAATGAGAAAAAAAATGCTCTCTTGCTTTCTTGCTCCTGCTCCCCATCTCCCCATTTCCCCTCCCCCTCCTCCCCCTGTGCTCATGGCCTGGCCTCTACTTCTCTCTCTGCCTTTCTCTGTCTCTACTCCCTCAACTCGCCTCCATCCCCACGCCCTGAATAGATTCTATTCTATACCAAAGAGAGAGAGAAAGAGAGAGAGAGAGAGAGAGAGAGAGAGAGAGAGAGAGAGAGAGACTTTCAATGACTTATCAGTTTGAAGAAGTTTTCACTGAATATACATCTATATTTTACCTAGATTCTTTCACTAACATTTAGTTTACTTCATACTATATATATTAATGTATCTTTCCATTCCTCAAGCCATGTTTTTTTTTTTTTCTGATGCATTTCAAAGCTTACAAATATCAGGACACTTTCTTTCAAATACCTTTTTAAAAAAACAAAAAACAAAAACAAAACAAAACAAAACAAAAAGTGTGACGGGGGGGGGGGGGGGCCATGCTAACCTTAAGCCCTGTTCAACTCAAACCATTTCAGGATCTCGCTATCCAAACACTCAGTGGGAGTATCCCAGTGGCCTCAGCCAATTGATTAAGCTGTACATAATAGATCATGAGGCAATTTTAAATTACAACCATTAAAATCCCATCTTGCAAACAGTCCCTTAAAATGTCCCATTTGTGTAGCCACAGTCCAACAGTCTCAGAGAGTCCCTTAGAAGGCGGAACCAGAGACACCAACTCTGCAGCCATCAGGCCAGCAAAGGCCCCAACAGTCTGCCCCACCCCCACCCCACCCCCCACCCCCCACCCAACTCTCCAGCCATCAGGCCAGCAAAGGCCCCAACAGTCTGCCCCACCCCCACCCCCCACCCCCCATCCCCCACCCCCCACCCCCGCTCTTCAATCGCTAGCTGCCTTATTCCCCTTGCAGAAGACAGAATTATGGTCTGAGTCATGTCCTGACCTTAAGTCTCCCAGGTAAAAAGAGGGGATCAGAATAGGCCGGAATTTGATTAGAAAGGATGATATGCCCCAAATTTTGATTCCTGGTTTTTCTTTTTTAGTTATTTCCAATAATTTTATTCACTGGTGATACTCATTAAGCCTGAAAAATGAGACAAGAATTAAGATAATTAAATTTGCCCAGTCGGGATTATGGCTGGGGCGGAGCACACCTTAATCCCAACACTTGGACGCAGAGGCAAGTGGATCTCTGTGAGCTAAGAGGCCAACCTGGTCTCAGATCAGTTTCCCAGACAGCCAAGACTACACAGAGAAATTCTATCTTGAAAAATCAAAATAATAATATTATTAAGAATAACAACTAATGGGGCTGGGGATTTAGCTCAGTGGTAGAGCGCTTACCTAGGAAGCGCAAGGCCCTGGGTTCGGTCCCCAGCTCCGAAAAAAAGAACCAAAAAAAAAAAAAAAGAATAACAACTAATATAATAATATCAAAATTTTGCCCACAAGCCCATCCTGAAATAAATACAAGACATAGTTATCGTACATGGCTGAATTTTTTAATTGCCGTCTGTTTTGGCTTGTACGTTTTGGAGTGTTAGGACCTTGGGGGATGTGTATGTTTTATTTTGTTTTGTGGGGCTGGGGCCAGTAGAGTCTTTGAAACAGCTTCTCACTGTGTAATCCCTGCTGGCCTCAAAGCCATGATCCTCCTGGCTCAGCCTCCTGGCTATAGGGATTACGGGTGGACACCTCCAGACCCAGAGTCACTTTACACTAACCTCATCAGACCATAGGAACCCCACGCACGTTTCAGTGGTCAAAGGGTAGCTTTCAAGAGCAGGTCAATGAATCCACAAGTCTCCGAATGGTAGAGTCCTGGGCTTCTGTCTTCTGGTGTCATGCATGGGAGGACATTAGAAAGTCACAACTAGCACTAAGAAGCCAGACATTTACAGATTAGCAACACTGAAAAGAGTAAGGGAGAGCTCAGTAGCAGATCGCTTGAGGCGTTCAGGAGGCTGTAAGTCCAACACGCACGCGCGCGCACACACACACACACACACACAGAGAGAGACAGAGAGAGACAGAGAGAGACAGAGAGAGAGACAGAGAGAGAGACAGAGAGAGAGACAGAGAGAGAGACAGAGAGAGAGACAGAGAGAGAGAGATTGACTTGTGAATGAACAGCAAAGTGCTCCAGCCTCTGGAAGGAGAGGCCGTGGATCTCCCTTTAGTCTAAGAGCGCTTGTGTGGCCATCAATTCTCCGCGACTGATGTCATGTTATTGTGGTCCAAATATCATTAAAGGCCAAGAGTCCCATAAAATGAATCAGCAGCCAGCCTCTGTGTTCTGTACAAGGCGCTCTCAACTGATGAAAGAATTCTTCCCCGCACTACTTAGACAAATGTATCCCCTTGGTCATACGTGTTTGTTGTGAATACAGTCACCTCTCCCATGATTTACTGAGGAATCTGCTGTCAAACTCAGGGCTGTTTCTCGATTTTCATTAGTGTGAATAGGTCAGGTCCTCTACACGATGCACCTTAATCAGAAACTGATTGGTTCCTTGGGATAAAGTCTTAGAAATGGGAGGAAGTCTGAGGGTGGAGAAGAACACACGTCCGAGGGGTCCAGCACATGACCTGGAACCCTGTCTGATCCTTTGACAAGAAATTATTCCACGCTCTGAGACTCATCCCAGGTCATTGTGATATCATCCGCTCACAGTAGATCAGTAGAGACAAGCGCATGACCGTCATCAATGTCATCAAATGTTTCTTCAGTCCTGCCTCACAGCCTGGTACTCACATTACTCTTCTACACCACCTCCAGCATAGTCTGGTTCTTCCTCCATCCTGCCCCTGCTTCCTCTTAGATGCAGAAAGGAATCCCTCTGAGCATGTGTCTTCCGCTGCCGGGAGCGTTCTATGCCCAGTTCTTCATCACGTCTTAGCAGTTGGTCTGAAGATCATCATCCACAATTGGCCTGATGATGTGGACTTTTTACCTGAGCCTGCTGTTCTCCCCCCAGAGTATTTCCCCAGTCCCACTGTTAAACAAAGTGCTGGGGGTGTAGCCCAGGGGCAGAACACTTCCCTGGCATGCATATGACCCTAGCTTCTGTCCCCAACCTTGAAAACAGAAGCAAAATCCTTAAAGTAGTCATGGTACTGGCAGTCTGTAACTGCAGCACTTAGAAGGACCAGGGATTCAAGTCTCGTACAAAGCACAGCTTAGGATAGGCATTGGAGAGAACAGAGTTGTCAATCACAGGGGGCCTTTTTTCTTCAAAGGAAGGAAATCAATGGTGCCTGGTCACCTGGAATGCAGGTGAAGGTGGTCATACCTTCCACCCTTTGCCATTCTGAGGAGCCTAGTGTCCTGCATATTGTTTAGGTTCTAATCCTGGGCTTTGTCTCTCAGAGAACAGACTTCATCCCTGTGAAGAGGCCCTACACACTTGCATTCTACTCCAAAATAGAATCTATTCTTCTATTCTCTCTCTCTCTCTCTCTCTCTCTCTGTTCTGAAGGTGTTTTATTTAGAAAAAAGACCAAACCTGACTTAAAGATTTTAATTTTTTAAAAAATGGTGCCCTAATTAGACATAGCTAGTTCTGTATACTAAACGTATTTACACATGGAATACAAAATAAATACACAGTCACTAAAAGAGATAGCTAGCCCCTGATTCATTTGGCACTCCCTCTGTCCATCTTCCGTTGTGGTTCCAGATGCCTTTGATGCCTTCGGTAAATCCGGCCATCTCTTTCATGCTTTCAGATCCACTTTGGGCTCTGGTTTCCCACGCCGTAATTCTATTGGTTTCTCATCTGCTGGTTTAACAAACATGTCTGCAGTGGATCGTGTGGAAGAGTAGTCTTTGGCTCTGTCTTCCTCAATTTCTGAACATCTTTGATTCTTTCTCTCTCTCTCTCTCTCTCTCTCTCTCTCTCTCTCTCTCTCTCTCTCTCTCTCTCTCTCTCCCCTTTTGCAGCTGCGATGGACCTTATGACACGCCGATGCCAGTTTAGAGACTGGTAATGATTTTCAAATAAGGTTGGTCCTCCGAAGCGTCCCTGAAAAATCTCTATGAGATTAAGACAAAATGAGGTCCTATTTCCACTAGAGCAGCATCTTGTGCTATAATCTGGAAGTTCCAAAACCGTATCCTGTTATCCAGAATGGTGAACATGAACACGACGGTCCCGTGGTGATTAAAGATCCGAACTAAGGGGGCTGGGGATTTAGCTCAGTGGTAGAGCGCTTACCTAGGAAGCGCAAGGCCCTGGGTTCGGTCCCCAGCTCCGAAAAAAAGAACCAAAAAAAAAAAAAAAAAAAAAAAAAAAAAGATCCGAACTAAGAATTCTTTTAACAAAGCATCCGTAATGTGGCATCATCAAAAACAGGGTCAAAGGATAGAAGGGGCCGAGAACCTTTCAAACAGTTTCCAGTCATCTTTAGCTCAGACAGGATATGAGTATTTTGAACCAAGAATTTGGCAAATGGCCCACGAGGTGAGTTTGAAAGCCACCAATGGAGATCCGGTTATTTTTTCCTTAGCTTCAAAGTAGATGTATTTGTTGCAATTTTTCATTTCACAGACCTCATTTATCACAAATAATTTATCTTAACGATCCATTTTAGTACCTGCTTTAGAATGAGGCATCAACATTCTCAAGACTTGCATTAAGTGTCTTGTTCTGAAATGTATTCCTCTGGAAGAAAAGATGAGGATCTGCTCCTTTTTTTTTTCTGTTTGCCCTTGCAAGCAGGACCTGGAATACGATTCCCCCACCTAGCCACACTCCCTTCCTCACCTCCCCCACCTCCCCCACCCCGCTTTTGCCACAACAGCCTGCTTAGCTGGCTGCCTGGCATCTTTCTGGCTCCTTTTTGGCTGCTTTGCTTGAACCTCCAGGTCCCCACGCCGCTTTCTCTTGGTCGCTGCCATTTTGCCTCGCTGTGTTTGTTGCTGTCCCATAGAATCGATTCTTATGCTATCACAGATCCTTCCTCTAGGCCCTAGCCTAAAGTTCTGTTTATCTGCTTATAGAATTCATACTTTCCATAAAGGTCACATGTACTTTGCTACCTCGCTAGGGTGTTTCTAGGTAGCTATGACTAGTTGTCTCGTGATAATCGTCTCTGGGAAACCCCTTCCCAAGGTTTTACTACGCTTAAACGTGTATGAAGAATAAATCGGGGCTGGGGATTTAGCTCAGTGGTAGAGCGCTTACCTAGGAAGCGCAAGGCCCTGGGTTCGGTCCCCAGCTCCGAAAAAAAAAAACCAAAAAAAAAAAAAAAAAAAAAAAGAATAAATCACCAGGTCAGACTCTGAAAGTTTTTTGATGCAGCTGGGTCTTTTCAACCCTAGCCTTGAGGCTTTCCTGGGTGGGGTGGGGTGGGGTGGGGTGGGGTGGGATGAGGGGTTGTCCTTGACAAAGGCCATTGGGCTAAGAGGCTAGCTTGGCTACAGTCTCAAAAAATAAGCAAGTCTGGTATAGTGGCGCACATCTTTAATCCCAGTATTCCAGAGGTAGAATCAGGCAGATCTCTGAGCTGGTCTACACAATGAGTTCCAGTTCAGTCAGGGCTACACAGAGAAACTCTGTTTCAAAAACCAAATAACTAACAAAAAGCAAACATTATCTCGAAGGCACCTAGCAACTGAGGGGAGGTTGACCAAGATTAATATTTCTCCAAGGAGATGTAGCCCCCCTGGGGGGAGGGAGAAAGGAGGTTCCTGGGGTAAAGAAAGAGACCATAAGAACTTTTTAAAAAATGATTTATTTTTGTTTTAGGTATATTTGTGTATGAGGGTGTTGGGTCCCCTGGAGCTGGTGTTACAGTTGTGGGCTGCCATGTAGGTACTGGGAATTGAATCTGCATCCTCTTGAAGAACAGTAGTTGTTCTTCGCTGACTGAGAGATTTCTCCAGCCCACTATAGGAACTTCGTGTGTTTATATCAGATATTTTCTTCCACCTTGCTGCCTTAATACACTGTTTTTGTTGTTAGTGGCGGTTTTGTTGTTGATTTTTGGTTTGTTTTGTTTTTCTTTCCCGAGATAGGGTTTCTCTGAGTGATCACTCTGTGGATCAGGCTGGCCTCCAACCCACAGAGATCTGCCCACTTCTGCCCGTTTTAATAAACACAATAAAATTATAAAAAAAAATCTTCTTTTTACATTTCTTCTTCAAACCTCCTTATGCACTGTGTATCAATGTAGGGTTAGAACTCAGGATATACAGAGTTCTGTTATCTGGCCTGGCACTCACAGAGCTCTAGGTTCCATCCCCAATACCACAGAAACCAAGTGTAACACTGTGTCTAACACTTGGGAAATGGAAGCAGGAGTCAACAGTCATTTTTGGCTACCAAGGGAGTTCAAAGCCACATTGAACTATCCAAGGCACGCGCCCTCTCTCTCTCTCTCTCTCTCTCTCTCTCTCTCTCTCTCTCTCCCCCTCTTCTTCTCTCGTTCCCTCCCTCCCTCCCTCCCTTTTCTCTCTTTCTCTCTTCTCCCTCTCAAGCATGGCTAGACCTGCACACCAGATAGCATATAGCAGGTGTGTATGATTTTAAGATTTAGTAGTACAGTGGGGTGTGGCTGCACATGATTTTAATTCCAGCAATTGGAAGGCAAAGGCAGGCGGATATCTGTGGGTTCAAGACCAGCCTTGTCTATAAAGCAAGTTCAGGACAGCCAGGCCTCTTACACGGAGAGACCCTGTCTCAAAAAAAAAAAAATCTAGTAGTGCAAGTGTTTAGACAGTTTAGGTAGTCACCTAGATGGTAACAATCTAGTCACTAGCTAGGTTCTTTTGTATTCATTTCTGGGGTGAATATGTTAGGACTAAACTCAAAAGGTACCTTGGTGGGTTGGGGCCAAGGTGCACTGGTAATGTGAGGAGGAAGAATAAAAGTCCATTTTGGGAGTTGGAGAGATGGCTCAGTGGTTAAGAGCACTGACTGTTCTCCCAGAGGTCCTGAGTTCAAATCCCAGCAACTGAGAGATAAAATTTTAAATGAACTCAAAACACAGTAACAAGATCTGACTCAGGAAGACAGATGGTTGAAATTGCAGAAGAACTGATACTGACACATTCACTTAATCACCAGTGTGAGTAGCTGTTCTGTCCCTGTGATGTTTGTTTAAGCCCCATTGTGCCTTGCAGAGAGCATTCCAGGAGACCGAAGCCTAACCAGATGTGTTTCAGATGCAGATGCTTCATCAACTCTGACAAACATTTACCTTGACAGGACGAGAGTTAACAATGAGGACCTGAAGACCCGACCCTTCTCCTGATTTAGTAGCTCTGTTCCAGGAACCAGGGGGTTATAAAACCTTTTGGCGTCCCCTTATCTCCTGAAGCCATAAAACAACCGGACAGTCCTGTAACTTGTGGTATCTTTGACATTTCCCTTTGACATCCCCCCAACTCCTGGGGCTCACAGCCTCTTCCTTTAAAAGGCCCTTCTCCCAGCCCCTCGGGGTCAGCACCACTGTCTCCTGCGTGAGATACGTGTTGATCCAGAGATCTCTGAAATAAACCTCACCTTTTGCGTATTACATTCAAAATCGGTCTCTTGTGTGTCTGGGGTCCGTGACTTCTTGATACTTGAGGGAGGGTCTCCCTATGGAGATCTTTCACAACCACATGGTGGCTCACGACCATCTGTAATGGGATCTGATGCCCTCTTCTGGTATGTCTGAAGACAGCTACAGTGTACTTACATATAATAAATAAATCTTAAAGAGAGAAAAGTCTGTTTCAGAGTGTCTATGAGATAGAGTGTCTGTGAGATGGAGATGGACAGCCAGAGACAGGGATTCAGAGAATGATGAACAAGACATACAGATTTGGGGAGACCAGGACTTTTTAAAGGGCCTGTGTGTCACATAGCGGAAATGTGTAACTCATAGTAACCGTGACTCGGTGGGTGAGGAGGTAAGCTGCTGCCGCTGAGTAGCTGAGAGGCAGGCTGGCCGAGCCTGCCTGATGTCCAGCAGAGCAGACCTGCGAGGGAGGAGTAGCCCTGAGGTTGCAGACAGAGAAGTGTGAACTTGGTTGGGTGTCATGTGAGTAAGCAAACATTTGTGCCACTGCCCCCCTCCTAACGGGCTTTGAGAGTCCTAAAATGAAGGCTCAGTTGTCTTTATGGACACATTTATGACATCCTGGCAGCCAACAAGAGCTTCAGGGTACCAAACTTCACAGGCCCAGGCATTTGCTCAGATGGCCTCCTTCTGTGCTTAGTGCTTTGAAGAGTGGACAAGCAGAAAGCAGAATTTAAAAAAGGACAAAGGGGTGAGTTCTGTCCCCAGTTACAATGGACAGACTTGACACTGGCTGATGTTCACATTTGTGGATGGCTAACTGTGAAGTCTTCACTACACAGCCCTAGGCGGCGGAGGAGAGCAGTGCTCCAGGGTTCCATGCATAGAACCCACAGGACCACAAGGCAGGCCAATGGATCCCAGACCAGATCTCTGCTGAAGAGGGACTTCCATTTGCATCTGAAGAGGTACCTGAGGGACAGACAGGAGCCGGCAGACTCTCTAGCTATTCTGCTGCTGCCCTTCCGGCTTTCTCATACTCTTCCTCCTGTCCTCTTTTGGAATCAAGCTGATTGTCTCTTACACCAACTCTTCCCCTTGACCAGGTCACACGGAAGGAGCTTGTCATTCACCATCTTACCTGGAAGCCCTAATCTTGGGACTTGGAGCATTTCCAGCTGAGCAGAACACCCAGCATGTGCGGTGGCATCTATAGGACTCCTGGGTGGATTCCCTGACACATCCAGATGATCCCCACAGAAAAGGAGGAACCCTGAGAAAAGAAAAATAGACGGCAGAAGAGAGTGAAGGGGGTGGGGAGTATGGTGTGTAAAGAAATGGAGCATACAATACATACAAAAGTCCAGAGCGCTGTTCTCCTGGTCTACAGGCAGGAATCCCAAGTGCAGGGGAGGTTACTTACCCAAATGAGACTGGAACACACCAGGGCCAGCAGCAGCAGGGGGCTTTCCTCTCCTGATACAGAGACGCCTGGGCCACTCACTTGCCAAGCAGGCCTTGCAGGGTCTTGGTCCCTCTGTCCTGTGGGGCAGTGCTGAGGACTCTGAATGGTGGTCAGATTACCTTGCCTTAAGGGGAACACACAAAACCCTCAGAAAACACCATTCAGGGCCATTTGCATTTTCATAGAGAGCACTGGAAACTTTCCCATGTGGCCTGGCTCTCTTGCAGTTCCACCAAGACTTGTCTGAAGCTCATAATGAACGAGTCCCTTGACCATTGCCAAAAAAGGAGCCAAGTTTCCATTTGTCCCTGCAGCCTTTGTTTTGACTTAGACAGGAGGGAAGCCAGCCGCATTCTCTGGCACAAGAGCCAGATTCACCAGCTGCAGGGGAGGCTGTGCTCTTCTTTTTAAGGGTGACTGCCGCATCACACCAATATCCCAAAGGCTGCAAGGGAGAAGGTGGAAAGGACATGGGAACAGACAGCAGGCTCTAGGGCTGTCAGACTTCATACCAGGGCTGTTGCAGGACTGTACATCTTCATGCGCGCACTCGCGCGCGCGCATGCACATCCTCTCGCTCACTCCTTCATCTTTCCTCTTCTATCCTCTCAGCTCAGGCACAAGTAAATAACACCTCCCTCCCCAGAATCCTTAGGGGCCTTGACAGGTCTGTGTGAAGGGGAGGTGCCTAATGCCTGTCCACCCAAATGACCTCAGCTTCTTCTCTCCACAGCCCAGCACTCGACCCTCTACAGCCTCCACTTCTGATTTTTTATCCTGTGATTTGTGCCGCTTCTTGAATGAGATCTATTGTGGTTATACCGCCGATCAGGTCTGACTCCCTCTCAGCTAGGAATTTCCCTCGTGCTTCAGGACAACACAAGCACAGATGACAACGGGCAACCTCTGCCCCAGCTCCCAGCAGCTTCTCAGACTTCAGACTGCCACGGAATCCAGGAACGCTTCCTTGGCCGTCCCACCGTGGCTTTCATAAAACAGCCAGAAGAGGGCGCGCTTTTGCCTCAGCGCTGAGCCCCATTGTCTTCCCTTACGCGTACTTTCCCAAGCTACTTCCTGCTGCAGGGGGTTGAGGGGATTGGGGACAGAGAGGGTATTAGAGTCTGATAGCATGAGGAAGGGGGAGAAGAGGTAGGCGGAGCTCAGCCTGTCCCCAAACAGCATCACAGGCTCCCTGATCTATCTTCCCTGGTGTATTAGTCAGGGTTCCGTCACAGACAAGAAATACCTGACGTAATCATATTGTAAGAGCGGGAAGCTTATTTTGGCTTCAGAAGTTCCTATGCATGGTTGGTGAGCTCACTGCTTCGGGTCTATGACAAGGCAGTGCATTGTGTCAGAAGTGGATGGTGGGGAGAAGATTCTCACTTCAAGTCAGCCAGGAAGTGAGGAGAGACACAGAAGGGGTGGGGTCCCAGCAGCCCCTTTCAGGGTACAGCCCCCTTTATGGCTCAACTGCCTCACACTCAGACCCATTCCCCAAAGGTTCCACTTACCTAAAGCCCAAGTTATCATTTTTTCTAGGCTCCGCCCAACAATTACCTAGCAACAGACAGGTAAGAACCTGGTTATAAAAGGACTCTTTGGCCTTACTCTCTCTGGCATCCCCACCCCCAACCCTGTCTCATCGGGTGTTCTCAGCCTCTTCCCTTCTTTCTCCTTTCTTTCTTTTCCTCCCCTCTCTGTCCCCTTTCTTTCACGCACTCCCTTCTCATGCCCCAAAATAAACTTCGTTTTATACTAGACTCGAGTGGCTGGTGCTTCAGGGAGGGACGCCTCAGCATGGGCCCTCTGTGGCCTCACCCCTCCCCCCCCCCCCCCCCCCCCCCGCCGCCGCATCATGGCACCACATTACAAAACACATCCCACACTTTCAGTGGGTCTTTGGAGGACACTCAGATCCAACCTATGTATGGTACTGGATGAGTGACTCATCCTCTTGAACTCGACCCCCCTTACATGTAGGCTAGGGTACTTGTTGGTATTCTGTCTAAGCTCCGCATCCACAACTACCTGGGAACAGCCAGCTGTGCCTGACACTATAAAAGGGGCTGCTTGCCCCCTCCTCTTCCTCTTCCTCCTCTCTTACTTCTCTGTCACTCTTTGTTCTTCTCGGTTCTTGCCCCTTTTCCCCTCCCCACCACATGCCCACGGCCGGCCGCCTTTCCTCTCTTCCTCTACTCCTCTCTCATTAAACCTCCATGTGAACCAGGTTGTCTGGGTTTGTTCTGTCGCAGCACAGGCCGAGATTTGAAACACTAACAGTACTAATGCCATATCATGGTTGGTGTGTCCATCCCATGATAGACACACCATATGGTCTGTCCCCTTCTGCACTGACAGTCATAAATCTCCAGGATGGGTCAGAGACCCGTGACAGGCCCCGCCCCCACCGAGTAACTACATTTGCTGCAGTTCCGGTGCCCCTGTTCTGGGCCTGTTATTTAGAAAAGCTGAGGCCAGGCACTCCTGAGAGCTGGGTCCACCAGGATCCTGGACAGAGCATGGGGAAACAGAACAAGAGAGACTCATTTGGTGGCTCTCCTAGTTAGGGTCACTGTTGCTATGATGAGACACCAGGACCAAAAGCAAGTTGGGGAGGATAAGGTTTATTTGGCTCCTGCTTCTCATCACTGTTCGTCTCTGATAGAAGTCCTGGCAGAGACTCAGGCAGGGCTACCACCCTGAGGCAGAAGCTGTCGCAGAGGCCATGAATGGGTGCTGCTGACCGATAGATTCTTTCTCCAGCGATAAAATGAGCCAATTTAGATCAGATTATATTAAAGGCAGGTTTATTGGAAAGCTGCTCTCAGACAATTTCACTGCCCCCTTCCCCCCACCACCCCAAGGATTGAAGCCAGCAGAGTCGCCATATGGCAGTGAGGGAAGAAAGAGAGAAAGGGTGGAGAGAGAGAGAGAGAGAGACAGAGAGAGAGAGACAGAGAGAGACAGAGAGAGACAGAGAGAGAGACAGAGAGAGAGACAGAGAGAGAGGGAGAACAAATGTCTGGGTTATATATGGAGGAGGGAGGAACTTCTGGGGGAAGGGCAGCTCTGGCCCTGAGCTGGTTATGCCAGGTAAGGACTGAAGTATGCTGGGAGAACCTGGAGGCTAGCTCTGTTTTGATATGCAAAATATATGCCCGGGTCTCTTGTCCTAAAATCCTAAGCCAAACACTTACTAGCTTGCACTCCCTGGCTTCCTCAACCAACCTACCTTCCTTCTTTCCTTCCTTCCTTCCTTCTTCCCTTTTTTTCCTTCCTTCCATTCTTTCTTCCTTTGTTTTTGGAGACAGAATTCCTGTGTAACCACCCTTGTCCTTTGTCCTGGAACTCACTCTGTTCCACCAGGCTGGCCTCAAACTCACAGAGATCCACATGGTTCTGCCTCCCCGAGTGCCGGAGGTGTGTGTCTTGATCACCCTGCTTTCCTTTTTTTTTACATTTTATTTATTTTTTATTAACTTGAGTATTTCTTATATACATTTCGAGTGTTATTCCCTTTCCCGGTATCCGGGCAAACATCCCCCTCCCCCCTCCCCTTCCTTATGGGTGTTCCCCTCCCAACCCTCCCCCCATTGCCACCCTCCCCCCCCAGTCTAGTTCACTGGGGGTTCAGTCTTAGCAGGACCCAGGGCTTCCCCTTCCACTGGTGCTCTTACTAGGATATTCATTGCTACCTATGAGGTCAGAGTCCAGGGTCAGTCCATGTATAGTCTTTAGGTAGTGGCTTAGTCCCTGGAAGCTCTGGTTGCTTGGCATTGTTGTACATATGGGGTCTCGAGCCCCTTCAAGCTCTTCCAGTTCTTTCTCTGATTCCTTCAACGGGGGTCCTACTCTCAGTTCAGTGGTTTGCTGCTGGCATTCGCCTCTGTATTTGCTGTATTCTGGCTGTGTCTCTCAGGAGAGATCTACATCCGGCTCCTGTCGGTCTGCCGCCTCTGTATTTGCTGTATTCTGGCTGTGTCTCTCAGGAGAGATCTACATCCGGCTCCTGTCGGTCTGCACTTCTTTGCTTCATCCATCTTGTCTAATTGGGTGGCTGTATATGTATGGGCCACATGTGGGGCAGGCTCTGAATGGGTGTTCCTTCAGTCTCTGTTTTAATCTTTGCCTTTCTCTTCCCTGCCAAGGGTATTCTTGTTCCCCTTTTAAAGAAGGAGTGAAGCATTCACATTTTGATCATCCGTCTTGAGTTTCATTTGTTCTAGGCATCTAGGGTAATTCAAGCATTTGGGCTAATAGCCACTTATCAATGAGTGCATACCATGTATGTCTTTCTGTGATTGGGTTAGCTCACTCAGGATGATATTTTCCAGTTCCAACCATTTGCCTACGAATTTCATAAAGTCGTTGTTTTTGATAGCTGAGTAATATTCCATTGTGTAGATGTACCACATTTTCTGTATCCATTCCTCTGTTGAAGGGCATCTGGGTTCTTTCCAGCTTCTGGCTATTATAAATAAGGCTGCAATGAACATAGTGGAGCACGTGTCTTTTTTATATGTTGGGGCATCTTTTGGGTATATGCCCAAGAGAGGTATAGCTGGATCCTCAGGCAGTTCAATGTCCAATTTTCTGAGGATCCTCCAGACTGATTTCCAGAATGGTTTTACCAGTCTGCAATCCCACCAACAATGGAGGAGTGTTCCTCTTTCTCCACAACCTCGCCAGCATCTGTTGTCCCCTGAGTTTTTGATCTTAGCCATTCTCACTGGTGTGAGGTGAAATCTCAGGGTTGTTTTGATTTGCATTTCCCTTATGACTAAAGATGTTGAACATTTCTTTAGGTGTTTCTCAGCCATTCGGCATTCCTCAGCTGTGAATTCTTTGTTTAGCTCTGAACCCCATTTTTTAATAGGGTTATTTGTTTCCCTGCGGTCTAACTTCTTGAGTTCTTTGTATATTTTGGAAATAAGGCCTCTATCTGTTGTAGGATTGGTAAAGATCTTTTCCCAATCTGTTGGTTGCCGTTTTGTCCTAACCACAGTGTCCTTTGCCTTACAGAAGCTTTGCAGTTTTATGAGATCCCATTTGTCGATTCTTGATCTTAGAGCGTAAGCCATTGGTGTTTTGTTTAGGAAATTTTTTCCAGTGCCCATGTGTTCCAGATATCACCCTGCTTTCTTAAAGAAACAAGAATCACCAGCCTGGGGGTGACCTCACTCACAATGAACTGGGCACTGTCCAATCTGTCAGTAATTAATAAATGCCCTGCAGCTGGGTCTTACGGAGACATTTTTGTAATCGAGGCTCCCTCTTCCCAGATGACTTTAGCTTGTGTCATAAAACTAGACATAAAATGAACCAGCACAGGGAGTCTTTTCATTCAGTGATTACAGGATTAAACCAGCTGTTGTATTGGAGCATCCAGAGTTCTTTCTCCTGGCTGAGGAGGTGGTGAGGGAATTCATTACCTTGGCCCTCTGTGGTAGGACCTGACTGGCCCACCAGCTACTGAGTCCTCCTGAGGTCTTAGAGCTTGGTCTGTGGCACCATGGAAAGGGAGGCATGTCTGTCTGTCCTTCTACATGTTTCTTACAGCCTGCTTCCAGATCCCCACCTCCTAGGACTAGCAATCACAAGGAAAACTGACCACACTGACTTCTAACCTTTACTAATGACTCAGAGGCGCCCTGGGCAGAGCTGGGCATCCATGAGCTGCTACATCTGAGAAATTCTGCCAAAATTTCATGGTAAACTTTGACACTGGTGGGAGGTTGGATGTGGTGGCACACATGACTCTAATGTCAAGGCCTTTTCAAGTCCTGGGAGGCAGAGATGGACCGATCTTTGTGAATCAGAGTCCAGGCACCTCTACGTAGAAAAATTATCTCTCTCTAAACAAAACAAACAAACAACTACACAAAACAATAAAGCATAAAACATGTTAATAAAAACTGACTGAGATGGGTGGTGCCCACCTTTAAACCTAGCACTTGGGAGGTAGAGGCAGGCAGACACACATTTCCCACCCTTCTTTCTTCCTTTGATTGGCGTCTGCCAGCAAACACTTATGTGTCCAGTGTGCTAGTCTTTTAGACTGGATCTCAGAGATCTGCCTGCCTCTGCCTCCCAGCTGGGATGACTGCCTGCACCCCCACACCCAGATAAAAGAGGGCTATTATTAACCCCAAAATGACAGATATAGGTTCGATCCATGCATGGTTTTGATTTCCTTCATTAACTTAAATATGGGCGTGTGACCTATTTAGGACTGATAAGACATGAGGGGACTCTGCTGAGGGACTTCTGAGAAAGATTTCCATGTTCTTTATTTGTTTTGTGTTTGTTTGGCTTTTGGGTTTTGGGTTGACTTTGAGCAGAGTGTTGGGAAGGAAGTCATGTACCACCGTACCTGGCTAATTCCCATGTCCTTTCCTAGAACAGTCAGGAGGTCTCAACCTTAAATAACAAAGAAGTACAAGCAACTACAGAGAGCTGAGAGTGGGAGAAAGTCTGTACACACATATACCAGGGATACACACATATATACTGGGGATTGGAAAGGGAGCAGGGAGAAGGTGGGTACATTGGATGGTTTGGAGGGAAGAAAAGAAAGGGAAAAAGATATAATCTCAAAAAAAATTAATTTGGTTAAGAATGTGATGCCTGGACCTGCTCCAGTTACCTCATGACCATTTTGGAGACTCTGGCCATTGGGGATGCTTCAGCACTCCTAGCACTCAGGAGGCAGAGGCAGGTGGATCTCTGTGAATTCAAGGTTTGCCTGGTCAACAGAGAGAGCTCCCAGACAGCCAGAGCATACATAGAGAGTATGTCACAAAAACCACCACCACCACCACCACCACCACCACCACCACCACCACCACCAACAACAACAACAACAACAACTACAACAACAAAAAAAGTCAAACCAACCAATCAACTACCAAGAGAAAAGCATGCAGGAGTGCAGAGGTAAGAGACTGTGGAGAAGAGCAACCAAGGCCTGTGGTGGAAGCTCAGGTCACTAAAGTGCTTGTATCACAAACACAAAGACCTGAGCTGGATTCCCAGAATCATTGTAAAAATGTCAGGTGCGGTGGTGCACACCTGCAGCCCAGCCCTGGGACAATGGAGACAAGAGGATCCTCTGAGCTGGCTGGCAGCCAATGGGACCTAACAGACAAGCTCTAGACCAATGAGAAAGCCAGCCTCAGACTGCCTCAAAGGAAGAGAGTGGATGGCATTCCGAAGGATGGTGCCCAAGGTTGTTCTCTGGCCTCCACATATTAGTCAGGTGCACTGTGGACCACACACACACACACACACACACACACACACACACACACACACACACACACTAAAAAGCAAACTTGGAGCCCAGAGCCTGCTGCACCCTCTCTGCTTATTGTAGTTATAGCCCTCCTGTTAAACTGGTAGACAATGCCACACAGGCTTGTGTATTAAGTCAAGCCTTCCCGTCTTGTTTTCTATTCATATTGAATAAAAAGGTTGGCCTGCCTCCAGCCACCTAGAAGGGTACCAAGGAACAGTTTATAGGCTTGTCACAACGGAGTTCTGTATGATTTTATGTGTTTTGAAAATTCTTTTGGTTGCCTGTGCCAGTGATTTTGGCCAAACCAGACTTATGAATGAAAATGGTAAGTAGACAGCTTATCACAGCACCTCGAGCTTAGAGGGTAGTTAGGTTTTGAGAATGCCTGTCACAGCTCAAATGGGCTCCTGACCTCTTACATGATAAGTACAGCTACCAGCCTACAGGAGCTCTGAGGCTTAAGGTCCCCACCCAGCCCTGAGAATGGCTCCTTTCCTCACCCTCCTGCTGGGTGTTCTCTTTGAAGCCACCTCTGTCACAGCAGGACCCAGACAAACCTGAAAATTCCAGATTTATGCCATCCAAATTAAAAGACTCCTTGGTTTCACTTTCTATCTCCTGGCTGCAGCTCAGAGATCTAACTTTCCACCCCCAAGGAGCCTGTTTCTGCAACTGTGGAAAGGAACAGCCCAGCTTCGGTCTGTGACACAATCCCTGCTACCTTTGTCTTCTGCTGAGGGTCCCTCCTGGGGTGTGTGCCCACATTGGACCTGTAAGGACCATTGCTCTGGACCAGGATGGAGCAGAGGCCTCAACAACTCCACCATAGGCCTGTGCCAGGTTTGGTTATGGTCACCTGGGATGACCCCTGGGATACAAAGGGGTCCAAGGGGCTGTAGGGCAAGTCTACTCCTATATGCAGGGGCTGTCCCTTAGAGGGAGGATGGTAAGTTTTAGATCTCTCACGTGCCACCCTTCTAGATAGAGGCTACTAGTGGTCTGGAATCACCCTACAGTCTAAGCTGCATGAGACCTCCCTTAACGCGGCCTTTAGGGAGACTATTCTAGACCAAACCCTCACCTCTTCTGCATTTAGGGCAGGAACAGTGGGCCCCTTAATGTAACATCATGTTTCCTTTGTGCACTTTTGCGACAATCCCCGGTCGCAGCTATCTCACGTATATAACCCTAAACCATCTTTGTAACCCCCGAACCATCTCCTCCTCCTTTTTACTGAATGAAAAAGAAAAGAAATAAAGAGCTAGGCCAAGCCTGCTCCTAGGTTTGGTGGAGGAGAAGGTTTATTACAGACACGTGGGAGAGCACAGGCAGAGGGAGATGCCTGAGAGTCCAGAGTGGTCCTGACATTGAGCCATGTAGAGAGAGGGAAGGAGGAAGAGAGAGAGAGGAGCCAAGTATGGCAGCCAGGAGGCAAAAGGTACAAAGGGTGTGGTAGCCAAAATGTCTGGATTATATAGGGAAGAGCCTCTGTGAGAAGGGCAGCCCAGGCCCTGGGCCATAGAATCCAGGGTAGACCAGCCATATTCTGTAACAGGATGCTGAGAGATGCTGGGGGAACCTGGAGGCTTTGATGTGTTAAATAGGCATCTTGGTCTCTTGTCTGGGTGCCTCTTTACTCTGTGGAGACACCAGGCGGCTGCCTCCTCAATATTCTTTCTCATCATATCTGCCCCTCATCAGCTCACTATCAGGAACCATATAGCCCCGGAAGGAATGCTATTCTGGTGCCAATTCAAGCTTTACCAGTGTACAGACAAATCCATTCATGGTTCCTGCTCTCCCACTCTGCTTCTCCCCCAACTCACCCTATACACGGAAGGAGAAATCTATACTCTCCTCTAAGTTTCACCCAGGGTTGAACGGGCCATAGCCCTCCTGGTAGTGGATGGAACTTGTCTGGGAGCCTCAGTGGCTAAAGGTTGGCCACAGGTGGCTTGGTCACAGTCTGAACCTATCTCAGCAGCAGATACCATCTAGGAATCAACCATTGCTCTACAATGACTCTAAAACCTGCTCACTTCTCTGACTTTGCTGGTCCTCCAGAACTGAAGGGTCTTCTGTTGGCTAACTGCTGAAAGGGAGATGCTTGCCTCTTTCTCAAAGAAGAATGCCGGTCAGGTAGAAGAAAGGATTAAAAGTGTATTGGAGGTGGAAAAGACTTTTGGGCCTTCAGGGGCCAATTCCTTTTCAGAACTCTCATTTTGGTTCCCTATGGACCCTTGGCTCTTATACCTTGTTGGTCCATTGATTTCCATATTTCTTGTGATAATGATTGTTCCCCGTAGCGGATGCTTCTGAGGGAATTTCCCCAGACCTCCTACCATCACCTACCAGCCTGAACCCTTGCTTTGGGGGCAGCATTCCAGACTACTTCAAAGTGACTTGTATTTTTCTAGCCTCAGATAGCCCCACAGAACCTGGGCACGGAGTGAAAAGCCAGATGTTTCTGGCTATTGCCTGGCTGTCTCAGCTTCTTGACCAATATTCCAACCTGCCTGGGCCCTGACAACTTTTGACAGTTCAGCAGGAAGTATTTGTAGAAGAGACTGCCCCTTTATCATCCACAAAAGGTTGGAATGTCTGATCCCCTGAGAAAGTCTTTTCTCAAGGATGAGCATTTTAGACAAAGGCCTCTATTCCCTCCGGGACTTGATGAAAGTTCATGCTTTATGAAAAGAGAGTCATTCTCCTTTTCTCTAGCAAGAGAAGCTTGTGCCTTTCAATTAACACATGACTGTGGTGCCTATTAACTTGTTGTGAGGTCATTGCTAGCTCTAGGGTCCCTCAGTCCCTACTCATAAGCCCCCCATTTCTCCTGTCCAATTTACCCCTGAAGATCCCTCTCCTGTCGTTTCTCCTTGCCTTTCGGGAGACAGCCTTTGCAGTTTGGAATAAACTTTTGCCTTTTGTCACTCATGGAGTGGCTGTTTTGTTTCTTTACTGAGCCCAATTACTGTATCTATATCTATATCTATAATCTATATTAAAGACCTATTTATTTTATGTATTCACTGTCTCTGTCTCTATACTCTCTACATACCAGAAGAGGGCATCAGATCTGATTACAGATGGTTGTGAACTCCATTAACACAGCTCCATAGTGATCAATTACGGATCCATAGTCAGAAGGGAATGCAGAGATATATTCAAAGCTAATTTTGGACAATACTGCCAAGAAATACTCCAGTGGTCAGGCTGTGTTAATGGTCCCCCCCAAAAAACCCCAACCTAAGTAGAACTTGGTAATGTGAAACCTTGATTATCTTGTGTACACCATCTGTGCTCTTGTTTCGAAGGAGGGGTGGGGGAGGGGATGGTTCAGTGAGGATGCTCCAGGCAGCTTGTCACAAGGAGGTCAACTGGTCTCTTGACGTCAGAACTAACGAGCAATGCCAGGATTATTTCTCCCAAGAAGTTGCTTCTGGATCCAGCATTCCCACCTAGGACCCTCTATGGCTACTCGGAATCTCTTAGCCCAGCCATGCAGGGACAGCGTAGCGGCCTGCCAGCTTCGCATCAGACAACAACTTCAATTCACCCCACAGAGTCCTCTGTCTAGAATGGACCCTGCAGTCTTCCCAAAGGTCCCCCTCTGCTTTTAAAAGCAAAGAAACGGAGGCCCAGAGTTAGAAGACTTGCTTAATGCAAGCAAAGAGTAGATAGAGATGGGAAATCAAACCCTGGCTTTCTGAGACCAATCGGCCACATATTCTGACTACAACATGTTGCCTCACAAAAACAAAAAGTGCTCATGCACTTCTGTCATTTCTGCTCAGGAACCGCACGTGCCAGGTTTTCCCTCTATTGCTTCGATTTTAACGTATGCACCATCAAAGCAAGCACACATAAAAGTGTACATTCTTGACTAAGGCAACTCAATTCTTGGCTCATTTCTACGTTTCCCTATAATCGCGAGATGGTCCATGTCACCTATATCTCTACCAGGCTGTAAATTCCCTGACAAGGATTGGTCAGGCTGTTTGCATTCTAGGATGACATCTAATAGAAATAAGGGATGGATAGATGGTAGTTAGATTACTGATTGTGCAAGACGTGCCCTCTGGGAGGACATGAATTTATTTAATATCTTAGCGTTAAAGGATTTAAAACACCAGAGAACACACACGGCATGTCCATGGTCAGCAGAGAAAACAGTTCTACAGATAGCGTGTTTGCCGTTCTGGTTTTGACTTTTTGGCTTTGATTGCCTTTGGGGATTTTGTTGTTTTATGTATGCCTGCTTGTTGTTGGATTTAATAAAGTCAAAGCTTCGAAAGTATGTCAGCCCA
The DNA here is from genome assembly GCF_021556685.1 of Rattus norvegicus. NCBI lineage: Eukaryota > Metazoa > Chordata > Mammalia > Rodentia > Muridae > Rattus > Rattus norvegicus. Next base: position 142,190,506 of record NC_141534.1, read on the forward strand.
GCGCGCAGGAGGCGGAAACGGGAAAGATCGGACATATCACGTGACGTCCCACATTCACTGTGTATGTTTCTCTTTTAAACTCCAATTTATCTGCAGCCACAGAGCAAGTTAGACACTAGCCTGAGCTATGAGAGACCTGGAGTTAAAAAACAACAAACAAATAAACAAACAAAAAACAGCAACAACAAACAAAACCAGTTGCTGGTGTGACAAATCCCAGCACTGTGGAGGCGGAGGCGGAGGCGGAGGCGGAGGCAGAGGGGGAGGCAGAGGGGGAGGCAGAGGGGGAGGGCAGATCTTCAAGGTTAACCTGGACTACAGAACAAGTTACAAGATAGCCAGGGAGGGAGGGCTGTACAGAGGAACCCTGTCTCCAAAAAAACCTAAGGAATCCCCACCTGCCAAATCAGAAAACAGGTGGCTACATCAAACAGTACGCTCCAATTTGCAATCATAAATTCTGATCCATTTTCAAAATTAAAATAAATTGGTCATCAATCCTCCTAGGAGTCAAGAACCTAGTGTGGTTCAGTAAATAAAATATTAGCAAAATGAACAAAAACAGCCAAGCAAAAGATGACTCACTTGACCAAGGTGTCTCACTTGACCAAGCTGAATGAGCTGAGGTTCAAGGCGAGGACTACTACAGTAGAAGGAGAGAACCAGTTCTTTCAAGTTGTTCTCTATCTTCTACATATGCTCGTGGCACATGCACAGTAATACTTAGTAAAATTAAAAACAAAATAGGCCTGGAGAGATGGCTCAGTGGTTAAGAGAACTGGCTGCTCTTCCAGAGGTCCTGAGTTCAATTCCCATCAAACACATGGTGGTTCACAACCATCTGTACTGGGATCCGATTCCCTTTTCTGGTGTGTCTGAAGACAGCTACGGTGTAAATAAATAAATCGATTAAACAACATTAAAAAACAAAACAAAACATAAATAAATTAAAGAACAAAACAAAACAAAATTCCTTGTCTTAAGACGAAAAGAAACTTCTAAGTGACTCAGATTCTTCGCACATGCTTTTCAAAATTCAAGAGGCCACGTGCACGCAGTCCAGCGCGCGGTCCCACACGCAGTCCAGAGTGCAGTCCCCGCGCGCAGTCCCGCAAGCAGTCCAGAGCGCAGTCCCACACGCAGTCCAGAGCGCAGCCCTGCGCGCAGCCCCGCACGCAGTCCAGAGCAGCCTGCAGTAGAAAGTGCTATTTGTTCTTCACCTGCTCTTCTGCAGCTATCGCAGCAACCCCTTCATGGACTTTGTGCCTTCCGGGATCAAAATGATAAAAGCCTGTTACAACACTGTCTCCTCTCCACCTTCCACCCATCAGAGGGCAGTGAATGAGTGTAAACCATGTAGCCCTTAGTAAAGAGAGTGCCTGGTAAAATGGCTCACAGGGAGAGGTGCTCAGGGAACAAGCTCAGTGAGCTGGCTTCCATCCCTGGATCTCACATAAAGGAAGAAAGAAGGAAAGAACTCCACAGAGCTTCCTCTACCCTCCACATGTGCACCATGGCGTGAGTATCCACACATAAGAGGATCAAGCACACACAGAGAATGATGACTAAGTAGAGATTCTTCACTAAGACTGAGACTTGGATGTTGGCAGCCTTCTGTAAGGCATGGAGCCTGGGAGACCCACGGCTGTGGAGAAGGAGAGCCCCAACAAAGAATACGGCGTTCACCAGGACACGCTGGAAAGATGCCAGTCATGGTTCAGAAACTGCTTGGTACAAAATGGAAAGTGATTCAAGGCAGAAGCTGTTGAAGATGAACCTGGAGAACAAGGAGAAGGAATCCCGCCATCCTCTGGCCGTTCCGCCTCACCACACACAGACTTATTCTCTAGGCAAGCAGCTGAGTAACATGGCTCTCTTGGGCAGTGGCAGCTCAGACCTTTAATCCCAGCACTTGGGAGGCAGAGACAGGCAGATCTCTGAGTTCGAGGTCAGCCTGGTCTACAGCGTGAGTTCCAGGATAGTCAAGGTACACAGAGCCCAGTTTCCAAAAAAAGAAAAACAAATAACAAACAAACGGTAAAGAATTGTCGGTGTGATAAAGGAAAACAGAAGACAAGAGCCACCTGTGTGTCCTTCATAAGAAACACACCGTATATGTAAAGACAAGTGGAAATAAATGCGTGGGAGGGGTTGAAGAAGTGGCTTGGGGTACAGTGCTTTTCAAGGAGGGCAATACTGGGTTTAATTCTCAGTGTTTCTGGGAGAGAAGAAGGGAGTGGGGAAGGGAAAAGGGAGGAAGGGACAGAGAGCAAATGCTCAAACAGATAGAAGAGCTAGGTTTTATGGCAAATCCCTACAGACCCAACTACCAGGGAGGCTGAGGTAGGAGGATCACTTGAGCCCACCAAGTTAAACTAGGAGAGATGGTGAAATCCCACATCAGAAAAGGAGAAAGCCCAGGGTAGTGGCCCACACCTTTAATCACTGCATTTGGGAGGCAGAGGCAGGCAGATATACAGAGATGAGCCTGTTTTACAGTGTGAGTTCCAGGACAGACAAGGCTACACAGAGAAACTCTCTCTCAGAAAAACCTAGAGCTAGAAAGGTGGGGTCCATTCATCAAGAAGAGAGGGCAGTCTTTTTTTTTTTCTTTGTTTTCTTTTTTTCGGAGCTGGGGACTGAACCCAGGGCCTTGCGCTTGCTAGGCAAGCGCTCTACCGCTGAGCTAAATCCCCAACCCCAAGACAGGGCAGTCTTAACTATGCATGTGCATAATGGCATAGAATCAACAGCTCATGACGTCAGAACAGCTTGTCATTTTGGATGTGTACTCAGAGATGACAGTGGTTGGCCTGAACTCACTGGCTTGTCAGGGCGTCCAACCGCTTGGAAAAACTGAGTCCACCATCCCATGCTTATCATTGGAGGACCGGCGTCCGAGTACCACATCTATCACAGAAAATGTGCCTGGCTTCCCACTTGCTGCTTATCTAAATGAACCACATGTCAGTGAACAGCATCACAGTCACACACACACACACACACACACACACACACACACACACACTCCTTTCTAGTAATAAGATCCTTAAACTTTCAACTTGTAACTAATGTTCAGATCTGTTTGCAAACTTCATATTCATGGTCAGTAGGCTAGCCTGGTCTACAGAGTGAATTCCAGGATAGACGGGGGCTACACAGAGAAACCCTGGCTTGAAAAACTCTGGCAGAATGAGGTGGGAGGGTGTTACCAGGGCTCAACAAAAGAGTCAGTTGGTCTGGGATTCCCAGACAGCCAGGCCTAAAACAATCCCAAAGCGCTCCAGGGACTCACAGCCGGGGAGGAAGGCTGGGTAGAGAGCCCCTATGAGGTACTGGCTGGTGGGCCTGACTGGACACTGGAGACCCATGGAGTGTTAACTCAGAACGGACAGGTTAGCCCTGTAGGTGTGAAGGATGAATCACCCAGCACCAAGGAAAAGCTAACACACTCCTGGGCACTGCTCTGACCCTGTACAGAGAGGCTGCCAGCAGCCTGAGCCAGAGCAAGGTGGGAGAGGGAGGTAGGAGACCCAAAGTAAAGCATAGGAGGGGTTGGCGCAGCTTGCTACAGATCTGTATACCAAGTGTCCGATTAGATCCAAAATATCCAGAGTTTCTCCACTCAAATCAGGAAAAAGGTTGTCCATGAGGACCGTGCTGTTACCCATGAAGAAGAACCAAGAGAACTGGGAGGAAGAAATAAGGCTCTCATCCACAGAGATGATGGTTGTGTTAACTATTAAAATTAAATATGTCTGACAGGAACACCGGAGGTTGTGCTTCTAGATCAGAGCAACAATCTAACGGAAAATGGGAATGTGGGGTAGGGGTGGGGTAGGAGACATCCTTGTGGAGACAAGGGGGTGGGAGGAGGTATGGGGATGTGGAACAGTCAGAGGGTATTGGGGATAAAATCTGGAGTGTAAAAAAAGATTAAATAAAATTAAAAAAGAAGAAAGTGAGCGTGTAAAATGACTGCTGTTTCATAGCGGCCTCAAACGTTTCCGTATTCATGAGCCCATCAATGTTCACTGAGGAGTTCAACCCTGAGCATTTAAAAAGCAAAAACACACAATAAAACTACTGACACTAAAGAAGGTGAGAGCCGAAAACCTCTGGGTCCTAAACGTAATTTAAGTTTCCTTTAAGTCTATATCATTTAAAGAAACTAGTATTTCTTCCTTGAAAGGCAAGATTGGAACAATAATTAGAACCGTGGTGTGGATTAAGATATAAGTAAATAAAGAAATAATGATGGTCTGGAGAGACGGTTCAGTGGTTAAGAGCACTGGCTGCCCTTACAGAGGACCCACATTCGTTTGCAGCACCCATATGATGGCTCACAACCAACTGTAACTTCTTTTGGCCTCGTTGTACACCACATACATGTGTGGTTCCACAGACATACATGCAAACAAAACACCCGAAGTAAAATAATAAAAGGCATACAAAGAAAAATGCCACAAGACTTCTGAGAGCCTGCTGGGGCAAGCTAGGTGATACTGTGCGTGGGCTTCCTTGACATTCAAGTCAGAGAGACCAGAATCCAGCTGGAGCCCAAGAGGCACCTTCAAACCTAAAGGTGGACCCGGAGATGAGCCACTGAGACTTGGGCATCCTTCCTTTCCTCCATCCTGGTCAGTGGATGATGGAGAACGCCCTGCATCTTTATCACATACACCAGAGGAGAACTGAAATTTCTCAGCGGCAAGGGAAGCAAACTGTGCCTTTGAAGGATTTGGGAGCTGCTCTCCTAGCACTGGGGGAGGTTACTTAAGGACCCTTCCTCACAGCTCTCCCTGAAGCCCTGGCTCACTGCCTCTCACCATGACTGGCTTGTTTTAGCGACAAGCCTATGAAACTTGCCCCAGTCTGCTGTGCCAACCTTCGGTGCCAAGTTCATTATCATGCTCTGTAAGGATCCTCTTTTTGGCAGCTCAAGAAAGTTCCTCAAATCGTGGGTAATGTCGAGTGAAAGAGGAGGCTGTGAAAACCTTTACTGTGGCAACAGTAAACATTTCTGGACTTGTAACAGTCATGGGATGTGTATGGAACCAAATGTACATTAGATCAGAGCTATTCCTTGTGGCATTGACCCATGTTGCATTAGGAGTCTTCCCTGTAGCCTCGCTTCTGAGCACACACATGTGCACTTCTCTGTGCATGCACTGCTCTGCCCTGTAAGGCTATCGCATGCTGCCAAGAACACCTCAGATCAGATCTGAGACTATTATGTGTTAGGAAGCGCTGTGGTTTTACTGTGCATCTAATGTTTTCTGCTCTTATAGAACCATAAGGGTTCAGTCACAGACAACAAAGACTTGTAATATTGTCTCACATCGTTCCTCTGAGGTGGGTGATGGTTGGTTTTGTATCGATTTGGAACACATGAGAAGCGCCTGAGCAGGGTCCTCACTTGAAACCCTGTCCTGACTGTCCTGCTGAGGCAGGCCAGGGGAGGGGTGTGTGTTCTGCTGGAATCTCATATGAAACAGAGCAGAGGGAGGGCTGCTCACCCGTCCCCTACACCCACCCGCTGCTGCTGCCTCTGCCTCTGCTGTGTCCTTCATTGCTGTCAGAGCCAGTGATTCCAGACTCCATTGTTGAGTGAGGACCAGTGGCTTTCCAGGGACACCTCAGATCAGATCCATGTGTTTGGTGTAGGACAGGGATTGTTGAGACAGCCATCTTTGTGGACTGATCAATTACTAGGTGTTGGTTTCTCCAATGACACACAGCCTGCGGTGGGGTGGGGGTGGGGAGGAGGAGGACATGCACCTCCCACTGCTGAGGTTCCCTGCCCCAAGGACCCAGGGACCACCAAGTTCTCATCCTCTCAGGCATGAGACACTGTTGTTAATATTTAATGTAATAAATTCCTCTTTAAAATGTAACTCTTATTTGTGCTTTATGTGTATGGCTGTTTCCTTGTATATCTGTGCTGTGTGTATACAGTGCGTGTCGAGGACAGAAAAGATGACAGATTGTCTGGAACTAGAGTTAGGGATGGTGGTGAGTTACCACATGGGTGCTGAGAACCAAACCCAGGTCCTCTGGAAGAGCAGCCGGTGCTCTTAACTACGGAGCCACCTCTGTATCCCTGGATAAATTCTTTAACCTGTATGCTCTTCCTATCAGTGTGTTTCTCTGGAGCACCCTGACTAATACAGTGTGTGGCTATCAGAGAAGTCTAACTTCAGATTCGGTGGTATCAGACAAACAACACACATCTCACGGGTACAAACGTTTATACTCAGCTTTAATAAACAGCAAGATTCCGTGTATACCGAAGAATCGTTAAAAAGACATCACTTTATGTCCCACCATCAGTAAGTGTTTGCTCTACCCACCTGTTTTATAGATCTCTGTACCTAGCAGGAGCTTTAGTTTAAATATCAAGATGACACCTTCTCCTGTCGTCTGAGATGGAAGTCTCAACAGGATTTGCCTGGATGACATTATCCTGTGCACACGTCTGTGTGTGAAACCCTGTACACACACGTCTGTGTATGCAGCAGGGACAGATAACTTAACTTAAAAGATGTGGGTTCCCTAAAGGTGGGAGGCACATTCCTGATTTGGGTACCGGAAGTATGAAGAGGGAGCCGTGGGCGTGCAAACCTGAACTCCGTGCTCTCTGCCCTTCACTGCAGCAGGGCGGCCGGCTCTCCCAAGCTCCCACTCCACTGTGAGGGACTGGAACTAAGACATCTGTGGTCACTCGAACATTTCTCAGCTGAGAAGGAAGCACTGGGAGGAAAGACTCAGGAAGCCCTTCAATAGACACCCGGGCATCAGGTCTTCTCAGCAGCGCTGAAGGTTGTCCAGCTCTGATGATGTACCTGGTAAGTTTTAGAAGCCGGGAGGCTGTAAAACAATGCTTCTCCATCTTCCTAATGCTGCAACCTTTAATACAGTTCCTCACGCTTTGGTGACCCCAAGCATAAAATAATTTTCATTGCTACCTCATAACCGATTTTGTTACTGTAATGAATCATGTCAATATCTGTGTTTTCTGATGGTTTTAGGCAATATCTGTGAAAGTATCATTCATTGAGAATCCCTGCTCTAAAATGTTTTTGTTCAGAACAACACAAAAGCGAATATCACTAAATATCTACAAAACGGGATCGTCTGAGGCTGCTCAACCCACCCTTTGGTTTCACGTGAATTAAGGAACATTTTATGTCCCAGGTATACCTTAATGTGCTCTCTAGGAGAGTGCAGCTTCTCAAAGGAGAAGAGCCATAGGCTTTCTGGAGCTTTCTATGGCCCTTGGGGTTCCCAAAGTGGGCCCCAGATTAGGAACTGGCCAGGATCCACAGGGTGTAGATTACCTGAGATGGTGGGAGTTAAGCTGGTTTGAAAGAGCACAAAGTCTGCACGAATGCCCCTGGGTTCTCTTAAAGGATTGTGAGAATCTCCTCAGTGGTTCTTTTACCTTCTCTGTTCTCAACATCAGAGAATGAGTCAGGGTTCTCTGGATCCACACACAACCCAAGCCCTTCTCTCTTTCCTCCACCAACCCAGCCCTACTGGAAATCTGCCAAGTGAAGTCAACAGTGCAGTCCTCTGTCACCCCCTCCGGATCACAGAGATGTGCTTTGTGGTGATGCTCAGGATGTCATTCTGTCCTTATGGTGGGTACCAGAGACTGGCTAAGGAGTCAGGCCCAGGCTCCTTAGGACAGGTGAGTCCTCACAGTTCCCATCCAGTCCATCACCACTGTCCCTGTCCTGAGACTGCCACATTTCAGTCCCAGTTTCTTGGACATGGAGTTTTCTCCATTCCATTGCCTGTGTGTTCTCCCTCCCTTCCTCCCCCGCCCCTCAAGTTTGAAGCCTTCCAGAAAAAGGAAGAGCATGCTTTCATTGTTGTTAGTCCACAGGTGGACAGTAATCTTCTTCATGAAAAGTTGTCAAGGGCCCATTGCAAAAAATTCAGTGATGACCATGATTAACCCAATATCTTCCAGCTTTCCCAATCACTGGCCGTTAGACCCTGCTAGAAATCCAAGGGCTCAGGCCCAGAACAAGAGTAAATTTGTAGAAACTGCTAGAAGTCCAAGGGCTCAGGCCCAGTGCAAGAGTAAATTTGCTGTTTTTGATGTGTCCTGCAGGCACACAGGACTTTAGACTCTACTTACAAACACTTGCTGGGGAGGACAGCATGATGGGTCTAAGCTTTGCTGAGGGAAGCAGAAAGAAAGCAAACAAACCTCGGTTCTCCAAGAACGGAGGAGGAAAGTGAAGTGTGTGCTGTGGACCAAAGTCCCCAGGAAGCTCACACAGTCACAGCAGTGTTAGTGTTGAGGCTGTGGGCTACTCTGTCCATGGAGTCCCAGTCAGAATGGACTCCTGGGAGATGGGGAACTTCAGGCAGTGGGGCCTGATTTGGAGACTTGTTCACCTGGGCTGGTTTAGAAAGACACCCCTACTTCTTGTCACTCTCTGTGCTCCCTGGTAGGCATGAGTTGAACACTTCCTTTGTTCACATGCCCTCATCACCAGGGAGCTCTCACCTCAGGACTAAACTAAGGGAACCAGAAAACCACGGTGGGAACCTCTTTAGGCTCCAAAATGAACCCTGCCTCCTTTGTCCCCCAGGTCCTTGTCAGAGTGATGAAATTCTGTCAGACATGGGTGTCTTTGGGAAGGCTCTTTGTCCTCACAGTTCACATTGCCCTCTGTGGGGTTCTGGAAGAGTGAAGCTCGCTCCCCGCCTTCCGCACTTCTGAGGGTGACAGGGCGTATTTGGGCGACCTCCGAACCTGGGGGTGAATTTTAGTGGCACACACACGGGTTCACAGCTTTTGCAGGGTGCTGGGGATCTGAACTCAGGTCTCCAGGGTTCCGCAGCAGGCGCTGTGACAATGGAGACAGCTCTCCAGCCCCTCGCCTCCTTTTTCTGGATGTTTATAGTTTTGTATCTAAGTTTACGATGCTCTGTGGATAAGTTTTGTGTAAGATGCGAGGCTTAGGTCAAAGTTGTCTGTTTGGTTGTGTGTGACTCTTTCAGTTGCTTCAACAATGTTTTTCATTTTGTTTTTAGATAATAATCCCTTCTGTGAGAAATAATTTCAGGGTTGCGAAGAAAGGGAGCCTCATTTTAACTGAGTGTCCAAGAAGACAAACATGTCTCTCGATCCAAAGGCTGAACTCGGAAGAACAAACACAGAGATGCTGTGTGCATTTGGTTTGTCTCTCCCAGGTGGTGACTGGGTCTTTTCCCAATTGGCTGGGGTCAGTCCTCACTGTGTTCTTTAGTCTGAAAAGAAGTGGTGAACAGGACATGAAGGAGAAAAAGGGAGGGTCACTGCCATCAGACATCAGCTTCCTGGAGTGCATTAGGCAGCCTTAGGTAAACCAAGGTTTTACCTGGCAGGGGGATTCAAACATTTGCACCTAAATCTTACAAGGTGAGGGAGACAAAAGTATCTGAATCCCTTGTTCTAAACACCAGTTCACAGTGTTTTTGTTAGAAGAGAGTGTTATTTGATATTCCTGCAGTTCTTCCTTTCAATTGATTCCCTATCCTTGTCTCACATGCGGTAAGCATGTGTCTGTGGCTGAGTTCCTGATCCCTTCTTGGATTTCCCTGAGCCGTGTCTCCTTAAAGCCAATAAGGAGACAGTTGTCATTATCAGTGCTGAGTGTTGAGATTTCGGAGGCTGATTTCTCCTTCTCATTCTTCCTTCCAAATCTGAGAGGAAACCTGTTGTGAGCTGGACATGGACGCTCTCCATCCAATAGCATTCAGTTAAGTTGCTGAGAGCTTTGATCACAAAGGGTTCTGGATCCTATCAGGAGCTTTTGAAAGTTCCTTATGTGGCAGAGCATGTCGATCGGTGTTGGAGTATAAACAAGCCTTGTCTACCTTGAATTAACCCAACCCTGTTGTGGGTAGCCATCACTGGACTCTTTTTGCTCGTGTTTTACAGGGGGCGTCTGTGCTTAAGTTCATGGTAATATCAGATATACTTTCTCTCTGCCCTCTGTTTTACTGGCTGGTTTTGGAGACAAGGCGGTAGTGGGCACATCAAGGAGGTTGGGGTGTCCCTTCCTGTACTGACTTCTTGGTTGTCAGCTTGATTGGCTTGAGAGATGTCACAGGGAGAGGAACACAGGCCCATGGGTGTGTCTGTGATGGTGTTTCTAGAGTGGTTGGTGCTTGAGTCAGCAACTGAGTTGGGTGAAGACCTACTGTGACTGTGACTGGCTCTGTCCAGTAGCCCCCAAGTGTTAATAAAGAAGGAGGAGGCAGCCAGCACAGGTGGAGTTCACTTCTCTTGAGCAAATGGTCCTGTGGGTGCTGAAGACCTCAGTCACCTGGTTCCTGGCCTTTCCTGCAGACTCCCACCAAGGGCTCTGGAGGGAGCTTCCAGGCCCTCGACGTTTGAATCGGGCTGACCAACTTGCTGTTCTCCCTCACCCTGTTTCCTGGCCAGAGTAACTCACTGAGTTCTTTGGCCCTCAGTATTGGGATGACTATTGTAGGATTATCCAACCCGCTGTGGTGTCAGCCAATCTATTAAACTTTGAAAAATTATAAATGAAGTTGGCCCAGGATAGTGGCACACACCTTTTATACCAGAATTCAGAGGCAGACAGATCTGAGTTCAAGGCCAGCCTACATAGACGTCGTGGTCAATACGGGTTATAGACAGACCCTGTCTCAAACAAACAAGTAAAGAAACAAACAAACAAAGAAAAAAAACCCAAAACAAAACAAACAACAAAATCACCACATTTTTATATTATAAATGATATATATGCATATATGGAGACAGAGACAGACAGACAGAAGTTATATTCAATATATTTTGCTATAGAACCAGACTAATAATCTCTGTCCTGGTTTTAGAAGATGTCATGTGTTTTTGGCATGCAGTTTTAAAGAGAAAAATCTCACAGAATTCTCCACTAAAACTATCAGGAGTCAGATAGTTCCGTTTTGTAATCTCTTAAGTTAGTAACTATGACTGTTTTGTTATTGCAGGACTAACTAGTTTCTTTTGCTACATTTTGGTTTTAGAGAAGTTATTTGGACCTTTTGTTAAAGCTGATAGGTCCCCTCCACTGTATTTATGAGAGAGCTAAGGGTTTATCGTGAATGCTTCTTTATTGTTCTTCCCCCAACCACCCCCCTTGTCTGGAGACAGAGTTTCTTCATGTAACAGTTCTAGCTGTCCTGGAACTCATTCTATAGACCAGGCTGACCTCGAACTCAGAGATCTGCTGCCTTTGCATCCTGTGCTCTGGGACGAAAGGCGTGCACCATCATTCTCAGGCCCGTTTTGTTGGTATGGACTGTGATCCATGTCTCATCTTTGCTTTTCTTAGTCTTATTTGATGCTTATCAATTTTAATGATCTTTTCAACAACCATAATTTTTTGTCTTGTTGATTTTTTTCTATCATTCTCATGTTTTCCCATCTCGCCGTTGTCTGATTAGGGTTTCCATTGCTCTGTAGAGACACCATGAGCAAAGCAATACTTATAAAGGAAAACATGAACTTCGACTGGCTTACAGTTCCAGAAGTTTTTCCTTCATTATCCTCATAGCTGGGAATATGGTGGCCTACAGGCAGACATGGTGCTAGAGATGGAGGGAAAGTTACTTCCTCCAACAGAGCCACGCCCACTCCAACAAGCCACACCTCCTAATAGTGCCAAACCCTTTGAGCTTATGGGGTCCATTTTCTTTCAGAAGACCACAACTGATTTCTGCTCTTTATTATTCCCTTTAGTTTTCTTGCATTTGGTGTGTGCTGCTTTGTTTTTTTCCCCCACATAGAAATATCACTATTTAATTGGAGTATTTTACTTGGCTCTTGTTCATGTGGACAACATGAGGATGTCACTTCTCTCCTTCTCCCACGTAAGAACTGGGGAATCAAACACCCAGTTCATCAGGCTTGGTGGCAAGCACCTTTACTCCTGAGCCATCTCCTCAGTCCTCACTGAACTGTTTCCTCCCATTTACAGAGATCTGCTATGTAATATTTGTTGTGATAATTTACTTGAGAAATAGACTTGAACATGCATTTTACTTGTGTGCTCTTTTTGCCTGATAAAGATTTAACAATGTGTTTACTTTTATATCAGATTGAATATTTAAAACATGCTCCCTTTTTTTTTATCTTTATTAACTTGAATATTTCTTATTTACATTTTGATTGTTATTCCTTTCCCGGTTTCCCGGCCAACATCCCCCTAAGCCCTCCTCCTCCCCTTCTATATGGGTGTTTCCTCTCCCCATCCTCCCCCCCATTATTGCCCTCCCCCCCAACAATCACATTCACTGGGGGCTCAGTCTTGGCAGGACCAAGGGCTTCCCCTTCCCCTGGTGCTCTTACTAGGATATTCATTGCTACCTATGAGGTTGGAGCCCAGGGTCAGTCCATGTATAGTCTTTGGGTAGTAGCTTAGTCCCTGGAAGCTCTGGTTGGTTGGCATTGTTGTTTATATGGGGTCTCGAGCCCCTTCAAGCTCTTCCAGTCCTTTCTCTGATTCCTTCAACGGGGGTCCCGTTCTCAGTTCAGTGGTTTGCTGCTGGCATTCGCCTATGTATTTGCTGTATTCTGGCTGTTTCTCTCAGGAGAGATCTACATCCGGTTCCTGTCAGCCTGCACTTCCTTGCTTCATCCATCTTATCTAATTGGGTGGCTGTATATGTATGGGCCACATGTGGGGCAGGCTCTGAATGGGTGTTCCTTCTGCCTCTGTTTTAAACTTTGCCTCCTTATTCCCTGCCAAGGGTATTCTTGTTCCCCTTTTAAAGAAGGAGTGAAGCATTCACATTTTGGTCATCCATCTTGAGTTTCATGTGTTCTGTGCATCTAGGGTAATTCAAGCATTTGGGCTAATACCCACTTATCAATGAGTGCATACCATGTGTGTTTTTCTGTGATTGGGTTACCTCACTCAGGATGATATTTTCCAGTTCCATCCATTTGCCTATGGTCATTGTTAAAACATGCTCCTTAAAAATATTTATTTTTGGATTTCATCCATGTATCCAGTACAATTTGGTCATATTCTCCGCCTCGAATCCTTCTCCTGCCTTTGAATCTCTTCCTCCCTTGCTCTTTTCCTCATAGTCCTGAAGTGGCAACTTAATTTATTACTCCCTGATATTCTGAATGCTGTCAATCTCCCATGACTCCTTCTGCCTGCAACTCGCATCTTTTGATATTTTATGTATTTTCATTTGTTAATAGTCCAGTGTGGACAGTATCCATTGTCTGTGATATTATCTCATTCAAATGATAACACAAAGGACTTCAGCCCAAACTCCTGACCCTTTCATGTGTAAAGAGAAAAGAAGAAAACACAATGCTCCTCCAAACCCCGTGTGCATCTGTAACCCTTCAGAGCTGTCCCGAGACTCCTGGGGAGGCTTTGGATGGGCTACGGATGTTGTTAAGTAGCTCGCTTTAGGACGGAGGTTCAAACTAAGCATCAAAACTCAGCCAAACCAAAGCAAACCAAAGCAAAGCAAAGCAAAACGAAACAAAACAAAACAAAGCAAAAAGCAATGGACTAAAGAGGCACAGTCCCCGTGCTTGCTGTGTGTGTAGGCTTCATGGCACTCTCGGCTTCTCACCAGAGGGAGACGGTCCAAGGCCTGTGCCGTCTGGTACCCCAAATCCATGTTCTTTTTGGTAGTAAGTAAACACTATCTCATGAAGAGGATGCCTGCTTCACCAGTTGATGTTACAGGGAACTGGGCTTCTGTAACTTTTTATGAAGCTATGCATGACAATACCTTCATGGGCTACACTGTAGGTGTTTTCTTACATGGATGTGATGTGAGATGCCAACTCAGGGTAATGAGCATGCCCCGCCCGCCAAACACTCGCCATCTGTGTTGGGAGCATTCAGAGACCTCTCTCTGTTTCTAAACATCTTGAAGATCAACATTTTTTTTTCAAAAAAATTTTTTTATTGATTCTTTGTGAATTTCACGTCATGCACCCCTATCTCACTCATCTCCCTGTGCCTTCCTATCTGCCCTCTGCCCTTGGAAACTTCATTTCAAAAACAAACAAGCAAACAAACAAAAAACCAAGAATCTACTTGTGGAAGCTGTAGAATGTCAGTGTTCCTACAGCAAACCCTTTTGTCCACACATCTTTACTTGCAAATGTTCATTGTAATGAGTCAGCTCGAGGCCTCTGGCTTCTGCTACTCCATCGATTCTGGATCCTCACTGGGACTCCTCTCAGAGACCCTGTTGTTCCCCTGTGTCGTGGAGATACCGCAGTTTTGAATCTGCAGAAATGGCCCCTTCATGCATTCCAGGGATTTATAGATGGAGTAGAGGTTGGGGTGGTCCAACTCAAAGCCCTGGATCTAGGCCTGGATGGTAGCTGAGTTGGTCAACCAGCCAGCTCTCCCACATCTACACCACCAGGGTGAGCTCTCCAGCACTGCCTGGGTTAGTTCACTCAATGTTTTAGCCAGCAAGGGGCCATGCCAGTTCTCCTGTCTGCTGCAGATATCGAAGGTTACGGTCATTTGTGTTGGGAACATTAAAAATCCTCCTGTTCTAAATACCTTGAAGAACAGAGTAAAATTTTAACTGTACCCACCTTTCCCTGCTGTAGCACATTAAAACTTTATCCCACAACCTAACTGATCTCACTGTAATTACCCACATAATGCCCACATAATGTACCCATTATGTGGCATTTAATATTACATTGGCTTAAATGACATCTTGGTGTGTGTGTGTGTGTGTGTGTGTGTGTGTGTGTGTGTGTGTGTGTGTTCTGAAACAAAGTCTCATGTTCCCTGGGCTGGTCTCAAACTTGTTATGAGTGGACCCTGGAATTGAGCTCCTGCTCTTCCTGCTTCTGCATCTGATTGTTGGGATTGCAAGCATGTACTGGTTTGTATTATTATTCCTTTTAAGATTTCTTTTTCTCTTCCTATGTCCCTCTGTCTCTGCCTCTCTCCTCCTCCTCGTCCTCATCCTCGTCCTCGTCCTCCTCGTCCTCGTCCTCGTCCTTGTCCTCTCTCTCTCTCTCTCTCTCTCTCTCTCTCTCTCTCTCTCTCCCCCTCTCCCTCTCCCTCTCTCTCAGGGTTTCTCCATATAACAGAGCCTTGGCTGTCCTGGAACTGATTAGTAAACCATGCTGGCCTCAAACTCACAGAGATATGCCTGCCTTTGGCCCCCAAGTGCTGGGAATAAAGGTGTGTGCTACCATCCCTGGTTGGTTTATTTTCTTTTATTTATGGCAATTAAAGAGTATATCATTTAAGCTGGATGTGGTGCTGTGCACCTTTAACCTCCAGTGCTCCGGAGACAGAGCCAGGAGGATCAAAAGGCTTACCTCTGGGGATTTGATCCACTTCCTTTGAGTCTACTCTTAGCCCGGAACTCACCATTTTGGCCATGCCGACTGGTCAGCAACCCACTCCAATCCTCCTGTCTCCTCCTGGGATCACAAATGCTCCATTCTACCAAGCCCATTCTTTAAACACAGCTTTTGGGGATCAATATATGTTCACAAGGCAAGCAATTTGCTGATTAATTATTGCCCTGTCCCCATTCAGAAGTTTTAAGACTTTAGCTGGGCGTGGTGGCATGCAGCTTTAATCCCAGCACTTGGGTGGCAGAGGCAGGTGGATCTCTGTGAATCTGAGGCCAGCTTGCTTTACAGAGTGAGTCCCAGGACAGCCAGGGCTAGGTGGAGAGAACTTGACAGACTTTAAAGTGTGAGTTACCTAAACACTAGATAGACGGCGATCTTAGTAGGGACAGGGTAGGGTAAGACTATTGATTGACATCAAGCACCTGTCCTTTCCTCTTCCGTGCGAGTAGAGCCCTGACTTTGTTTGAAGAGGGGAAATATTTTCACAAAAGTTCATATTTTCCAGCTGCCCTTGCAGAAGCAATCTAATATTTTATTTGTGTCATACTTAATCTCACTGTTTCTGTCATATGCTATATAAAGAGCATTCTAAGGAAATAGAGAATCTGGGTAGAGAAGAGAGGGGAAGGAGGTAGGGAAGTTGGGGGAGGGGAAACTGTGGTCGAGATGCATTGTATGAGAGAAGAATCTGTTTCCAATTAAAAAAGAAAAGTTCAGCATGACATGAGAATTATTGGTAGTGCTTCAAAACTGTGAAAGCCTACTGTAGTGTTTGAATAGGAATGACCCCCACAGACTCATGTATTTGAATGCTTGGCCTATAGGGAGTGGCAGTATTAGGAAGCATGACCTTGTTGGAGTAGGTGTGAGCTTGTTGCAGATGTGAAACTGTGTCCCTCCCACACCCCCAGGTTTTGAAGTCACCTCTGCTCAAGCTAAAATAGCAAGCCAGCCCCAGTGAAATGCTTTCCTTTACAAGAGTTGCCACGGTCATATTGTCTCTTCACAGCAGCAACAAAACTCCAAGAAACCAACTACGTGTAACACCGAGATTTCTGAGGTAATTGTGGTGGGCCCCACACCCCAGAACTCCATGTGTGTTGGGCTGGATTGGCAGGTAGAGGCTTTGGCGGTGGGATGCTACAGGGTCCATGCTAGGACTGAAGCAGATGGCGAAAGCAGCCTCATTTCTTTCTTTCCCTGCCTCCTTTCAGCTCTTATCTAAATTCAATAACTCAACACATGTTCTTGGCTCTGATTTCTTTTTATTGGCTATATTTGCTTTTAATGTATGCTGCTACCTAATTTAGGCCCCGGAGTTGAAGAGAGAAACAGTGATCATGTGGGCCAGATTTCTGACAGTTGGCATGTGTAAGTAAGTTCACAGAGAGAGCCTTTAACTGTAAGCAATGCTTGCGAACTTGCTAAGAATTAATTTTGCATGGGAAGCTTCGCCCAAGCAGCAATCACATAAATGCCATTGCTTTAGGGAATTGGCAGGGCACCTATAGCTATAAACGCAGACTGTCATTCATTTAAGGAAACTATTATTTGATGTCCCTTTGGAAAGTTCCTTAACAGCACATTAGGCCACTAATCAGCTCTGGCCCAGGCTCCTCTTAAATATGGGAACCCTCCCGTCTTAAATGTCTCCAGATCTGGGCCAAATAGAGACACTCTATTGAGCATTTACTGGCTGCCAAACCCTCCATCTTTACAATGATCCTGGAGGAGAGGTTTGGCAATACCCTTTCCTCCTGCAAGAACCAGGCTGTCAAAGCCATTCCTCAGAGATCTTGAGGGGCAGAGTCAGATTCAAACAGGGACTTCAGGCTGCTTACAGCTACATTGGCTGCCCCTGCCCCTAGGTGTGTTACTGTTGGTTACACAGCAGACCTGCTGGGTCAAGCAGCTTTCTGCACAAGGGCCTATTTCTCACTTCCCACCCAGTCACCTTGCTGCTTGTCTTTGGAATCTTTTGCGCGCCTCTTCCCTCTTCTACAAACCTCCCTAGCCCCTCTGCTTCCTGGGAATTCTCCGCACTCCTGTGCCTCTGAGATACTTATCACTTTTGTTGTTTTGAAGACACGAGTCTCAGAACTGTCCTGAAACTATACAAACCAGGCTATCTATTTACTGTCTATGTGCCACCACACCTGGCCCAGTTCATTTCTTTTTTGCCTTCTTTTTTCTTTTTTTCCATGTGAGGGTGTCAGATCCCGGAGTTAGAGACAGTTGTGAACTGCGACATGGGTGCCGGGATTCGAACCCCAGTCCTCTGGAAGAACAGTCAGTGTTCTTAACCCCTAAGCCATCTCTTCAGCCTCAGTCCATCGCTTTCTTAACTTGGGCTCCTGTGTCTTTATGTGAGTTGTTGGGATGATTGCTTCTTGGGTCCTTTACTCCTGCATGTAACCCAGCGGGAGTTCACACTGCTGCCTTACAGGCAAGGAGACCAGACACTCAGCAAGCTGATGTGGTGGAATAGTCCTGTAGGAAAGGGTTTGGTGATACTCCTTCGGCCTGCAAGGACCATCCCTCAGGACAGAGTCGGGGGTGGGGGAGTGGGAAGAAAGGAGCCGATGGAACTTCAAGACAAAGATTACGAGGTCTCAGAATTACAGCACACACACACACACACACACACACACACACACACACACACACACACACAGAATCATAGAAATCTAGAAAATACCCCTCCTCCTTTTTTTTTTCTCCTTTGAGACAGGGTTTCTCTGTGTAGCCCTGACTGTCCTGGGATCAACTCTATAGATCAGGCTGGCCTGAAAATTAGATTGACCTTCTTCTGTCTTGAGTGCTGGGGTTAAAGGAGTGTGCCCCCACTGTCCAGGTCTAGTAATTCTTAAATGAACTAATGGATGCATTGGGAAAGGGTGATGTCTATTCTTGGTTGTCAACTTGATTTTATCTGGACTCTCTACAACCCAAGCAGCTGAGTACACCGTGAGGAATTTGAGGTAGGAAGACCCACCCTAAATCTGGGCTACACCTTCTAATGGCAGACTACATAAAGGACCTGGAAGAAGGAAAGTTTTGCTTTTTGCCTGCCCTTAACTCTCACAGGTAGGTTTATTCTTTCACTGTCTTATAGCCAACTTGTGGGTTCCAAGGTATACTGAAGATCAGCGGAAGCATCTGGCCTCATGGACTGACAATTAGATTCATGGACGTTATGTCTGCAAATAGCCATTGTTGAACTACCCAGCCACAGCCTGAAAGTCACTCAAATAAATTCTATATGTGTGTTGAATGTATGTATGTGTATATGTATATGTATATGTATATATGTGTAGATAAGGGTTTACTCTATCAGTTTTGTACCTCTGGAGTGAAGAATATTTGAAGGGTATTAAAAAAAAAAGTTTAGGAAGAAATTTCCGTCGACTTGACAGAACAACTGAAGCTTAAAGTCCTCTCCCCTGAAATACATGGATTCTCAGTCTAGACAGGGATTCACATCTGTAGAAATTCCCCCACATCCACCGGGGAGTAAAAAAGGATTTCCTTAACACAGGGACGATTACATTGCAGGTTTGTAAAAAGATCAACAATGGCTATGATTCGGAAAGAAATCAGAAAGAAATCTTTTGTACTGAAAGAAGTATGTGTCATCTACAAGGATCTTCCTTAAGGAAAGCTCTAGAATAGGTCGTGTTGCTTTCTCCCAACTCTGGCCACCAGAGCAGAAAGGCAATAGTCTGTCCCTTTAAGAATCTGGTGGCAGTCGCTTTCCTCTCTCCGCCCCGCCTCCCGCGGCACCGGTGGCCTGGACGACCGTCCCTTTCTTCTCACACGGCTGTATTACAGGTTAGTCGGCCCATCCGTCACAGAGACACGGTCTATGATTGGTTGTTGGGTTTCGGGCCGCGAGGCGGGGCGGGAAGGCCGGAGAAACTAGTTTGTTGGCGGCGCCGGTGCGGTTCGGCTACGGGATCGCGGCCGGGACTGGAGAGCCGGCCGGGGACGGCGGCAGCGGCGGGGACTGCGGAGCCTGTGGGGCCCCACGGTGAGGACCAGGTCGGGACCGAGTCGACAGGGGGCGCCGTCGTCGGGAATTGTCACCGGGACAGCGAGCGACCCTGCGGGAGGATCGCCAGGCAGGGCGTGGGACCGAAGGCCCGGTTCACTGGGTGGGGGAAGTGGGTGTTGACCCGGGAGCGCCCCTCGGTCGAGCTTGGGGACCCCGTACTGTTATGTTCAGAGCTCCCGCCAAGGGAATGAATTGTTTTCCAAACGGATGTTACGCGCTGGAGAGGCTACCCTCCCTCGGGAGTGTTTGATTCATTGAGTCCGCTGATTATCTTTTTTAAAAAAATTACTATTGATCCTAGAAAGAGGAAGCTGCTTGTCTTCGAGGATGCGAACCGTGCTGCTTTGCGCTCGCACCTAGCCAGGGTCCCAGAGCTTTCCTTTGCCTAGCCAGGGCGGAGGGGTTAAACCAGGGAAGAGTAGACAGCAGGGCCTGGCCGTGTGGCCCGCTGCATAGGATCCTTCCTGTCTGGGAAGTTGTCTGTCAAGGGGAGTGGTGACACTCCCGGAGCCATACGCCCTTACCCACCCAGGTGGTGGCCCATCTGGCAGGGCTGTAGCAACTCATCCGCTCCCCGGCCGCTCCCCCTCCCCTCAACCCTCCTTCCATGCGTTGCCCTGGCGCGAGAATTCCGCTGTGGTCTGCAAATCCCCACTTGACTGGTCTCATAGTTGTATTAGAAGCTTCTTTTTCCTATTCGGGAATGGTGCCTACTGGGGTACCAGACACTTGGGTGCAAGTGCTTCAAGGACCTCAAAGTGGATTCTCACAGTCTTTAGATTTCTTTTTTTTCCTTTTTTTTTTTTTTCCCGTTTTTAGTCTTGCTATGAAGTCAGCCAGTCTTGAGCGTGAAATCCTCTGGTCCCAGCCTCCTGAGAGCTGGGTTTATAAGCAAATGCCACCGTACCAATCCCAGAGAATTTCTAGAGACTCAAGCACAGGAAGCTGGGGGGAGGGGTGGACTACAGGGGCCTTTGTAGTTCAACTGTACTTTGGGGAGACCAAAGGCCAAGTTGCTTTGGCCAAGGCTTGTTGGGCACTAGTTCTCCCTCCCTGATGAGGCAGGATAAGGTATGCCAATTGTCTGGGCTATTCACCCTGTCTTGGAGTAGGACAGGGAGGGAGGGGGACTTGGCATCTGACCCTCTAGTGTGCTGAACCTTTCATAAGCGGCACAGTTATGCTGGGAGTACTTTTTATGGGAGTTGCTGAAAGCTTGTGTCTGGGGACAGAGGAGGGAGGCCCTATGGTGCTCTTATCCTACAGCAAGTAGGCTTGGTCCCTCTAAGACAGGGTTCTTGAGGTCACAGGCTTAGTCTGTGGAGACCGGCAAAGTCACTTTTGTCCCAGGCCCTGTAGTTATTGATATTTCAGTTGAGTCATTTGTCAGCCAGTGAGTCCAGGGAGGTTTTTAAAGGAATTATGGAGGATGGACGGATGAAACCTTTGTCATGGGCATCAAACTGGAGCTGGGTTCCCTGTACCATGCAGTACAAGGTCTGCGTGCAAGTTGCATGTTCTACAGTGGCTCGGTTTCCTGTTGATGGCATCCTAAGTCTGTGACACCAGTGTGGGGAAAGAAAAGTAGGAGG
This sequence comes from Rattus norvegicus, assembly GCF_021556685.1. NCBI lineage: Eukaryota > Metazoa > Chordata > Mammalia > Rodentia > Muridae > Rattus > Rattus norvegicus. The sequence continues at coordinate 142,211,537 of NC_141534.1, forward strand.
AAAAAATGTCCCCATGTGTGATGTGCAATGATTGATTGCATCTTTCCTGTCACTGAGAGGGAGGAGAGTGGCCTGGAACAGTGAGCATGTGATACAGAGGTAGTTTTAGTCAGATTTATCATTTGAGCAGACCTTACTGAGACCCTGCTTTTACAGAGAAGTGGGTGCTGGCTCATGGATTGGGGGCCCTGGCTCATAGGTTTGCAGAGCCCCGGTGAGCAGGGAAGCAGGGAGCTGGAGAGAAGGGTGAAGGTTTCCTGGAGAGAGAAGGAAAGCTGGCACACAGGCCCACCGAGCCTCCATTCTCTGCCCTGGCTGCAGCCGGTTTTCTAGCCATCTGTCCAATCTCTTCCAGGGCCAGTTCTAGGATGCTCGCTTTAGGCACAGGTGATTACAGGGAAAAGGCAGATGGGAGCTGACCAAAAGATTCATCCTTGGCTGTGACAGTGTGACACTGTGGGCAGCTGTGCAGGTTCATTTGAGGACCTGGCTTCCCATGCAACTTCTGAGGGGCTCCTGCTCACCAGGTGCAGGGCCACAGACACACACAGACACAGACAGAGACAGACAGACAGACAGACAGACAGACAGACAGACACACACACCCTTCTAGAGAGAGTTGGCACAAGCCAACAGTGGTGGGCCACAAATGAATTGGCCAATTGAAATGCTAATGTAGTAAGTCAGCTAATGTGGTAAATTTCATAATTGAATTGCCTTGCTGATCTGCCAGTGAATCCTTTTCCAGGCCAGGAAACACTTGCAGCCCTGTGAGGATGGCCAGGCAGAGGCAGAACTTGAGCATCCACAGCTCCCAGAAACCACATCCCAGCAGGACTTGTGATGAGTCTGCTGCTCTCTGGCTGCCACTGCAGGCTTTTCTCCTTGTCTGCAACCGTGCCCTGTGAACCCTCTGCTGGGACCAGTTCTAAAGGCATCTGAAGCTGACAACTGCCGCCTGCCTTGCCAGGTGTCTCTGGGGCTTGTTAGGACACGGGAGCAGAAACTGAAGGGACAGGAAGGGACTTTGAGGTTGGCAGGGCTCCCCCTCAAGTCCCTTCAGCACAGGGTGAGTGGAAGGAGCTCAGTCTCTGGTCGGCCTGGGTTCACATGCTGCTTGTGTCACTGAGGCCTTCTGGAGGATGGCGTGAGGTGATATCCAGCATTGTACGACACGTCCTGGAATGGTGTCTGGCACGTGGTGGGCTGCTCATACCCAGCTCCCTGTCCCCTTTGCTCTGTCCTCCTGACACAGAATGGAGGTGTTACCTCTGTCTTGTTCTTAAACCTTCCTCGGCCCTGCTTGGTTCCTCCTTGGATGATAAAAGGTAGGCAAGCGTGTCCTGTTCTTCAAAGTGACAGCTCCCTGGGCTGAGATGTGCTCATTGATGAGTACTCGAGTAGCTGTGGAAAGAAAGCCCTGGATCAAACCAGGCATAGCGGCAACCCCTGTACCCCAGCACTTGGAGAGTAGAGGGAAGAGTATCAGGAGTTCAAGGGAAGCTTGGGGAACATGAAGCTTAAAAAGGTGCTAGGGCATAAATACCTTTAATCCCAGAACTCAAAATGCTGCTGGGGCAGGCAGATATGGAACAGTGAGGGATACAAATGAGATCCTGTCTTTAAAAACAGAAAAGCGTTAGCTTGGTCGTTTTAGAGATTCAAGTTAGAGCCAGGTGTGGTGGTGCACATCTGTAGTCCCAGGATTTTGAATCCTAGGCAGTTGTCTGCTGGGGTTACATAGTGAGAGCCTGTGTCAAATACATTAACTGAGAAATCGCACTGTATGCTCCAGGAGTTCCCTAGTCATTTTCCATTCAGGCTGATCTGCCCCCAGGTTCTATAGACTGTAGGGTTGCCTATTCCGTCTCATCCAAGGCCTGAGGCCACCTCCACCTCCATCCCGCAGTAGGAACCCTCAGACTTGAAGTCTTGCAGGAGGGACACTGAGTTTTGCCCTTGTGACTGTACGTAGAACCCCTCGCCTCTGTGGGTGTTCAGATGGCTCTTCTAGAAAATTGGTAGATGCTTTCCAGGGGGTTCCTGTAACTATTTCATGGTCATATCCCAGGTTCTTGCAAGCTCTAATGCTAGACCTTCCCGAGGCTTTTGAGTCAACCCTGTGCTAGGCAGTGCGGGAGACAATGTCGAAGTCGAGAGCGGGGTGGGTGTGGTGGGCATCAGACTCTTGTCTGCACGCTCCTTAGAGTAAGGTCTGCAGGCACAGGCTTTCAGCTTCCCCATCTGGAGTGGAGACTGAGTGAGGGCCTGCTGGTGTCTCCAAAGGGACATGGCTCTCCTCCCCTCCCGCCTTCCCTAGTCCCATAATTGCTCCTCAGCTGGGGCTCCACTATCTCTATGAAACTGGGTCAGGGAAGCACCAGTCTGGGCCCAGGGGGAGTAGGCATGGGCTCAAAGGACGGTGGCGTGTAGAAGCCAAGGTTTCCCTTGGCTTGTCCTGGGCAGAGAACTGGTCATCAAGTGTGGGAGGATCTGGGTGATCCCCTCTCCCTAGTTTATGGGATGTCTCCTGGGCACAGAGCCAAGGGGGAGAAATGGACAAAGAGTCCAGAGAAGCAGAAGGGATTACAGGGAGCCCAGGGGGGCAGGAGGAGGCTGCGTGCCAGGCGTTGGCAAGGATATGCCTGCAAGACCAGTTGGATGGCTCCTGCAGAGCAGGGCCGTGGGAGAGCTGCGGCTGCTGTGGCCTGCCTGCCTGAGGAGGACCGCATCTCCCCGGCTGTCACCCCACCCACCTCTGCCAGGTGCTTACTTGCCTGTCAGCCTTGTAGGGAGGAGTAGACTGCAGGGATCCGGGAGACCTTATCTAGCTCTTTCTCCCTGTTTGGGCTCCCTACTAGGGTCTGCACAAAGATCAATCTAGGCCAAGTGAAATTAATGTCCTAATTAAAATAAAGAGATCCTTTTCTTGTTCAAACCCCCCAGATGAACTGCTTGCCAGATTCACATAGCCAGGCCTTTTTGTTTGGGTAGGGGTGAGGGTCAGGAGGCACAGAGCTCTTTTCTAGACGGCCAAGGTAGCAGCGCCCAGAGTCTAGGGGATAAGCTCCTCTGGGCCTGAGAGACTGGGTAGTAAGCCCTTTTATCTGTGCATGCCCATGTGAATTCACATCTTGGAAATCTGGAGGAGAAAGGTGTGGTGGTCTGTTCTGAATGGCTTGCCTTGTAGGTGACACTGTTGAAGAAGGTTGGGCTCAGAGTTCACAGTGGACCTTAGCTTCTGGTGTACAAGGTTGGTAGTCAGTGGTCAGAGTTCAGCAGGTTCAGCAGGTGTAATGTCAAAAGTGGCGTTGCCATGCAGGAGAGGACAATAAGTGGATATTGCTAGTCTCATTTTCCAGATGTGTCCAGTGAGCGTGTTGTGTCATCTGTTTTCTGCCAGGTTCTGGAATTCAGCAGAGAATGGGGTGGTTCCCATTCTCCCGAAGCTCCCATTCAGTCAGAGGAGGCTGACAACAGGTGGAACCAACAAGTGCAGCTACCTCAAAAAGGGCTGCAGGGAAAGTAACCTGGGAGGCCTGAGGAGGGGAACAGGACAGGGAGCATCTATTGGAGACAAAGGCCTCTCAGTTGACATTTGAACCAGAAAGCTGTGCTAAGTAGGCAGTGTAAAGTTGAAAGGCTGGCATGGCGTGGGTACAAGGCGTAGGGCCAGGCTTCCACAGAAGGTCTGTTCTGAGGAGACCAAGGAAAACATTGTGTGTTTAAATTATATATTTTAAAAAATCTCAGTATATTGACAGATTTCTTGTATACATGAACAGTATAGAAAAGCAGTATGGTATGAAAGTCTGCCTTGTCAGTGTGTTGTGCAGGTAGAGGTTGTGTGTGGAGTTTTGACCTTTCTATACTTTGACCTGCAAGACTCTTCGGTCTCTATCACTGTATAGAGGGAGCCCTTTCTCTTTCCATGGCCCTATCAGTCCAACCATATTCTGGCCAGACCTCCAGCATTCATATTGCCTTCTAATGAGAAACGTTGCAGTGGTCATTTCCCCTGTACATTCCATGAAATCTTGGAAGCCTATGATCATGCAACTTTAAAAGCAGGTACGGCAGGTTTAACTTTTATTAAAGTCCTATGCCTTTCACAGTTGTTTATTTTCCCACCAAGTGCCTTTCTCCACATTTTTCTTTCATGCTTGATGTTGTGCACATTTTAAAGCTTAGCAGATAGCTCCAATATCATTCATTCCTTTAAAAACACAGTCAACTATCTAGTTTATTCAGGCTTTTCTTCTGACTCGGCCTTTCCAGAAGATCAAGGTTCGACTGCTATTGGTCTCCTGGTCTCAGCTGGGGATTGAATGAAGCTCTTGGCTGTGTGTGCTCATCTGTGAAATGAGGCCCTTTAATCCCCGCCTAGCCCTGCCCCCTGCTTGCTGCCTTGTGCTCTGTTTGGAAAAGAAAGCATTCCTGAAAGGTCTTTTGCAGCCCAGAAGCTCTGGAACGTTTGGGAGGTACGTGTGTCTGAGTGGGGGCCCTTCTAAACGGTATCTTAGTGACAGGTGGCTTTGCCTAGGTGAGGTGCAGGTGGCTTATCGTGTGTGGTATATGTTACCGTGAGGTTCTTTGTCTGTTTTCCTGTGGCAAAGAAGCCAAAGATGTACCAAATGGGCACCTGTCCTTGACTGGGAGAGAGAGAATGTGGAGACTGGAGACTTGAGGAGGAGAGGTAGATCTGAGACTGTTGAAAGCCAGGCTCTGCACATGGTCTCCGGACAGACCTTGTGACTGAGGAGTCAGGATGGCAAGGCTGTATGAACAGCCTGGGTACCTGGTGGGGTGCATCTTTGTTGGGACTCAGTCAGGGCTGGCACATTAGGCCAGGCTCTCCAGGCCTTCCCTGGTGCCTGTGTTCCCTTCCTTCAGAAGCAGCACCCAAAGCATCCAGTTTGGCTGTGACTGCTGCCCTAGAACCTTATAATTCTGCCCCAGAGTGGGTACCCATTAGGACCACCAATCTGACCTAATAGGAACAGACATTAGATAAAGAGGATGGGCAGATGTCAACAGAGGGGACAGGGGAGCCTCCAAAGAGCTTTGGTGGGAGGCCTCCTGAAGTGTCTTTGTTATGGTTCCCAAGGGGAGGGGCTGAAGGGCATTTCCACAGTTACAGACCCCTCCCCAGTCTGAGCGTTTGGGAAAGGGACAAGGGAGGGTGGCACTCTCCCAAGCAGCTTATCAGCGGGCTCCGGCCTGCTGTCATCCCAGGCTTTGTGGACAGGCTTGGCCACAAGTGGTGGGCTGGGTCGCCAGCCTTCCTTTCGGGCAGAAGCACCCATTGAGGTATCTCTCTGGGTTGCAGGAAGCCATTTTTATGCTTGCTATTTTTATCAACCCAACTAGGACTTTATGTTGAAAGCTCTAATTACAAGCAAAATGTCAGGGTTGGTCTGGCAGTGAGTCTGAGGCAGGAGACATTGCACACCAGTCATTTGATGTGTAAAGCAAGGTACATTTGTTCATGGACATAAGGGGGCTTGCTTACTGACTTCTTGTGTCTACAGTTTGTTTCCCATTTTTTAGACTGGGTCTTAAGCAGCCCAGGCTGGTCTCACACTATCATGCTTTGTGGCAAGCATGACCTTAAACATCTGATCATCCTGCCCTCACCCCCACTAGGTGATGGGATTACAGGTGTGTGACCCCATTTCCTGTTTATGCAGCTCTGCTGATCAAACCCTGAGTTTTGTGTATGTTAAACAAACACTTCCAACTGAGCTGCAAGCCAGCCTGGCAATCTTCTTTGAAGTAACAAAGAGGCCTTTACTGAATTCTTCTAGATAATTGCACATGAAGCCAATTGGCTGGCCATACAGTTGTGGAGGGAGCCTAGGGGACTGGAGTTGGAGCTTTATTAAAATTACCAAGACCCCTCTTCATGCTACCTACTCTGTGAAGTGTGAGGGACAGAGATGATAAGGACTGGACTGTTAAACCTAGTGGATTGTCCTTTGGACAAATACCTGATCTGCTTTTACTAGACATGGTTTCAGTCTAGAGGCCCCCTAGGGCCTACAAGGTAGCCTCCTCTGTCTTCAGCTTCACTTTCTGTAGCATCAATTATCCAAGGTCAACTGGTTTGAAAATACCAAATGGAAAAGTAAGTGTTGGACAAGTTTTACTGGGTGTGGTGACCCAGGCTGGCTTCAAACTAGCGATCTTCCTGCCTCAGTCTCCTGGGTTATAGGGTTACAGGAAGAGACCACTATGGCCAAGCTGGTCTCTCACCATGCCTAATTTATAAGATTTGGGATCAAACTCAAGGCCTTAAACTTGTTCTGCAAGCAGTTTACTGATGGAACCTTCTGTCTTCTCAGCGTATAAAACTGCCTTTGCTAAGCTCTTTGAGGTCAAGTCCACCCAGTTTCTTTCCTAAGGGCAAATGTGGACATGAGGACATGTGTGCGTGTGGGTTCCTGTGAGGTGAGAGCTTGACCTTGGGTGTCAAAGAGGCACTGTTTTTGAAATACGGTCTCACAGTGGTCCGGGACATAACAAATAAGCTAGGCTAAGCGGCCATTGAGTCCCAAGTTCTACCTGTCTCTGCCTCACTAATGCTGAGAGTGCCCTCCCGTACCTGGCTTCTCAATGTGGGTCTTGGGATGCAGCTCAGGCCCTCATGCTTGCATTGAGCACTTCACCCAGTTGAGCCATCTCCTCGTCCCAGGGCAATCAGCCACTGCAGCTGTAACCCCCTTGTCATGTAGGGTTACCTCTCTACAGAATAAGACCACCAGTGGGGGTCAGGGGCTCTGTCTTAGAAGTCTGCCTGCCCAAGGCTAAAGCTGCTGGTGAATGGATGAGGCTGACAGCAGTGATGGCAGCGGACTAAACCATTAGTGTGTCCCACTGCCTGGCTCTTGATGTGCTCCTGTTTAATTACAGGATAGGAGCTCAAAGATAGTACATGTATTTAGTTACTGTTTCCCAGATGAGAAACCAGGCATCTTGGGCAGCCAGGGATTCAGAGCTAGGCACACTCTTCACACAGTTCTTCTGTCAGGCTGCTTGAGGTTGGCATCCCCATTTGGACTTGTGGTTTATGGCCCACCATCCAGAGCAGTACTGGAGGTGGTTCTCCCCTAGTTAGAACTGAAAATGACTTGTTTATGGATAAGGACTCACTCTTAGCTCAGGCTGTCCCTAAACTTACTATATAGCCCAGGCTAGCTCAGAATTAAGTGATTGGTTCTCTGCCTCTCAAGTATTGGGATTGTATGTGTGAGCCACCTGGCTTAAATGATTAAACATGGGGCCTGTAGAGGTGGCTCAGTGGTTAAGGGCATTTGCTGCCCCTGCAAATGATCTGGATTGGGTTCCCAGCACCCACATGGCTGCTCATAACCGTCTGTAAACCCTAGTTCCAGGGAAGCTGATGCCCACGTGTGGCCACCAAGGCCCAGGCAAGCAGCTGGCCCATAAACACACATTCAGGCAAAGCACTCATACACATAAAAATAATATAGTTTTAAATGTAGGCATGCCACATACCAGTCACACCTCAAGGACTATGGCCAGCAGTGGGAGCTGCTGTGCGGGTCTATGATAGGCATCTGGACGTGTCCGTTCTTACTGCAGTGCCCAGTACTGACAGTGGAACTTACTGAGCATCTAGCACATGCCGAGGAGACCCAGAATTCTGCCCTTGCAGCTGCAGACAGAGTTAAGCGCAGTCTGCAGTCCTCTGCAGTAGACCATGGTGACCCTCAGGAGAAGGTCCCTGTGCTCCAGCAGCACAAAGGCTGTGTTCTTGTAAGAGACAGACAGACGCCCCTCTTGCTATGGGTGCAGGGCATAGTAAGTGTCTGGAAATGCTTGTTGAGTTGATTTTCTCAGGCTCTACTATGTATAAAGGGTGCTGATCAACCAAGAAGCTGGGGTTGTGAGGCAGAGGAATTGTGGGGGAACTTGAGCTAGAAGGGTGGGAAGGGAGGAAGCTGGGGTAGGCTGTAGATCTGGAGAGGAGGGAATGGGTTGAACAAGACTTGAGCACCCAAATCCATTGAAGGCTTTTGAGCGGGAGAGGTTGACCATGCGAAAGTTTCTGAGTGAGGGGCTGTTTATGGGCATCTGTGTATTTGTTATAAATATGCCAACATATGTAATTTGAAGAGACCAGGAAATATCAGCTGGGATGCTCAAAGCTTGGCCCTGTACTTTGCTGAGGGAGGGAGGCCTGTCATTTGGGAGGAGAGGGAGTTGATGCTGTGGTGAGAGAGACTTCTGACAGTGACAGAGGAGCAATGGATCTGCTGGGCATTGGAGGGCACCTGAGGGATTCCTGCTGCCCAGTGACTGCAAGGTGCTGTGGGCTGGGGTTGGGGAGGAAGAAAGTGAGTGTGGGCTGCAAGGCTCACAGTTCATGGTGCTTGGGATGCAGGAGGTCCCAGGCTCAGCTGATCTTGAATACTGACTCCAGCCACGTCTTGGATGTGTGCTGGATGTGTGCGTGTCCCCCAACACTTCTTTTCTGGAGTTCCTGTAGGTTCCAGAGAAAGTGTGGTTAATGTGCAGGAGCTTTGCAAATCACTGTCAGAGTGAAGTTCCTTTGAGGGCCCCCAGATCAAAAGATTCTTTTCACAGTAGTCCTGAGACATCGCCTGCCTTGCTTGCCTCCTCCGGAGTGCACAAGGCCGGGAGCAGTGGTTCCCACGTGACCCACGCACCAGGTTACAAAACTCTGCTGAGTAAAGGATCCATTCACGGTGCAGGTTGGGAATGTGTACAGAGTACAAAAGTTCATTGATATGGGTCAGATTCCACACTTCAGTGGCCCATAAAGAAACCGCCACTGGTCAGGGAAGAGTGGCCGTGGTTATCTGAAAAGGCTGTATCTGGGTGAGATTGGCCTTTCTTCATGTCCTGTAATCAGCACCACGTATCTTAGTAGATTGAAGGCTACGGTAAGTAGAATTCAGCCAGTGTTCTGGAAGAAGTCTCAGATTGAGTAGTGGAAAGCAAGTGCCTGTGAGGATTTCTCCTTCCCTCTCTCCCCCCACCTCCTCTCTCTGGGGTGTGTATGTGTGTGTGTAGGTGTGAGTGTAGGTATGTGTGTGTATGTGTGTGTAGGTGTGTGTGTATGTGTGTGTGTAGGTGTGTGTGTGTAGGTGTGTGTGTGTAGGTGTGTGTGTGTAGGTGTGTAGGTGTGTGTGTAGGTGTGTGTGTAGGTGTGTGTGTAGGTGTGTGTGTAGGTGTGTGTGTATGTGTGTGTGTGTGTGTGTTTAGGTGTGTGTGTGTGTAGATGTGGGTTTAGGTGTGTGTGTATGCGTGTGTGTGTGTAGGTGTGTGTGTTTAGGTGTGTGTGTATGCGTGTGTGTGTGTAGGTGTGTGTGTTTAGGTGTGTGTGTGTATAGATGTGTGTGTGTAGGTGTGTGTGTTTAGGTGTGTGTGTGTGTGTGTGTGTGTGTAGGTGTGCAGTACTACTTTACCTCAGAGACCCATCCAAACGTAGCTGTCAGACCACTGTGAGCTCTGAGGCTCTCCAGGCTCTTTGGAGACCCTTCATCCATCTCCCGTGGGTGCTCCTGTCCAGGTGAACTGAAGGAAGATTACCATGACTGCAAATGCTGGGGCAGTCGGTACGTGATTGTTCTCTCAGGAGGTGGTGCTGGCTACCTTCTTCCTGTGCTCTAAGAAGAGCTGGGGGCCAGTGAGATGGCTTAGGGGTTAACTGTGCCTGCCATCAAGCCTGAAGAGCTTGAAGAGCACAATTCAATCCTTGGGATCTACATGGTTTAAGGAGGGACTAGTGTTTGTTAGCTGCTCTCTGATTTCCACATTCAAATCATGGCACATATGTTCCCAACCTCATAGATATGAATACATAAACATTTTTAATTAAGAGTGAGCATGCAAGGCGAGGCTTGGAGAGTGTATGGTCTTTGGGATTGGCAGAATGATCTTCACGGAAGCTAGGCTTTTAGAGATAGAAGGCAGCCCTCTCCTGGGCAATGACCAGGGATTTTAATCTCGTTTGTTTTTTCTCTGTCCTGTGTATTCCTTACTCCAGGAGGCTCATAGAATTTAATATCCCGTCCAGTGTGTTCTTAATGATTCCATCGGTGGGGCAGCCTCTTTCTGAGTATCTCCGCACCTGTGAGCCCTACAGCCCTACAGAGTGTTCTGTGAAGGGCGGCGCACGGTTCCCTCTCTGCTCACTGGCTAAGTGAGGGAAGGAAATGATTTTGTCAGACGGAGCACCTGCAAGCTCAGGTTGCTTTCCTCTGGCTGGAGTAATGGCGCTCTCCACTGGCCTTGCTCCCATCTGGCGCTACAGCTGGATGTGGAGATCTGGGCCCAGGACTGGAGGCGAGCAGGCAGTGGCTTGTGCCAGCTGAACGACCTGCTGTCCTCCCTGACGGCCTTGAGCCCATGCTAGCTCTCACAGCTGGAAGCCACTTTGCTGGAGGGGACGGCAGAAGCGCAGCCCGGTAAACAGAACGTGGAAGACAATGGCGCATCTGCATTCTTCTCCCAAGAATTTATCTCAGGAGAGCACAGCAACTCAGCCAAAGCAGTGAGACTTGGCTTTGAGTAAATATGAAAATATAAACCCTTCGAACACCTGAGACTGGGTTAGGAAAGCGTGTAGTGCGAGGTGGAGGTCAGCATGATGGAGCGTGAGTGATGGCTGTGACTTGAGTCTTCGTGTTCACGTGGGGCGAGGTAGTGCTGTGTGCCCAGCCCCACTGTAGCCTTTAGAACGGTCTGTGCTTCACAGTAGTTGTTCTTGCTGCCTCTTCCTAAACCCTGTCACTTTCCTCCAGGACTGGCCTGTGCCATTCAGTTTAACATTTATGTACTTTGTGTGCGTGTGTACATGTATGTGGAGATCAGAAAGTTACTAACAAGAATTGGTTCACGTCTTCCGTCATGTAGGTTCTGGGGATCAAATTTAGGTCCTCAGACTTGGTGGCTAGCGTCTTTACCCACGGAGCCATCTTTCTGACACAAAGTTGATAGTTTAGTTGTAACCAAAGGTGACCTTGACCTTCTGATCCTGTTGCCTGTAAATTCTCTTCTGAGAATGTCAGTGTATCGCATCCCAGGTTATGAAGTGCCGACATCACCCCAGGGCTGTTTATGTGCGAGCCCTCTGCAGACAGCTGGAGCCACAGCCTGTTATTACTTACTTGTTTGGGTGGCGTCTGCACCATTTGCATGCCCAGTGCCTGAGGAGGCCAGAAGGAGGCTCTGGAGCCACTGACACTGTAGTTATGATGGTCTGAGCTACCAAGTGAGTACGGAACTGAGCACAGGTCTTCTGTACAGCAGCCAGAGCCCTCCCCCATTACATTTGAGTACCCTGGGTCTATTGGGATGTACTTTATATGAGGAAAGAAAAGGCTGGCTTGTGTTTTGTGTGTCCTAAGAATTTTTTTTCCCCTTAAGCAGCACCCAGCCTGCCCCTGCACTCACTACATGGAAATGCCAGGCTTCAGGGATATCGTTCAGAGATTACCACCTTCAATCTCACTCATTACTGTCGCTCTCTCCTTTATGGCAGAGCTCCTGAGTGCGCCTGTTGGTCTGGGCAGGACACAGGCAGAGGTGTGCACCAAGCATCTTGACTGAGTACATGGCTGGGCGTGTGGCTCCCACAGCTTTTATGTCAGGCGTTGGTGAGAAGCTGGCCCATTCCACACATCCCCTTGGGTTAGTGGACAGCTCTATCTGGGCAGCTGGCCCATCCTGTCCCAAAGGTAGCATTTTTGGATGCAGAAAGCAGTGACCCGAGGCAGGTCCTGACTTGACACCCAGCTCAGGATAGAAGTGAATTCACTGCCGCCTGGGGCGCAGGGCACAATTCAGTGTTACTTGGCTTAACTGGATAGAGCCTGGGGTGGGCAGGGTTGTTGCTCTGTGTGTAGATAGCAGTCTTGATTCCTGAATCCAGTGACATGCCAGGCTGAGGCCTTCCTCTCCAGCCTTATTCAGGGAAGTGTGTCAGATCTAGAGTCCAATGCCACGTCTTCCCAGGCCTTGCCGTGTTGGGCTCACATAGAAGCCAGAGCCCTGGTTCTGCGCCCGTCCCTGTGGGCCTTTGGGTAAATGTGCTAATGTCTCTGCCCGGTTTCCCAACCTGTGCAGATGGGATTGCTCTGGAGGTCGAGGCCGGATTAGATGAGGGAGCACACAGGCTGTCTACCAGCAGTTACCCTGAGCTGCCGATTCTCATCTGAGTTACATGGCAGGATTACTGCTGGCTTTCTCTGGCAGTGAAGGTGTGGGACTGGTTTTGGCCCCTGAGCTAGGAATGAAATGGTGTGTCCTTCTGGGTCAGACTCTTAATTAGCAGTGCCACGGGTTTTCCCTCTGACCCAGTAACTGGTGGCATGGTGACAGTTCTTTGGGTCTCTGGGAGTGATCCAAAAGTGGTGTCAATAAGATGACGCTTACCACAAGCATGTGGTTCCGCCAAGACACTGCCATCTGAGGGGTGTTGGCTGCTGCAGTGTTTCCTCACCGGTCCTGACCAAAGCAGGTTGTACTTGGGTCTCGGGATTAGAACTTGTATGTGAACTGTCCAGGAATGGTGGGCACTGGGGTGGGGAGTGGAGAGAAAGACAGTGTTACTTTTTCCTTCCAGAGATTTACTTTTACCTGTGTGCGTGTATGCCAGAACCTGAAGGAATTTATTGTGTGAGGAGAGAGCAGACCAGCAGGAGGGATGGTGGGAGGGGCAAGAGGAGCAAAGTACAAGGACCTGAGTGAGGAATGCAGTGGGGAAAACTGGTATTGTTTTCTTGTGTTTTTTTCCAAAGATTTACTTACTTATTTCATGCTTATTGTTTGCTCTGTCTGCATGTACAGCTCCATGCCAGAAGAGGGCATCCCATCCCATTACAGATGGTTGTGAGCCACCATGTGGTTGCTGGGAATTGAACTCAGGACCTCTGGAAGAGCAGCCAGTGCTCTTAACTACTGAGCCATCTCTCCAGGCCTGACTCTTCTTTTTGTTTTTTGTTTTTGTTGTTTTCATTTTCCTTTGTTCTTTTTTGTTTTTTGTTTTTGTTTTTTCTTGAGGCAGAATGTATTTGTGTATCAGAGCCCTGGCTTTCCTGGACTCACTTTGCAGACCGGGATGGCCTCAAACACACACAGAGATCCTCCTGCCTCAGCGTTCTGAGTGCTGGAATTAGAGGTGTGCACACCACACCTGGCCTTTCTTTACATTTTTACTTACACAATTTGTCACCACATATGACTTGTCACTTACTAGTTGGCTCCTTTCTGACCAGGGTCCCCCGCTGGTCCTTTGTAGTGTTGCTTTATCCTTGCTTGGGTTTCAGAAGCCCTGACCTTTCCCCCCTGCCATGTTCTGCCCCTGGGAAGGCAGAGCTGCTGCCCTGGGAAAGGTCCAGCTCTGTCCCCGGCCTGAACTCTTCCAGGATTTCCCTACTGTAGAACACAGCAGTCTCGATGGCACCGATCGGTGGTGAAACTGCCCAGTTCCCACCACAGTCATCCTGGAACGGGTTATCTGTTATGGAGGCTAACGTGGCCACCCTTCTTCTCTATGCTTGCCATAGGTCTGTGATGGAGCTGGGTGTGGTTTTACATGCCTGTTATCTCAGCAGCCACAGGCTGAGCATTGCATGTTTGAGGCTAGCCTGGGATACACAGTGAAGCCCTATATTGAAAAAAGAAAGTCTGTGATCTGTGAACTTTTTGCTCATTCCAAGGCATTTCTTACCTCCATTCCCTTCCTAAGTTTGGGTACAGGCAAGATGGGGAGTGAGCCAGTATGGAGGCCTCACTTGTGACCTCACTGGTCTCTATGGGGTATGACGTCAGGGACATACCCAGGAGAGGGTACCACAGCACAGCTGATCTTGACCCCGGCAGCAGATGGAAGCTAGGCTGTCCACCTGTTTGTGTTACAGTCCTGGATGTGGCTGTGCCCTGCCCTGTGAGGTCACGGATGAGTGTTAGCTTTCCTTCCCAGCCTTCCTGGGAAAGTCAAGGCAGGACATTTGGTGACCTGAAGAGGAAATCTGTGCTTTACTAAGCCCTGCCCCTCTGTCCATTGTAGACCACAGCCATGACAGACTGTGGGTGATATGTGGGGCAGGCAGGGCAAGAGGTGTGGGCTCAGAGCCATGAAGCTGAGACGGGGACACATCGTACTGTTACTCTGCAGACTTCAGCTTTCCCAGAAGAGCCACTTGTGGCTTGTGCCTGTGTGTGGTTCAGCCTTCAGGGGCCATCACAGATGATGCTGAGTGAGACCCTGTCTCAAGCAAACGAAATCTTTTCATAAAAATTTGCTTTGAGTGTCATATACCCTTAACCCCACCGCTCAGGGAGCAGGGGCAAGATCTGAGTTCAGGGCCAGTCTGATCTCAAGAAAAACATCCAGTGTTAAAAAAATATCCAAAATAATGTTTATACAGCTGTGATTCACTCTATTTTAATTGCTTTTGAGACAGTGTCTTTTTTGATACAAGGTCTTTCCATGTAGCTCTGGCTGTCCCAGAACTCTGTGTAGACCAGGGTTGCCTTACTCAGAGAAATGCAGTTCCACCTGTGCCTGCCTTCCAAGTGCTAATTTATTCCCTGTGCCACTGTGCTGACTGAGAAATGTGCAGCTCTCTTTACTGTTTATGAGTGTGCGTACGTAAGGGTATGTGCACACGAGTGTGGGTTCCCAAGCCAGGGCTACCTGGGAACCAAGTTCAGGTCCCTGAGGAACAGCACACTGTTCTTAATGGCTGATCTATTTCTCCAGCCGTCTTTCATATTGTGTAGGGCTTTGCCTACATGTATTGTGTCTGTTTCACGTTCATGCTCAGGGTCTGCAAGAGGGCTCCAGTGGTGGTGAGCTACCACTGGGTACTTGAAATCAAACTCAAGTCCCCTGGAAAAATAGCCAGTGTTTTAACTGCTGTGTCATCTCTCCTGCCTTCATTTGTACTTTTAAATGTAAAGCAGTCCTTAATCTGCAGGGAAAGGGGGTGTCTTGTTTTTGTGGCATGGGAATCTGAAAGCTAGGGTCCTGTGGGTGTCAGGCAAGCACTATTTACAGCAAGGCCCAGCTTGCATGAGTGAATACAAGTGTTAAAGTGTATCTAAAGGGCTGACACGGGGAGCATCTGTGTGAGCCCTGGTGTCTGAGATAACCTATGGCCCTGGCACAGCCATGGTCTTGTGTTTTATACCCAGTTAGATTCCTTTGCTTAATGAGGGTTCTCACAAACTGTGTGTGCCACACATTGACCTCTGCTTCCAGAGAACTCTTGTGGGACTGGGAAGGTGATCAAGCTGAGCGTCACTGCCTCGGTGTACTTCTAGTACCTCAGCTTTGAAGTCCTTCCCTACAGTTCTAGGAGTGACCTATATCCAACATACTTGACCTAGAAACCGCAATGTGATTTTTTTTTTTTTTTTGGTTCTTTTTTTCGGAGCTGGGGGCCGAACCCAGGGCCTTGTGCTTCCTAGGCAAGCGCTCTACCACTGAGCTAAATCCCCAACCTGCAATGTGATTTTAATATAAAAATAGTACAATCATTATAAACTCTGGCTTAGGGTGTGATAGCACACACCTTTAATGCTAGTACTGGGTAGGCAGAGGCTGGCAGGTTTATTTGTCTGAGGCTACACAGCTCTACTAGGGTTTAAAATCTTGTCTCAAACCACTAAAAACAAACAAATCCACCAACAAAACAGCAATGGCCTAAGATCAGATCCCTGACTTTCTTCATTCAGAACAGTGGCAGCAATAGTTGCAGAGCAAGCAGGAAGGCCCTGGCTGTTGTAAATGTAGTGTTCATCTCTTGTAACTTTGAAATGTTGTAAAGTAACTGCTTTCATTGGTACTTTTTGAGGGAAATTGGTACAGCTAGAGATGTGTGTCCAGGCACAGCAAAGCTAGTCTCTGGGGGACCTAGTGAAGCCCAGGGCCTTCTTGCCTGCAACATCCTTGGAGATGCAGGAGGCAAGGCTTGGTTGCACGGAGCTGGACAGAGAAAAGGAAGAGGTTGGGGCACTTGGAATTGAGTGTGAAAAGGTTGCTTGCTGTCCAGAGGGCCTGTGGGCAGGAGATTTCGTACTGATCAGTGTCATTCCCCTTGCAGGTGGATACACGATGTCAGTCAGCGTTCACGAGACCCGCAAGTCGCGGAGTAGCACAGGCTCCATGAACATCTCGGTCTTCCACAAGGCCTCGCACCCTGACTGTGTGCTGGCCCACCTCAACACTCTGCGCAAGCACTGCATGTTCACCGACGTCACTCTCTGGGCTGGTGACCGAGCCTTTCCTTGCCACCGTGCAGTGCTGGCTGCCTCCAGCCGATACTTTGAGGCCATGTTCAGCCATGGCCTTCGGGAAAGCCGGGATGATACGGTCAACTTCCAGGACAACCTGCACCCTGAGGTGCTGGAGCTGCTCCTGGACTTCGCCTACTCCTCTCGCATCGTCATCAATGAGGAGAACGCAGAGTCGCTGCTGGAGGCTGGTGACATGTTGCAGTTCCATGACGTCCGGGATGCAGCTGCCGAGTTCCTGGAGAAGAATCTTTCCCCCTCCAACTGCCTTGGCATGATGGTGCTGTCTGATGCTCACCAGTGCCGGCGGCTCTATGAGTTCTCATGCCGAATGTCCCTGGTACACTTTGAGACGGTGCGGCAGAGTGAGGACTTCAACAGTCTCTCTAGGGACACACTGTTGGACCTCATCTCCAGAGACGAGCTGGAGACTGAGGATGAGCGCGTGGTCTTTGAGGCCATCCTGCAGTGGGTGAAGCATGACCTAGAGCAGAGGAAGGTCCACCTGCCACTGCTCCTGCGCAATGTGCGACTGGCCCTGCTACCCTCAGACTGTCTGAAGAAAGCCGTCTCTGGAGAGGCCCTCCTCATGGCGGATGAGTGCACCAAACTCATCATAGATGAGGCCTTCCGCTGCAAGACCAAGATCTTGCTGAACGATGGTGTGGTCACCAGTCCCTTTGCCCGGCCTCGCAAGGCAGGTCACACATTGCTCATCCTGGGAGGCCAGACCTTCATGTGTGACAAGATCTACCAAGTGGACCACAAAGCCAAGGAGATTATCCCCAAGGCTGATCTGCCGAGCCCTCGGAAGGAGTTCAGCGCTTCAGCGATTGGTTGCAAGGTCTACGTGACTGGAGGCAGGGGCTCTGAGAATGGGGTCTCTAAGGATGTCTGGGTGTATGACACTGTCCATGAGGAATGGTCTAAGGCAGCTCCCATGCTGATTGCCCGCTTTGGCCATGGCTCAGCTGAGCTGGAAAACTGTCTCTATGTGGTAGGGGGGCATACATCCCTAGCAGGCATTTTCCCTGCCTCTCCTTCTGTCTCCCTGAAACAAGTTGAGAAATATGACCCTGGGGATAATAAGTGGACTATGGTGGCCCCAATGAGAGACGGTGTCAGCAATGCTGCTGTGGTGAGTGCCAAGCTGAAACTCTTTGTGTTTGGAGGGACCAGCATCCACCGGGACATGGTGTCCAAAGTCCAGTGTTTTGACCCCTCGGACAACCGGTGGACAATCAAGGCAGAATGTCCCCAGCCTTGGCGATACACAGCAGCTGCTGTTCTGGGCAGCCAGATTTTCATCATGGGAGGTGACACAGAGTACACAGCAGCTTCAGCATATCGCTTCGACTGTGAGACCAACCAGTGGACGCGGATTGGGGACATGACAGCCAAACGCATGTCCTGTCATGCTGTGGCTTCAGGCAACAAGCTGTATGTGGTTGGAGGCTACTTTGGGACCCAGAGGTGTAAGACCCTGGACTGCTATGACCCTACTTCAGACACATGGAACTGCATCACCACCGTGCCCTACTCTCTCATTCCCACGGCCTTTGTTAGCACCTGGAAGCATCTGCCTGCATGAAAGGCAGCTTTAGAGCCCAGCCAGGTGAGCCCTCAGGAGGGCTGGAAACCCCTCTCTTGCTTATCTCTGCTCTTGATAATGATTGTCACATCTCCCAGGGAGGGTCTGATGAGCATCATGGTAATGGGATTTAGGGACAGACATCCTGATCATATCCTACCTCTGCTGGCACAGTTAGGGCTTATCAGTGCGAGAGGTGTAGTATCTGTCTTCTGGGTGAGGTGTAGGGATGAAGGCCTATGTAGCAGCAGCCATTCTGATGAAGTGAGGTGGCTGTTCTGATCCTTAGAGGGGGCTTACCATAGAACAGGCGTCTGTGAGCCCCACTGCTGTGCTCAGTACTTTGAGTGAATAAAGTCACTCACATAAGAAAACACGAATCTGGCTGAAGAGAAGCAAGTGACACAGGTCAATAGTAGCAGAGAGCTTGGGGACAGGAAGGGACAGCAGAGTGCATTGGTGCTGCCCTTTTCAGACAGGAAGGTGCTAGGCCAGCCTGCTAGTGTGTTCTTGGGAGGGGCTGGCATGGTTAACTTGTAGGAGCCTGAGGTTTTTATGGCCAGGTCCTAGAAAAGTCAGCTCAATACTAGCCCTTGTCTCCTGCCCCAGTTCTTTCTGGGGATGAAGCATGGGGGATGGACTCCCATGGCCAAGAGAGAATTGGGGTGCAGGCCTGCTAAAAGTGAGGAGACCTTGTAAGAGGAGCCTCTATGCTCCCTGCTGGCCTTCTGCCTTGTGCTCCTGTGGTGGAAGGGACTGTGCTGGGAAGCATCCTCAGCCTCAGTGAACCTGTGGGTCAGGCTGCAGAGGGAGACAGTGCTCCTGAGCTGGGCCTGCTGTGCACTGAGCTGAGTTCAGGCTGAGTCAGGTCCTGCTGAGCCTCAACAGTTCACTTCAGGTCTAGGCATGAGCAGCTGGCTCCGAGCTGTCAGAACGGGACTCAACTCTCAAGACTTTCAGGCCTTTTTCTGCTCTCAGAGTAAGGTAGCAGTCAGTGTCTAGGTCCCTAGGGGAGCAAGATCCAAAGGATAATGGCATTCTACTAATTGTCTATTCCTGTCACTGGTGACCTGAATACAATGTCACCTGTGAGGTGGAGTCATCTTGGGGCTAAAAGGCTCCTCATGTCCATGGCCCTATTCACCTCTGTAACCTGAACCTACTTCTGCCTCCGGAAGTGGGCAGGAAGTGGGCTTTACCCTCTCCAGCAGAGGCTCTACCCTGTCGCTGACCTGTGAGAGGGAGGGGCAGCTAGGCTGAACCTGGTCCTGTACATGATCTGCTATAGGCAGACTCAGGACCTCTTGCCACCGACACCCTGTTGGCTTGATCCTGGGCCAGAGTCTCAGTGTTCTGATCTGGGGAAAGGGAATGGAAGCTGTTAGACACAGTTCTCAATGCTGTGAGGTCTTTTTATGTCCCTGACCTGTCCCTACAGTTGTGACTCCCGTGCCTCTAGGACAGCTAGTGACCTGAGTCCTGGACAAGCTTTAGTCACTGGCCTGCTTTGAGGTAGGAAGCTACACTCAATCCCAGTACATGTTCTCAAAATGGCGATCCCCATGGACTTAGGCCTCCTGAGTTCTTGGGGGTCAATTCAGCATGTGGCTTCAATTCAGCTCCAGACCATGGCCTGTGGTATGGGAGGTGGGAAGGCCCAGTATAGGAGAGGGCCAGGCACTTACTAGAGTCAAGGCCAGAAGGGGCCAAAATGCAGCATGACTCCCACCTCCATGTACACTCCTGTGAAGGGACAGTAGGGGAGTCACTCGTAATGCCACAGCACTAACCCATCAGCCGGGGTTGTCCCCTTCCAACAACTCTGGCCCTGCTGACTCAGCCTCTTCGACAGGCAACCATTATGAAGGTCCTGGCGAGAAGTGCCACCATCCCTGTTCCTTGGGAGCTCCACCTGTGCCTGTTTTCTATAGATCTACTATGTCTATCCTTATGGGCTCCAGAATAGTTCAGGGACCACCGGCAGTAGTCCCTGAAGCCCCTGCTCAGTGGCCCTGTGACTCCCTCTTGCCCCTCATTCCTGCTTTCTCCATCCCAGGCACCCACTTCAAGTCTTGATGGGACACCCCTGCCACACCGCCCCCTCCCCCCCACCTGGAAAGGCTCCCAGGAAGTGACAGGCATGTGCAACATACATGCCCTTTTGTCCTTTTCTTTCCCTGTGAGGCCTCCTCAAAGCTACTTAAGTAGGCCCCAAGCTTCCACATTCTTCCTTGCTTCCCAACCAACCAACCTTTCACGATGGCTGACAGCTGGCTCGTTTTATCCTATCTTGATACTACCACAAAGAAACACCCAGAGCAGGACTCAGGGCCTCCTCCAGTCCTGAGAACCAGAAGGACCGCACAGGTAGACTGTATCCAGTCACAGGAGAGCTTGAGTCTACTGTTCAGCTGAAGGATTGTGTGTCACAGATGAGGAACACCAGGCTACAGAGAAGAAACTGACAGAACTAGGGGCATAGTCTAAGACCTCGGGGTGAGCCAGAGGCCACTCACTGGAGCCATGACAGGAACTGGGGAGCATGGCTCCCACCAACCATTGCGCATGTAAGCATGCAGAGTGATGGGGTGGGCCCTGGTGCAACATTGTCCTTCCCTGTGACACTCTCCTGCCAGCTAGGTCTGTCTTGCAAAGCTGCTGGAAACCCCTGAGTCCTTGCTCTGTTTAGCTCTTTGTAGTAACATCGAGGCAGGACCAAGTGGGCCAGCAGTTTGCCACGGGGAGTTAAGAACCTTAGAGGATTTTAGGACTGGTAGGGACCTCAGGACCCTGCAGGAGAGGCAGCAGCCTCCCTGTCCTGCCAGTGTCTAGGACATTCAGGACCTGCGGATGACAGTATCCCTGTGGCTCTAGGAACTGGCAGTGCACAGAGCCTCAGTACTGACATAGAGTTTTCCTCCATTGTTTGTAAACACAGAACTAAGGAAGTTCCTTGTATTGGGGGTTTCACAACTGCACACCAGCAGACAGGTTACATAGGTTTTGCTTCCTGTGGTGCCTGCATGAGGACGTAGTTCCACACGGAACCTGAGCATCCCTAGTCAGTCAGATGGAGGCAGCATGGGCATTCCTCTCTGCCTTACGCCCCCTTGTAGCGGAGGTACATCTAGCCCTGCACGCCTGTCTCCCCTGCCAGCCCTGCAGGCTGACTGAACTTGATCAGCTCAGATGTTAGCCTCGTCACCATCGCTCCCTAGACTCAGCTGCTAAGCCACAACCTCCTTAGGGGCAGCCTAGGACTGGGCTAGGATTTAGCTAGGATGCCACTGAGGTTCCGCTGTAGCAGTGACCCCCAGGAAATAAGTCAGTGTTTCCTTTCTGCTTCCGGAACATCCTCCATGAAGCCTTCAGCAAGTGGGGGCTGGTTCCGGAATCATCCGCTGGGCAGGTAGACAGACATCCACCATCATTTCCGAGGCAACCGTTGATGTTCCAAGTGACTGAGGATGCAGCATGGGATATGAGTTCATGGCCAAAAGGACAGTCCCCCCACATTCACTACTACGTCCCAATACCCTGTCCCATGGCCTGGCATCTAGAGGTTGTGGTGAATTTTTGTCCAGGTCACAAAAGAGCATGCCTCTTGTTGTCCACAGCCTGTCACCTGCCCTTCATCCCATCCGTCTTATCTCCTGAGCCGGTCTTATCTCACTGGTCCATGTTTGTTTACATTTTTAAAGCATCACATTTTCTCTCCGGGCCATTATGTTCCTTCTGATTTCCCCTTCCAGTCAACTCCTGTCTTCTCATCAGTTCTTCCCATACCCCACACCTGAATAAAAATAAAGATCCCGGCTCCCATCTTCACGTTAGAAGTCCCTCTCTGTCTTCAGCACTTCCTGGTGCAACCACCATGTGGTTGTGATTGTGTAAGTCTGAAGTTTCTTAAGGGCAGACGCAGCCTAGGGACCTTAGCTGCATTTGTTCCTGGGTCTCCTCCTGTATGAAGAGGCTCCTCGGAGCCACAGACAGAGGGAGCACAGTCTGCTGGGCTAGGACTTAGCTAGGATGAGAGCTACAAATGGTAGCTCTAGTTCCTCTACTATGGAGGGCCACACTGGTAGCTGTGCCACAGCCTGAGTCCTAGCCCTGAGAGCTATTGAGTCTGGCCAGGCTAGGAGGGTAGTGTGGGCGTTCATCTTCTCCCTCTGCTTTACCCCACAGCCTGTGTGCTTCTTCCTGCCTGGGCCAGAAGCTGACAGCACCAGCTCCCGGCAGCAGCAGCTCCAGCAGGCCTTACCTCTAGGCATCGCAATGAAGTTCTCCAGCATCACCTGTACTCGGTTCCCAAAGCTGCCAGAAGCTTGTGTGGAGAGAAGCGTCCAGAGGCGTGGGCTGTCACCAGCAACCCAGGCCTGACAATGGCTAACAGGGAGGAGCAGGGGTCCCTTGGCCCCAGCAGCACAGCCTTTGACTGTAGGGCTGTCTGTGGGAGCTGGGAATGGTGCTCCAGTGTCCTGGACATCGGAAGCATAGTCCAACTGAAGACATTTTATAAGGACAGAAGCCCCAGGGTCACCCAGCCTCAGGTGGGACCTACAGGCTCCATCAGCAGATGATACCAGACTGCTACGGCCAAGAGGAGATCATCCGTGTGCCCTCTGCCAAGAATGAGCTCACCCCCCAAGAGGTGACTTTCCGGAAGCTTCCTTAGATGTAGGGCAGATGCCTGTGACCAGTCAGACACTGCTTAGGGTTCCCCAGCAGGACTCTAGGCCCCTGAGAGCTGGTAGGGGCCTGATGCCTGCACTTCTCAGAGGCACAGGACAGCAGCAGGTTATACCTCCCAATGTACTGGGCTCCTTTGTGGAGACCCTGTCCTGTGTCCTGTTCCCTAAGAGGTCAGACATGAGTTGAATGGCAGGGGGACCCCACAGTCACGGCAGTTTGCAGGGAGGTTGGATTTCTGTCATTGTGGGCCTAGCATTAAGGCTCCCATCACACCTGCTATCCTCTTCAGCCCCAGCTGACAGCCTGAGTCCTGCCTGTGTGTTCCTTGAGCTCAGATAGACGGATCCGAAGAAACTTCCCGAATGTGTTTCTCAAGGGTTCCCCCCCAGTGTCCCCTGCATTAGGTTTGCAGAGTCACCATCTTCTGATGCCAGTGTGGACTCCTCGCTCACCCCTGTTTGTCTAGTGCTCTTGGTTTCCAGCCCAGGATGGGGAGTGTTCCATAGTTGGTGGCTTCCCATCGCTGCATGAGGATGGAGCATCCAGAGTGGGTTCTGCTCTTGACAGAAGTGGAGCCACAGTACAGACCGGTTTGGCCAGCCATCAAGCTCCTGGAAGCTCAGCCTGGTACTTAGCTGAGTGACTTAGTCACACACTGCTCCCACCTGAGGTCCAGCTGGTTTTCCATTCCACCTCAGGGTCAGCCTTGCTGGAGAATTGCAGGCTCTTGGCCCATGGACTATGCCATCAGGAGCAATCAGTCTGCACAGCACAGAGGACCTAGCCCTGGTGCTTGCCTGAGCATGGGTGTTACTTTTATTAGTTTCTAACTTAATAAAAGTGAGGAAGTTCTTGCCCTCCTTTGGGTTCTGATCCTGCCTTGGCTATGTGAGTTCTTGATCCAGAGTCTGCCTGTTTGTGCCTGCTGCCTGTGTATTGCAGGAGGCTCTTACCTCCCACCCCACCCCATCGCCCAAGTCCCTGTGTTAAAACAGTTGCATTCAGTTGGCCAGGCTTGTGCACCATGGGACCCCAGGGGCAAGTGCCAGCCATATCAGCGGTGTGAGGCTATTCATGGTTCACCCAGTGACTGTTGGGTCACAGTTTTACAAAGGGCAGTTGGTCCTCATGGGTTACATTAATGCCCTATGGGCCACTGTCCTTCCATTACCCTGAACTGTAAACACAGGAGTAGGTATGTGCTGGTTAGATGCAGCTGTGTGAGCTGGGTGGTCTAGTCTGGGCACCCCTCACTCAGCATAGCCCAAGGAGGTGGTGCCAAGGCCCTGGGCCTGATGCCTCTACTACCATGGCCCGGTGTGTGACTGCTGCATGGCTCTCACCGTCAGTAGCATCAGCAGCATGCAGACTGGTGCACGTCAAACCGCAAGGGGCCACTGAGTCACCGACTCAGACTGGAGCGACCATTCCATGTATGGAGCTTCTCAGAAGGCATCATCCTGGCGCCGTGGCTCCGAGGTTATGAGCACTTTCAAGGATCAGTGTTTGGCCCCAGAACCCACACGGTGACTTCCACCTGCCTGCAAGTACAGTGTCAGAGGACCCAGCACCTTCTTTTGGCCTTTGTGTGTATCAGGAGCACACATGGTGCACACATCTATAGGCCCACACCCATATCCATCTCTGTGAACGTATCCTAGAGCAGAGATGGTCTCCTACCTCAGCCTGAGTCTCCCACACTGTAGTCCCCTCAGACAGCTATCAGCCCTCCACGTTTTTCCTTCACCAACATGGTTCCCCTTGCCAGGGTTTTTGGTGCCCTTTCTACCATAGCACATGAATTGACTTTGTAATATTTGCACATTGGAGACAGGGGCCCCTGACATGCTGTGTGTCCCCAGAAAAGACAGTTTAGGTCTCTGAACCTCAGAAGTTCCCCGATGAGCTCTTTGTCCCAAGAAAAAGCTCTGTAGGTCTCTGAACCTCAGTGAGTACACCTGAGAATGTTTCAGTGACTTTGATGAGGAAGATGAAGTCAAGACAAACCTGGAGAGGGGTGTAGTGGCCCAGGCCTGTAACCAGTCACTTAGGAAGCTGAGGCAGGAGAATCATAAGCTTGTCAGTTCTAAGCCAGTCTGGGCTACCGGTTGAGATACTGCCTCACAGATGATGCACACAGCTTCTTTATAACACAGAAAGCTCCACCTATTTCTTGGAAAATGCTATACAATTGTGAGCCATTCTTGGTACTCTCGATGCTTTGGCCAAGTACAGGGCCCCTGTCATAACTCTTTCCTGACTCAGTCTCCTACTGTGTACCCACAGGGTAGACTGGTTTTTGTCACTGTGTGTTGTGGTTTAATCAGCACAACCATGGACACCTTTGCCCAAACTCTGCACTTTGTGGCAGTGCTTTGGTCTCTCAAGTGTGAACTTGGTGTCAGAGATCAGTCTAGTGTAACAGAGGAGATGGGCTGAAGGGTGAGAGTGCACATGAGGCTAGCCCACTTGTCCATTGTTTGGCCT
Source organism: Rattus norvegicus (assembly GCF_021556685.1). Lineage (NCBI taxonomy): Eukaryota > Metazoa > Chordata > Mammalia > Rodentia > Muridae > Rattus > Rattus norvegicus. Next base: position 142,236,600 of record NC_141534.1, read on the forward strand.
AAGGCTGTCTGTCTGTCTAAGAAGGCGGCTCCCCCCTTGGTACTGAGTCTACAGCATCACTAATGGGTAAAGTAAGGGTGTGATCCCCTGCAGCTAGGAGAGGCCCCATAAAATGGCACATCTGTAGCCCCAACCCAGAGATAAGACCAGCTGGTGCTGGGGGCTTGCTGGCCACCAGATTAGGAAATGATTGTTTTTTATTTTTGTTTTTGTTTTTTTTTTTCAATGAAAGACCCTGTCTTAAGAGACCTATGGTTGAGAGTAAGTGAAAGAAATATATAATCTTGACTTTTGCCTCCATGTGTATACTTGAACACACACGCACATGCTCACACACACACAGATACACACACGCACACGCACACATTCACACACATTCTCTGCTCTTCATGAGTCTCATGAACTGTAGATTGGTGTCACTGTCACAAAGGAAGGGGAAATGACAGGTAGGATGGTCTTCAACCACTTATGAAACTAGTGTTCAAATCAAAGAATGACACAGACCTGCTGTGATTTATACCATCAGAAACACCAGATGATCCACAGTCTGGATAACTACAGAAAATCAGTAAAACACAGTCACCAAGTGCAGCCTCCAGACAGCTCAGGATTCCAATGCATTTGTCCTTTCAGAGTTTAACATAGAGGTTCTCACTCTGATTGCACATCAGAGTCAACCTAGGAGGTTTTCAGAGCATTAAGGCTGAAGTCCCCTGCCTCAGTTCCTCTGCTTTAATGGGTCTGGGATGGGGCCCAGGTAACAGGCCCCCTACCCCAGAGCCAGAATTATTCTTTAATCAGGATAACTGAAGGGCCATCATCTCTCTGAGGAAGTAGGGACTGTACATGGTTCTGGGGCCTTGGGGTTGTATATGGCATAAAAGGGACAAAGATTTCATCCCTGGTCAGTTCCCCTGCAGCCTCACAGTCGTGGGTACCAACAGAGGGAAGCATCCTGGTCCCTGACAGCCAACAGGCGTTATCAGTGAGTCAGCTTAACTGCCCAGAGTGTCTCAGTCCACCTGAGGCTTTTAGGTCACTAACCCTTTGTCCCAGACACTTGGGAGCAACATGCAGGGAGGGAATGGTAAGGGACTGGGAAAAGCAGAGCTATCCTGGGACTTTATGGGTAAAGGACCTGGGAAGGGTCAGTCTTTTTTTTTTTTTTTTCTTGGAGCTGGGGACTGAACCCAGGGCCTTGCGCTTCCTAGGCAAGCGCTCTACCACTGAGCTAAATCCCCAACCCTACGAAGGGTCAGTCTTATGTAACCATGTAGCTTGAAAGGGGTGAGGCTCCATAGTGATGAGGGGGCAGGGCCAGCCTAGGAGCCCTGAACAGTGGACCAGAGTCCTGCAGAAGGATAAGGTAACTGTGTAAGGAGCTGCTCGTTACATCAGACTCCTGCATAAGGAATAATCACCTGGCTTCCCCAGCCAAGGTTGAAGAGCCATAGGGACCCTCAGGACATCACACATCACCATTAGTGACACAGAAAAATCTCCATCTGCCCATCTTAGAGTTGTGCTGTGTTTGTACTGAGACCCCCAGCAACCTGGTTATCCCCAAGGCCTGAGGTTTCCTAAAGGGTAGCAACAGATCAGGTTTTGGGTCTTTCTACCCTTAACTGCCTGCGACTCTGTGCTTAGTTTCTCCTTTGTTTGTGAGGTGGGATCCATCTGTGCCACACAGGCTGGCCTTACTCCCCTGGGCTCAAGGCTCCTCCCACCTCTGCCTTCCAAGTAGTTGAGCCACATGACAGCTGCCAGTGCTTCTCCAGTTGCCTCTCCTGAGTCCTTCAGGTCTGAAAGGCTCCAGGGACAGAACGGGCTGTTCACACCTCCTGGACAAAGAGCAAGGAGACACAGGTTAACTCCCATGAGCTCTAAGATACACGGAAGCCAACCTTGGAAAGTGGGTCTTAACAGAAGGGCTGAGGAACGAATGGGTATGTGCAGAAACTCCTAGGTATGGAGCAGACCCTGGTTCCACATTCCTATCACTTGTCCTGCCCCCATCATCAGCAAAAACACGGATGCCCTTCCTGTTATCTGCCGTCTGAGGGGAGGAGGCTGTCTAGCAGCGACTATGATGGTTCAGAGGAATATAAAACGCATTTGCTCCCCCTTCACACGCTTAAAATTACATAAAGAGGTCAGTTGTAACTTTTAATGCAATGAACATCAGGATTCACAGAGAATGGAGCAAGATTTTCAGACAGCCCATGGGCTCTGTGAGGACCCGTGGCTGAGGTAGAAAGGCATGTCTGATCTGAGGTGGCAGAGACGGAAAAGATTAACCACAGCAGTGGAAGCAGCTGGGAGCACAGCTGCCATCCCCAGGAAAGTGCAGTTTGTTGAAAGCTGCTCCAGCTGTCTGCAGAGCCTGGGGCACTAAGTGGAGCCACGCCCAAGGAAGGCGGGAGTCAGGAGCGAGGCGCTGCTGCCCCCTGGAGGTCAATCCAGAACTGTCTAATATCGGAGGCTTGATGTAGGGCATTGCTCTTTTGTGTTCGTGTGGGTGGAGGCCAGAGGTCAGTGTCATTCCTCAGGAGCTCTCGCCCTTACTTTTTAAGACAGGATCTCTCAGTTGACTGGAGCTCACTAATTCAGCTAATTATGGCTGGTCCGTGAACCCCAGGGATCCACTGTCCCTGCAAAGGGATTATTGGCATCACCACCATGCCGACTTTTCCTGGTTCTGAGGCATAAATTCCGGTGCTCATGCTCACAAGGCAAGCATTTGCTAACAGAGTGGTTCCCCCTGCCCAGCTTCCTGTTTTTGATAATTATAATGAACTTTCATGAGAGAAATTTCTTGTTCTTAGTAAAATGTGATTAAAATAGTTAAACACGAAGAGATGTTGTAGTATACTAAAAGGACTTACTTAAAACAATTACACATCTTTGAACCATGCAAGATGGCCCAGTCTTATACTTCCAGGACTGAAGAAACAGAAGAAGGTTACCATGAGAAAAGGCAGGGGATACTTGCAAAATATTATCTCATAAAAGAAAAAATAAAGATAAGAAAAATTGCCTGTTTCATGCTTGAAGAGGCAAACTTGTAGCACTTAACCTGCAGAAACAGCTCTTCAGCCCCTGCAGTCTGAGTCAGTACCTACTGTCTAGAGAAGCAAGTGTCAGCATTCTTTCACCGCACTCGTTTCCTGGTTTAGTTAAGAGTCAGACTGAAAACACAGTTGCAGTTGGAAGGGGTGCACATTTCATCACAGACTGAGACTGTCTTACCAGGGCTTCCCTGGTTTTCAGACAGTAGAGCAGCTTGTTCTTGACCCTCTGTCTCTTGAGCAAAGAGACTCAACATTATCTGGGCAGATGGAGAAACCTGATGGCTGTGTCCTGTGGTTTCATGCAGCAACACAGAGTATCCAGTTCCCTGGCCTCTTCAGATGGAGACAGAGAAACATTTAAAATTATAACCATTAAAATCCCACCTTATAAACAAGCAGTCCTGTAACATGTCTTGTTTGTGTAGCCACAGCCCGACATCTCACAGAGCACCCTTAGAAGTTTGAACCACAGACTCCATGAGATTGACATTGGGTGTCTTAGCCACACTCCACTTAATTTTGGGACAGTCTGTGTTCACTGGTATACTGACCTGTAGTTTTCTTTCCCTTTTGATGTTCTATCTTTACCTGGTTTGGGTAGTAGATGCTTGGGAGGGCTCCTTCTCTTTCTCTCTCTCCCTCTCCCCTCTCTCTTTCCTTTCTTCTTCTTCTTCTTCTTCTTCTTCTTCTTCTTCTTCTTCTTCTTCTTCTTCTTCTTCTTCTTCTTCTTCTTCTTCTTCTTCTTCTTCTTCTTCTTCTTCTTCCTCCTCCTCCTCCTCCTCCTCCTCCTCTTCTTCTTCCTCTCCTCCTCTTCCTCCTTCTTCATCTTCTTCCCCTTCTTTCTTCCTTTTTTCTTCTCTTCCTCCTCCTATTCTTCTTTTTAATTTTTTTTGAATAAGAACTGACTGTAGCTTTTTAAAAAATACCTGGCAGGGTTAGGGTTAGGGTTAGGGTTGGGGTTAGGGTTAGGGTTAGGGTTGGGGTTGGGGTTAGGGTTAGGGTTAGGGTTAGGGTTCTAACCCTGGCAGAATTCTGTTATGACTCCTCTGAGCCTGGCAAATTTGTTTGTGTGTTTAAAGCTTGGAAGGATTTTTACCACTATAAGAACCTCTTCTGCTTTCTCTCTCCTCCAGTCGAGCAAGATGCCCAAAGGAAAGAAGGCCAAGGGAAAGAAGGTGGTCCCGGTCCCCACCGTGGTCAAGAAACAAGAGGCCAAAAAGGTGGTCAGTCCTTTGTTTGAGAAAAGGCCTAAGAACTTCAGCACTGGGCAGGACATCCAGCCCAAAAGAGATCTCACGCGCTTCGTCAAATGGCCCAGCTACATCAGGCTGCAGCGGCAAAGAGCCATCCTCTATAAGCGGCTCAAAGTACCTCCTGCCATCAACCAGTTCACCCAGGCTCTGGACAGGCAAACAGTGACTCAGCTGCTAAGCTTGCCCACAAGTACAGGCCAGAGACAAAGCAGGAGAAAAAGGAAAGGCTGCTGGCCTGCGCTGAGAAGAAAGCTGCTGGCAAGGGGGAAGTCCCAATTAAGAGACCACCTGTCCTCCGAGCAGGGGTCAATACAGTCACCACCTTGGTGGAGAACAAGAAGGCTCAGCTGGTGGTGATTGCCCATGACATAGACCCCATTGAGCTGGTGGTTTTCCTGCCTGCCCTTTGTCAAAAGATGGGGGTACTCTACTGCATCATCAAGGGAAAGGCCAGGCTGGGGTGCCTGGTCCACAGAAAGACATGCACCGCTGTTGCCGTCACACAGGTTAACTCAGAAGACAAGGATGCTCTCTCTGGCTAAGCTGGTGGAAGCTATTAGGACCAATTATAATGACCGATATGACGAGATCCACCGCCACTGGGGAGGCAACGTCCTGGGTCCTAAGTCTGTGGCTTGCATTGCCAAACTGGAAAAGGCAAAGGCTAAAGAACTCGCCACTAAGCTGGGTTAAATGTACACTTAAGTTTTCTGTACATAAATATAATTACAAAATTAAAAAAAATAACCTCTTCCTTTGTTATGGGTCTGTTTAGGTTGTTGACATCTTGGTTTAATCTTGGTGGTCTGGCTGAATCTAGAAATTCATTCATTTCTTTTTCTTTTTTTTTTTTTTATCTGATATTTTTTTTTTCTTTTTTTTTTTTTTTTTTTATTAACTTGAGTATTTCTTATATACATTTCGAGTGTTATTCCCTTTCCCGGTTTCCGGGCAAACATCCCCCTCCCCCCTCCCCTTCCTTATGGGTGTTCCCCTCCCAACCCTCCCACCATTGCCGCCCTCCCCCCATAGACTAGTTCACTGGGGGTTCAGTCTTAGCAGGACCTAGGGCTTCCCCTTCCACTGGTGCTCTTACTAGTATATTCATTGCTACCTATGGGGTCAGAGTCCAGGGACAGTCCATGTATAGTCTTTAGGTAGTGGCTTAGTCCCTGGAGGCTCTGGTTGCTTGGCATTGTTGTACTTTTGGGGTCTCGAGCCCCTTCAAGCTCTTCCAGTTCTTTCTCTGATTCCTTCAATAGGGGACCTATTCTCAGTTCAGTGGTTTGCTGCTGGCATTCGCCTCTGTATTTGCTGTATTCTGGCTGTGTCTCTTAGGAGCGATCTACATCCGGCTCCTGTCGGTCTGCACTTCTTTGCTTCATCCATCTAGTCCAATTGGGTGGCTGTATATGTATGGGCCAAATGTGGGACAGGCTCTGAATGGGTGTTCCTTCAGTCTCTGTTTTAATCTTTGCCTCTCCCTTCCCTGCCAAGGGTATTCTTTTTCCTCATTTAAAGAAGGAGTGAAGCATTCACATTTTGATCATCCGTCTTGAGTTTCGTTTGTTCTAGGGATCTAGGGTAATTCAAGCATTTGGGCTAATAGCCACTTATCAATGAGTGCATACCATGTATGTCTTTCTGTGATTGGGTTAGTTCACTCAGGATGATATTTTCCAGTTCCAACCATTTGCCTACGAATTTCATAAACTCGTTGTTTTTGATAGCTGAGTAATATTCCATTGTGTAGATGTACCACATTTTCTGTATCCATTCCTCTGTTGAAGGGCATCTGGGTTCTTTCCATTTTCTGGCTATTATAAATAAGGCTGCAATGAACATAGTGGAGCACGTGTCTCTCTTATATGTTGAGGCATCTTTTGGGTATATGCCCAAGAGAGGTATAGCTGGATCCTCAGGCAGTTCAATGTCCAATTTTCTGAGGAACCTCCAGACTGATTTCCAGAATGGTTTTACCAGTCTGCAATCCCACCAACAATGGAGGAGTGTTCCTCTTTCTCCACATCCTCGCCAGCATCTGCTGTCACCTGAGTTTTTGATCTTAGCCAATCGCACTGGTGTGAGGTGAAATCTCAGGGTTGTTTTGATTTGCATTTCCCTTATGACTAAAGATTTTGAACATTTCTTTAGGTGTTTCTCAGCCATTCGGCATTCCTCAGCTGTGAATTCTTTGTTTAGCTCTGAACCCCATTTTTTAATAGGGTTATTTGTTTCCCTGCGGTCTAACTTCTTGAGTTCTTTGTATATTTTGGATATAAGGCCTCTATCTGTTGTAGGGTTGGTAAAGATCTTTTCCCAATCTGTTGGTTGCCGTTTTGTCCTAACCACAGTGTCCTTTGCCTTACAGAAGCTTTGCAGTTTTATGAGATCCCATTTGTCAATTCTTGATCTTAGAGCATAAGCCATTGGTGTTTTGTTCAGGAAATTTTTTCCAGTGCCCATGTGTTCCAGATGCTTCCCTAGTTTTTCTTCTATTAGTTTGAGTGTGTCTGGTTTGATGTGGAGGTCCTTGATCCACTTGGACTTAAGCTTTGTACAGGGTGATAAGCATGGATCGATCTGCATTCTTCTACATGTTGCCCTCCAGTTGAACCAGCACCATTTGCTGAAAATGCTATCTTTTTTCCAATGGATGGTTTTGGCTCCTTTGTCAAAAATCAAGTGACCATAGGTGTGTGGGTTCATTTCTGGGTCTTCAATTCTATTCCATTGGTCTATCTGTCTGTCTCTGTACCAATACCATGCAGTTTTTATCACTATTGCTCTGTAATACTGCTTGAGTTCAGGGATAGTGATTCCCCCTGAAGTCCTTTTATTGTTGAGGATAGTTTTAGCTATCCTGGGTTTTTTGTTATTCCAGATGAATTTGCAGATTGTTCTGTCTAACTCTTTGAAGAATTGGATTGGTATTTTGATGGGGATTGCATTGAATCTGTAGATCGCTTTTGGTAAAATGGCCATTTTTACTATATTAATCCTGCCAATCCATGAGCATGGGAGATCTTTCCATCTTCTGAGGTCTTCTTCAATTTCTTTCTTCAGTGTCTTGAAGTTCTTATTGTACAGATCTTTTACTTGCTTGGTTAAAGTCACACCGAGGTACTTTATATTATTTGGGTCTATTATGAAGGGTGTCGTTTCCCTAATTTCTTTCTCGGCTTGTTTCTCTTTTGTATAGAGGAAGGCAACTGATTTATTTGAGTTAATTTTATACCCAGCCACTTTGCTGAAGTTGTTTATCAGCTTTAGTAGTTCTCTGGTGGAACTTTTGGGATCACTTAAATATACTATCATATCATCTGCAAATAGTGATATTTTGACCTCTTCTTTTCCGATCTGTATCCCTTTGATCTCCTTTTGTTGTCTGATTGCTCTGGCTAGAACTTCAAGAACTATATTGAATAAGTAGGGAGAGAGTGGGCAGCCTTGTCTAGTCCCTGATTTTAGTGGGATTGCTTCAAGTTTCTCTCCATTTAGTTTAATGTTAGCAACTGGTTTGCTGTATATGGCTTTTACTATGTTTAGGTATGGGCCTTGAATTCCTATTCTTTCCAGGACTTTTATCATGAAGGGGTGTTGAATTTTGTCAAATGCTTTCTCAGCATCTAATGAAATGATCATGTGGTTCTGTTCTTTCAGTTTGTTTATATAATGGATCACGTTGATGGTTTTCCGTATATTAAACCATCCCTGCATGCCTGGGATGAAGCCTACTTGATCATGGTGGATGATTGTTTTGATGTGCTCTTGAATTCGGTTTGCCAGAATTTTATTGAGTATTTTTGCGTCGATATTCATAAGGGAAATTGGTCTGAAGTTCTCTTTCTTTGTTGTGTCTTTGTGTGGTTTAGGTATAAGAGTAATTGTAGCTTCGTAGAAGGAATTTGGTAGGGCTCCATCTGTTTCAATTTTGTGGAATAGTTTGGATAATATTGGTATGAGGTCTTCTATGAAGGTTTGATAGAATTCTGCACTAAACCCATCTGGACCTGGGCTCTTTTTGGTTGGGAGACCTTTAATGACTGCTTCTATTTCCTTAGGAGTTATGGGGTTGTTTAACTGGTTTATCTGTTCCTGATTTAACTTTGATACCTGGTATCTGTCTAGGAAATTGTCCATTTCCTGAAGATTTTCAAATTTTGTTGAATATAGGTTTTTATAGTAAGATCTGATGATTTTTTGAATTTCCTCTGAATCTGTAGTTATGTCTCCCTTTTCATTTCTGATTTTGTTAATTTGGACACACTCTCTGTGTCCTCTCGTTAGTCTGGCTAAGGGTTTATCTATCTTGTTGATTTTCTCAAAGAACCAACTTTTGGTCCTGTTGATTCTTTCTATGGCCCTTTTTGTTTCTACTTGGTTGATTTCAGCTCTGAGTTTGATTATTTCCTGCCTTCTACTCCTCCTGGGTGTATTTGTTTCTTTTTGTTCTAGAGCTTTTAGGTGTGCTGTCAAGCTGCTGACATATGCTCTTTCCTGTTTCTTTCTGCAGGCACTCAGCGCTATGAGTTTTCCTCTTAGCACAGCTTTCATTGTGTCCCATAAGTTTGAGTATGTTGTATCCTCATTTTCATTAAATTCTAAAAAGTTTTTAATTTCTTTCTTTATTTCTTCCTTGACCAGGTTATCATTGAGTAGAGCATTGTTCAATTTCCACGTATATGTGGGCATTCTTCCCTTATTGTTATTGAAGACCAGTTTTAGGCCGTGGTGGTCTGATAGCACGCATGGGATTATTTCTATCTTTTTGTACCTGTTGAGGCCCGTTTTTTGACCAATTATATGGTCAATTTTGGAGAAAGTACCATGAGGAGCTGAGAAGAAGGTATATCCTTTTGCTTTAGGATAGAATGTTCTATAAATATCCGTTAAGTCCATTTGGCTCATGACTTCTCTTAGTCTGTCGACATCACTGTTTAATTTCTGTTTCCATGATCTGTCCATTGATGAGAGTGGGGTGTTAAAATCTCCCACTATTATTGTGTGAGGTGCAATGTGTGTTTTGAGCTTTAGTAAGGTTTCTTTTACGTATGTAGGTGCCCTTGTATTTGGGGCATAGATATTTAGGATTGAGAGTTCATCTTGGTGGATCTTTCCTTTGATGAATATGAAGTGTCCTTCCTTATCTTTTTTGATGACTTTTAGTTGGAAATTGATTTTATTTGATATTAGAATGGCTACTCCAGCTTGCTTCTTCTGACCATTTGCTTGGAAAGTTGTTTTCCAGCCTTTCACTCTGAGGTAGTGTCTGTCTTTGTCTCTGAGGTGTGTTTCCTGTAGGCAGCAGAATGCAGGGTCCTCGTTGCGTATCCAGTTTGTTAATCTATGTCTTTTTATTGGGGAGTTGAGGCCATTGATATTGAGAGATATTAAGGAATAGTGATTATTGCTTCCCGTTATATTCATATTTGGATGTAAGGTTATGTTTGTGTGCTTTCATTCTCTTTGTTTTGTTGCCAAGACGATTAGTTTCTTGCTTCTTCTAGGGTATAGCTTGCCTCCTTATGTTGGGCTTTACCCTTTATTATCCTTTGTAGTGCTGGATTTGTAGAAAGATATTGTGTAAATTTGGTTTTGTCATGGAATATCTTGGTTTCTCCATCAATGTTAATTGAGAGTTTTGCTGGATACAGTAACCTGGGCTGGCATTTGTGTTCTCTTAGGGTCTGTATGACATCAGTCCAGGATCTTCTGGCCTTCATAGTTTCTGGCGAGAAGTCTGGTGTGATTCTGATAGGTCTCCCTTTATATGTTACTTGACCTTTTTCCCTTACTGCTTTTAATATTCTTTCTTTATTTTGTGCGTTTGGTGTTTTGACAATTATGTGACGGGAGGTGTTTCTTTTCTGGTCCAATCTATTTGGAGTTCTGTAGGCTTCTTGTATGCCTATGGGTATCTCTTTTTTTAGGTTAGGGAAGTTTTCTTCTATGATTTTGTTGAAGATATTTACTGGTCCTTTGAGCTGGGAGTCTTCACTCTCTTCTATACCTATTATCCTTAGGTTTGATCTTCTCATTGAGTCCTGGATTTCCTGTATGTTTTGGACCAGTAGCTTTTTCCGCTTTACATTATCTTTGACAGTTGAGTCAATGATTTCTATGGAATCTTCTGCTCCTGAGATTCTCTCTTCCATCTCTTGTATTCTGTTGGTGAAGCTTGTATCTACAGCTCCTTGTCTCTTCTTTTGGTTTTCTATATCCAGGGTTGTTTCCATGTGTTCTTTCTTGATTGCTTCTATTTCCATTTTTAATTCCTTCATCTGTTTGATTGTGTTTTCCTGGAATTCTTTCAGGGATTTTTGCCATTCCTCTTTGTAGGCTTCTACTTGTTTATTAATGATTTCCTGTGTTTCCCTAAGTGTGTTCATGTCTTTCTTGAAGTCCTCCAGCATCATGATCAAATATGATTTTGAAACTAGATCTTGCTTTTCTGGTGTGTTTGGATATTCCATGTTTGTTTTGGTGGGAGAATTGGGCTCCGATGATGGCATGCAGTCTTGGTTTCTGTTGCTTGGGTTCCTGCGCTTGCCTCTCGCCATCAGATTATCTCTAGTGTTACTTTGTTCTGCTATTTCTGACAGTGGGTAGACTGACCTATAAGCCTGTGTGTCAGGAGTGCTGTAGACCTGTTTTCCTCTCTTTCCGTCAGTTATGGGGACAGTGTGTTCTGCTTTCGGGCGTGTAGTTTTTCCTCTCTACAGGTCTTCAGCTGTTCCTGTGGGCCTGTGTCTTGAGTTCACCAGGCAGCTTTCTTGCAGCAGAAAATTTGGTCTTACCTGTGGTCCCGAGGCTCAGGTTCGCTCGTGGGGTGCTGCCCAGGGGCTCTCTGCAGCGGCAGCAACCAGGAAGACCTGTGCCGCCCCTTCCGGGAGCTTCAGTGCACCAGGGTTCCAGATGGTCTTTGGCTTTTTCCTCTGGCGTCCGAGATGTGTGTGCAGGGAGCAGTCTCTTCTGGTTTCCCAGGCTTGTCTGCCTCTCTGAAGGTTTAGCTCTCCCTCCCACGGGATTTGGGTGCAGAGAACTGTTTATCCGGTCTGTTTCTTTCAGGATCCGGCGGTGTCTCAGGCGCAGAAGTCCTGCCGCTCCTGGGCCCTCCCCCACGGGAGCCCAGAGGCCTTATACAGTTTCCTCTTGGGCCAGGGATGTGGGCAGGGGTGAGCAGTGTTGGTGGTCTCTTCTGCTCTGCAGCCTCAGGAGTGCCCACCTGACCAGACGGTTGGGTCTCTCTCTCACCGGGTCTGGGAGCAGAGAGCTGCTGCGGGCCGGGATCCGCGGGTGTGGGACTTCCCTCATTCATTTCTTTTAGGTTTTCCAGCTCAATGAAGTACAGGTCTTAAAATAGCCCCCTGTCATATTCTGGTTTTCTTCAGTGTTTGTTGTATTGTTTCCCTCTTCACTTCTGATTCTCTTAATTCTGTCCTCTCTTTCTTGCTTTTGGTTGGTTGGGTCAAGGGTCTGTCTGTCTTCTCTGTCTTCTCAGAGAACAGGTCTTAGATTCATTGATTTTTTTTTGTTTGTTTGTTTCTAGTTCATCTATTCCTTCTCTAGTTATTGTTGTTGTTTTTGTTATTTCTTGCCTTCTACTGGGTTTGCATTTGGTTTGTTCTTATTTTTTTTCAAATTCTTAGTTACATCACTTGTCATTTCTTTTTGTTCTTCCTAATTTTTTTTTTAAAGTGCAGACACCTAGATGCCTATAACTTTCCCTCAGGATGGTGCTCAGTGTGTCCCAGAGGTTTGCCTGTGGTATGTTTTCATTTGCATTTAGTTCCATAGAATTTTTCACCTTTTTCTTTATTTCTTCTTTTACCTGTCCATCACTCAGCAGTGAATTGTTCATTCTCCATGAGTTTTTGTATTTGTTAGAGATTGACTCATTGCTGACAATTTTATTGTCTGTCAACATGCTTTATTGCTGTGTGGTCAGGTAAGTTACAAGGAGTCATTTCAATCTTTCTGAATCTGTAAAGATTAGTTTTGCATCCCAGGATGTGATCTATTTTGGAAAAGCTTCGGTGTGCTGCTGGGTAGAGTGTGTATTGTTTGATATTTGGGTGGAGTATTCTGTAGCTATTTGTGAAATCCAGTTGTTGAATGGTGTCAACTAATTCTGATGTTCTTCCGTTTAGTTTTCATCTAGATGACCTGTCTACTGGAGAAGGTGGGGTATTAAAATCACCTACTATTAAAAGATTGTTAATCTGTGTCTTTAAATCTGGTAGTACTTTTTTTTAAAAAATGAAATTGTGTGCCCCTGAGTTTAGATAGTCATATCTTCTTGAATAACTGTTCCTTTGATTAGAATGGAATATCCCTCTTTGTTTCTTCTGATTAATTTTAATTTGAAGTCTATTTTTGTCAGATATTGGAATACAGATGCCTGCTTGCATCCTGGTCCCATTTGATTGGAATACCTTTGTCTATCCTTTTATTCCAAGGCAGTGTCTATCTTTAAAGCTAAAACATACTTTGGGTAGACAGAAGATAGATTTTCTTTCTCTCTCTCTCTCTCTCTCTCTCTCTCTCTCTCTCTCTCCCTCCCTCCCTCCCTCCCTCCCTCCCTCCCTCGCTCCCTCTCTCTCTCTCTTTCTTTCTTTCTTTCTTTCTTTCTTTCTTTCTTTCTTTCTTTCTTTCTTTCTTTCTGGGTGCAGTGAACTTTATTGATGGTATTCAAGAGAGTAAGGAGGGCTCCCTAGGCCCCTCCTGTTATTATGGGGGTCTGGGATGGAAATTGTGAGGGAGATGCTCAGTGTTAGGGCCCGAGTTGGGATGGGGACTCCTTAGCAACTGAGGGCCTCTCTCCTGCTCTCAGTGTCCTTGCTGGGGTGGGATGGGTGGTCCAGGGTTTCTTACTCCTTGGAGACCATGTAGGCCATGAGGTCCACCACCCTGTTGCTGTAGACGTATTCATTGTCACACCAGGAAATGAGCTTTAAAAAGTTGTCATTGAGAGCAATGCCAGCCCCTGGCATCAAAGGTGGAAGAGTGGGAGCTGCTGTTGACGTCTCAGGAGACAACCTGGTCCTCAGTGTAACCCAGGATGACCTTTAGTGGGCCCTCAGACGCCTGCTTCACCACCTTCTTGCTGTCATCATACTTGGCAGGTTTCTCCAGGTGGCATGTCAGATCCACAACAGATACGTTGGGGGTAGGAACACAGAAGGCCATGCCAGGGAGCTTCCCGTTCAGCTCTGGGATGACCTTGCCCACAGCCTTGGCAGCACCGTGGATGAAGGGATGATGTTCTGGGCTGCCTCACGGCCATCATGCCACAGCTTTCCAGAGGGGCCATCCACAGTCTTCTGAATAGCAGTGATAGCTTGGACTGTGGTCATGAACCCTTCCACGATGCCAAAGTTGTTATAGATGACCTTGGCCAGGGGGGCTAAGCAGTTGGTGGTGCAGGATGCATTGCTGACAATCTTGAGCAAGTTGTCATATTTCTTGTGGTTCACATCTATCACAAACATGAGGGTAATGGCCGAAGGGGTGGAGATGATGACTCTTTTGGCCCCACCCTTCAAGTGGGCCCTGGCCTTCTCCGTGGTGGTGAAGATGCCAGTTGACTCCACAACATACTCAGCACTAGCGTCACCCCATTTGATGTTAGGGGGATTTCGCTCCTGGAAAATGGTGATGGGCTTTCCGTTGGTGACAAGCTTCCCATTCTCAGCCTTGACTGTGCTGTTGAATTTGCCATGGGTAGAGTCATACTGGAACATGTGGACCATGCAGTTGAGGTCAATGAAGGGGTTATTGATGGCAACAATCTCCACTTTGCCAGATACAGAGAAGGCAGCTCTGGTCACCAGGTGTCCAATATGGCCAAATCCGTTCACACCGACCTTCATCATCTTGTCTATGGGCTGTGGCGGTCTCTCAAACTGGGAGGAACAGAGAGCTGAGAACTTTGATATGTAAAGATTATGATTATGATTATATAATTAATGTTTGGTTTATGCGTGTTTGTGTTTTGCCTGCATGTATGTATGTGCGAGAGTATGAAGCCCTGGAACTGGAGTTACACAGGTGTGAGCTGCCATGTAGGTGCTGGGAATTGAACCCAGGTCTTCTGGAAGAGCAGCCAGGGCTCGCTGAGCCATCTCTCCGGCCCCTAGAGTTATCATTGAAACATGTGTAAAGTTTGGTAGTTGGGCTAACTTTTGGTGCAGTGTTCGTATTGTCAATGGCATGCTGTGTTTTAATAACCATGGCTTCATGTTTCTTTTAGCAATGCCTCTGCTATGCTCATTCCCCTCTTTAGCCAGAAATAAATATAAATAAAGCCCTGCTTTTAACAGACCCTTTCTATGAAGTTGAGTATCATACCTGGATGGGAAAAAAAAAGAAATAAAAAAGAGAACATGACTGTTCCTATGTATCATGGAGGTGAGGTTTTATTGTAGATAAAATGGAGTGCACAGTCAGAGGCAGGGATATCTGGGAGAGTCCAGAGTGCACATGACCCTGAGCTGGGCCATGTGAAGAGAGAGAGGAGGGGAGAGCCTAGAGACCAGGAGACCGGATGACTAAAAGGCCAGGAAGGTAAAGGGTTAGAAAAGGCTAAAAAGGACGGGTACAGGCAGAATGGCTGGTTTATATACGGAAGGACAGCTGGGGGAAGGGCAGCCCAGGCCCAGGGCTGGAAAGTTTAGGATGGGGGCAGGGTATGCCAGCCAGAGGGACCTGTATGTAGGGATTGATAGTGACCAGGTCTGCTTTGATATGTTCAATAGGGACCTCAGGTAGCCATTTGTCCCCAGTTGGAGACCTAACAGTACTTACACTTCTGATATGATCAACCTATACATTTACTCTGAAAATATTTTTCTTCCATTAACCTTGGCATCCTGTATATGACATAGTTTAGTTCCAACATTTTAGCTACTATTCTTTCATACCTGTAGAAATATGTCTGGTAAAAAGTTATGTTGATAGAGTGAATTATAGAGGTTTAAGCCTTTTATTTCTAGAATGACAGGAGTTGGACCTACACTTAAGAATTAAAATATCTCCATGGGACCTTTTCTCTTCATCCTATGCCAGTAAGGTCATCGGGTTTATACTCGAACATGTTGATTTAAATCTCTCCTATACCAACTAATCCGCTACCATTATCTGTTATTTACTCTTTCCAAGTTCCATAGTTACACTATTCAGCTCCAATCTCTCGATATGAGTTGGATTAGCAATAAATACACTAGCTATCATTCCTTTACTTATTCACAAATGAAACCCACAATCCACAGAAGTAGCAGCCAATTATTTCTTTTCCTTTACTGTCTCCCCTTTTTTGTTTTTCTTTTCTATAATTTTTTTTAAAGACAGGGTTTGTCCTTGTAGCCCTGGCTGTCCTGGATGAACCTGCTCTGTACATGAGGTTGATCTCTGCCTGAATCATTATTCTTCCATATTGCCCAAATATGACACCACTCAAATTTAGTCATTTACACTTTATTTACAGCCTTGGTATTTATCTTTCTTTCTACCAATTAGTTTATATCTTGTTTCAGGGCCACTATTGCAGTGATAAGACACCATGACCAAAGCAAGTTGGGGAGGAAAGAGTTTATCTGGCTTACACTTCCACAGCAGTGTTCATCATTGAAGGAAGTCAGGGCAGGAACTCAAGCAGGAGCTGATGCAGAGGGCATGGAGGAGTGCTGCCTAATGGCTTGCTCCTCAAAGCTTGATCAGCTTGATTTATTAGAACTCAGGACTGCCAGGCCAGGCTTGGTACCACCCATTATGGTACCTATGCCCTAGGAGTCACTAATTAAGAAAATCCCCTTCAGGTGTGCCTACAACCCAGTTTTATGGAGAGTCTCCCTCCTCTGATGACTCTAGACTGTATCAAGTTGACATACAATTAGCCAGTATGTATCTGTCTCATCCCTTTATAATATGAAATAAAATTCCCATCATATTGACATTTTGTTTTTGTTTCCAAAAAGAATAATTATTACTGACATACTAAGAAACAATAGCAGTATCCAGGCTACTTCTATAGCTAAATAAGTCTAACTTAGCCTATTCCTCTCTATACACTGAATTTACACTATCTCACTGTGGTGGTTTGGATATCCTTGGTCCATGGGAAGTGGTACTATTAGGAGGTGTGGCCTTATTGGAGGAGGTGTGGCCTTGTTGCAGGAAGTGTGGCATTGGAGGGGCAGGGCTTTGGGGTAATATATATGCTCAAGGTTTGCCCAGTGTGACATAGACAGTCTATCCTGGTTGCAGTCCCATCAAGATGTAGAACTCTCAGCTCCTTCTCTAGCACCATGTCTGTCTACATGCTGCCATGTTTCCTGCCATGATGATAATGGACTAAATTCCTGAAATTGTAAGCCAGACTCAATTAAATATTGTCTATGGTAAGAGTTGCCTTGGTCATGGTGTTTCTTCACAGCAATGGAAACTCTAACTAAGATACTCACTCACTGGTTTCCCAACAACTAACAGCATCAAAATAGTTAACCTCCAAGAAAATGTAAAAAAGAACTGAACACTCACCCTATAATTATTCATATCATCTTAACCCTCGCACTATGCCCTATAATTAGTTCCCTTAACCAGAAGTTTAAGATATAATTTGTCCAAGAGCCTTTAAAGCCTAAGCAAACTCCTAAGTTTAACTTCTGCTATCCAAGGATTGCAAGACTTTATCTGACATCTATTGATGGCGAATCAAGTGCTTTTATTAAGCCAAATCTCCCTTCTGTACTGATGGGATCTGACCCCATGAAACCTTGGTTAACAACTAAATATCCTACGACTGCCTTTAATCTACTTCTGCCAGGGAGAAAGGGGACAGGAGAAGCCTTGGTAGAGCTGTTCTTTTTTTCTCCCCCTACTCCTTTGAATTTGAAGTTCACTATGAATTCCACCCCAATGCTTGGTAAGAAGAGGACTTAAATCTGTATTTAGATGGACAGTCTGATGCTAACTCGGTCATTTTACCTATGTTCACGGACCAACGAGCTGCCAAGATATTGAAATTTTAAACTTCCTGTTTGCTGCCTGAGCTGGAATGGCAGAATCAGCATAACATCATTCATTCATTCATTCATTCATTCATTCATTCATTCATTCCAATCACAGATTCCCATCCTTTCCTCCCGGTCCCACCTTCACATGCTCCTTCCAGTACACCTTCTCTGAGGAGAAGGGGAAGCCCCCTATGGGTACCAACCTGCCTTGGCACATGAAGTCACAGCAGGACTAAGCACATCCTCTTCCACTCAAGCCAGTCAAGGCAGCCCAGGTAGGAATAGGGGATCCAAAGGCAGGCATCAGAGTCAGAGACAGCCCCTTCTACAGTTGTTAGGGGACCCACGTGAAGATCAAACTGCACATCTGTTACACATGTGTAGGGGGCCTAGGTCTAGCCCGTGCATATTCTTTAGTTGGTAGTTTTGTCTCTGCGAGCTCCCATAGGCCCAGGTTAGTTTACTTTGTAGATATTCTTGGGACCTTGACCTCTCTGGCTCCCTCAACTCCCCCTGTTCCCCCCCCCCCTCTTCCACAAAACTCCCGAGCGCCACCTATTGTTTGGCTGTGGGTCTCTGCCTCTGTTTCTATCAGCAGCTGGATGAAGCCTCTCAGAAGACCTTTATGCTACTCTGCCAGCATAGTAGAGTATCATTAATAGTGTCAGTGGCTGGCTCTCTCCCATGGGGTAGTCTCATGTTGGGCCAGTCATTGGTTGGCCATACCCTCATTCTCTACTTCACCATTCTCTGCTTCTTGTAGGCAGGACATTTTTTTGGGTCAAAGGTTTTTGTGAGTGAATTGGTGTCCCCCTCCCTCCACTGGAAATTCTGCCTGGCTACAGGAGGTGGCCACTTCAGTCTCCATATCCCCAGCTGCTAGATGTCTGTTAGGGTCTCCCCCAAAGATTTCTGGGAGCCTTCCCAGTCCCAGATCTGCCGCTCATCCCAGACAAGCCCTGCACTGATTTCTGTTCTCTCTTCTAGCCCTCTCCTGTCTGCCCTCCATTCTCTCCTCACTTGTTCCCCACCCTCATGCCCCTCTATATCCCCTCTTCCACCCAGTTTCCTCCCTTCCTCCACCTCTGACTTCCATTTTATTTCTCCTTCTGTGTGAGATTCCAGTATCCTCCCTTTGGCTCCCTTGTTACTTAGCTTCTTTGGGTCTGTGGATGGTAGCATGGTTATCCTGTGTTTTATGGCTAATATCCACTTCGTAAGTGAGTACATACCATATTTGTCTTTCTGGGTCGGCGTTACCTCACTCAGGATGGTATTTTCTAGTTCTAACCATTTGCCTGCAAAATTCATGATGTCCTTGTTTTTAATAGTTGAGTAATATTGCATTGTGAAAATGAACCATATTTTCTGTATCCATTCTTCAGTTGGGGGGCATCTGGGTTGTTTCTCGTTTCTGGCTATTATGAATAAAGATGCTATGAACATAATTGAGCAAGTGTCCTTATGGTGTGATGGAGCATCTTTTGGGCATATGCCCAGGAGTGGTATATCTGAGTTTTCAGATAGAACTATTTTCAATTTTCTGAGAATATTGATTTGATTTGCATTTCTTTGATGACTAAGTACATTGAACATTTAAGTGCTTCCCAGCTATTAGAGGTTCCTCTGCCAAGAATTCTGTTTAGCTCTATACCCCATTCTTAATTGGGCTATTTGGTTCATTGATGTCTAATCTCTTGAGCTCTTTATATATTTTGTATGTTAGTCCTCTGTTAGATGTAGGGTTGGTGAAGATCTTTTTCCATTCTGTAGTTTGCTGTCCTATTGATGGTATCCTTTGACTTACAGAAACTTTTTGGATTCATGAGGTTCCATTTATTGCTAATTCTAGTGCCTGAGTTATTGGTGTTCTGTTGAGGAAGTTATCTCCTCGGCCAATGTGTTCAAAGCAGTTTCCCATTTTCTCTTCTATTAGGGTTAGTGTATCCAGTGCTTTTATGGTGAGGTCTTTGGTCCACTTGGACTCAAGTTTTGTGCAGGGTGATAGATATGGATCTATTTGCATTCTTTTACATGTAGACATTCAGTTAGACCAGTGCCATTTGTTGATTTGTTTTCCTCTTTCCACTGTATGGTTTTGGCCTTCCTTCCTTCCTTCCTTCCTTCCTTCCTTCCTTCCTTCCTTCCTTCCCTCCCTCCCTCCCTCCCTCCCTCCTTTCTTTCTTTCTTTTTTTTTTTTTCCGGAGCTGGGGATTGAACCTAGGGCCTTGCCCTTGCTAGGCAAGTGCTCTACCGCTGAGCTAAATCCCCAACCCCTTCTTTCTTTCTTTCTTTCTTTCTTTCTTTCTTTCTTTCTTTCTTTCTTTCTTTCTTTCTTAACAATGAACTTTTATTGGGGGAGGGTTCATTAATCCTTGGCTGCCGCCTTCCTCATGGCTGCCAGCACATTGCTCAGCTCTTCCTGCTTTCTCTTGGCACACATGTGCGTGCCTATCTGTGAGGAGTCGTAGCCTGTCACTGTCAGTCACTCCCCCACCCACTATGTTCTTGATGAACTTGAGTGCACGCTTGTCCTTGGACAATTTGAGCGTGGTGCGCCGCTCGTAGGGCTCGAAGCTGCACACTTCCAGGATCATGTTCCGCACGAACTTGGTGTGCTTGGTGAGGCGTCCGCAAGTTCTGGCTGTGTCTCGGCTTGCTGACTTTCTTTGTTACCCTGTGGCCCTTGTTGGGGCCCACGGTCATAGGGTAGCGCAGGGCCATGGCTGCTGCTCTCCGATGGCGGCCAGGACAGGAAGCTCTTTTCCTTATTTTTTGCACCCTCCTGGTGCCCAGCATCTTCCCCTATCTGCTGCTGTAGATTTGCCTGTTCTTATCATTTCTTACAAGTGTGACTGTGGTTCTCAGCAACCGGCTTCCCCTTCTACACTACAAGGTTCGTGCAGGGTGTGGCATGACTACATTGTTCCTTTTCATTGCTGGCTAATGTTACATTGCATGGACATGACACGCTGTGTACTTTCATTCACTGGTGGATGGGAAACAAAAAACCAAGGGGTGGACATTGTCTCCCCGTATTGGTTGCTGTGCTGCCAATGAAGACGCATGAGTGAAGTTTTGTGCCGGGGTCTGCTGTTACTTCCTTGGGCACATACTTGGCATGGAAGTGCTGGAACTCTCATTGACTCATCGTTTGAGCTTCTAGATGTTTCTTAGAACAGTGGTTCCATTGGGATTTCCCACCAGGGTGTGGGGCTTGCTACCTCCTCATCAATACTCACTCTTAGCTGATTTAAGAGAAACTATTACATTTTTTTTTGTTTGTTTTGAGATGGGATTTCTCTATGTAGCCTTGACTGTCCTGGAACTCACTATGGAGACCAGGCTTACTCAAACTCATAGAGATCTGCCCGTCCATCTCTTGAATTCCGGGATTATAGGTGTTCATCACCACACCCAACCTTAATATTACTCTTGAAACATGATCTCACCATGTAGCCTTGAATGGCCTGGAACTTACTATGTAGACAAGGCTTATGATGACGGCGATGAGCTTGTATTGATCCTCCTGTCTCAGCTTTCTGGTTTTTGAAGGTTGCAGCTTAGTGGATGGGAAGCCACCCCTCCTCATGATTTTGGCTCAGGTAGTAACAGCACTGAGCAGGTTAACACTAAACAAGTGTTGACAAGTTTGAGCCTTTGATGTGCCTACTGACCATTTGTACATCATTTTCGAAAATATGCCTTCTGTCCACTCAAAAATTAGGCTATTTGCCTTTTTTGTTATTACTTTATTGTGGGTTTGTTCATTTATTTGCTTGTTTTTCAAGGGTCTCTCTGTGTAGCTCCACCACTGCTTGGCTGTGGGTTTTTTTTTAAAGATTTAATTTATTTATTTTATTTATATGGGCATACTTTAGCTGTCTTTAGACATACCAGAATGAGGGCATCAGATCTCATTACAGCGGGTTGTGAGCCACCATGTGGTTGCTGGGATTTGAACTCAGGACCTCTGGAAGAGCAGTCAGTGCTCTTAATCACTGAGCCATCCAGCCCGACTGTGGGTTTTATTTTTAAAGATTTATCTTATTATTTTCATTTGTATTTTTAGTTATTTTAGACTTTGATTTTGTGCGTGTGATTGGGTATGTGCCGGTGAATTCAGGTACCCTCAGAGGTCAGAGGTGTCAGACACCTTGAGTTCCAGGAGATCAGGATCTGGCCCACATGAGTGCTGGGAACCACATTTTGGACCTCTGGAGGAGCTGTGCGTGTTCTTAAAGCCAAGTTGTCTCTCCAGTGTTCTTGTGGGTTTTAATAAGGGGAAGTGGCCCGGCTGATTAATTCACTCTCTGACAGTCTGGAGATGGGTGGATTGTTCGCACAGTTTTTCACATATAGTCTTTTTTTTTCTTTATTAACTTGAGTGTTTCTTATTTACATTTCGAGTGTTATTCCCTTTCCCGGTTTCCGGGCAAACATCCCCCTAACCACTCCCCCTCCCCTTCCTTATCTCAAGGAGTTCATAACTTCAATAATCCAGATAAATTGGAGTGGGATAATCTACGCCTTACTCGGCTTTTTGAGGAATACTCTTTGGCTGTGTGACCTTGAATAAATTGCTCAACTTCTCTGAGTCCCAGATTTGGTGAATGCTTTTCTTTCTCATCTCTGCTCAATTGTGGTGGCTGCAGCCAGCTCTTGCTGTGTCGTAGAAGCCTGTGCCAGGGGGTCAACAGGTGTCACAGCCCTTCTTACCCCACATCTAGAAATTCAGCTTCAGTTCCTGGGAATAATGGATTCAGATGTCATGAACCAAAAATGGCCTCGGATTCATGACCCAGCTCTGATTTGACCCTTGGGTGCACTGCAGGTTCTGGAACACTCAGCAGAACCCTCCGTGGGCAAAACTTGGGAGGCAGACTTTCCCACGTCAGGGCCTTGTCTCTTCAGATGGGAATGGTGTGGATAGAATGATAAGCCCATGGTGTATTGCTCATTTTCTGCATTTGGCCTCCGGAAAGGAAGGAGCAGAAAAGGAAGCCTCATGGATGAAGACAGTGTCTGAACCCAGAGGGGAGGCTTTGATGGTTTCAACATGGACCAACTTCCTAGGTGCTCTCTACTTCCTGATGACAGGTGCAGCCAACTGCCTCACGCTCCTGTAGTCGTACCTTCTCTGCCACAACGGACAGCATCTTCCCGAACTCTGAGCCCAGATGGACCTTCCTCCTTGAAGTTGCTTTCATCTGGTGATTTTGTCACAGAAACAGGAGAGGGGGGAGCGGGGGAAGGGAAGGCATGCTACCAAGCCTGAGCTAGTCAGTGCTAGGGATCCCGGGGTCCCCATGAGACGCCATTCCTGTCTTTCTGGGTGGACCGTGAGGTTGAGTAGGTGTCTCCTCTGCTCCTTGAGTCTATTTTTCTACAGTTCTACAGGGAAACTCAGCTAGAACTCAACAAGAGGCTCATTTCCCCCTCCTATCATTTCTGCTTTAACATGAGTGGGTGCTTCCTCCACTACAGACATTACTCACATGGAGTCAAACCCCAGGCTAGCCCCACTGTGCTCACGGTCAAGGAAGGGAGGTGATGTTGTCCGGGAGGAAAATTGCAACTTCACCTTCTTTGTGATTGGTTTATCAGGTAGCTGGAAATATCAATGGGCTATGGAAATCATGGACATTATCACTTGCCTGTAACTCACAGAAATTTATAGGACATGGAATCCAGAGTAGAGTATGTATCCTTTCCAAACACTCCTGGTGCTTTGCAAGCTAGACGTACTCAGGGTTTCCATGAGAGCTGAAGGCAATGGATTTGAAAACGAGTCATTCGTGCTGTCCAGCCTGCCTCTCACAGCCCCAGAGGATATTTCTTATAATTTATTTATGACTGACTTGGGAACAAAGGGTGGCGGGGGTGGGGTGGGGGAGGGTAAATTGGCCTGATCCTCTAATTTCCCAGCTCAGATTTTTCTGGTTCCTCGGCATCTGACAAGAATGTTAATAAGTCATAAAGGGATCTATCATGCTGAGGCATAATATTAGATGCTGGAATTGATGAAAGGAACACGCTGTATTAGACAATGTTCCGTGGAACTGAGGAACCGTATGCCCAGCTATGAAAATCCCATGAAGGCTACAGTTGATGACGGGGTCTATCTCTCCTAGAGCTGGGCTTGTCTGCCCCAAGCCCTAGCCACATTCTTATTTTTCTGTGTTTCAAGAATATCGTACTTATGTCAGATCTTCATCAGTTGACTCATGAGCAATGCCTTGGCTGTTTTAATAATGAAACTGGTTAACATGATTGATGTCGTAGAGTTGGATGACCGACGGTATTGCACTGTGCAGAACCAGTTCCTTGGCGGAACCAGAAGGAGCTTTATTATAATGCCGGGCATCACAGTTGGCCTTATTTTTCCTCTAAATTTTTCTTTCTCTAGCTAATCTCCTTTTACCCGCGCAAGTAAATGCCGCAGTTACTTCGGTGATGTGCAAAGGTGTTATCATGGAAGAGCATTTGTATGAAGATTACCTCCTGTCCAGTACACATAAAGTTTAAAATGGTGGGACCCTGGTAGGTGGACCACACCCCAGGATGTGTCCTACTTTCAAGAGCAGTTGGCCAACACAAACTAACTCCACGGGTTTAAAGAAAAAGAGAAGAAACCTTGAAGTTAGGTGAGTGGAGAGTAAGGCTGGAGAGGGATGATCTGGAGGTGGTGGAGAGGAGATGGGGATCTAGGAGGCGCTGGAGGTGGTAAAGATTATGATCAGAATATATTGTATAACATTCTGCTTTTTAATTCCATCCATTTTCATGGAAATGACATAACTTTATTTTACTTTACACCCCAGGAAATTCTGCTGTGTATAAAAATACATGGCGTGGAACTTTCAAATAATTGATTAAAAGTGGTATTTAAAAATGAAATAAAATGGTGAGAAAAAGAAAAAAAAAGGAGAGTGAGGAAGGTGATTTATTGTACACAAGTTACACTTGGCCACCAATGAGAGAAGAGAACTAGTCCAGAATGCTGCAGGTCAGGGCAGAGGCCTAATGGAGACTGTTTGGGTTGTGAGGAAGTCAAGCTCTCAGATGCTCTTGGTGAGGAGATGGGGAAGTCCCAGGTCCACTGAGTCTTCTTACAGACATCAGCATACTGTC
Organism: Rattus norvegicus; assembly: GCF_021556685.1. Taxonomy (NCBI): domain Eukaryota; kingdom Metazoa; phylum Chordata; class Mammalia; order Rodentia; family Muridae; genus Rattus; species Rattus norvegicus. The sequence goes on from NC_141534.1 coordinate 142,261,074, forward strand.
CAACAACATGGACCAGCACCCACCCCGGCCTTCGGCATATCTCTTACTTCTGCTCCGTCAGCCTTCTTGGATATGCAGGCTCCAGCATGGGTTTCAAATGTACATTTAAGAAAAAAAATTTTTCTTTCCTCCCAAATGCACTTAATCTTATTCCCTGTCTATAATAAATATATATATATGTGTGTTCTAGCATCTTGTCAAGTCCAGGCGCTTACTACACCCAGGACAGCTCCAGAGAAGCGACCTCCAGATGTTCCAATCTCCTCTCACAGACACCGACGCTTCTATTGGACCTGTTCCTTCTGACCTCTCCTCAGATGGTTCCACAGACCCTGGACAACAAGGCAACAGCCAACTCTAGGACTGGACAAACATCCCCATACCCACTTCTCTAGATTCCCTAGAGACTCGTTGCTCCCAAAGCAAGCAGGAAGTAGTTAGTGATCACGACAACCCTATTCCTGCTCCACCATTGCCTCTAATTTTTCTTTTTTAATTAAACCAAAATGGGGGAATGTTGGTATTCTGTCTAAGCTCCACCCCCACGGTTGCCTGGCAATATCTAGGTGTGCCTAACTATAAAGGGGGCTGCCTGCCCCCTCCTCCTCCTCTTGCTCTTGCTCTCTTGCCCTCTTCTCTTTGTCCCTCCCCCCTTCCCTCCACGTGCCCATGGCCAGCCTTTGTTCCTCCCCTCCTCTACTCTTCTTCTCTCATTAAACCCCTCCACGTGGAACCATGATAGTTTGTTCTGTCTGGACTCGAGCTGAAATTTAAACTTGCACCTCTGCCTCATCTTTCTTCCCCTGCCTCCTTTCATCCCCCATTTTATCCTCACGGAGCAGGGGTTTCAGGCCGAGAGCTATAGATAGTTTCTTTTGCAGAAAGCTTTGGGGTTTTCCCATGGTGGGTGCAAGGTGATCCCTCGAGTGTCAGCCCAGCTGCTCAGCTCCCAACATCTTCTGTGACAGATGCATTATCTCCCATTTGCCCAGGATTTGATTCTCTGTCACTCCAGGGCGTTGGTGTCTAAGCAGCACTTGTCTCCCCATGCCCTCTCTATGCTTCACTTGGAGTCATTTGCAATAGCTGTGATGTGTGACCCCCAGGTCTAGGGAATACTTAAAAATACACACAGTGTTGATACCACAGTGCTCAAAGTCCTGTAAGGGGTGTTTGCATTTCTTTTCCATCCAGACACTTTGGTACTGTATAGGCCCATGAAGGTCGTATCAAAGCAAACCTTCAATAAAGTGGCCTTTATAGAGCTCCTTTATGGAGCTTGGGGCCAAGTGCTTTGTTCGGGGTGATAAGGTAGATTCATTTTCTTTTGTTCCAGAGCAAACAAAGACTCAGTGAATGTCAATGATCGGCCAAATAGAAAGTCATAGAGAAATCTTTTTTTTTCTTTTTCTTTTTATTAATCATTCGATTCACTTACATCTCAAATGATATCTCACTTCCTGGTTACCCCTCCACTATCCTCCCCATCCCACAACCTCCCTCTGCTCCTTCCCCTTTTCTTCTACGAGGGTGCTCCCCTACCCACCCACCCTCTCCCACCTCACCCCTCCAGCATTCCCCTATGCTGGGGCATCAAACCTCCACAGGACCAAGGGACTCCCCTCCTATTGTCAGACAAGGCCAACCTCTGTTACCTCTGTATTTGGAGCCATGGCTCCCTCCCTGTACACTCCTTGGTTGGTGGTCTAGTGCCTAGGAGCACTGGGTGGTCCAGCCAGCTGATGTTTGCAATCCCCCTCAGCTCCTCCAATCCTTCCGCCAGCTCCCCAACCAGGGTCTCCGAGCTCCGTCTGATGGTTGTCTCCAAGCAATGGAGGAACCGTTTATACCACATTGCCTTGCTATTTCAAGTGATAAAAGCCAAGAGTTTGCAAGTCTGTGGATTATTTGATTCAGCTCCTTGACCTTTCACTTGTCATGAATCATCGGCTTCCCTCTGGTGCTTCTCACCCCACAGTGTTCCGAGGTGTGAGGTAAGAATGTGAGGTCCCTTCACACTATTTGTTCATTCGGTCAGTCAATCCCTTTGTCAGGTTTACAATGTGCCTTCTTCAACTCCTGGGCTCAGACCTCTTGAACAACCACCTCCATTGTTCTTCTGCTTACGGATTCCTAAATGCACAGAGCAAAGCCCTGGAGGTGCACAGGATCTGACTCAGCCACCCCACATGGAGGAGGGGAATCAGGTGAAAATTCAGAGTCGCGCCCTTTTATGACTCCAACCTTTTTTACTTTATTTTTATTTTATCTTTAATTAAAAAAATAATATGCTGAGATGACTTCCATGCTTACTGGTGATTCCAAAACTTCATTGTCTGTCTTCCACTTTAATCTCTAAATTTATCTTCCTTTCTAAAGAAAACACAAGGCGAAGGAAGGAGCACTTCCTCTTTCTTGCACTTCATCCTCCCTCAAATGTCACTGCTCCTCCACCCACTCTTGCCTCATCTCTGTAGTCAAAGGGAAAGACTTCCTACATGTATTAGTGTCTAGACAGGAAATATAGTTCGTTCAGGGAATGAAAGAATTCATTCAGATAACTCTTTTTAAAAAATTGAAAATAGATTTTTATACAATATATTCTCATTACAGTTTCCCCTCCCTCTTCTCCTCCCAGTTCCTTCCCACCTTTCTTCCCATCCATTCTGTCTCTCCATAGAAAACAAACAGACATTTAAGGATTAATAAAACAAAGTAGAATACAATAGAATAAATAACAAACAAATTGGAATGTGACAAAACAACCAAAGAGTTTGCTGTTGGCTGGGCATGGGGCCTGCCCTTAAGACTTGTTTGTTTCCCGAGGGAGATGCCCTAACTAATTTTTCATTTGCAAGGACTTATGTACTGGAGATGGCTTCTGGGTTAGGCATGATGGCTAGTGTCCCCTTTTCCTCTCAGTTCTAGGATCCCATCTGGTGCAGACCTGTGCTCTATTACGTCTAGAAGGTCTTGATTCCTTGGAGTCCTCCATCCTCTCTGGCTTTTACTTTCTTTCCTCTTCCTCTTCCACAAGAGTTCCCTGATCCTCGAGGGGAGAGATTTGATGGAGACAGTCCATTTAGAGCTGACTGTTCCAAGGTCTCTCGTGTTCCGCATAATGTCTGGCTGCAGTCTCTGCATTTGTCCCCATCTGCTGCAGGAGGAAGTGTCTCTGATGATGGCTGAGCATGACACTGATTTGTGAGTGTGACAGAATGACATTACAAGTCATTCCCCTCCATTACTTTAGCAGAACAGTAGTATTTGATTTCCCCCAGGCTCCTGGCCTATTTAGTCTCGAGTTCTTGATTACCCAAGCAGCATTAGGTAAGGATTCCATCCCATGGATATGGGTTGACTACTTTTACAAGCGTTGTGACACTATTGCACAAACACATCTTGCAGGTAGGTCATCATAATAGATTGAAGGGCGTTTACCTTTCTCCTTTGGTAGTGTATAGAGTACCTTCCCTTACTGTGTGAAGACTCTAGGTAGTTACCAACTCGATTTCTTGGAGGAGAAAAACCTTTTTTCTTTTTTCTTTACTCTTAGTACATCTTGACCATAGTTTCCCCTCTCTCCTCTCCTCCAAGGTTGCTCGCCCACCTTCCCTTTACCCCACACTCACTCGCCCTCCCCCTAGAAAAGAGCAGGCTCCCCTAGGAATATCAACTAAACATGACCTGACAAATTACAAGAAGACTCGTCATGAATCCTCATATCAAGGCTGGACAAGGTAAGCTAGCAGGAGCAAAGGGTCCCAAAAGCAGGCAGAAGAGTCAGAGTTAGCCCCTGCTCTCCTTGTTAGGAGTCCCACAAGAACACCAGCCTATACAACCATACCGTATATGCAGAGGTCCTAGGGCAGACCTGATTTTTAACTCAGTCTGTGTGCCCCTCTGAGTCCTGGTTATTTGACTCCGTGGGTTGTGTTCTTCTACTATTCTTGACCCCTCTTACAATTCTTCTTCCCCATCTTCTGCAGGGTTTTTCTAATGTTTGGCTGTTGGTCTGGGCATCTGTTGAAGGAGATGGGTCTAACAACAGAGCTATGGACAAGACTTCAAGGAACAAACCAAAGATGTGGAAAGCTCCAGAGATGGCAGTAAGACAATTGTCATCATCCCAGGACTGAAAACCTCAGAGAGAGACTCTCGTCATGTGCTTCAGTCTGTATGGCCCAGTGTCCAGCATGCCTCGGCATCGTGCACGTTAGAGCCTAGATCAAGGCAGAAGACTACTAGAAAGTAACCAGTCTGTTGCATGAAGCGGTTGAGCTCCGTAGGAAACTAGTAAGGTAGTGGTTTATTTTTTTTTCTGTCACACTCTGAAGATCTTGGAGCCCATCTTACCTTCCTCAGCCTCTTCCGAGCCTAGTTAGCCTCATTTTCATGCATTGAAAGGCCCAAATTCAATCAGAAACAGGACATCCATTTCTTAGGCAGCTTAAACAGTTTCTACAACTCAACCTTCATTACTCACTGGTGCTCTGCTGGGTAGACGCCCGCCCCTTCCCAGCCTCTTGTTCAGCATCACACCCTCTGAACCACTACTGGTTTTGCAGGGTAGGGCTGGGCTGAGGATGAGAGGAAGCCCAGGCTGAGGTGTTTCGCTGTAACCGGGCCTTGTTCCTATCTCTCTCTAAAGAGGACACTTGTGTACTTAAAGGCTGCTCCCCGAAGGACCCACTGTTAGGTTCTAAGACAGCGAGGAGATCTCAGATCCTATTATTTCCTGGTGCAGATGACTCTTCCGCTGCACTATTCCTGACTTCTCCCCACCTCTTTCCCCCTACTGGGTCACCCTCTGCAGCCTCCTCTCTCTAACAGTCTCTCCAGCGCACCTATGGTCCGGGGAAATCATGGACCCCTGTTTTCCAGACAGATAGAAACAGGTCACCTCTCTACACCATACCTGGCCAGGGAAACCTTGGATTCCCAAACAGATCGGAAGAGATCCTTCCGCTATCTTCCTTTCCAACCTTCCTCTGACCTACAGGCAAGTGAGCAGAAGCCCCGCCCACTGTCCTCCGCAATACCAGGCAGCACAGACTGGCTTTTCTACCTTGGCATGGATTGTCATAGAACAATCCTCCCCTGCCCTAGATTCCCTTTGAATTTCTGGCTTTCTTACACAGGCTGCCGAAGGTCACACCAATTAACATGCACATGGCACCTTTAGAACATCAAGGAAATGCCAGGAAGGCCTGAAACATGAGGCTACGGCTTTGGAGTCCTCAGAAGTGAAGGGAAAGACTATTTTAGTGCAATGTGATGGGACTTTAAAACATTGGCGTTCTAAAGACAGGATCAAAACGTTGGACCTTCACACTTAGGGCCAGCTCTAAAATGGCTCACTGTGGTCCTGCCTTTATTTACAGTTTGGGTACTTTGTGCGTCTTTTGTGTCTCTTTTGGTCTTCGTTTTAATTTTCAAATATATCAAACGGTGTTTCTGTAGATGACTGAGGCTTTGAGCCCTGCTTTAGATTTTACCTCTGAACTCTTGGGTCGTTTGAGTCTCTGAGAAAGGGCTACACATCACCACTGTCTTAGGTTCTGAGGATTTCTTCAGATTCCTGAGAAAATGGCGCAGTCTCGTCTCCATAGCCAGGTTCCCGGGGCCATCTCTGTGTTAGACCTGGTTAAGCATCTCGTTGCAGACTTGTCGCTTGCATCCTAGGTCTGCATAGATGTCCAGAGATGGTAGTATGACAGCTTTCATCATCCCAGGACTGAAGAATCTAGGGAGAGCCTCTTGCTGCAGCAGCTGGGAGCTGTGGAACTGTGGCAGATCCATGGAGGCACAGGGCTGCTCATAGACTTATGTTGCATTTGCCCCACGCCATGGACTTGTTCTGCACTCTGTGCCTATATGCTTTTGTCCCTGCTGTTCTCTCTGCCTAGGGACTTCCTGAACTGTCTCAACTGATGCTATTCCTCAACTATTGAGAACAGCTCACTTACCTTCAGTGTAGACTTTCCCAATCCCTTACTAATATATACACTACGGCAAGACTGATTGTCAGGTAAATTGTGTGATTGGGAATAGGCATTACTTTCCCGTGACCGTGCTCTTGGTTAGCTTTTTGTCAAATCGACACAAGCTGGAGTCACTTTGGAAGAGGCACTTCAACTGTGAAGATGCTCCTTACAGATTTACTTGTAGGCAAGTCTGTAGTGCATTCTCTTGATTAATGATTGATGAGCATGGTCCCAGTTCACTGGGGTCAGGGTGAGGAGGGGGAAGTGCCGTCCCTGGGTGGTGGTCTTGTGTGGTATAAGGAAGCAGGCTGACTAAGCCGTGGCAAGCAAGCCAGTGAGCAGCGTTCCTCCATGGTCTCTGGACCCGTTCCTGCTTCCAGCTTCCTGCCTTGAGTTCCTTAGATGATTGACTATTATGTGGAAGGCAAGCCAAATAAGGCTTTTCCTCTCCAGGGTGCTTTTGGTTATGGTGTTTTATCGCAGTGATAGAAACCCTAACTAAGGCGGCCATTGTAACAGCACACCACATGTTTAGGGGGTTTAAACACGGTCCAGTTTTGTTCTTAAAATTTGAAGGCCAGAGTATAAAATCCAGGTATCAGCAGGTCTATGTTCTTCTGGAAGTTTCGAGAAGAATCATTCTCCTTTCTTCCCTGGGGGCCGCCTGCATTCCTGTTGCATGGTGCTTCCGGCAGCCCTCTGGCTTCTGCTTCCTTGGGCACCGTCTGCTTCTACTAATTGGTTCTCTTGCCTCCTTCTGTGAGGATTCTTGTGGTGGCGTTGGGGCCCTGGAGACAGTCAGGGTAATCACCTACTCCATCTGAAGTACCTTAATTTTTTTTTAAAGAATCATATCTGTAAAATCCCTCTGCCATACAAGATTCAGATTCGGGAAATTAAGATGTGGGTAGTTTTCGTGGATGTTATTCTGCCTCCCCAAAGTCATCTTCCTTTCCCTGATGGCCTAATCAGTATTTTACACTCTGTTCCATTTTCCCTGCTGTGCACAGGCTGAGCATGGAGGTTCATGTGATGGACAGGAAGTCGCGTAGCCCAATCTTTTCCTCGACGCTGTGCTGTTGGCTCTAGGTGGGGTTCTTCATAGGTCAGAAGGAGTTCCTCTGGTGGCATTATGGGATTGAGTAGAGCACCCCACAAAATGTCCCATAGCATCTCAGGACAAATGTCAGGAGCTGTTGCAGATTAATCTACCTCCTCTGTATTTCTTGCTTCTTTATGCAGGGCTAATCATTCTCATTAAAACCCACTGCACGTTCCCAGGGCATTAAAAATATATTTGATTTTATGCTGTGCATGTCTTCCAAAAACTGAGAAGAAACCCACACTGAACAACTGTGAACCAATAATACGGTTTTTGCATCACACAGTTTTCAGGAAATGAGAGTTCTGTGGAGTCAAGGCTGACTTATCTGGCCCTGGAGAATAGACACATTCCAGAAATAGCCCCATGTGGCTGGCCCTCCTCCCAGCCCTCCAAATTGCCTCAGAGTCTATTTACAACTCAGGGGGTGGCTTTCCTGCTACTTTCCTCTCAGGACTGGGGAGGCTGGGGCCGATGCTTTCTGCTGGGGTGGGAAGTGTGTGGGTCCCTCCTGGGCTTCTTCCTTTGCCCAGATAGCCTGTCTAGACTTTATATAATGGACTTGGGGTTTGGTGTCTCCTCAATAAGCTGGGAAGAAATGCTCCACGGAAGCTGCATCTAGCAAATGTGGGGTGATTGACATCACTCAGGGAAATGTTTGCATTCAACGACAAGTTAACATTTTAAGAAAGATACACAGACCAGCTCAATATTTTGACAGAGACTTGAAAGTAACTGCGAAGACCACTCCATCTGGAGCCCCTAATTTATTGTCTGCTTATTTACACAACTGCTTAGAAATGTCGTGATCTGGGAATTAACGGACAGAAAACGAGCTCATCTTTTTGGCCAGAGTGTGAGGTGATGTGTGAGTTTGGAAATGAGAAGATAGCGCACAAGCCCACCCATCTCCCCCCAGAGTCTCCCTTCTGTCTTCTCATACCAGTATTAATAACAGCCCCTCAGTAAGCAAACCTCAACTGTTCTTTTTCAAAATTTCAAACAAGTTTTATCCCCATACAATCCCAAGACATTTTCTTTGATTAAAATGTACACAGGAAACATGATTCTTTCATGAGGACAATAACTTAGGCCTTGGTTCCACTACTTGGAGGCTTCATGGCTAGGGTGATAAAGGTAAGGTACTGTCTAGGCTAGTGGTTCTCAACCTGTGGGGCATGACCATTGGAAAACATATTTCTTCTGATGGTCTTAGGACCTGAGACACTGCTTAGTAGCAAAATTACAGGTATGGAGTAGCAGTGAAATACATTTATGGTGGCGGGGTGGGGGGAGGGGTTCCTAAGACTATCGGAAATAGGTATTTTCTGATGGTTGTGACCCACAAGGTTGAGGACCACTGATCTAGGGCCTCTAGCCTTGGCCTTTCTATATCATCCCTGGATAGTACAGTCCTTGACTGACCTCCTCACCCCATGCGCATGGAGGTGGATGTAGAATGGAGAACCACCCCTCCCTGACCTCCCATCTCGAGATGATTTTGGGGGATGAAGGTTGCAGCGAGTTCACTGTTAAGTCTTGAGGGTCTGGAGGCAGAACACAAGGTACCCTATGGGGTCTTCCCTTAGGAGATGCAGGCCGTCAGAGAGTCCTTTTATTAGATCAGGGTTGGCACAGGCCACAGGAGGGCTCAGCCTACCCCTCTGGCCTGCAGACGGCCCCTATAATGTCTGCCTCATATAGTGGCAGAGACAGCTTGAGGGTTCTAGAAGTTGATCACCGCTGCTGCCTGCTTTGGCTGGGGAAAATGGAGAGCATCGGGCAGACACAGAGCACCAGACCTTTTCACATCCCTTAAAGGGCTGAGACGAGGAGCGTGGGCCAGTGCAGAAGGAATGTACACTACCCAATGTGCAGCGTGAAACAGCCTTGGGGGGCGAAAAGCTGAGGTCATCTTCAGGGCTGATTTCTGGGCAGGGCAGCAGCTGACATGGCCACCCACCCAAGCCCTGAGTGCTCTCTCTTCTGTGGGTCCCCAGTTGCCTTGCCATGAGGAGGAAGGTCATTCAGAGTGCCTGAAGGAGCAGGAGTGGGGTGTTGTAGCCTGGTGTCTGCATGGTGAGGGTCCAAGCAGGGTTTTACTGGCCCTGTGTCTTTCAGTGGGCCACCCATTACCATCATTACACAGGAGGCACATACAGCAGTCTCATGGAGGGGTGGTTTGTTTTACAACTCCGTTCACAGCAGGATGGTTCCCCCTCATTCCTGTAAGAGATGCTTGTTCTCTGCAACACAGAAGCTTACTGCATGGAAACCATTTCAATAGCCTGCAGCTCAGGGCATGAAGTCAGGGCAGGGTACTGTATGCAAGCTTAGTGGACACTGCCCACATGACGTTTCTGCTGACTCCAGGGCCACAGCACCCACCACAGACCCCCAGGAGGGAAAACATTTACATATAACATTTGTACCTTGGATTTGGTTTTAGAGGTTTTACTTTGCAGGGAGCAGTCTTAGTGTTTGCAAGTACATTATGTTGTCAAGTATTAGATATCTGGAGACAACCAGCTTCTCTAGGGAAGGACTCTAGGCCAGAGGCCAGTCATCCTGCCCTGCACAGGTAAGAGCAGGTTGGCAGTCCGCTTGGGGCCCCTGGGAACACACCCATGTGCTATTTCTAAAGTGCTTCCGTGAGACCCAGGACAGTGCGACCCTTGCCCCCTGCTATGCCCAGGGTACCTTAGTGTCAAATTTCGTGGCCCAATGATAAGATTAAAGTGGGTGGGGCAGAGGCCAGAGACAACTATGGTTGCCACATCAGGAGCAGAGTGTGGGGAGGCTGCTGGGGTGAGTGGTAGGGCTGGCTCAGTGTGGGGTGGTGACAAGCCATACATGGTGCTTTTGCCTGAGAACGGGGTTCTCTGTGTATAACCAAGTATCATTTCTGGACGGTGCCTCCAGTAGGTGCATGCATTGGAACACTTTCTCCTTAGCTGGTGACACGGTTTTGGGAAAGTTTGGAATGGAGGTTTTGCTGTTAGGGTTAAAACTCATTTGGTAGTAAATTCCCTCCGGAACTAATATGGGGCCCCCACTTGCCTTTACTTCCCTCTGCTCTTGTTTTGCAGAAAGATGGATGTGGGCAACTATGGATTATGTCTTTGATCCATCTCCACATCTGACACATCCAAGAACCATGCAATTCATCTTATCTAAGTGCTTTGATGGAGAGATAGCTGATCCACATCACCCTTACTACTACTGTCTGTAGTCTTTCTGTCCACTCCTGGCATGTCTGGAGCCTGAAGCCTACATTCTCATCTGATATGTCACATGCTTCAAATAGGCCAGGCCCTTTAGGGTAATAGACCTTGGTTGACAGATTATCATTTGGAGATGTTCACTAATGGTTTCCGTCCATGGCTTGTATCACAGGCTGCCATTGCTCAGGGGAAGATGATCAGGCAGGACAGCAGTGACCTGGACTTGAGAGTGGCCCCTTATTGGACAGGTGGGCAAGGCATTCTTGGTGTGGCTTCCAGCTGCACACTTAAGTGGATTTGGTGCAGGCAAGGGCTGCTAAAGACCCTGAGTACAGGTTGTTCCCAGGCCCATCCTGCCTGGATAGCACCTCACAAGTCCTTTGCAATCTGGGTATGCAGAGGCCAAGAGATTTTGAATTTACAGAATCAACTCCCTGTGAGGTGAAGAAGAAATGAACAGGGTCCTTATAGAAACAGTGTTATGAAAATACCTCTTCCATTCCAAGAGACGAGGCCTTTTGTTGAGACTCACAAAGGAGTTAATGGTAGAGCTGAGGACGCTCATTACTTAAGACTGACATCCTGCTGGGTACTCAGCCTGTTTAACCCACCTTTGAGAGAACAGTGTTACAGCCAACCTTACTCACCTTGGCTCTCCCATGTAATCAACACTTACTACCTAATCTAATGCAACTCTTCCATGCCCCAGACCAGAGAGCAATGCACATGGGTTTGTATGTGTGCTGTGACAATCACTTGATGAAAATTGTAAATAGGTAAAAAAAAAAGACCTTATAATAAATCTGTGCCATAAGTGCTGGACGCAGCACACAGATACTGCGTGATATCTTTGCAGTACTGTTGGCCATCTGGGTAAATTGGAAATGAAATCCTTGTAAAACTCTATTAGAGATTTCCATAAAGAACCCTGCAGCCCCTCCTCACGGGATGCATCCTGTGCTATTGAAATAAATAAAGGGCAAAGTCCTTTGTTATGGACAGAAAGGCCTGATGTAGGCACAGACACATTTGCCATGACTACAGATAGGGTAGAAATGACAAGCTTGAGAGAAATGAGAGACATAGAAAGAGAAGTGGAAATCTCAAATCCGGACTCTGCCGGACTTTCTTTTTTTTTTTTCCGGAGCTGGGGACCGAACCCAGGGCCTTGCGCTTCCTAGGCAAGCGCTCTACCACTGAGCTAAATCCCCAACCCCTTGGCCGATCTTTCTTAAAGTGACACGGACAGATATCAGTGACGCTGGGTTTATCACAAATGCATTTAACTGACAAGAAACAGATTAATGGCTGAATAAATGGACCAACAACACAGGGAGACTCGCTTATTTCTGGTGCCCCGAGGGATTGCAGTGATTCTGGACTTACAGAGAGCCAGAAATGAAATGGTCAAGCCGAGCATCCAGAAAAAGAGACGGGCTGCTGTTTGATGTCTGTGGGAAGAAAAAGGCTTTGAAGAGCTTGGTGTGGGTGATCAGATCTCTAGAATAATAAAGGAGGCTATAGGTAGCTAGTGAAGCCGAACTAAACTAAACCAAGCCCAGCCAAACCAAACGCAAACTCAAACTCAAGGCCTTACGGTTTGAGAGCTGCATAAACATGATTATGCCACTAGATGGCACTGCTAACCCACACTTGCATGACCGAACGGGTTTCTATGGTAACAAGTTTACAAATTTATGGGAGAGAAGGGGTTTGAGTGTTCAGAAACCTGGTGTCTGCACAGGGACTGTTGACGTAGAGCTGTCAAAGAGATAAGGAATCAAGTAAACATTATCACACTGTGTAAGGAAGGGAGAGCAGAGAAATCAACGCTCCTATTCGAAGCAGTAACAAACTGCCTTCACCTGGTGGCTTTTGCACTGCGATCTTCGTAGATGCCTGTAGCGGGGAAGTGGCTCTGAGGCAGGCTGGGAGCCGGGCAGGCTGCGGTCTGCATTTGCTCTTGAGTAAAAGTCACTGCAACAGCTCCGGCTTGGGTGGGTGGGTGGGAGAGCTACTTGATCTGACGGTGTGCTATGGAGGTGATGCTGGGAATCGTTCCATCTACCCACACATCCAGCTCTATCCACTGCTGAACGTGTAGACATTTACAGTGTCCCTCTCTTGGAAGCAGGCACCTCACGCTCTCGGTATAAGATATGTTTCTGGAACGTGGTGCTGTTAGCATTGTCCTTTTCCCTTGCTTCCAAGCGACCAGTCCTCCGATCTTTCAACTCATGCTTTTCTCTGCAGGCGCTGGATGCTTCACACCCTGAAGCTGCTGCTTGGGTTTCTAGAGCAAGGAAGGAAGTACTTCTCAACATGCACGAGCATTCTGGGGTGCTGTGCATGGGGGCGGCCAGTGGAGCGAAAGCCCCCATTGAGAATCCAGTTTCTCAGAGGAAGGGGAGCCTGGGAACAGTCCTTCTGTGTGGGTCCTAATGGAGCCCCGCGACCCAGAATGGAACAAGACCAATGCGCTTGCTCATGTTACAGGCTTGGTAGCAGAGGTTGGGCGAGGCTCGTCTGGATTTGGAATTTGGGCTGTTTGCCTTTTTTTTTTTTTTTTTTTTTTTTTTTTGATAATTCTGCTCTACGTATTTATCTGAGACATTATTTAATTTTAGCCCTCTTAGAAAAAAGAGAGAAAGAGGATGGAATTAATAAAAGAATTCTACATCATCGGAGTTTCATCTGGATAATTGTTAAGGATATTTTTCTAGAGGGGTTTAAAAATGGAAATAGTTTGAAATAAAATCAGAATTGCAGGAAAGTTAGAAGAGTACAAAATTTGCCATGTGCTGTTTTCCTCTCCTGCCAAGAGTTTGCCCCTTCCTGCATGAGACAGGTAATTTTTCTTATATTTAAGTTTTTCTTTTTTTGAGACAGTGTTTTGCTGTATATCCCCTGCTTCTTGTCACAGCTACCTTCTTGCCTCAGCTTCATAAGTCCCGGGGATATAAGAATGGGACACCTTACATGGCTCAAAGATATGTAGTTGTTTAAGTGACATTTTTTAGTACAATATGACATCTCGTGTTTAACTATTTTTTTTCTTTTTCTTTTTTTTTTCTATTTTTTTTCATTTTTTTTTTTCAGAGCTGGGGACCGAACCCAGGGCCTTGTGCTCGCTAGGCAAGAGCTCTACCACTGAGCTAAATCCCCAACCCCTTCATTTTTTTTTTTTAACTTGAGTATTTCTTATTTACATTTCGAGTGTTATTCCCTTTCCGGGTTTACGGGCCAACATCCCCCTAACGCCTCCCCCTCCCCTTCTACGTGGGTGTTCCCCTCCCCATCCTCCCCCCATTGCCGCCCTCCCCCCAACAATCACGTTCACTGGGGGTTCAGTCTTAGCAGGACCCAGGGCTTCCCCTTACACTGGTGATCTTACTAGGATATGCATTGCTACCTATGAGGTCAGAGTCCAGGGCCAGTCCATGTATAGTCTATAGGTAGGGGCTTAGTCCCTGGAAGCTCTGGTTGCTTGGCATTGTTGTACATATGGGGTCTCGAGCCCCTTCAAGCTCTTCCAGTTCTTTCTCTGATTCCTTCAACGGGGGTCCTGTTCTCAGTTCAGTGGTTTGCTGCTGGCATTCGCCTCTGTATTTGCTGTATTCTGGCTGTGTCTCTCAGGAGCGATCTACATCCGGCTCCTGTCCGTCTGCACTTCTCTGCTTCATCCATCTTGTCTAATTAGATGGCTGTATATGTATGGGCCACATGTCGGGGCAGGCTCTGAATGGGTGTTCCTTCTGTGTCTGTTTTAATCTTTGCCTCTCTATTCCCTGCCAAGGGTATTCTTGTTCCCCTTTTAAAGAAGGAGTGAAGCATTCACATTTTGATCATCCGTCTTGAGTTTCATGTGTTCTAGGCATCTAGGGTAATTCAAGCATTTGGGCTAATAGCCACTTATCAATGAGTGCATACCATGTGTGTTTCTCTGTGATTGGGTTACCTCACTCAGGATGATATTTTCCAGTTCCAACCATTTGCCTACGAATTTCATAAAGTCATTGTTTTTGATAGCTGAGTAATATTCCAATGTGTAGATGTACCACATTTTCTGTATCCATTCCTCGGTTGAAGGGCATCTGGGTTCTTTCCAGTTTCTGGCTATTATAAATAAGGCTGCTATGAACATAGTGGAGCACGTGTCTTTTTTATATGTTGGGGCATCTTTTGGGTATATGCCCAAGAGAGGTATAGCTGGATTCTCAGGCAGTTCAATGTCCAATTTTCTGAGGAACCTCCAGACTGATTTCCAGAATGGTTGTACCAGTCTGCAATCCCACCAACAATGGAGGAGTGTTCCTCTTTCTCCACATCCTCGCCAGCATCTGCTGTCACCTGAGTTTTTGATCTTAGCCATTCTCACTGGTGTGAGGTGAAATCTCAGGGTTGTTTTGATTTGCATTTCCCTTATGACTAAAGATGTTGAACATTTCTTTAGGTGTTTCTCAGCCATTCGGCATTCCTCAGCTGTGAATTCTTTGTTTAGCTCTGAATCCCATTTTTTAATAGGGTTATTTGTCTCCCTGCAGTCTAACTTCTTGAGTTCTTTGTATATTTTGGATATAAGGCCTCTATCTGTTGTAGGATTGGTAAAGATCTTTTCCCAATCTGTTGGTTGCCATTTTGTCCTAACCACAGTGTCCTTTGCCTTACAGAAGCTTTGCAGTTTTATGAGATCCCATTTGTCGATTCTTGATCTTAGAGCATAAGCCATTGGTGTTTTGTTCAGGAAATGTTTTCCAGTGCCCATGTGTTCCAGATGCTTCCCTAGTTTTTCTTCTATTAGTTTGAGTGTGTCTGGTTTGATGTGGAGGTCCTTGATCCACTTGGACTTAAGCTTTGTACAGGGTGATAAGCATGGATCGATTTGCATTCTTCTACATGTTGACATGTTATGAGCTCTCTGCGGCGGCCACAACCAGGAAGCATGTTTAACTATTTTAATCACACTTTACTAAGAACAAGAAAATTCTCTCATGAAACCATATTACAATTATCAAAGGCAGGGAACTGGGCTGGGAGGTCACTCTGTTAGCAAATGCTTGCCTTGGGAGCATGAGTACTGGAGTTTATGCCTCAGAACCAGGAAGAAGTGGGCATGGTGGTGATGCCAATAATCCCTTTGCTGGGACAGTGGATCCCTGGGGTTCACAGGCCAGCCATGATTGGCTGAATTAGTGAGCTCCAGGCCAGTGAGAGATCCTGTCTTAAAGAACAAGGAGGACAGCTTCTGAAGAATGACACTTAAGACTGACCTCCACACACATGGCCTGCCTTATGTGCACCTACCTGTACACACACAGACAGACACATCTACACATACATGCACAGATGCTGAAAAGCAGGAAACCGACACCCATACTTTCATTTAATCAGTGGGAATTGCACTAATGTCATCAGTGGCTCCTGGACCTTCACGGCACAGAGAAAACATTATCATGGTCACAGAGCCAACTCCCAGTGACAGTGCATTTACTTGCCATTACTCCTGTGTCCCTCTAGATACCAGGACCTCCCACACAGTAGGCACAAACTGCATCGGAATTACTCCCTAGGCCCAATGGCTCTCTCTCAAGTGATCCAGAGCTGCTCCTGGAAAATCTGCAAATCCGCACCTACATGGAGGCAAACTGTGTGGCCTGAGAAAGACCCGTGACCTGTTGACCTCTTCCAGCATCCGCTTTCTCCACTGTGTTGATCACAGTCTGAGTCCCTGAATGTCAGCATCAGCATCATCAGTGAGCCACTCCGTGGTAAGACCTACATCACAGGGCCTAGTCAATGAAGCTGGGCAGGGCACCGACCCATGTGCAAAGGGGCTTTTTTTAGCATGTTCCTGTTGTTTTCTTTCTTAGCTTTCAACCATGGTGCCTTAAAAAAAACATTTAAAGACAATTCAGGATCCCACCTCCTAAAACCACTACAAATTCCCCCATAAAGAAGGGGAGGGGGAGGGATTAGGGGGATGTTTGCCCGGAAACCTGGAAAGGGAATAACAGTCGAAATGTAAATAAGAAATACTCAAGTTAATAAAAAAAAAGTTTAACTCCCCAGTGGTAACATCTTGCAAAAGAATTAGCACAATGTCACAGCTGAGGCTTTGACATTGATGCTGCAGGATGCAGGGCAAGTGCCCTGTCCGCTTATGTCCTTCCCATCCAGAAGCCCTCTCAGCCCCTGGCTGATTGGTTCTCCATGTTTATAGCTTAGTCATCTCATATGTTTCTATGTAGCTTCGATCCTATAATATGTAACCCTTCAGAGTTGTATTTTTTTTTTTCTTCATGCTTTCTTCTCTGGAGTTCTACACTGTAAATGTTGTGCTCTCTTTAGAAAACCTCGCTTCAAGGGTGGGAGGTGGTTGGGAGGGAGAGCAGGGAGCTAGGGGGAACAGGAAAGGACAGCATGGAGATTCTGTGATGAAAACTCATTACTTTGCACGCTGACTTACCATTAAGAAGAGCGTATTGTTACTGAATAGCATTCTACAGCATGGATGGGCCACGGCATATAGCCTCCATTTTGGAGCTCAGTTTACTTGGCCAAGCATCAGAATGGACGAGCATCAGCTCAGACAGTAGTCAGGGGGCTGGAGAGATGACACAGCAGTTCAGAGCACGGTGGCTCCCAGTCGTCTGTAACTCCTAGCCACTCACTTGGTGCCTATTCACACACACAGATTAAGTATAAAAGACTAATGAAAAAGAGAGGAGTCAGGAATACGCGTTTCCACGGAAAGTGCAAGACTCATGAAAAAAAATGTTTTGAAAGGCTTTCATGGTAGAGATGTACGCATACTAGATTTTATTATTTCTTAAATAATGAGATACACAGAACACAAAGCAGTCTTCCAGGAAGAGACAATAGAGAGGAGAATTTCCCAGCTCTCACTGGGACAGGGCTCTGGAGTGGCACCATGAACAGTGCCTCTTGCTGATGTATATTTCCCCAAAATTTATGACTTTATTAAATTAAGAAAGACAGTAACAAAGACTAATTTGGTAAAGTTCACAGATCCGACTTGTGTTTCACATATTTTACATGGTTTAAATGTTGAATTTCTTTTAGTTAGTTAGAATGTTGGAATTATGAGCAATGCCATAAAGCCAAAATGTAAGGGAAGTTCTGGAGGATGTCTAATAATCCTGTAAGAAACATGAGCTATGCGGTTCCTGGACATTTAGCGCTCCAGTGAATAAATACAATATTGATAACATTTGCATGCGTCCTTCCAAATCCCCGTATAGGTTGGTTACTTGAATAACCCCCATGCTTTATTTATTTTTTTTAAATAAACTCATATTAGGAAAAAATGGGAGGTCACATTCTTTTGTCTTTCAGGGAAGGCATCTTCCCTTCTATGATCTGCAGTAAGAATTTAGCTACTGAAGGGGTTTGCAACCCCATAGGAAGAATGACAGTATCAACCAGACACACACCCCAGAGCTCCCAGGTATACCAACCAAAGAGTACACACTGGGGGACCCATGACTCCAGCTGCATATGCAGCAAAGGATGGCCTTGTCTGGCATCAATGGGAGGAGAGGCGCTTGGTCCTGGGAAGGCTCAATACCCCAGTGTGGGGGAATGCTAGGGCGGTGAGGCAGGAGTTGGTGAGTGGGTGTGGGAGCACCCTCATAGAACCAGGAGGAGGGGCAAATGAGATAGGGGGTTTTCGGAGGGGAAATCAGGAAAGGGGATGACATTCGAAATGTAAATAAAGAAAATATTCAATAAAAAAATTTTTCTGGGGGGAGGATGGGGAGGGGAACAGCCATATAGAAGGGGAGGGGCTAGGGGGATGTTGGCCGGGAAACCAGGAAGGAGAATAACAATCGAAATGTAAATAAGAAATACGCAAGTTAATAAAGATGGAAAAAATGAATTTATCTACTCTCCCAGGGCCATTTAACATCCAACACAATGGACTCAAAGACTAATGGAAGCAAACACGAAATTAGGGGGGTGGGTTTGGAGACATTTTGCTTTGGAACCTTCTGGAACACTTCAGGCTTAAAGTTTCAAAGCACTGTAGGAATATTCACTGTAGGTTATTACACACTCAAAACCCACCCATACTTCAGCCATACATTTTTCAGTCATTAGAATCCTAATTGCTCTAACCTATCATCACTATTTGAATAGTGGGTGGGTTTATGTTTTGAGATCTCCAGTTCCATCGTGGGAGGGACTAGAGCCGCTGCCTGGTTTTGCCATTGATTAAATTCGAGACCCAGGAAACTGAAAATCTTTCTAGTCATCGAGTTTTTTTCTTATTTATGAGCAATATGGTAGCCATCTTATTTCAGGATAAGTGACTTACGTGCCAAATGTTTCCTGCAATCCTTTGCCTGTCCTCATGCTCCTTTGCAGGACCCCACCTTAGGCTGTGTTTAGTGCTGCTCTCTGCTAGGCATGCTCAAGACAAGTAGCTCGATTTTGTGGTCGCATTCATAGTGCCCTGGGAATAGAGATAGAAGGGTGGGTGGGCATCTTGCTGAACGTCTTAGCCAGACATCCAGTGCGCTGAGTTATTCTTCCTTGGTCCTGAGGTTACACTCTGCCTAGGTGGGATTCTCTGTACTCGTTCGCTCTCCAAATCAGGGACAAGCTAGATCTCACAGGGCGCTAGACCACAAGCACAGACAACAGAGCGATGCCCTACATCAAACCTCCAAGACTGTGACAGTTCTAGACTGACCTGTAGGGGGCAGCAGCGCCTCGCTCCTGACTCCCGCCTTCCTTGGGCGTGGCTCCACTTAGTGCCCCAGGCTCTGCAGACAGCTGGAGCAGCTTTCAACAAACTGCACTTTCCTGGGGATGGCAGCTGTGCTCCCAGCTGCTTCCACTGCTGTGGTTAATCTTTTCCGTCTCTGCCACCTCAGACCAGACATGCCTTTCTACCTCAGCCACGGGTCCTCACAGAGCCCATGGGCTGTCTGAGAATCTTGCTCCATTCTCTGTGAATCCTGATGTTCATTGCATTAAAAGTTACAACTGACCTCTTTATGTAATTTTAAGCGTGTGAAGGGGGAGCAAATGCGTTTTATATTCCTCTGAACCATCATGGTCGCTGCTAGACAGCCTCCTCCCCTCAGACGGCAGATAACAGGAAGGGCATCCGTGTTTTTGCTAATGATGGGGCAGGACAAGTGATAGGAATGTGGAACCAGGGTCTGCTCCATACCTAGGAGTCTCTCCACATACCCAGTTCCTCAGCCCTTCTGTCAAGACCCACTTCCCAACGTTGGCTTCCGTGTATCTTAGAGCTCATGGGAGTTAACCTGTGTCTCCCTGCTCTTTGTCCAGGAGGAGTGAAACAGCCCGTTCTGTCCCTGGAGCCTTTCAGACCTGAAGGACTCAGAGGAGAGGCAACTGGAGAAGCACTGGCAGCTGTCATGTGGCTCAGCTACTTGGAAGGCAGAGGTGGGAGGAGCCTTGAGCCCAGGGGAGTAAGGCCAGCCTGTGTGGCATAGATGGATCCCACCTCACAAACAAAGGAGAAACTAAGCACAGAGTCGCAGGCAGTTAATAGTGGAAAGACCTAAAGCCTGATCTGTTGTTACCCCTTTGGGAAAACTTAGGCCTTGCTGAGGTTCTCAGTATGAACACAATACAGCTCTAAAGATGGGCAGGATGGGGATTTTCTGTGTCAGCAATGGTGGTGTGTGATGCCCTGAGGGTCCCTGTGGCTGTTCAAACTCTGAGCATCACGGTGGTTCCTTAACCTTGCATTCCCGCATCTCGTCATGATTTTCAGCATCCTCGAATCTCTTGTTCTATTAGATGCTGCACAGTGTGTGGTAGCAGCTCAGGCATCCTGCCCAGAGCTACTGAGCGTCTTCAAGGGGGACTGAGGAGGAGACCGAAGGTCTCCGGGAACCTGTGCTCTTCTGTGTTTTACTACATAGCCACGAATGTTGTCTTTCTGAGGAGCAGGAAGGCAGAGTGCTTGGGTACCATTGGTGCCCTCCGCTGTCCCTATGACCTCGTTTCCAAGAGTAGGGCTGGCCACAATATCACCTCAAGGCGTCCAAGCTGCAGTCAGTAAAACCATGGGCCAGTGACCCACACCTACAGAGTATGAGATGCAGGCCTCCAGCTTCAACCCAGATTTGTTAGGTCACATAGCTCTAGTTTATGGGCTTTCTGGAAATACTGCAATTCTGTCATGAGACCTGTGTGGTCAGACGTGGGCCCCGTGGGGGAGCCGCTATCAAAGCATGTGCACACACAGATGAAGGGGCTTTCATTTCCTCCGAGCTCACAGGCAGACTTTCTGCTTGTTGAACGTTACAGAGGACTCAAGAGTCATGGAGGCAAGAGGTCAGCTCCATGAGGAAGCACAAAACCTCCAGGGGTCCCACAGCCCCAAGAGCACTGTGTCTACAGTCTCTGTCCCATGCACACCACCACCTTCAACTCTAAATTTTTCTTATGACAGTGTCCTCTGCTTAGGTCATGTTGCGCAGGACTCAACTAAGCTAGGTACACTAAAGGAGGTCTCTGCATACCCCTCATGCAAGAAAAAGGAGCCTACTTTACTGAAGAACAGTGCTACCCTTAGATTCAACTCCCCTGCACAGAGGGTGCAGTGTCAGGAAGGCATCTAGCACACACACACACACATACATGCACACATATACACACACACACACACACACACACACACACACACACACCCCAGAGAGAGGCAGTGTCTTGGGGCACATGGTATTTCCTGGATCCCACATGATTTCAGCTGAGCCCCAAGGAAAGCAAAGGAAATCTAGTATTACTCCTCCACCTTACTCAGGACTGCGGTGAGGCACTCAGGTGTCAGGAGCAGCCATTGGATGTTCTTGTGTGAAGTGAGACTGTGGAGCGGGCTTCTGCTGCAGGGAGAGGAAGAGGACGTTGAGGGTTCAAAATCCTCCTCGGAGGAAGGCTTGTCCTTGGCCTTCTCTATGTTGACTGCCTCTTTCCAGAGGCTCAGCTCAGTGGACCATGTCCTCAAAGCTGAGAGATGTTTTCTAGGTGTGCTCACGAAGCTGCCAGCCTGGGCTAACACCAGGTGAAGCCAGATGCATTCCCAGCATATCAGTTGGGGCTCACTAGTTGATTTTGGAAATTAAACACATGTGTTGGGTAAGGACATTTTGATGTGATAGATTAAAATTCAGCCCTGAGATCTGAACTTTGAAAAATGTGCCTCAGAGGCTTCTGGAAATCATTTGGGACTGGAAATTACTCCTTTACACCATGTTTGCATTATTCAGCCAATGTTCACATTTTTGGAAATGTTTCCTTATTAAATATTAATTAAGTTAACAAATGTTAAGCTGATGGTTTTCCCTTCCTGGACATTGTGAGCATTGGGGGAGATGCAGGGGGAGTTCTTTTTAAGTAACACTATTGGGCTGGAGAGATGGCTCAGAGGTTAAGAGTGCTGGCTGCTCTTCCAGAGGTCCTGAGTCCAATTCCAAGCAATCACATGGTGGCTCACAACCATCTATCATGACTTATGGTGCACTCTTCTGGTGTGTAGGATTATATG
This sequence comes from Rattus norvegicus, assembly GCF_021556685.1. Taxonomy (NCBI): domain Eukaryota; kingdom Metazoa; phylum Chordata; class Mammalia; order Rodentia; family Muridae; genus Rattus; species Rattus norvegicus. The sequence continues at coordinate 142,282,938 of NC_141534.1, forward strand.
CAGGCAGAACACTGCATAGTTGATAAATACACATGACGTGGAAACTTAGGGTTCTTCGGTAGGTCCATTGGATGGTGTTTTGCTGGGGCAGACAGGTGAAGGAACGTTTTGTTAAAGTGGACACAGGTGTGAAAGGCTAAGGCAGGCTCGTGAAGGAACGTTTCGCTAAAGCAGACAGGGGAGAGAGGATGTTCTGCTAAAGCAAGCACGTGAAAGGACATGTGTTGAAAGATTCTTTGCTAACGACACGCATGCATCGGTCCGCTTTACATAGTTGTCCTGCAGTTGTCAGGATGCCATAGAGAGAAACGCACCAAAAAACTTGGTGGTGAGCTGCAGTTTTTTCTGCTTCCAAGGACTCGGGCTGATTGGATGCACGTGCTGAGGCAAGGCACATGGAGGACACGTGGTGTTTGGAGGGTCTGCATAGACTCTACTGAGGGACGGAGGCTGAGCTTGGCCACTGGTACAGCTAGCTGTGCAATGCTTCTGGGCCTGAGTCTGCTGATTTTCCCTTCCCTGAGAGAGGCCCAGCACAGAAACTCTGGTATTCCTGGCTGCACTTAACAATGGGACACTATCTCCTTCTGGAAGAGCACGTCTCACAGATATAATAATGTGCCTTTCTGCACCCTAAGGGCCCACGTTCGCAGATTAAAGGAGACAGCTAAATACTGGGTCATTAAACTTACAGGTTTGGGAAGTTATTTAGGATATACCAGTAATGTTCATAGAACCTCTCAGCACTTGGGTAGCAGAGGAAGGACAGCCAGGGCCACACAGAGAAACCCTGTCTTGGCAAACCAAAGACTAAATAGGATTCCATTTCTCTTTCAAACTGTCAGTTAGCTGCTGACTTTAACTGATTCCTCTAAGTTTCCTGGTGACTGTTCCTTATGCAGGAGTCTGATGTAACGAGCAGCTCCTTACACAGTTACCTTATCCTTCTGCAGGACTCTGGTCCACTGTACAGGGCTCCTAGGCTGGCCCTGCCCCCTCATCACTATGGAGCCTCACCCCTCTCAAGCTACATGGTTACATAAGACTGACCCTTCCCAGGTCCTTTACCCATAAAGTCCCAGGATAGCTCTGCTTTTCCCAGTCCCTTACCATTTCCTCCCTGCATGTTGCTCCCAAGTGTCTGGGACAAAGGGTTAGTGACCTAAAAGCCTCAGGTGGACTGAGACACTCTGGCAGTTAAGCTGACTCACTGATAACGCCTGTTGGCTGTCAGGGTACCCACGACTGTGAGACTGCAGGGGAACTGACCAGGGATGAAATCTTGGTCCCTTTTATGCCATATACAACCCCAAGGCCCCAGAACCATGTATAGTCCCTACTCCCTCAGAGAGATGATGGCCCTTCAGTTATCCTGATTAAAGAACAATTCTGGCTCTGGGGTAGGGGGCCTGTTACCTGGGCCCCAACTCAGACCCATTAAAGCAGAGGAACTGAGGCAGGGGACTTCAGCCTTAACGCTCTTAAACCACCTAGGTTGACTCTGATGTGCAAACAGAGTGAGAGCCTCTATGTTAAACTCTGAAAGGACAAATGCATTGGAATCCTGAGCTGCATCTGGAGGCTGCACTTGGTGACTGCGTTTTACTGATTTTCTGTAGTTATCCAGACTGTGGATCATCTGGTGTTTCTGATGGTATAAATCACAGCAGGTCTGTGTCATTCTTTGATTTGAACACTAGTTTCATAAGTGGTTGAAGACCGTCCTAGCTGTCTAGTTTCCCCTTCCTTTGTGACAGTGACACCAATCTGCTGGCTCACGAGTCCCATGAAGAGCAGAGCTTTTAGGTCCTCTCGTGCGGATGTTGACGAGGCCTCTGCTAGCGAGGGTATTTTCTGGTGATCATTTTGCTTATCGTGGCCAAGGAGAACATGATTCTAGGTCCTGGAGAGGTGGAGAGTGATATTTCAGAGCAGATGAATAGCAAAAGGCACCTGTTCCACTGGGCTAAGTGGCACCTGCTTCACCAGCAGGGACCATATCTCAGCCCTGTGCCAAGGCTCCTGCACCCCTGTGTAGGGTGTGAATTGTGCGAGTTCTGGTGACAGGCATGAGGAGTGATGTGGAGAGGAACCACATGATGAAGATGGTAGACGGTAGTTTTCTAAAGGGAAATTGATCTGCTGTTACTCAACATTGGAGACGGATGTTTTGTGAGCAAGATTAGCATGGCCAATAGTCTTGCAAAAGACAGGTTGTTCTTAGTTTTTTTTTAAAACCTGGACATCTCTCCAAAGGGTAGGATCAAGAACTAACTCTTACTTAAGCCTGTGTGGCAACACTCTGTCTCTGAGATTCTAGGCCCCACACCTCCTTATGGTTTCTTCGTAGGTCTGAGTCTTTTTTTTTTTTTAATTACCCTTCTCTCATACATTACACCCTGACTGCAGTTTTCACTGCCTCTTCTCCTCCTTCCCCTTCCCTTTCCCCCAGATCTACTTGTCCGCTTTCCCTTCATAAAAGGGCAGGCCCCACAGAGATATATCAACCAAACATGTTGTATCAAGTGTCAGTAAGACTAGGCACCTCCTCTCATATCAAGGCTCGATGAGGTAACCCAGCAGCAGGAAAAGGGTCTCAAGAGCAAGGCCTGAGTCTTGAGGGGGAAAAAAATCTATAGGAGGATGTCCACCCAAGGCCTAGGTGGGGCGGGGCTAGCCAAGGGCCTTAAACTATTTAAATGCGCTTGATACCTTCTCCTTAAAACTTACAGAGAGTTGTAAGGCATTTAACACTGGCTCATGCAAATTTGCACGTGGAGTCTTATCTCTAATGAGTGACTGCTGATGGAAGGAGGAAGTAGAGCTTGGGTGTGTGGGTGGGGAATCCACATGCACCTGTGCCTGGGGAGGATGTCACTGGGGACATCTAGAAGAGGAAAATGGAGCTCAGACAGGGGTATGGGTAGTCCATCTGTACCTGGGGCTCCTTGGAACGTAAGGTGGAGCTTGTATGTTATGATCAGGAAAGGGCTGATGCGGAGAGGACTGACATGTGGGGCTGGGAGCCAACTCTCTCTAAGGAGCACATGACACTGAAGAACATTCTAAGGAGTCTATTAGTATGCTAAATATGCCCTTCTAAGCCAGGGTAAAGGTTGCTTGTCGAGGTAAGAGGATATGATTAAGTGATTTACTGGGTTGATACTATAGTTTTAGATATCTGACTTTTATGTGAGTGTTTTGCCTGTGTCCATGTATGTGTACCACATACATGCCTGGTGCCAGTGGAGGTCAGAAAGAGGATGCCAGATGCTCAGAACTGGAGTTACAGACATTTGTGAGCTGCCATGTGGGTGCTGGGAGCCAAACCTGGGTCCACTGTAAGAGCAGCCAATTCTCGTAACCACTGAGCCATCATCCTCCAGCCCCTGGTTTCTAACTTTTAAGTATTTGGTGGGAATGGTAGGTATTCTGTTTGGATTCTCATTCCAGTTACCCCATGGTAGGGATGAGCTTAGGTAAGACATCAATACACATGAGCTGCTATTCTAGATATAGGCCGAGTGGCTGCAACACCAGTCATTTATTTCTCACAGTTCTCAAGTTTTGAGAACAAAGTGTCAACAGATCTGGAGTCTGCCAAGGGCCTTCTTCCTGATCTCCAGATGCTGTCTTGTGGAGAGAAGAGAGAGAAGAAAGATCTCTCACATTTCTCCTTACAAGGGTACAGATCCTATTCATGGGAATAGGGCCATCATGCATATATTACCTCTGGTTCCACTGGGGACCAGGATATTAGAACACATATGATGGGGACAGACACACGGAAAGAAACCCACAAAGAGGCCAACACCAGGACACCATGAATGGAGGTTGCCATAAAGATGAAAATGGAGATGAAAAGCTGTGTGGGTGGTAGTGACTTCTAGGATGAGTCTTGGAGGCTCCTGGGAGGAAATCTGGAAGGAACCTTGGATCCCTGGGATCCCTGCTGATTGACCAGGCTTCCAAAAACCATGGTGTTAGGCAAATGTTTCTTTCCAACATCAACCCTCCAAATTCTTCTTTCTCTTGGAGAATGGTAACGTTCACAAGATTATTACTTTTTGAGAATTCCATTCAATGTCCTTTGATTTTTACTTACTCCTATCACTCCTCTTAACTCCTCCCAGATCCACCCTCACCTCTCCAAATCCTGCATCCCACCCTCTCCTGTCTGCTTTTAGCTCATTGAGTTTAATCTGTGTTGTCTATACACTCGCTGGTGTGGGGCATCCCAGAGAAGATGGTGGCCCTATTAGGGGCCACACCTGTGAAGAAGATTGGCTCTCCTTCCCCAAGACACCATCACTTATCAATAACTCATCAACTATGGGTCAGGGCTTATGAGTTCGTCCCCTCTTCAGGCTGGAATGCTGATTGGCTTGATCTGGTGCCAATCTTGTGGGGGCAGCCACAGCTGATGTGAGTTTATGCCTTGTCCAAAAGACACTGTTTTACTCTAGTCCTTTGGTCAGTTGACATTTATAAGATTTAAGCCACAGCCTTCAGTTGAGCTGGTAGCTCTCGCTCTCTTTTGTCACACAATTGTTTCCACTGTTGGGAAATACAGATAGGTGCTGTGTAGCAGGGGATGAACAGTCTCTCAACAGGGACCACATTTTTTTTTTAAATGAAACAATTTCCCTAGATTCATTCCTAATAGAGTCTGAATCCAGAATAATCTTCCAGTTAATTCTAACATGGACTCAACAATGTAGAAAATCAGAACGGAGTAGAGTTCAGGAGGGTTGTTTCATTGGCTCGAAGAGATCTTTACTCCGAGGAGGTAGATCTGCCAAGGCTCTCTCTCATAAGTAAGTCAAGCATCAGAAGTAAGCTGCCTGGGTAGGTTTGGAAGGAAACCTCACCTTCTGGCCTGCTGAAATGGAATGGATCTGACTATGAACCTGCAATGAAACCTGTGAAATAACGGCCAGGCAGAACTCCAGGGACCAATAAAAAAGGAAATGTAGACAGTATGTCACTAATGGAAGGTTTTCGCCATCAGATACAACCCTCCTAGCAATTTCAAAGTTTTACAGAATTTCGAATAGTTCAGACACTCGATGCCATCACCACAGTTACTGCTGAGATTGGCTAAATCCTGCTTCCTTTAATGGAGCTATGCCCGTAAAGCTCGGGATCTCTAGTCAGTTCCCACCGGCACTATCAGGGAACAGTCCCTGCACACATGTATTCTCTTGGTGACTGTCTTGCCTCAGGTTGACAGGTGGACTCTCGTGTCTCTCAATTCTCTGATAATGGGCAGGATCATGTTACCCATTTCCCCACTCTCCCAAGAGCAAAGCGCCATCTGCTGTGGGGTGTGGCAGACCCTGGGTGGAGGAGGAACTCAGTGAGAAGTTAAAGGTTTTGAGAAAATAATGCAGGCAGAGAATGCGGCCCATGCTGCCCACTCCAGAGTCGAATCGGACAATGTGAAAGTTTCTTCTATATAGCTATGCTATAGATACATCTCAGACCTAGTATAAGCAGCTATACATTAGTGGCTTAAAAGAACCAAACTGGATTCTCTCACAAATATGGAGGCTGTAAGTCAGACTGAGTTTCAGCCTGACTTGAGTTCCTTCTTGAGACGTCTCTTCCGGTTTCCAGGGACCCCATAGCACTGTTGTTCCGTCGTGCGCAGCTCTGATTATGTTTGTCTTTCCATTATTGTCCTTCTTGTCTCTCTCTGTGTTCTTTTCTCTGGTAAGGATGCTGTTACTGGGTTTTGGGCCCACCCTAATACAGTGTTAGCATATCACTAGCCCTAGCTGAATGATGTTGGCTAAGACTCTCTTTCCAAGTAAGGTTACATTCTGAGATTCTAGGTGAATGTGAAAATTTGAGGGGCATTTCCACCCGTAACAGGCTATGGTGTGCCTATGGAAGGAACTCTATTGTGTGTTTTTCGAGATGCCTGCAGACTCAGAAATGCAGGGTTGGTGCAGGGAGAGATATTGGGCAGACATGTATTGACTGCTGAATACCTGCCAGATGGTTATTACATATCAATGCTTCAAAACATTGTTTTGAAAAGGAGGTAATGAGATCTGACCTGCTGCATCAGCACCACCTAGAAACCTGTCAGAATGTGCATTCTAGTTGTTGTTGGTTTTTTTTTTTTTTTTTTTAAAAACAGGGCCTTTCTTCACAGCCCTGGATATCTTGGATTGAGGATGTAGACCAGGTTGGATTTGAACTCACAAAGATCCACTGGCCTCTGTCTCATGAGTGTAAAGGTAAGTATCACCTTGCCTGCTAGCAATCCCTCCACCTCCCTACACCCAAGACATGGTTTCTCTGTTCTTCACTGTTCTGGAACTTACTCTGTAGACCAGGTTGACCTTGAACTCAGAGTTCTGCCTTCCTGTCTCATAAGTGTTGGAGTAAAAGTTGTGCATCATCACACCTGGCTGCAATCTGTTTTTTGTACTATTTTTTTTATTATACAGAGCTAACTAAGGTCATTTTTATGCAAATATATAATGTACTGTGGATTTATTCCCCTGTGCTCCACGTCTCCCTCCCGCACCTTCACCTGAGCAGTCTCCTTTATTCTAGATAATTCTGCTTTTTCTTTTATGTCATCTTGTATATATATGATTTTATATACCTATAAAGTTTAAGTCCCACAAATGAGAAAAATGTCATATATTTCTGGTTGCATCCTGAAAATGGTCTAACTTCATTCTTTATGGCTGAAAAAAGATTCCACCATGTGTGTACACCGTACACCGTCTCTATCTGTCCCTCTGTTGATGGACACCTCGCTTGGTTTCAGAGCTCAGCTGTTGTGAATGGAGCTACAGTGCACACTGACATGCCAGTGTCTCTGTGGTCCTTTAGATGAACACCCAGGACTGTCCTAGCTGCTTCATATGCTAGGTTTGTGTTTGGTTTTTTGAGAAGCCTCTGTACTGATTTCCACAGCACCTGGACTACTGTACATTTCTGTCAGCCGTGTGTAAGAGGTCCTTTTTGCCTGGACCTTTGCCAGCATCTGTTGCTATCCATATTCTTGGTGATGGGTCTCAATGTAGTTTTTATTGCATTTCTTCAATGCCAACAACGTGCTTAACCATCCAGATCATTCTTGCTCAGTATGGAGAACCACTTGCTTTCTTTTCTTTTCTTTTCTCTTCTCTTTTCTTTCCTTCTTTCCTTTCTTTCTTTTTGTAAGAAAGATTTATTTATTTTATGCATATGAGTATACTGTAGCTGTCTTCAGACACACTAGAAAAGGGCATCAGGGAGTTGGGGATTTAGCTCAGTGGTAGAGCGCTTGCCTAGCAAGCGCAAGGCCCTGGGTTCGGTCCCCAGCTCCGAAAAAAAAAAAAAAAAAAAAAAGAAAAGGGCATCAGATCTCATTATAGACAGTTGTGAGTCACCATGTAGTTGCTGGAAATTAAACTTAAGACCTCTGGAAGAGCAGTCAGTGCTCTTAAATGCTGAGCCATCTCCCTAGTCCCAAGAACCACTTTCTTTTTTTTTTTTTTTTACATTTCTAAAAATTTTTTTTTATTTATTAACTTGAGTATTTCTTATATACATTTCGAGTGTTATTCCCTTTCCTGGTATCCGGGCAAACATCCCCCTCCCCCCTCCCCTTCCTTATGGGTGTTCCCCTCCCGGCCCTCCCCCCATTGCCGCCCTCCCCCACCAGTCTAGTTCACTGGGGGTTCAGTCTTAGCAGGACCCAGGGCTTCTCCTTCCACTGGTGCTCTTACTAGGATATTCATTGCTACCTATGAGGTCAGAGTCCAGGATCAGTCCATGTATAGTCTTTAGGTAGTGGCTTAGTCCCTGGAAGCTCTGGTTGCTTAGCATTGTTGTACATATGGGGTCTCGAGCCCCTTCAAGATCTTCCAGTTCTTTCTCTGATTCCTTCAACGGGGGTCCTATTCTCAGTTCAGTGGTTTGCTGCTGGCATTTGCCTCTGTATTTGCTGTATTCTGGCTGTGTCTCTCAGGAGCGAACTACATCCGGCTCCTGTCCGTCTGCACTTCTTTGCTTCATCCATCTTGTCTAATTGGGTGGCTGTATATGTATGGGCCACATGTGGGGCAGGCTCTGAATGGGTGTTCCTTCAGTCTCTGTTTTAATCTTTGCCTCTCTCTTCCCTGCCAAGGGTATTCTTGTTCCCCTTTTAAAGAAGGAGTGAAGCATTCGCATTTTGATCATCCGTCTTGAGTTTCATTTGTTCTAGGCATCTAGGGTAATTCAAGCATTTGGGCTAATAGCCACTTATCAATGAGTGCATACCATGTATGTCTTTCTGTGATTGGGTTAGCTCACTCAGGATGATGTTTTCCAGTTCCAACCATTTGCCTACGAATTTCATAAAGTCGTTGTTTTTGATAGCTGAGTAATATTCCATTGTGTAGATGTACCACATTTTCTGTATCCATTCCTCTGTTGAAGGGCATCTGGGTTCTTTCCAGCTTCTGGCTATTATAAATAAGGCTGCAATGAACATAGTGGAGCATGTGTCTTTTTTATATGTTGGGGCATCTTTTGGGTATATGCCCAAGAGAGGTATAGCTGGATCCTCAGGCAAAGAACCACTTTCTTAAAGCATTACTAAGCCTCTAAGTCAGTGTTTCTCAACTTTGGGTCTCGATGCCTTTGAGGGGTCTTTCACAGAGGTAGCATATCAGATATCCTGGATATCGGATATTTACATAATGACTCATAATAGCAGCAGAACTATGGTTATGAAGTAGCAATGAAATAATTTTATGGTTGGGGGCTCACCATAACATGAAGAACTGTATTAAAGGTTTGCAGCACTAGGAAGGTTGAGAATCACGGCCTAAGCCGTATCAGCTTTGTCTTATTATCTCAAGACAGAAGATTCTTCATTCTCAAGAAGAGCCATTGTGGGCAGATAGGTTCGAGCTGGCTCACCCGGGAAGTGGTGCCTTGAACCTGAAATGTGGACAGATCCCTCTCTAGCCACAGTGACTACCTCCATCCTGCATGGACTGCATGGAGAGCAGGTGGTCAGGATTTTACGTATAGCTTCTCTTCACAGGCTCTTTCTTCTGGCGAGGAGGTTTCCCCCTGCATCATCCCTTTCTTCTCTCTATCTCTCAGTCAGGGATGACCCCAATTGGACCTGCTCTCTACACTTTGTGGACAAACTAGGAGTTTGACAAGCTGGCATCAAAAGGCCCAGTACCCCTTTTATGGACCTCTGTGAATAAGAAAACAACACTAACAAGTCAATATTATGTGCAGATGGCAGTAAAATCCCACTAAATGGATTCCTGGCTCTAATTTTGTCAAGTAAAATCAATGAGAGTCCTGTTAGGCTTGGTAATTTTAAAGGCAAAGGACTCCGAGCATCCAGACAGCCTGTTGAAAGATGGAGGCCATTACTCTCGAAGGAAGTCCATACCAGTTCTTAAGTCTGCAACCTCCGGCGTGTTAGTCGCTTGATTGTGCTGGACACCAGCATTCGGTGACCCAGCCTGTCTGGCCTCCACCTTCACTGAGACATCCACAAGATGGCAGTAGCCACTAAAATATCGCACACATCATAGAAACTGCTTTTTAATTTAGGTCGCCCACCTTGCAGAAGCATCTCTGTGTGATCTGGAAGAGACCACGGAGGTTTATCCTGCTCCCTCTTTAGCCTGCCCTGTCCACCTCAGAATCAATGTGAACAATGGCTTATCAGCTCTCCAGGAAGCAGTTCGCCAAATTCCAGGAGTTGAATCGATCGATTAATTCATTTGTTTACTTAATATCTATCCTTGCTTCTCTCTAGTCTGAAAGATTTGAAACCTAGAGCAAGACTGCTTCCTTTTCATTGGAATCCATCAGATGTAACAGTTAGCCGCATTTATTTCCACCTTCCTACACTCTCTTTCTCTTGTTTAAAGATAACTTTGGACATCCTGACACTTCTCCTCCCCGTTATTCAATATATGTAGCCCTGGTTGTCCTGGTATGGATTAGGGTGGCCTCAAACTCACAGAGACCCACTTGTCTCTGCCTCCTGGGTGCTGGGATTAAAGGTGTGTGCCACAGTGCAATATATTTTTCCACTGTCTAATTCCTTTTTTTTTTTTTTTATCTTTATTAACTTGGGTATTTCTTATTTACATTTCGATTGTTATTCCCTTTCCGAGTTTCTGGGCCAACATCCCCATAACCCCTCCCCCTCCCCTTCTCTCTGGGTGTTCCCCTCCCCATCCTCCCCCCATTCCCGCCCTCCCCCCAACAATCACATTCACTGGGGGTTCAGTCTTGGCAGGACCAAGGGCTTCCCTTTCCACTGGTGATCTTACTAGCCACTGCCCAATTCTTATCCACAAAACTTTGTTATTTAACCTCCCTCTTAAAAAATAAAAATAGCAAATAGCTTAGTGGTTAAGGGTGGTATCTTGGGTCTTCTTTGCCCTTTCAGTGTTGGGACCCTGAGGCTTGAGCCTGTGCAGATCTATGTGCACCGCCATAGTTTCTGTGAGTTCCTGTTTCAGTTCTGTTGTGTCGAGAAGACACTATTTCTTTGCATTCATCCATTACATCCAGCTCTTGCAAAATTTCTGCCTTCTTTTCCTAATAGACCCCTGAGCCTTGAGGGAAGGAGTTTGATGAATACATTCCATTTAGGATTGAGTGCCCCAAGGTCATTCACAATCTACGTAGTGTCCAGTTGTGGATCTCTATTAATTACTGTATTCTCTGATGTGAGTTGACAAGGCACTGATCTATGGGTACCGCAATTCGTCATTATGAGTCATTTCTATGTTCCCCTAGCACAAAAATAGTATTCGATTTTTTTCCCTTGGCCCTAGTCTTAGTTTCTTGGCCACTTTAGCAGTGTCAGGTAGAGGCTCTATATCATGGAGTAGATCTTAAGTACAATCAAAAGGTGGTTGGAATTAATGAATAAGTAACCATGAATTTGAAAGAGAGCAAGGAGGGGTCTATGGGAGGAACTGGAGGAAGGAAAGAGAAAGGAGAAACATAATTATATTAATCTCAACCATAAAAGAAAAAAGTGGTTGGTGACTCTTGTAACATTTGTGCCACTATTTCGTGAGTATCTCAGGCTGTGGAGAGTAGCCTGTGATGTGTGGAGGTTCCCAGTGGGGTTACTTAGGTGAATGTCTGAGTGAGATGTAACCCATTCCTGGTTATGGAGGTTTCAGTGAGCTGTATGTGATGTCTCCTCCATTATCTGCTGACGACATTTAGGTGCCTTACATGTAATCCTAGAAGCTTCTACAGTAGTAGTTTTCCATGCTTTCAAATGGCCCTTTTTGGTAATTGTCTCTTCTTTATCTCCCTTTCCTCATCTCCTTCCAGACTTAATTCTCCTGGTCTTGTTTTCCCTTTGTCTCTCAATAATGGCATACTCTATTTCCCTTTCCTTGGCGATCCTCTCCTCCCTGATGGCCCCTTGCTAATTACGTAAGCTTTGTGGTTATTCAAATTGTAGTGCGCTGAAAGCTTAGATATAAGAGAAAACATACAATATTTGTCTTTTGGGGTCTTGGTTACCCCATTCAGTAATATTTTTTTAAAAAAACATATCCATCACTTACCTGTAAATTTCATTTTTCATTAACAGCTAAATAATATTCCATTGTGTAAATGTAACACATTTTCATTATCTAGTCATCGGTTGATGGACATCTAGGCTGTTTTTGGTTTCTGGCTATTGTGAATAGAGCAGCAATGAGCGTGGTTGAACAAGTGTAATAGGATGTAGAGCCCTTTGGGGATATACCTAAGAGTGGTGTAGCTGGATCATACACATCCAGCTTCTTGAGGAGCCTCTGTGCTGATTTCCATAGTGCACAGGTTTGCATGCCCATCAGCAATGGATAATTTTCCTGTTTTTCTGCATCTTTGTAAGCTGGTACTGTCCTTTTTTTTTTTTAAATGATTTTGGCCATTCTGACTGGAGTAAGATGAAATCTCAAAGTAGTCTTAATTTGTACTTCTCATCCTGGACTAAGGATGTTGAACATTTCTTTAAGTGCTTCTCAGCAATTTGTGTTTTCAGAACTCTCTGCTTAGTTTTCTGTACACTAATTTTTAAATTGGTTTATTTGTTTTCTTAGTGTACAGATTTTTAAAAAAATATTTTAGATCCTAATTCTTTATTGGATATATGATTGGTTTTGTAGGCCTCTGTGTTGACTGAATGATGTACTCTTTGCTATGTCTCTTCAGCTTCCTGACCTCTCATTTATTAATTGTTGGTCTTAGTGCCTATGCTTTTGGGGCCCTGTTTAGAAAGTCCTTTCCTGTGCCAATGAGCTCAAAACTCTCTTTCATCAGATTCAGTGTGTCTGGTCTCATGGCGAGGTCTTTGATCCTTTTTGAGTTGAGTTTTGCGTAGGACAATAGATATGAATCTATTTTCATTCTTCTACACGCAAGCATCCAGTTTGATTAACACTATTTGTTGAAGATGCTGTCTTTTTTAAAGTGTGTATTCGCAGCCTCTTTTTAAAAAGCCAGGTGTTCATAGGTGTGTGGATTTATGTTTCGGTCTTTAATTCAGTTCCATCAATCAATGTGTCTGTTTTTAATGCCGACATTGTCCTGTTTCTATTACTATAGCTCTGTACTACAACCTGAAATCTGGGATGGTGATGATACCTCTAAAAACTTTTTTAAAATCCCAGATTATTTTAGCTGTCCTGTTTTTTTTGCAACACATGTATCTTTTTAAATTGAAAATAGAGTCTTTCATACAATACATTCTGACCACAGCTCCCCACCCCATGTACTCCTCCCATCCCCCTTTCCCTCTCCCCAAGAGAAGGGGAAATCCATTTCTTTTTAGAAAAAAAGCAAGCCTCCAAGAGATGACAACTAAACATGACAAAGCAAGACACAATAAGACCAAGCAAAGGCCCTCATATCAAGGCTGGACAAGGCAACCCAATAGGAGGACAAAATGCCCAGAGCAGGGCCTAGAGTTAGAGACACACACTCTCTCACTGTTAGGAGTCCCATAACAACAGCCATTACACATACCGAGGCACTGGTGCAGACCCATGCAGGCTGTGTGCCTGCTGTTTCAGTCTCTATGAACCCATGTAAGCCCAGCTTAGTTAATTCTGTGGGGCTGTGTTCTCCTGGTGTCCTCATCCCCTCTGACTCTTACGCTCTTTTCCCCTTTCTTCCTCTGGTACCCCAAGCTCAGAGGGGAGGGGCCCAATGGAGACCTTCAGTTTAAACTCTCTCTTTGTATAATGTCTGGCTGTGGGTCACTGAACCCACTCCCATTTGATGCTGGAGGAAGCCTCTCTGATGATGACTGGATAAGTACTGATTCTTGGTCCCTGGGTGGTGTAGTGGTCAGTTCTTGTGTATCCCAGCAGTGTCAGACATGGGGTCTCTTTCCTGGCACGGGCCTCAAGTTAAGCCAGACATTGGTTTTTCACTCCCACAAGTTCCGTGCCACCATTGCCCCAGCACATCTCGCAGGCAAGGGAGATTGTAGGTCAAAGGTTGTGTGGCTGGGTTGATTTCCAGGCTTCTCTTTTGGCAGCCTGTAGAGTATCTTCGTGAACAGAAGAGACTAGAACATAGGAGTGAAGACTCTATGCCGGCACCAGCTTGATCCCTCTTCTTTCAAGGAGTTCAGTAGATATAGTCTTAGGCAACCGGGCCCCCATTGGAGAATGACCATCTGTGCCAACATCAGTCTGGCTTGTTTCGGGATGTCCTCAGGACCCCTTTGGCCAACAACTCAACTGCATGCAACACTGTCCCACCACTGGAAACCTTGCTGGCTACAAAAGATGGCTAGCTCAGGTTTCGGATCCTCTATTACTAGGAGTCCTCACTAGGGTCACCCACATAGATTCCAGGAAATTTCCACTCTACTAGGTTTCTATACCACCTCCACATGCTAGCCAATTCCAGCCATCTCTCCCTGAACTCTCTCCCTTCATCCCCCCACCTGACTCCTCCCACTCCTGTCCCCAGCCATCCCTAGTCAATCCTCAAAATCTATTCTGTGTCCCTTTCCCAGGGAGATTCATGTGTCTCCTTCCCCCTTGAGGCCTCCTTGTTACTTAGCCTGTCTGGGTCTGTGGATTATAGCAGGTCCCTGGTTATCCTTTACTTAACAGTTAATATCCATTTATGAGTGAGTTCTCACTGTTTTTGTCTTTCTGGGTCTAGGATACGTCGCTTGGGATGATTCTATTTTCTAGTTCTCTCCATTACTTGCAACTTCGTGATGTTATTGTTTTAACAGCGGAACAATACTCCATTATGTAAGTATACCACATTTTCTTTGTCCCTTCTTTGACTGAGAGATGTATAGGTTGTTTCCAGTTTTTGATTATTATGAAGAAAGCTCTCTGTGATCACAGGTGAGACAGTGTCTTTGTGGCAGGATGGAACATCCTTTTGGAATATGTCCAGGAGTGATATAACTGGGTCTTGAGGTAGACTGATTCCCCATTTTCTGAATAACCGCCATATTGATTTTCAGAGTGGCTGTGCATCTTTGCATTTCCGCCAGCAATGAAAGCATGTTTTCTTCAATCCACATCCTTGCTAGCATGAGCTGTCACTCAGCAACCATGTACCTTAACTGACATAACTACACATAACCAAACCATTTTTGCAATCAGGAAGTGTGAGTTTACTGTACGTGTGTGAGTGTATGTATATTCCCACAGGAGCATCATTAACACACGTGTGCCATGGCACTCCTGAGAAGCTACTTGACTTGCCTGATGATCCTCCTGCCTCAGCCTCCCATCTCACCGTGGGAGTGCTGGGACTCCAGATGAGTGCACCACGTCCAGCTTTTCGTGGGTTCTGAGACTTGAACTCAGGTCCCCAGGCTTGTGCAGCAGCTGCTTTTACCTGTGGGGTCATTTCCTCAGCCCCATGGGTTAAATATTTTGACAAGAATTCTGCCTGGGTGATATGGTGGCCTCTGCCACATCCCTTTGTGCAGTCCCATTGCTGGCAATACTAATTTGGACACCTGGCTAAGTGCCATGACATAGGCAGTTTGCTCCCTCTAGTCCTGTGACAGCAGCAATCCCCAGTGTTCTTCTTACCGATACTTCCAACTCTGCAGTAGCCTGTCCTCTGCACACAGTCGTCAGGGGAGAGTTCCAGATGTCATCTGGTACCTTTGCCTAAAATTCTGAATGGATTTTTTTTCAACCATATATCATGTGCAGGAAAATGGATGGAGCTGGAGATAATCGTATTAGGTGAATTAAGTCAGTCTCAGAAAGACAAGCATCACATGTTTCTCCCACTCGTGAATCCTAGACTTTATAGTCACATAAAAGCATGCATTTCTATGTAGAATGAAAGTAGAAGAGAAGTTGTCCAGGGGAAGCAAAGAAAAATGGGAGGGTCAAGGGCAGAGACAGTAGGAGCATTTGAGAGAGTATATGCTCACTGTATATTATCCACCTGCATAGAAGCTGAAAAAATAAAATGAACAAGTAGACTAAGGTGTTAATAGTTAAAAAAGCAACAGCAAAATTCCTTACTACCCTCACATCATGCCCAGAAGTTTGTGTGGTTCTTGTGGCAAGATTTTCCAAGTCATGAGGAACATGATGGCCCTGCCTACTTCCTACTGGTGCAGCAGTCACTGAGGTGACATTCATTTGCTTAGAGCTGATTGCTTGCCCCACCACAAGGGCTCAAAAGATCCATGAAGGCCTGTACAGTGGCTTTACTCTTGGATGCCTGGCATATAGTAAGCACTCAATGTTCATGGATGAACAAAGTCAACTAAATGCCGTGTTGAGCATCGCTTTAGAATCCGAGATGGAAAACTAAAGAAGCTATAGTTTTTGCTCAGGGAGGAGGGAGACCGAGTGCTGCTCCTGAGAAAGAGAAATATCTGTCTATAATGAATACAGATAGAGCCATCTCAACGAGACACCTAACTTTCTAAGCCTGACTTGTCTTCTTTGTTAAACAAAGGGTGTGGGCTCAATAACATTCTTTTGATTAACTGGGACTAAGGCATCTCTCTCTCTCTCTCTCTCTGTATGTGTGTGTGTGTGTGTGTGTGTGTGTGTGTGTGTGTGTGTGTGATGAGAGAGAGAGAGAGAGAGAGAGAGAGAGAGAGAGAGAGAGAGAGAGAGAGAGAGAGAGAGATACACGTCTGTAATTACACAAATGTGGAGGTCAGAGGAGGATATAATGTGTTCTGTCTTCTCTATCTTACTAATTCGACAAAGAATCTCTTACTGAAAGTGGAGCTAGGCTGTTGGCCAGAAAGCTCCAGGAATCCTATCTACCTTCATCCCACAGCTCTAGGGTTACAGGTCATTCTTGGCTTTTTACATGGGTTTTAGGATCTGAACTCCGATCTTCTTTTTTTTTTTATTTTTTTTTATTAACTTGAGTATTTCTTATATACATTTCGAGTGTTATTCCCTTTCCCGGTATCCGGGCAAACATCCCCCTCCCCCCTCCCCTTCCTTATGGGTGTTCCCCTCCCGATCCTCCCCCCATTGCCGCCCTCCCCCCACCAGTCTAGTTCACTGGGGGTTCAGTCTTAGCAGGACCCAGGGCTTCTCCTTCCACTGGTGCTCTTACTAGGATATTCATTGCTACCTATGAGGTCAGAGTCCAGGGTCAGTCCATGTATAGTCTTTAGGTAGTGGCTTGGTCCCTGGAAGCTCTGGTTGCTTAGCATTGTTGTACATATGGGGTCTCGAGCCCCTTCAAGATCTTCCAGTTCTTTCTCTGATTCCTTCAACGGGGGTCCTATTCTCAGTTCAGTGGTTTGCTGCTGGCATTTGCCTCTGTATTTGCTGTATTCTGGCTGTGTCTCTCAGGAGCGAACTACATCCGGCTCCTGTCAGTCTGCACTTCTTTGCTTCATCCATCTTGTCTAATTGGGTGGCTGTATATGTATGGGCCACATGTGGGGCAGGCTCTGAATGGGTGTTCCTTCAGTCTCTGTTTTAATCTTTGCCTCTCCCTTCCCTGCCAAGGGTATTCTTTTTCCTCATTTAAAGAAGGAGTGAAGCATTCACATTTTGATCATCCGTCTTGAGTTTCGTTTGTTCTAGGCATCTAGGGTAATTCAAGCATTTGGGCTAATAGCCACTTATCAATGAGTGCATACCATGTATGTCTTTCTGTGATTGGGTTAGCTCACTCAGGATGATGTTTTCCAGTTCCAACCATTTGCCTACGAATTTCATAAAGTCGTTGTTTTTGATAGCTGAGTAATATTCCATTGTGTAGATGTACCACATTTTCTGTATCCATTCCTCTGTTGAAGGGCATCTGGGTTCTTTCCAGTTTCTGGCTATTATAAATAAGGCTGCGATGAACATAGTGGAGCACGTGTCTCTTTTATATGTTGAGGCATCTTTTGGGTATATGCCCAAGAGAGGTATAGCTGGATCCTCAGGCAGTTCAATGTCCAATTTTCTGAGGAACCTCCAGACTGATTTCCAGAATGGTTGTACCAGTCTGCAATCCCACCAACAATGGAGGAGTGTTCCTCTTTCTCCACATCCTCGCCAGCATCTGCTGTCACCTGAGTTTTTGATCTTAGCCATTCTCACTGGTGTGAGGTGAAATCTCAGGGTTGTTTTGATTTGCATTTCCCTTATAACTAAAGATGTTGAACATTTCTTTAGGTGTTTCTCAGCCATTCGGCATTCCTCAGCTGTGAATTCTTTGTTTAGCTCTGAACCCCATTTTTTAATAGGGTTATTTGTCTCCCTGCGGTCTAACTTCTTGAGTTCTTTGTATATTTTGGATATAAGGCCTCTATCTGTTGTAGGATTGGTAAAGATCTTTTCCCAATCTGTTGGTTGCCGTTTTGTCCTAACCACAGTGTCCTTTGCCTTACAGAAGCTTTGCAGTTTTATGAGATCCCATTTGTCGATTCTTGATCTTAGAGCATAAGCCATTGGTGTTTTGTTCAGGAAATTTTTTCCAGTGCCCATGTGTTCCAGATGCTTCCCTAGTTTTTCTTCTATTAGTTTGAGTGTGTCTGGTTTGATGTGGAGGTCCTTGATCCACTTGGACTTAAGCTTTGTACAGGGTGATAAGCATGGATCGATCTGCATTCTTCTACATGTTGACCTCCAGTTGAACCAGCACCATTTGCTGAAAATGCTATCTTTTTTCCATTGGATGGTTTTGGCTCCTTTGTCAAAAATCAAGTGACCATAGGTGTGTGGGTTCATTTCTGGGTCTTCAATTCTATTCCATTGGTCTATCTGTCTGTCTCTGTACCAATACCATGCAGTTTTTATCACTATTGCTCTGTAATACTGCTTGAGTTCAGGGATAGTGATTCCCCCTGAAGTCCTTTTATTGTTGAGGATAGCTTTAGCTATCCTGGGTTTTTTGTTATTCCAGATGAATTTGCAAATTGTTCTGTCTAACTCTTTGAAGAATTGGATTGGTATTTTGATGGGGATTGCATTGAATCTGTAGATTGCTTTTGGTAAAATGGCCATTTTTACTATATTAATCCTGCCAATCCATGAGCATGGGAGATCTTTCCATCTTCTGAGGTCATCTTCAATTTCTTTCTTCAGTGTCTTGAAGTTCTTATTGTACAGATCTTTTACTTGCTTGGTTAAAGTCACACCGAGGTACTTTATATTATTTGGGTCTATTATGAAGGGTGTCGTTTCCCTAATTTCTTTCTCGGCTGCAACAAGCTCTCTTAGCCATGAAAACATCTTTCCATTTCCCGTAGGTTGACTCCTGGTGGGCATGTGACACATTTATTAATCTTGTGAGCCTATATATATCCAGCCCATGCATGAGAAACAACGGTGATCACATCCAAATATCTAATTGTATAACAACATCTCTCTCAACACAAGGGGTTCTCCGTGTTCAGGAGAAGGGCTTCCCAAACAAACTGTGTTTTCAGAACTTTCTAAAGTTGACCCAGCAAAGAAAAGCTGACATTTTTGTCTAGACTGCTTTCCCAAGAGTCTTGATGTTTTGAGTGGAAGAGTCATAAAAATCCAGATGGCAGAAGACCCGGCGTTCAGGTAGCAGCCCGGGGCCTGGCAGTGCTCTGCAGAAATGAGGATGGATAATGCCTTTGCAATGGTGCTCTCCATATCTGCAGGCCTACCTGACCCAGCATGGCTGCCTGCTGGAGCAGAGACAAGGCTGGGCATGTCACTCCTTATTCTCACAAGCTCTCCAGCTGTTCTCCAGCTGAGGAGGAAAGGCTTGTCAGGGACCTGGAGAAGGGACTGGAGGAAGGCACAGCAGGGAACTTGGTGAGGGCAGGTCTAGGAGGCCTGGATGGGGAATGGAGTGGAACCTTATTTTCTGTTTTCATTGGGATATAATCCACATATTAGAAAACCTATCCTTGGAAGGGGAAGCCCTTGGTCCTGCCAAGGTTGGACTCCCAGTGCAGGGGAATATGGGTGGGGCAGTAAGGGGGATGTATAGGGGGAATACCTGTATGGGGGAGTGGGAGGGGGAGGGGAGTGAATGGGGGCTTATGGACTGGGAAGGGTAATAACATTTGAGTTGCAAGTAAAGAAATATATCTAATTTAAAAAAAGAAAACCTATCCTTTCAAAGTATGCAATTCAATGTTTTTTTTTTTTTGGTGTGTGCATGTATGTATTCATTTGCACACAGGTATACATGTGTGTTGGGTGAATGTGCATGTATATACAGGTGTATGTACATGTATATGTGCATGTGTGGAGGTCATATGACAACATGGAGCATCTTTCCTCTCATTAGCCTGGAACATATCACATAGTAGGCTGGCTAGCCAGCAAACCCCAGTGTCACTGTCCCCCATGAAACCTCAATGCTAGGATTATAAGTGTAAGCCACTGGGCCTAGGTTAACTTTTCACATTTACTTATTGTTTATTTGTGTAAGTGTACATGTGTGGGGACATGCATATGCTCATAGTGTGTACATGGTCAGAGGACAACTCAAAGGAGTTGATTTTCTCCTTTCACCCTGTAGGTTCCAGGGGTCAGACTCAAGACATTAGGCTTGGCAGCAAGTCACTTTACCTGCTAAGCATCTCCTAGGCCCCAGGCCTAGCTTTTTATATGGGCTCTAGGGATTGAACCCTCCTGCTTGCAAGACAAAGTGCTTTACAAACTGAGCTCTCTCTCAAGCTTCCTTTCTTTTACTTTGGGACTCTTTTCATTTCGGGGTAGCATAGTTTGCAAGGGTTCCTTTGCATTTTGCATCCGCTCAAGTGAGCCATCATTGTAGCATTTCCTGGTAATGAGTGGTGCTATGGGTTTGGGACTTTCTATTTTAAAGTCAGGGTGGGGTTGGTGAGATAGTTCAATGGGTAAAAGTGCTTGTCATGCAAAGCTGGTGACCTGAGTCTGATCTCTTGATTGCCTGTAAGGGTGGGAGAGGAGAACTCTGACTCTAATACAAGCTGTGGTATGCACACTGAAGGATCTCTCTCTCTCTCTCTCTCTCTCTCTCTCTCTCTCTCTCTCTCTCTCACACACACACACACACACACACACACACTACACTAATTTAAAAATTAAGGTAGGATATTTGCGTGCAAGCTAAGATGATTAACCACTTGATATTCTCACCTAGTCTTTGCTCTGGAACTTAGGCTAAGTCTATACTCCTTAGCTCAGAAGGGAAAAATGCCAAGTCTATACGTAGGACTACTGTGGTTATATATATGAAGTGTGGTCCATCTTTGTAGCAGGTTTCAAGGTTTGCTTGTATTCTCCTAGTACTGGAATTAGCTTTTCTTGGGCAACATTGGTGACAGGGGCAAGAGGTCTGTGGGCTCATTGTTTCCTAATGTAGGGATCCTCTGAAGTTAGCACTGATGTGTGTGACATGAGAAGTGAAATTTGTGATAAGAAGCAAATATGTCAGTCAACACATTTGGAAGCCAGGGGAAGAGAAATGAACATCAGGGCGACACGTTATGGATAGAGAAGGCAGAGATGAATGGCAGGTGGGAAGCCATCCTGGAAAGGGCTGATTCCAGACCTGAATTAGCAAACCCATCCATATGCTCCGGAAAGCTTGTGTGCATCTTGGTATACCTCATGGGCCTCGGACTGTACTCTCACTTATGTTGTTCATCAATTTGATGACTCTTGATTTATTCCTAGTGATAATTCGGGGCTCAATTTTGTTTCTGGTGCCTGAGATCTTCCAATAAGCAGGTCCAGGATTGCTCCTTGAGCAAATAGGATTCACCATACTCAGAGCTCAGCATGCACACACTGCAGTGGTAGCCAAAGTCTGTGGATGTGTAATATGCATTTCTGCACTCTCAGCTTGTATCCAACATCGAGGCCATGTTTTCGCCCATGCTTAGATCTGAACAAGGGAGATCCCAGAGAAAAAGAGAAAGGACTAGACTGGCTTTGTCCATTTCCTTCACCAGACAGCAATCTCAAGCACTTTTATTCACAAGCCAATGATATGCTCTTTATCAATGAAAAATAGCTTATTTGAATCTATTGTAAGTCACTAAATTAGAGAACCCATTAAGATCTTTCAGTGAGACAAGCTTTCCCACTATGGAAAGTGATACTAGGGTCAGCCGTTAGACTTGAATTCTCTTCTCGTTAGGAGAAGGTGGTTTCTTCATCATGAAAAACAAATGCCCATTTCTCTTCAATCTGCTCAGTACTAGAGATGTAAGGGGGGAGAGGCTCTTAGTTGTCAGGATGAGGGATTTGATGACTTTTCTGTAGCTGGGTCTTTCCAAGGTTGTTTCCACCATAGCTGCCTGGAAAAGTCAGACTGTAGCTGGTGACTCAGGACAGGGACTCTCTGAGGAGGTGGGCTGCTTACTTAGTGGTATCAGCTGGGGGTAGAGGCAGCAGGCCTAGATGAATGGGTGGGTAGGTGAGTTTGGGAGGGTCTTGGCTAGAAGGGGTCTGCTAGCATTGACTATTATGCACCAGGAGCTGTGTCCATCATTTTAGATGTTGGTCCTCCTGAAAAGCCTACTAGGCATTTTTATAGACAAGGAATAGGTTCAAATAGTTAAATATCTTACCTAAAAAGACAGGCCTGATATTCAGACATATTTCGAGCTTGGGAATTCTATAGCAGGTATGTATCTCCTGGTTATGGGTTGCTGCATGGCTAGAGACTATCCAACAGGGAAGAAAAAAGTTGGTCTCGCTGTGGAAAGAGGACAGATGTATGAAGACCAGTTGAGGGTGTAGAGTCAACCTCACTGGTGGGAGCAGGAAGAGTCATAGGGGGAAGGTCTGGCTTAGGGCATTAAAGTCTTGGGAGTCCCGGTTTATAACCACTAGTGACAAGCGAGGTACTTTAGTGGACAGAGGCTGAATTTGGTGCCAGAGGACCAGCATGGAAGGCTCAGGGCTGAGCTTTCTTTCCAGTGGAGGATGGGGAAACCTTATTAAGGGTGGAATTCACGGCTGCATGAGAGGCCAGGTCTTGGCTCCTCAGATACCAGGTTTATGACTTCATGAGTTATTCCAGATAATTTCTCATTATCCTGATGACACAATGGGCTGAATATTGAAGTGAAGGCTTGTTTTCTTCCTGGGACTTTGAGGTTCACAATGCTGATGTTTTGTGAGCCCCACAGAGCTGGCTTCTGATCTTTCGTCATGATGATGCTCACCCATTTCTCTGTGAGGCCCACAGTCACGTGAAATCATGAGCTTGGATGAAAATAAGTGGTTAGAGACTGCATCAGTTAGTTTTCTTGTTGTTATGGTCAAATATCTGAGAAGGAGCAAATCAAAGAGCTGGGCTGTTGTGCATGCCTTTAATTCCAGCACTTGGGACACAGAGTTTCTGAGTTTGAGGTCAGCCTGGTCGACAGTGTGAGTTCCAGAATAGCTAGGGTTACACAGAGAAACCCTGCCTAGGAAAAACAGCAAAACCAAACCAAACCAAACCAAACCAAACCAAACCAAACCAAACCAAACCAAACCAAACCAACTAAACAAAAAGAAACAAGGAAGAAAGGATTTCATTTGTTTTGTGGTTTGAATGTACGGTTGGCTATGGCAGGGAAGGCCTGGCTATTCAGTTGTCTTTGGATGTGACAGCAGGGGCTTGCTCACATCTCTGCAGATGAGGAAGCAGAGATGGGATGGGATTCAGGGCCACCATATAAGACTTAAGACCTGTCTCAGCAGCTTACTTCCTCCAACAAGGTTCCACTTCCTAAACATTCTACAAACTCCATAAACAGTGCCACTACCTGGGGACCAAGTGTTCAAACATATGAGTCTACGGGGGACAGTTCACATTCAAGGTCTAACAGAGACTGAGCTGGCTGTGACACATATTAATTATGTGTATGAATGTTTTGCCTGCATGAATATCTGGTGTCTGAAGAGATCAGAAGAGGACGTCACATCTCCTGGAATAGGAGTTACAGATGACTATAAGCCACCTGTGTCCTATGCAAGAACAAAAAGTGCTGTTAATCACTGAGCCACCTCTCTCGCCAATCTCATTCTTTCATCTCAGAAATAATCTATAGGCTTATTATTTGGGATGATTTTTATTATGCATATGGAATTAAAGCAAAGGAAACAAAGTAATTGGAAACAATATTTGGAGAAATAGAAACACCAAGACATTCTTAGAGGAGGCCCTCAACTTGAGTTTTGGACTTACTATAGAATCATAGCAATCAAGGGAGTGTGGTATTGAAGAAAGGATAGATCGATGGAATAGAATTGAATGCAGAAATAGAGCTACATATATATGATTGACAGGATTCAACACAGGTGTGAAGTCAGTTCAATGGAGCAAAGGTAGCCTTTTCAACAAACGATGGGGAACAGTTGGGTATCTATATACAGTTATATGAACCTTGAGTCACACTTAGTGCCCTAAATAAAAACTTGGACCTTAGTCTAAGATTTAAAATAATAAAACACCTAGAAGAAAACATAGCAGAAAAATCTGTGTGAGCTTGAGTTAGGCAAGGATTGCTTAAATAGGTCACAAAAAGCATTATTCATAAAAGAATAACGAGAAAAAATTGGACTTTATTAGAATAAAACTTCTTTGCTCTTCAAAAGACATTTTAATGGAAGTGAAAAGACAAGTGTTTGAGAGAACACATTGGCCAAACACATATCTAATAACGGAGTCCTTTCCTGTCATTAACTGTGTGAATAGAGATCAGGAATAAAGGCCTCTCATGGCTCAGTAATAAGGGGGAAATAACTCAATTTTAGAAAATGGACAAAAGACTTGAGCAGACATTTCACCAAAGAAAATATTAGGATAGAAAGTAGCGCATGAAAGAATGCTTGTCACCTGCAGTTTTTAGGAACATGCAGATTAAAACTAGTCAGATGCACTCTGAGCTATTAGAATGGCTGACCATCCCCCCTCCATTCTGACCATATCACCACCAGCTATAGCGTAGAGCAGCCCAGACAGAATGTAAAAGCGACACTGGTGTTATTGAAAATACTATGTTGGTTTGTTATAGAGATGAAAATACTTTTTTTTACAACCCACTAATCCTACACACAGGTATTTACCCAAGAGAAATGAAAATATACACCTACACAAAGACCTGTAGGGAAATGCTTACAGCGACTTTATTAATAATCAAGTCAAACTGGAAACACCCCAGATGTCTCTCCACTGGTGAATGTACAAAAATATTGTGGTGAATGTGTACATTGGAAATCTGTTCTGCTATGAGCAGGAAGAATGCTCGATTCAATAGCCTGGGTGAATGGAAGTGTGGTGCTAATGGAAGAGCAGCGTTCTTTCGCTCACGCGCCTCTAGAAAAGGCAAATCTATAGGAATGGAAAACTGATCCATGGCTGCAAGGTGCTCATTGTCCTTTAGCTATAGCCCCCCGAGAGGGCTGCCCTGCCTTTTGTAATGCCCCACCTTCTCACCACATGCCACACTGTTCTGTGTCTTGATCATGCTGTGGACATATGACCGTGTGCTTTTGCAAAAGTCCGTAGAGGTCAAAAGTCTTGGAGGCCAAAAGCAATCAGTATATGGTATTTTGTGTAGTCTAACCTGTGCCCGTCCCACCAGACTGATGTAAATGGCAAGGCTCAAGTGCTCTGAGGCTGATGAAAGTGCTGTGCAGTCTGCAGAGGAAGGAGGGAAAACATAGGTGGAGGCATGGATGGAGGAGGAGTCTCTGTTCTGCACTACTTGGGGCTCCAAAGTCCCTGAATGGAGCTGGCTCATGCAGACACACTTCCAGTCCTATCTTCTAAATTAGGTCCCTCTCTTGGCAGTGACTGTCCACATGAGTGTATTCTGAGCAGTAGCAGTCCCTCTGGACTTCAGGCTTCACATCTCAGTGCCCTTTTGTCTGCCTGCCACCTCGCCTGCCAGTGGCATCCCATAGACATTTACTCTGAGCCGACAAGTAAAATGCCAATAATTCTCTGTCAGGCTGAAGCTGCTCTCACAGCAAACCACTGAATGGTCATTTCAAAGGGGGCGAAGAATAGAAGCCATTCAAAAGCTCCTTTTGACAAGAGAGATTTAAGAACAGGGAAGGGTATGATTGGCTGGACTGTACGGGGAGAACACTCAATGGCAGGCATCACAGGCTGTTGATAACGCCCTGATGTCTTCATGCTTTCCCAGCTAGTGGGTTTGATTTTTCCCTTGCAGAGGGAGCCTATGTCAAGAACTCTCTCCTTTTGTGAGGGGAGGTGGCTATGTAGAGTACACTTTTGTCTTCAGAAAATATGGCTACTTTAAAGCCACTTTCTTTAACACTCACACCAAAAAAGGAAAAAGGGAAAGAAAGGAGTCTTTTTTGATCCTGCTCTTCTGAAGGCCCTTTGCTTTGAGTTCAGGCTAGCTTGTACCATGTTAACTCCACCAAACTAGACTGGTTCTCGGAGAGTTTCTGGCAGAGACTTTATCTAAAGCAAAGAACAGACATACCAGAAAAAGGTCCTTAGGTTTGAGAAGTCTCCTTCTAGACTCAAGAAATCATGGGGAAAATAAGACCTGAGGAAACAGGGGGAAAGAGGATGGATGGTTTGAGAGAATATGTATTTTGCTCAGCTTCAGGGAAATGGAGAAAGAGGTCTTTGAATGCTGCCTCCCTTTCCCGTGGTTTTCATTAATTTTCTGCAAGGGCGTGAGTGTATGTTCTACAGCGCTTATTTCTACAAACTTGAAACTTGCTTGTGGCTTGCTGTATTCTCAGCATGTGGCACAGACATGGCACGTAGCATTGAGTGGAGAGAGAGAAGGAGTCATGTGGCCGAGGGGCGATCTGAATAAACAGGTTCGTTTCATAAGTGCGAGTGCACTGGCCAGTCATTGCAGGAATGATGCCGCAGGACACAGGACATTAAAAAGCCTCACTTGGTCATTATTATTGTCCACATCATCTGGAGTTTGTCTGATCTCAGTTGAGCTGAGCTGGGCATGGTTAGGTGCTTTTTTTTTCTCAGTGGACATCTGTGAGTTAACCCTGCAGCTCTGTTTTAGGAACTAATAGTTGTGGTGACTTTACTCCACAAATCTCCTGGTATTAGCTGGAGGAGACTCCAACCCAGGTTTGTTCTTTTGGCTGTGGCAGAGAAATATCCTTGGTTTTTAAGAGGCCTGTGCTAGGGGCTGGTCCACTGTCCTGTTCACATTATTTCATGAGTTAAAGCAACCGACAAGTCAAACCTGAACTCCAAGGGTGGAGAAACGTGGTAGCCTTGGCAGTGAACACAGGGCACGGCATGATGAAGAAGAGAAGGTAAAAGCTATTAGTGTAACATGTTTAATCTCAACAACAGCCCTGTGTGATGGAGAGGATTTTCTTCCTCATTTCACTATTCCAAGGTTGAAGGAGGTCAGGATCAGGTTTTGAAGCCTGTTCTGTTCCTGGCCGTACTCTCTCTCGATAAGTGGTTTCTCCTGGTTGTTAACGATAAACACTAGTGACTGAAGAGTAACACATATAGCTGAAATTTAAGAAAAAGTCAACTAAGTCTTTACAATTTACAAGGCTTAAACAAGTCTGGTGTGTCCAAGGTGCTTCTTAGGAAGGTAGATATTCTTTGGCTCCGTATCATGCCCACCTCACATTTGGTTGTGCTGGATCCTTGTTTATATCTAACTCCTACTAGAGGCATTCATGCCATCCCTCCCCCATGCTGGAGCTCACTAAATCCACCTTCCTTATCCCAAACAACCCTCTTATTGTCGAAAACCCTGGTACAGCAACTTGAAGGCTACTTTGGATGGATTTTTTTTCATCAAAAATGACTATATTAACACTAAGAAGCATGACCTTGTAGAATCACTTGCAACTTTGCATATTTTATTGAACCAGGATGGTCATATAAATGGTCAAAGTGTGTTGGCTCAGCCAGTGTGTAGACAGATGGACGAGGTGTGAACTAGAAGGGTGGGGTGCTTCCTGTCACGCTCAAGATGTGCTCAACGTGTTGGATTTGAGCAAGAGACTTCAGAAAGAAGTGAAAAACAAGGTCTGGTGATTCAGAAAGTGACATTCTCCTTGAATTAGTAAGCAGCCCTGTGAGGTGGCTTGCAGGTGTCTGCTCTGCTAGACATAGACATTGAGTTCCTTCTGTCAGCACAGTAGTTTCACTGCCTACACAGAGTCACAAAAGGCTCTGCTCAGCGTGGGATCCAACAGAGAAGAGGACTAAGACACACAGTCCACATTGCAGTGATAAGAGTTCAAATTTCAGACTGATGCATTGTGGTGGTTTGAATAGGTATCATTTTCATAGACTCATGTATCTGAATGCTTTCTTGTTGGAGTAGGTGCGACATTGTTGGAGGAAGTGTGTCACTGTGGGGGTGGGCTTTGAGATCTCCTATAGGTCAACCTCTGCACAGTGTAAAATTTTAGAGCTTCCTCTTGGCTGCCTGGGAAGACAGTCACCTTTTGGCTGCCTTTGGATCAAGATGTAGAACTCTAAGCTCTTTCGAGATGCTGAGATGTCCACCTGGATGCTGCTATGCTCCCCACCATGATGATGATGGACTGAACCTCTGAAACTGTAAGCCAGCCCCAGTTAAATGTCCTTTTTAAGAGTTGCCATGGTGTTTCTTCACAGCAGTGTGACAAGACAAGCATCTTGATGTTGGGGACACATAGAGACTTTTGATGGGTCCCCATTTGTCTGGGGACTTCTAGACAAATACTACTTTTGCCATTGCCATAATCTGAAAAGATTAACCTCTGACATTGTAGTTACATAGATTGCTGGCAGATCAGTATGTTTCCCATGAAGCTAGTTTCCCATGGTGTTTCTGGAACTGCTCAATGTTGTGAGTTTTCCATTAGAGAAGACTATGTGGATATGGTTTGACTAAAGTCTTTATTAGTCTGCTGGTGACTAGGCTAGGGGTATTCAGGACCTGAATGCAGTCCCAAGCCTTTACCAGGGTAGGTTTTTAAGCATAAAAAACTACATCTTGGGTTGACACAGAGTTAACCTCAGTTATCAAGAACAGTTAGTCAGAAGCCCAAAAGCAAGGTTAGTACATTTAGGGACCTTCCTAGGATTATGTGATTTGATGGATTAGGTCTTTATTTTCATTTTGGCAGGTGTTGCTACCTTTGTGGGTTCTAAGGCCTGAATGGTACTTCTGTCATGGCTTTCTCTTAGCCCCTTTATACCTCATATGAGAAATCTGTCCCCGTCTATTCTCTTGTTCCAGTCCTCTCAAGATCCCCCAAAAGTACCCAGATATCTGATTCCCGAGTCAACTGTGAGTGTCAGAGTGACTGCTATTGTTTCTAGTTCCTCTTCCTTGTGTTACCATCGAGGCTAGCTCTGTGCGATCCACTGAGTCAGTGAGGATGCAAGCTCGGCTCCCTATTCCTCCCATTGTCTGCACAGACAATGGTTCTCATTTCTTCTTCCACAGAGTTTCTACATTTTTTCCACCTTAGGTTGAGATGTGTTGGCGCAAGACTCATGCTGGGAGCCTTTGAAGGCTTTCAAGGGTGGGATCAACTATCCTAGTAGGGAAAAGGAGAGAAAGTGATAGGTTGTGGCAGGAACTGAATTGGGGAAATTATTTAAGAGTTTGTTTGGAGTGTCCAGGAAACATCAAGGGAATGGGAAGGAGAGAGTTGCATTATAGAGACCCTCTCTTCTGAGTTTCCCAAGCTCCCAGGTATTAGAAGGGAAGCCAGGTAGCCATAGAAAGGAGGTTTTCTAATTTTAACTCTTGTAGAACACTACCAGGGGTATTGATAACCATCTGCAGATGAGAGGTATATAATTTCAGGCTGTGACATGGGGACATGGTTAGCCTTGTACAAAATTTCACACAATTCCAGGAAGGAGAATTGCTCCCAGTCAAAGGAAAAAGAGTTATCAATGAAAGACAGTGTCCCAGGGTTAGATTAGGATTGTGGGACAAGGAGGGGCCATGAAGGTGCTGCAAAGGAGTGAGAGGGGGTGGGGGAAGGGGGAGGGATTATGTGCTTCTATGTTCAAGGAATCTGTCTACTCTTCGTCTATTTTAGTTAAGATGGAAATATCCACGTAGGAAGGAAAATGTCCTGTGCACTAGAGAAGGTGCAAGGTTGAAGTCTTTAGTGAGCACCAAGAGTCACAATCCTCTGCGGTATAAAAGGACAGAAATTTGCTTATGGTGAGTGGGATGAGAGGGCAGAGGGCAGAGAGAAAGTGAGAAAGATGGAAAGTGACCACCATGGGGGGCAATTTTATTTTATTTATTTTTATTCACTTTACATTCTGTTTGTTGCCCCCCTCTTGGTCTCCTTCAAGCATCTCTTCATCACCCCCTCTCCTCCTCTGAGAGGGTGGAGTACCCCCCTACGTGTTCCGTATCCTACCACATTAAGTCTCTGTGGGACTTGGTGCATCCTCTCCCACTGAGGCCAGACAAGACAGCCCTGGTAGAAGAACATATCCCATAGGCAGACAAAAACTTTTAGGATAGCTCCCTCTCCAGCTGTTTGGAGAAATCGAGCTGCACATATTCTACCTATGTCCAGGAAGGTCTTGTCCCATCCTGTGTATGTTCTTTGGTTGGTGGTTCAGTCTCTGAGAGGCCCCAAGGGTCCAGGTTAGTTGACTCTGTTGGTCTTTCTGTGGATTTCCTATCCCCGTAGGGTTCTCAGTCCTTCCCCCAACTTTTTCATTAGAGTGTCCAAGCTCCATCTGCTGTTTGGTTGTGGGTCGCTGTATCCATCTGAGTCAGCTGCTGAGTGGATCATCTCAATGGACAGCTATGCTAGACTCCTGTCTGCAAGCCTAACAGAGTATCATTAACAGTGTCAGGGAATGGTGCTTGCCCCTGGGATGGGTCTCAAGTTGGGCTGCTTATTTCTTGGCCATTCTCTCAGTCTATGCTCCATGCCCATCTAAGGGGGATTTTAGACACACACATACAGTTTTAAATCCAGTGCTTGAGGCAGAGGCAGAGGCAGAGGCAGGTGAATCTGAGTTTGAGCCCCCAGTTGTTTACAGAGAAAGTTCCAGCCAGGAATACATAGAAAAAATTTATCTGGGGGAGGGGAAGGGGGTAGGGGGAAAGGGACAAAGAGAGGGGGAGGGAAAGGAGGGGAGGGAGAGAGTATGTGTGCTAGAGAGAGAGAGAGAGAGACAGACAGAGAGACAGAGACACATACACACACACACAGAGAGAGAGAGAGAGAGAGAGAGAGAGAGAGAGACAGAGACAGAGACAGAGAGAGAGAGACAGAGACAGAGAAGCCCAGAATATGTTTCTCAAACTTTTATATGTACTGGAGTTTTACCTTGCTAAAACTACAAGCAGAGACCCATCCTTAGAGATCAGGACCTGGAAATGTGCATCTTAACTACCTTGAGGAGCTACTGCTGCTACAGCTCTGGTCTGGGTGTCACACTCCAAGGAGCACAATTCTAGATCGGGGTTCTGCAAACTCTAATGTGTCTAGGAATCACCTGGAAATTTTGTTCAAGTGTAGCTTCTGAATGAGTAGGTCTGAGATGGCGCCTGGAAGGCTGTCTTTTGGCTAGCCCCCAGGACGTTGTTCTAGGAGGATCAGCTCACCCTCGGAGTAGCACTACCCTAAATGTGCTGCCTTGTATCTGACTGGCAGACAGTCAAGTGTTTTTACCCCTTAGGATTAAATACTTCCATCCCAGCTGCTATCCTCAGCGGCTTTGCAAAGGCCTGCCTATCTGTGAGTATCTACAATTCCCTCTTCTGTGCAACGTACCCCAGATCCCCACTAGGAGCTTTGTGCCCAATCAGCTGTGGGAACACCTGTTCATCCCCACAGCGGTGCTGCAGGGACAGTTAAGCCTCATCGGGCTCAGGCCCTTTCTGGCTATTGGACATTCCACTCTCTTGCTCCCAGGGGCCTGCTCTGCCCACTGCATGCTGGCACAGACTGCCCGAATACCAGCTGTCCCTTGCCCTTGAAACCAGCCCGGGTCAGCCACTCTGCTGGCTTTCCTGCTGTCCCCAGCTACTCCAGAATGACTGACTCCATACGGCAAAAATGAGCCCATGACAACCTGTGCTTGCAGCTGCTCTGGAGAAGGGCAGAGGGAACTTAGACATGCCTCTAAATAAGAAGGAGCTGAAATGATTGGGACATGGGGAGACAGAAGAAGGAAGGGGGATCAGTCTATCCTAATTGCAGGAATCATGTACAAAGGAGGCAATCAACCTAATATTCAGCATCAGGGAACAAGGGGTTATTTTGTGTGGGGCAGTACTATGAAAAGGGCATAGGTGGGCTTCTGAAGGCAGGCACTGTATATACCTTTTTGAAATATACACTGTAGTGTTCTCGCATTCATAAGAGAGGGCGGATGGTTCCATGTTTGAAAGGTGATTGGAAGGATTATTGGAGGAGGCTGGACAAACCCCAGGGTTGTGGAATTTGCTCTGGATTCATCTCCCTGCTGCTTTTGCCCGAAGGTCAAAGGTATCAGACACATCACCGCACCATGTAGCTACCTCATACCAATGAGAGCTCAATGAAATAAGAATAAAACGACCCTAAACAATGGATGACGATTATGATGGGCACACAGGAAGCTGAAACCAATATCACCAGAGTTCATTAAAAATGTTGAGCAACCTGCTCCTTTTCCCAAGCTCTGCCTAACTGAGTTAGATACAAATGATAAAAACCATCCTATTATATTTCCTTACAAGCTATTACTTTAATTCTGTGCCTCCTGTATTTGCCTTTTAGGTAATCCTTGCTCAACTCGGTCTCTGAAAAAAAAAAACCCTGTGTCTCAAAATCTTGTAATAAAAAGGCAACAACAATCAAAGCAGCAGGTCCCCACAGTTGGCAATATTTTTCTAGTGAATTGCTTAATATTAAATAGCTAGGAAACCAAAGCATAACAAGACTTAATGTTTCCTGAGAGTTCTGTGAATGGAAGGGATGTCTAAGAACACTGTGGACATGGTGGGATAAGCAGACTCTGCAACGTACCTTGCTCTAAAAATTATTGTCACGAGTGGATGAACATAGTGGGTGTTCTTTAAGTAGTTCTTGATCGAAAGAAGAATGTTCTGGAAACTTATATATTCTCTCCTGGAGGGACAGCATATGTCCTGTTGGTGACAGGAACATTTATCTAAACCTTGTTAATGTTTTGGTCATTTAGTTGCTGTTTGGAGTGACTGGGAAGCAGGGCATTAGGTTGTAAACAACAGAAATGTAGTGCAGCGAAGCTCACAGTGGAGTTCCATTGGAGGACTTCTATGGGAGGACTTTAGGAATTGTGGCAGCTCCCAAGAAGGACAAGGTGTTAGAATTAGAAGAGAAGAGACTCCAGGCCTGAACTGACAGCTTCCCCCCTTCAGGGATAGATCAATTCTGACGAATCATAAGAGTTATCTTTCTTCGCCTTATTACCTAACCCTAGTCTCTGCATCACCATCCTCTCAGGCCCAGCTCTCAAGTACCGTGTGGTACATTGCTTGGCAGCCCACCAGCAGCAGCTCACATTAGTGTCATGTTAGGGGACTCGCCCATGGCGTATGCCCATGCCAAGCCATTACTTTAGCCTGTTCTTTTCCTTAAAAGACAGACCAGTTGTAAGGGCAGTCAAGTGACTCATACATTCAACACTCACCCCAGAGGATGGCATGGAACTCTCCCAGTCTCACTGTTTGTCCTTGTTCTATGCGGTGTCTGCTGTGGTTTAGATGAAGTGATCCCTAAATGTCTTCGTGCTAAAGTCTGGTGCCTAAGACAGCACTGTTGCCGAGGTTACAGACATTTTGTAGGCAAGGCTCGAGGTCCTTAGGGTCATGCCTCTGAAGGGGACTGTGGGATGCCAGCCTCTTCCTCTTTGCACTTGTGGTAAAAGGGTTATTTTTCTGTGAGCTCTTAACATGATGAGCTAACTTGCAAGACACCCAAATTGATAAGGACATTTGAGACCACAACTGGATCCTTCAGAATAACCCACTTTCCCAGTTATTTGGTTACAATGACGGAAAACTAATACAAAACACAAAATATCTAAAATTAAAAAAGACAAATGCTTAGCACTCTGTGTACTGATACTACACAGAACACAGCCAGCAGATGGCATTGGCCCAGCAGCTCTGTCACCACAGAGTTATTTCCATGTCCTACCATTCTTATTTAAGAATACAACTGGAGGGCTATACGTGTCAACCCCAAGCTTTATTTTTGAGTTGTATTATGAAATAGCCATAAGAACACCTACATGGAGAGTTTGTCATATTAAACTCTAATAAACTCGGGCATGGCAAGGCATAGTAGCACATGACTTTAATCCTACCACTTGAGAGGTAGAGGCAAGTAGATCTCTCTATGTTGAAGGACAGCCTGAGTTCCGGGCTAGCCAGAGCTACAGTGAGACCCTGTCTAAAATCAATCAATCAATCAATCAATCAATCAATCAATCACGCAAACAAAAAACAGGCGGTCACAGCAGTACACATCTGACATCTCAGTAATTGGAATCAGAGGTAGGAGCAGTGACATAGTTTAAGGATAGCCTGGACCACACAGTGAGTGCTAAGCCAGCCTGGGCTATATAGTGGGATCCTATCTCAAAAAACATGGTCACAATATATTGAATGGAAATTTTTTTTCTAATTTACAAATGGAAAATGTATTAAGGTCACTAAATAGATACATTATACTCATAAAACAAACAAGTAAAACCTTTAGATCTGGATACTACATATACCTGTAGCAGGGAAGAGTATAAAAGGCAAGAATTAATTATAACTCATATTATTTTTTTTCTATTAATAGGCAACCAATGCCTAAGACTTGGCTATATATCAGACGTTTTTTCTTATTGGTGCTGGAGATCAACTCAAAGACCTTGCATAGGCTAGAAAGTTCTCTGCCATGAGCCACAACTGCAGCCTACCCTACACCACACATGTGAAGGTGAAAGGGGAGGTGTGCTTCCTGGCTCTTCTGTCCCTCCGTGGTGATGTATTTGGTCACTACATTCATTCCTGCACTCCAGGGACCCTCTCCCCTCTCCCCGGCTTTGGTTGTCTGCAGCATTCTGCCAATTCTGCTTCTAACTCAGAGGTGACATGGGCTTCCCTTTTTTTAATGGGAGTGCATTTATTTGCGTGAAAATATTAAAGCAAATGACTCTAACAGCTCTGACGATTTCTGCTGAAAACAAAGAAGAAGAGAGAAGTAAGGGCTAGAGGGGGTGTTTAGTCGGGTCTCTCTGGCCCTGGTGGCTTGCCTAGCATCACAGCGAGGTGAGGGATGCCAAGAAAATTAGGGCACATTGATTTTCATTTTAGGAAGCCCAGTCCCTGTTGCCAGAATACAAGAAATGGATGCAGATAATGTGACTTTTGAGATAGGTTCTTGCTATGTAACCCAGGTTGGTCTCACACTCTGGGCGCTCTTCTTCCCGTGTGGGAGTACCGGCCCGGGCCCCATGCTCAACTAATAATCATAGGATCTTTCATGCAAACTGAAGGAAACTGAACACATGTATGCTGCATACATGTACACATGCCACATACACATGCACATGTAAACACAGGATTACGTTCCCAATAGAGTACTTCATCCAGACAGAATTTATTCAAATTACCCAGGGTCATCTGCACAGTTTACTCCATACTCTCCTTTCCAACTCCCTCCCACTTTGGAGTCATGTAGCCTGCCTGCCTTCTAATCTTCTATATAACAGCCCAGAGATAAATCTAGTAGTTCTTGTCCCCAGGGAGTCCCAGACTGAGGAAGAAAGACAGACAGGTAAATGGATAAATTCCACCTGGCTGCCACAATTTGAATTTGCCATGTTGGGACACCACGGGCTGCTGGCTTCAGGGTTTGTGCCCATAGTGTTTACTGCAGGAGCTCTAGGATTTTTCCCATCGCCAGCACTCCATTTCTTGCCTTTGTAGTCTCCTGCCTTACCCGCACAGCCGCGGTGCCAACTGGCTGAGTTCAGTTCAGTGCCATGAAATTGCTGTGGTTGGCACACAAAGTCTGTTCAGCCCCTCAGAAGCCTGTCAGGTGCCAGCTCCTTCTCAGGAAGGGCCAGTCTGCCAGGGGCAAGGCCATGTGCCCCATGCTCTCTGTCTACCTGCAAGCGTTCTTTGTAAGAGGACTCCGGAGGGCTGTCTCACTCCCCCACCCCCTTCTCCGGAAAGCTCTCTCTTCCCAACAGGGCTGGGCATTTTCTCTGCTCATTAAGCACTCCTTGGTGCCTTTCAGCTGATCCGAGACCCACCTGGGAAGCCCTGTGGGTCAGCTTGGTCGTCACCATGCAGTATAAAAGGGTAGGCTTTACCATGCCCACCTCCTTCCATCTGCCCTCCTTGGAGATAAGCCAGCTTAGGGAGATGGAGAAAGGACTTTTGATTTAACATTTAACATTTTTTTTTGTTCCTTTTCAAACCTCCAAAGCAACAGAATTAGCTTAAAGGGGTGATGACCATATTACCATCTCTGACCAAACAGGGCAAGCATGGAAATCTCTGCTTTGCTCCCCGTCATTTCCCACCCAAATGTCCCTGCTTTCTTCGCCCTGAGAGGCAGCACAGAGCAGAGCATTGCTCTCCATACCTCAGGCCTTGCACTGGAAGTAGGCTATTTCCAAGCCAAATTCTTCCACGGTCCAGTCCCTCTTTATCCGGTTTAAGCCACACTAGGCGCTTTCCACTTCCTTGTCACTCTCCTCTTCTCTCGTTCTTGTCCCTCCTTCACCAAGAATGCTTTGACTTGTTCCCACCGCTTCTATTTTTATTTAATTTTCAGGACTTGGTTATGACATAACTTCCTCTATAGGGAGAAGTCTTTGTTATTTTCAATTGGAGAGATTTTGCCTCTCCCTAGAGTTTCCCTCCCCTGTGTGTGTGTGAGCGAGTGTGTATATGCACACGGGCACACATGTACATTTCTATGTACATGTACATGTCTTTCTCTTCTGTCTCTCTTATTACTATATTCTATGAATCTTCCATATTTTCCTCCTTCTTAATTCCCCTTCAGCCACTGGTCATTCAACACTGAAGAACATGGCAGGTAGACAGACCCTCCCTTCACTTCACACACCCAAGCAATCAATTCTGCTGAAAGCATCAGCTTGCTGGCTGAGCCCTTGCCACTGCCGTCAGGGGCCACTACAAGACTTCCACTGTGTTTATCGTCCCGTCTTGTGCTGTGCTGGGTTCAAAGCCATTGTACTCACAAGGCTTTGTGTTTAACTCTTTAGCTTAGGGACTTTCTCAGTCAGAAGCAGCCCCACAGCAGTGACTGGGGTTAAGTACACACTAGATGCTTCACTAACGGCAAGTGAATCAAGGACAGCGCATGTTCTTCATAGAGCGGGAGGTCACCAAGCAATGGTTGGGAAGATGTTCCATGACCCTTGGCTCACGTCGGTGGCCTCCCTGTCTTTCAGCCCTCACTTTGGGAATGTTCACACCATCAGTGGTTGTTTCTAAGGTTCAGTAACTAAAGCCGTTCTCCCTGGATTCATTTGCCTTCATCAGTAATGAGACAGTTTGAGATGTTGGGATTTGGGCAGTACTTTGCAAGAGATAGCTTTTCATCCTTAAAAAAATGTGTTTTTGTCTTTATGTTGTTCCCAAGCGCAGCCATGCTCATCTTGTTTTGAGGTGGACACAGCTGTTGCCAATTAGAAGCAGCACAACCTCGTCTCCTCCTGTCCTCCGATTGGGTCTCATGTCCACCTAAATCGTTCTGCCTATGGCCCTAGGCTGCAAGTCAGAATCAAGTTAAAGAGTGCCTGAGAAATCTGCTTAGACATAAAAATCAATGAGACAGTGGGAAAAAGGCAAGACTAATCTCAAACTACAAATTACATAACTCAACCCGGGAGTACACATGGCTTCCTCCCTTTAAAGATTTCGAAGGTGGAAATTTTGCAATGTTAATTCAGTAGTTGAGAGAAATGACAATACTGATTATGTGGGGGTGATTTCTGCCTGTGTAATGGCTGGGAGAACGCACTCAGACAAGTGCAGTAATCATGTTTTATGCAATCTTTGTTTTCTTCCTCCTCTCAGTCCTTTCTTTCACTTATTCTTCTCCATCTTGGACTGCTATCCTTCTGTTGTAGGATTCAGGGATTGAACTCAGGTCACCAGGCTTTTATAGCAATCACCTTACCCACAGAGCCATCCTAACAGCCCAAACTCCTTTCGTCTTGTTCCTAACAAAAGATAAAATAGGTAATTATGAACTACAGCTCTCTACTGTCTGTAGCGCAGAAGAGTCTGATACTTCTATTTGATTTTGTGTTTCTTATTCATTTTTATTAATGTTAGTACCACAGGAGTGTTGAATAATCAACCAAATTCATACTTAAACAGGGTTCAATAAGGCAGTTCCTTGCAAGGTATCCCTTGTGGTCAGGAGCCTAAGCATACCTGGTGTTCCACAGACACAGTGTACTGCCAGTGCACAGTGAGTTTCTCGGGAGTCCATTGTGACAACAGTAAGACAACCAATGCTTATGAAATCTTTAATATATAAAGCAGACTAATGATAATTTCCCCAGGAAAAATTATTTCTATCTATACATGCATCAATTAACTACTGAACAGAATTTGGTTTTTATGAACATTACTATGGATTTCCAAGAAAACTCAGGAGTGCATTGTGTATACAATAATACATATATATATATACACATATATATACATATATATATTATATACATCTGAAATGGTGGCCCATACCCTCAATCACAGTAGCTGGGAGACTGAGGCAGAAGGATTGCAAACTGAACTCAGCCTGGGTGATGTAAAGAGACTATGTCTTAAAAACAAAAGCCAAAAACAGTGAACCAGTAGAGAGACAACAGCGGTGAACTATCTACAAATGGACTAGCAGGGAATTGGAGGAAGGGGAGTACAGAGTGTGAATGCCCTACTCTTGGCCTCTGAGAGCCCAACTTCAATACCCAGGCCATAGATGCACTGTGAGGAAGGCTGACAGTGCACCACACATCTCTCTTCTGGAACACAAGCCACTAGTCTCCCTAATGCCTTCAGACTCTAACACATCCCTACAACTTATAGTTCAGAACAACTCATTAATCTATGGTTTCCTCTAGCTTAGCCTCGAATGTTCTATCTGCCATTCTTTTCCTTGAGAATACATCTCCTAGCAGTATTGCCTCTCTACTGATTGTCCCAGATCTTCATATGCTCCATGGTGCCTCTCTCTTTCAGATAAATCCAGCAGAATGCAGTCTGGGAGAGAAGGCACCACAGGTACAGACCTGGCTTCTTCGTGCTCTACAGTGATCTGATTGAGCCTTGACACAACTTGCTTATGAGACTCCGACTCAGCCTCATCCTTGGGAATATGAAGCAACGAGCTGAGAAGAATGGCAAGCAGAGAATGGGGCCTCTCCAGATCCTGACATGTAATATGGTATATTACACTGACTGGCATTTGTGATTTACATCTACGTATTCTTCTGAGACGTTTGGAAGCACGGATGGCTTCATCAGTGTTCTATTGCTATGAAGAGATACCATGGCCATGGCAACTCTTATAAAAGAGAGTATTTAATTGGGGCTGGCTTACATTCAGAGGTTTAGTCTGTTATTGTCATGGTGGCACACAGGAAGATGTGGTGTTGGAACGGTAGCTTAATAGTGCCACTGCCGCAGGCAGCAGGAAAAGAGACTGAGTCTGGCTTGAGCATCTGAAAACATAAAGCCCACCTCTCAATGACAAACTTCCTCCACCAATGTCAGACCTACTTCAATAAGGCCACACTTCTTTTTTTCCCATTCATTTATTCATTTGCTTTACATTCCAATCTTTGCTCCCATCCTCCTAGTGTCCCTCCTCCCAGTGCCCTACCCCAACCCCTCTTCCTTTGAGAGGGTAAAAAGCCCTTCCTGGTTATCTCCCTCAATCCTGACAAGGGCTACCATATACTCTCCCACTGAGGCCAAACAAAGTAGTCCAGTTAGGGGAATGGGATTCACAAGCAGATTTGGGGACAGTTCTGACCAGTAGCTACCTATGTGTGGGTGAAGGCCACACATCTTAAAAGTGCCCCTCCCTGTTGACCAAGTTTGAAAATCTATGAGCGTATGGGGGCTATTCTCCTTCAGATCACCATAGTAGTCAAGAGGGAAATTTTATATTTATTTCGTGAGGAGGAAAGTTTTGTCGGACATCTCAGTGTGAGTGCACTCCACTTCCTTTTTCTGCGTTAGCTTTTTTCCTGCCTCTCCTCTGTTTCCTCTGTCCTTCCCTTCTACTGTGCCTCTTGAAGGCTGTCTAATAGCACACGGGTGCTCACTTATAAAACTGTGGTCAAGAAACAAAGAATCAGCTGTGACTGGTGAGGCCTAATTCATAGTGACCTTTCTTACACGTTGTAACCTTTCTCACCCATGAGGACCTTTACAAAGGTGTGAAATGGAGAGCAAAGCCTTGTGAGCAATGTGGGTTAAGGCCTGGCATGTTGTAATAAGAAAATTATGTCTAAATAAAGTCCACTCTGACTGTACATATCTTAATGTGGTCCATACTGACCTTTTAATGACCTTTTAGGACCACAGGTGTCCTAGCTTACTGTCTATTGCTGTGATAAAATATTGGTCAACCAGCTTGGGGAAAAGGGTTTATTTGGCTTGCAGGTTACAGCCCATCATTGAAGGAATTGGCATTAGGAACTCAAGGCCGGGACCTAGGAGTAGGAACTGAAGTAGTCTGTGGAGGAGTGCTATCTATTGGCTTGGTTTTCATGGCTTGGTCAGCCTGCTTCCTTACATAAGCCAGGACCACTTCCCTGAGGGTGGCACCTTCCTCAGTTTGCTTCCATCATTAATAAAGAGAATGCCCCATAGTGTTTACAGGCCAATCCAGTGAGGGCAATTACTCAATTGAGGTGCCCTCTTCCCTGGTGACTCAAGTTTGTGTCAAATTGACAAAACCAGGATAGCATGGCTAGACCTTTGGTCTTAACCAAAACATTTTTCCTGCTTATGGATGTTATGTCCTTCAGTGGTGAACCTTGTTTCCTTGTCTTCTCCAGGCATCTATGCAAAACACACACCAATGCTTTGGAACAATCAGGGCCTAATGATAGATGGCATAATGGCAGTATTCCTAGAGACCACTGTAAGCTGGGGAAAAATTGTTCTACCCAGGCTTTATCTCTGTGCCTGCCACTTCATAGGCACATTAGTCTGCCAATATTCTCTCAGTCTCCAAGATGCCCCCAGACCTGGGATTAGTGACCTGTTGGATTGGCATCCAGTTGTCCGAGTCACCTTGCTCTCTCCTCCTCCGTGTTACATAATGCCTGCATCAGTTCAACTCACGGTGAACTTCGAAGAGGTTGTGCAGGGACTCAGGAAGGAAAAATCCACAGATGCTCCTGGAGGGCAGCTGGCTTGGCAGTATAGCCATGTGTTTTGCTGCTGTCCATTGTGGCCATGTGAATGTTCAATGAGAGACATCTGTAGTGCTGAGCGTGCAGAGGCCAATGTTCCAGAATTGAGTCTCTCCTTCCACCACGAGTTCAGGGAATCTACTTCCGGTTCCCAGGCTTCTAAGCCAGCCCTCAACTCTAAGACTTTTATTTCATCAGAATCACGTGTGTCACAGACTTAGACTGTACCTTCCGTTTTTATAGGAGCAATTCTTTATGAGGGAACATTTCATTAAAAGTCTGAGATGGCACTCAAGCTCTTCCCAGACTGGCTTTAGAGATATCCTCAGGATGCTTCATTAT
The DNA here is from genome assembly GCF_021556685.1 of Rattus norvegicus. NCBI lineage: Eukaryota > Metazoa > Chordata > Mammalia > Rodentia > Muridae > Rattus > Rattus norvegicus. The sequence continues at coordinate 142,324,113 of NC_141534.1, forward strand.
GAATGTCCAGGTGTACAAAGGACTCAGATTTCTGGTACACTTTCCTTCTGTCATTTTCTTTTCAATGTCCCTTATGTCCCCAAAGGCCTCATAGATAGCACAGTACTCTCCTATCTTTCCCTAGCAAACTCTGGAAATGGCAGAGTTACTTTTCACAGCTCCTTTGTGGACCCCTTCTCCTTGGGGGTGGATGGGTGTTAGCCTTTTAAGCTCTGCTGGAGCTTTTCTTCTTGTTCTTCCCTACTTGAGAAGTCCTCAATTTGTACTAAATACTTCTCATGATCATTGGGTACTGCTAGGCTTGCTTCAGTCTCCTTCATACTTGAGAGCTTGTCTGGCACCTGTTTCAAGAGGGTCTGGTGCATCTCCACAGTGGTGGCCTGGTGAACGCCTGTGGCAGGGTATCACACACAGGTGGGTAACCAGACATACTCGGGTAGAGTCCTTGCTCCTTAGAGGGCCTTGGAAGTGTCTCCATGTATGGCATTGGGTTCAAAGTCCTCCTCTAGAAAGAGATAGAAGGTTGGGTAATTCCCTTTGCCCAGTCTGCACTTCATACTTAGCCCATGTTCAGATTCTAACCATAGCCTGAGATATCTCACTTTGCCTTCATGAAGTCAGAGCTGGATGTTGAGGTTTTAGTTAGACATTTGAACTTGTTTTTCATCAGGGGAGTATTGGCTGTCCAACTTCTCAAGATAAATTTTGTTCTGGGTATGACCTTGTCAGAAATGACTGTTTTCAGGGAAGGGTGCCTTTAATCTCTTGAGTGCTGCCACCATGAACAGCAGAGAGGAGCAGTATGCCCAGGAGAAGGGAAAGAAGCAGGGGAGTGGTGTGGGATGTGGTGGCAGTCATAATGCAGGAGTTTGGGAAAGATGTGAAAGCTGTGACCAGAATGATGGAAGTTAGCGGTCATGCGAGTCCCATGAGTTTTTTTTTTTTATCTTTGGAGTAAAACTTTAGAAACACATGTGTGGGAGTTTTGTTTTGCATTCTTGCCATGGTCAAAATTCTAATATCTGCATAAATTGTACTGCAATCCCCCGGTATCCACAAAGAAATGGATCCAAGAGCCCCGAAAATACCAAACGATGCAGATGCTCATGCTCCTTGTAGAAAATACTTAGTATTTGCATAGAACCTACACACACCCTCCCACACACTCTAAGCTATCCTCTAACACTATGTAAATGCTATGCAAATGATTTTATACTATATTATTTAGAGAACAACAAGAAAAAAAGTATGGATACAAGTGTTGACTATTTCAGTCCTCTAAAGCTATGGTTGCTTGACAGCATGGATCCAGAACCCAAAGGGCTGACTGTGTTTTCTTTGGAGCTGATGGAGGGAGAAAGAACCCTCTAAGCTCCTCTGCAGTATCCATGGCATCCTACAATTCCACAGTAATCAACTTGGCTAACTCCTGCTGCCATTCTCTAGTGAAGGAGGACAGGCAAGTGCTCAGAGCCTGTGTGTGAGGGGGGAGCTCTGCATCTGCCTCCTAGAGCATCACCTTGTAGTCTAGTTAGCCTCATATTCCCCAAGCTTCTCATTGGTTGTCTGCTATGGTGGTCTGGATACAGCTGTCCTCCTACCCATAGGCTCATGTGTTTGGATATGTGACCCTCAGGTGGCACTATTGCTTTAGGAGATTATGGAACTTTTGGGACATGTGGCCTTGATAGAAAACATAGATGCTGTAGGTCGGCCTTGAATGCTATATTCTTTTCTAGTTCTAGTCTAGCATTCTTTGCTTCCTGATCCACCAAGAAGTGAGGTACCTCCACTCTCTACTGCTACTGCCATGAATTCTGCCATGCCTTCCTTGCCATGTCGGATTAAAACTGTGAGTCTAAAGAAGCTTCTATAGAGTTGTTTCAGAGGTTGTGTCATAGTGACAAGAGAAGCAACTTACACACCTTCCTCATCTCCTGCAAAGGGTTAGAATTTTGCTGTGAGTCTCCTCTGTGTCATATGGATTTGGGTGCTTGGGCAGTGCCAAATAATGCCTTCCATTCAGGATGAACTTTCTGACTTTATCATTTCCATTCTGCTGCACTCAGCCCAGTGTGTGCTATGCTAGAGGGCCAGACAAGCATCAGCTGTCAGGGGCATTTCATTCCAGGTTATCAGATGGGCTCTATTTTCGGGTCCAAACATCACTCTGTCTAACACTGTGGAACCCAGAGTTCCTCATAGGCTCAGACCCCAGCTGTCACAGTATATATTTTCAACCCTGCTTAGGGCCTACCCAAAATCCAGGGTGAGGAAGGGAAATATTGGGAATGGGTAGCATTGAAGTGGGAGGGGTGAGCTATGCACTTGGTTTCTGTGCAGACCTCTACCAAGTGACACAAATGGTCAGCTGAGCATTGCAGAGACCCCTCCGGCTTTGCAATTTTCTAAGTCTAATTCAGAACAGTAAAGGGAAGTGAGTAAAGGAACAAAGATCAGCCCAGGTTTTAGACATAACAGAGAATCAGAATCACAAATGTAGAAGAAAAGCTCTTAGATCACAGTGTCCTCACACTATTGGCATGCTGGGAAAGAGAAGTGCAGACCTGAGCAAGGGCTGGACTGGGGTGCTGGGGCAATGGAGTGGCCTTATAGGTGGGAAACCAGGAGTGTCATCCAAGACAGGGGTCATCAGCACATGTGAACCCTAGAGGCACTGACATAATTCTACATGTGCCCCCTAAAACATCTGCCTACCCACTGTACTATTAGGACATTCATATTCCAAGGGGAATGGGTGGCTAAGCCCTGTGGGGGGGCTGCCATTCACGGCGCTGCTGAGCAACAATTTCTCCTAGATACTACTTTCAAGATTTAGTGATCCTGTTAGATACCCCACCCATTTTTATGTCTTTATCTGAATCATTGTTTTTTTTGTTGTCCATGGTAAACTGTCATAGAGTGGCTTACCTTCCTATGTGTGCATGTTTTGCTGAGGCTGTAAGGGGCTGATCATGTCCCCATGAGTTTCTGCAGCAGTTGTGTTAGTGATACACAATGAAGGAATACCAGGAAGGTATTCCCAAGGGGTGTTCCTATGAAGCACCCCTTGTGTCTGGAGATATGGTTCAGTGGGTAAGAGCTCTTGTGAAAGTAAGAGGACCTGAGTTCAAATCCACAGCACACACATAAAAGCCAGACATGGTCACATGTCACCCCAGCATTTGGGGTTGGAGACAGATAGATCCCTGGAACTCATTACCAGTTTAGTAAAAATTGTGAGTTTCAGGTTTAGTGAGAGATCTGTTCTCATAGGGGAAAACAGTGGAGAGCAATAGAAGACAATATTCCTCTAGACACACACACACCCCACCCCTACAAGTACTCTGAAAGATTTTGGTATCTGAGATAGTGCCTTGATTCTGAGTTACACTGCTTCAGTGAGCCAGTGTCACCAACAGTTAAGTTGAAGAATACCGGTGGGAAATTAGTTATGTCCTGTAGTTTAAAAGCTCTGGAACTGCCTGGGGCAGAGTGGTTTATGAAACAACGAAGAAGCCTAGAGGGCATCCTGTTTCCACACTCCCACTGTACGTTTTGTTTGTTCGTATTGCTTTTCCCCCCAGGTTTCTCTGTGTAAATCCCTGGTTGTTCTGGAATTCTCACATTGTACATCAAGCTGGCCTCGAACTCACAGAGAGCCACCTGCACTTTGCTTCTGAGGTACAAGTGTAAATGGACAACCCTCCAGCTTCTAAATGTGTGACATACGGCGGGGGGGGGGGGGCAGGCAGGGACTTCTGCCAAGATGTAGTGATGTGAACTTACTTCCTCCCTCTCAAAAACTCTTTTTTTTTAAAAAAAGATTTGTTTATTATACATAAGTACACTGTAGCTGTCTTCAGACACCATCAGCTCTCATTACAGATGATTGTGAGCTACCATGTGGTTGCTGGGATTTGAACTCAGGACCTCTGGAAGAGCAGTCAGTGCTCTTAACTGCTGAGCTATCTCTCCAGCCCACCTCTCAAAACTCTTAAACACCATTACCCACATGACTTATTTATAGTCTGCTTGATCACTGTGCAATGGGGACAGGTGTATTTATTTCTACAAGTCTTATAAAATGATGGGTATAATTATCGCTTCTTTTTACATGGGGGACCAAGACTCAGAGAAGAGTCTCCCCATCCACCCGAGTCGGGAGCACAAACTTCTTTTCCCTGATTTCCAGGCATTTTGCTGTCTTGCCAGATGCAAACGATTAAAGAGCCAACACACTTTATTTGGAAGTAATGAGGGATTCTAAAAATAGCATTGGCAGTGTTTCACTAATTTGAAAGAGTAAAGGAACTGAGTCAAATAGGACTGAGAAACGTGAGCTGTGTCTTTGTATCAATTTCCGTTACCTTGGTAATAATAATTGATGCCATATTTATACATTATTTAAAAATACTCGAGATTTGGTACAAAATCAAGATGGCTTCCAACTAACATGGCTTCCAAAGGAGGTACTCATGGTGAACCAAAAATTTAAATGAAAAGAAATGAATGTCAGTGTGTTAAAGATTATGTCAGGAACGGTTAATCATGATGATATCACAGAGCTGCTGGGCTGGGTGGGGAGACGGTGTTGATGGATGTCTGGTCTTACCCAGATGTCAGCTGGCTTTCCACCCCAGCAAGCATGGTGTTTTAATATGTTAGTTACAATGATGCTCTGAAAATGCACTAACCTACAAATCTGATAAAGACTTACTTGTCAAAAAATATGACTTAAAAAAGATAAAGGGAACAACAGTGTAATATGGTCCAGTCACTTTTCCAAGCTTCCATATTTGTGAATATTATGCTATTTTAAGACATATCACACACGCTAGCACACATCTTAAAATGTTCTTTTCATTCATTCATTCGTTCATTCATTCAAGCCCCCTTCCCCCTCTCCTTCCAGTCCCACCCTTCCAAACCTTACAAATCCCTCTCCCATTACCCCTCCCCTTTTTCCTCAGAGAAGGGGAAGCCACCCTTGGGTACTACCCGGCCCTGGGACATCAAGTTGCAGCAGGACTAAGGAGATCCTCTTCCACTGAGGCCTGACCAGGCTGTCCAGTTTGGGGAAGGGGATCCAATGGCAGAAAACAGAGTCTGAGTCGTTCCTGACTCCAATTGTTAGAGGACCCACATGCAGACTGAGCTGAACACCCCCCACTCTTCCCCAAGACTCCATGAGCTCTGCTTGATGTTTGGCTTAATGAAACATTTTTTAATTAATTTATTTACATTAGCACACATCTAACATCTATCTATCTATCTATCTATCTATCTATCTATCTATCTATCTTGGAAGAGGATAGAGTGCTATAAGGGAAATTTCAAACACTCTGCTACTCACTTGAGAATACACCTCTGGCAGACAAAAAAATTAAGAAAACATCTGGAGAGCTGGTGATGGAGGGCAGGCAGTTGGTAGGGTGTTTGCCAAGCACGCACTAAATCCCAGGTTTGATCCTTGGAACTTCATGAAAGTGGGTATGATAGTGAATGCTTGTTATTCTAACACTCAGGAGGTGGGGGCAGGAGGATCAGAAGGTCAAGTTTATCCTTGGCTACATAGAAAATTTGAGGCCAGCTCGGGATTCATGAGACTCTGCCTAAGCACACAGAAGAAATGAATGAATGAATGAAGGAAGGAAGGAAGGAAGAAGGAAAGCCACTGCATTAGAGTTGCAGCACCTCTAGGTTGAATGCTCCAATATCTTGACACAGGGTTCTCTGCGCCAGATTCTTCATGCTAGAACATGCTCAGTTTATCATATTTGGCTGACCAATTTCTGTACCTCCAATCCATGGGACTTCCTCCTCTCTGGTAAGACAAAACAATTAGGGAAAGGAGCTTAATTAGTTTAGGTGGTTAAAAAATATACCGTAGATTTATGCTTTGTTTAGTTCCAACATTTTAAAGATTCTGTTTCCTAAAGATCCACTTTCCAAGTCTGAACTCTTCGTGGACAATACGTATATTCTGAGCAGTGACTTTGAGATTCTGACATATGCCATACTCTCTTGCTTCATGTTGGGGCCAATGCTTGGAAATCACTTCTTCTGAGCCCTGAGTGAGAACCACTGTATACACACAAATGAGTGAACAGAATCTCTCAGGAAAAGGCAGAGAGAAGGGTCTAATGTTGGGTTCATCTGATCTCATTTTATACATAAATATAAGAAGATAAATCTTCATTTCATTATGGTAACCCATTAACAATATGAACAATTAGCAGGATTAACATGGAGCTGCCACGGCAGTGTAGCTTACAGTCCCAATGCTTGGGAAGGTAGAGTCTAGGAGGATCAGGGGTTCAAGGCCAGACTCAGCTGTATAGCCTGGGCTACATGAGTATATACTTAACAAAAAGAAGTACATAGTAATCGCTTTAAGTGGCTCCAAGTTTCTAGAAAATGTACATATGTTTAAGCACAATCTAAACATTTAGAATCACTGCTCTAAGAAATTTCATACTCGAGAAGCATAAAAATATTACAGAGATTGTTGATTTAATAGATTGATTTATCTTGAAGTGTTATGTGATAATCTTAAATGATGTCAAGTCTCTGGACTTAAATATTTCTTTTTTATATTTATTTAGGGAGTGTGTATGTGTGTTTGGAATGTGTGCACTGTGCATCAGTGCCTTGGCACGAGCGTGGAGGACGCTGGGCAACTCAGACAAGTCACTTCTTTCCTTCCACCATATGGGTTCTGGGGGGTCAAATTTAGGTCATTAGATTCAGATACATGGCTCTTTATCCACATCTTGAACCTTTTCTATGATCTTACTATTTTATTTATTTAGATTTTTCCATGAAGACGCAGTAGTAAAGCTTTATTCAGAGTTTGTCTTTCCTGTCTTCCCCTGCATCTTGCTAGGATCATTTAGGCTTCTCTTTCCCTGTCACACCTCAGGTCACTGAAGAAATGATCTCTACCCTTCCTTCTTCCTGCAAAAACAGCTGGGCAAACTCTACGTGATGAATGTCTTATACGGCTCTTGACTGAGGCTTGGGGACTTGGGGAGGTAGTTCTGTCATCACTAAGTATGACACCTTGATGGTCCACACAGTGTCAGGTTACTTCAGAGACACTGACTTCTAGGTCTACATGAGCGTGGGGAAATAGAAAACTCAGGTCAGACATCACTGTCAGGCATAACCAGTTCTGTAATCTGGGACAATTTAGTTAAGGGACAGATAACGCACAGCAATTTATCAAATTATTAAGACTTCAGCAAATAACTTGTTCGGAAGATGTCTCAATGAGCAAGTAATGCTAATTGTATGTTATATAAGAGGGTAGGATGCTAAGAGAAAACCAACCAACCAACCAATCAACCAACCAACCAACCAACCAAACCACTTTTGCCCCATTTAAACAAGTTACCTTCACTGTGCTGGCAGACTTAAGTACCCAGCAATGATGCGTTTCCTATTATATTTAGCTAACCAAACCTTATTGCACTGCATTTGAATAAAACAATAAAAAATTAAAGCCTCTTTGTTTCATTGGCAGAGAAAAATTTGAATGTCATGTACTAGTCTCACCTGGCCTGATACTTCTTCCTGCTTTCAGCCATTTTCCCAGCACAATGATTCTCCATCTCACTCACAGACACAGAGTTAATTAGATAATCTGGATTTTGATTCACACATATTAAAAACCGTCTTTTTCTGAGCTCACAAAAAGACCCCTTATGTGAAATAAATGGCATTATGTCCAAAAGAATGGTGTTAGATTGTCTTTTACTTTGGACGAAAAGGAGGTAATTAGTTTGATATATATTTTTCATTCGTGAATGTTAATGCCATCTTCACAGCCGAAAGAAAGGTGAATGGCTGTGCCCGGGCACTGCTCCTGGATTTTGTGGTCCTGACATTATAGAAAGGAGTTTGGGGAAGTGGGAACAGGATAAAAGGGCCTCAGTTGAATATGTGGGCAAGCAGTTTCTTAATACTTCAACAAAATCTCACAAAGTTCGAAATTCATAGAGCGCTTCTGAAAGGCTGCCAAGAGGGATACTTTCAATAGATTGGTAGAATGAGGAATCAAATGTATATTATTTTGGAAAATATTGGAGTCTAATACAGCCTTTGCCCAGGTTAAATTTATACCAATAAAATACCAGGTGGAGAATGGGACCATTTAATTCCCAGCCCTCAGAGGACACAGAACGTCTCTAGGAAAGATGAGCGCAACGTGGGGCTACCCCTTTCAGGCCTCTGTGTTCCTTTTCAAAAGCAGCCTGGGAAATTTCTGCCATCCTTTGGAGTTCGAGGCAGCGGCAAAGCTGCGGTCAGATGTGATGGATTGCGCAGCCAATTTGCTTGAAGTTTGTGGTTCATTAATCCAGCTTTTTTTTTTTTTTTGAATTTCAAAGGACTGGAGTGATGTCATTTGGAACGTAGATCACAGAAAATTAATGGTGTTCCTTGGTCAGAAGTGAACACGGAGACAATGAGACCTAGAAGAAAGGGATGGGTGGTGGCTGAGGAGTGGGGGAGTCCAGTTTCCACCAGGAAAGCCTCTGTGGCTCTTTAGATCCCACCCAACCCCCCGGCGGGCTGAAGGAGGCGGCTTTGGAGGGATTGCCCTGCTCCTTGTGAGAGAACACAGTTTATGCTAGTGGTTCCCAGGCACCCAGCAGCGTCTAATGTCTTGTCTATCACATTCAGTACTGCAGACCCGCCTTGTGTCTGTCCCTAGGTTCTCAGCCCACCACTGCCTCTGCGCCAGGAATTTTAAAAGTTCGGTTTAGATGATGGGAGCCCTGCCCATTCGGGCGCGACGCTTCCATCGCGTGCTTCCCACGCTGGGACCCAGGTGGAGTGGCAGAAGGGAGCCTGAATCGTTGCCAAAAATACAGGCTGGGAAAGCGTGCTCAAAGCAGGTCCCGAGAAAGATCAAATGGGACAAGTGAATGGATGTCTAAGGAGCATATCTGAGCTGCAAAGCCGGGAGTTAGCTGCAGTCTCATAGGTCATTGGATCACTATAGCAGTTATCTGTGATACTAACAGAAATGGAATACTTGGCACGAAATGGTCACACAGCCACGGCTTCTTGAATAAAACGAAGAGAAACAACGCCAACAACAAAAGCCTCCACAATGGCTCAGCTAGATGGTGACACTACGCTTTTTTAAAGTAAGGAAACAGATTTTAAAGCTGTGCTCAGGACAGCAGGAGAATTCTGTTCTTGGTGTCTTTGTGAATTGCTAACAATGCCCTTCAGACATAACTTTTCAGTGCAGAATCACAGAAACCCTGGACTCTGAAAGTGCCTGAAATACTGTCTAAGTGATTTCATTGACCTTATACACAAAAGGCTAGTGGTATCCCAGTAGGACTGTCATCTTGCATGAGTACTTACACATAAGAATACTATCTATGGCACAAGGAGAGCCATCTACACTTCGTAAGAGAGTTGGAGTTTATCATGCATCTTTAAAAAGGTAATGAGCCAGGTGGTGGTAGCACACACCTTTAACCCGGCACTCAGGAGGCAGAGGCCAGCGCACCTCTGAGTTTGATGCCAGCCTGGTCTACATAAGGAGTTCCAGGACAGCCAGGGCTACACAAAGAAATCCTGTCTCAAAAAAAGAGTGATGAGATTTTGCCGAATAATTTTCCCTTTGGAAATCTTAACTTTGGCTTAGGACTCAAAATATGCTAGTGTTTATTGGGTAACAATATAATTATGTAATTGCAGGAGTGAATGCTTTCTATTGGCAGTGCGGAAGTGGTTCTGTCACACTCATAGTCAGAGCAATATGGTTAGTTTTTGTTGCCTGTATATTTATTAGTTTCTGAGCGCGCTTTTAACTTTGTAGCATATTCTCTGGCTCCTTCTAACCATGCTTTTACTTTAAATACATTTTGGCCATTACTTTAAGATAGAATAAAAGTGATTTTGTACAATCAGTTTTATGCATTCCCATTTTGGTTCTTTACTTTCACTTAGGGTCTGATAACCCTGGAAGTCACTAAAGATGGGTCAATAAATTGTATCTTTCAGTATCTTCGAAGAACAGAGCCTTAGAAAGAACCCAGCCCCTGTGTTCCTTCTGTCTGGGCTTCATCCTTCTGTGTGTGGAGAAAGCATATGAGATTTAGCGTATCTCATTTATTATTTGAGGATTTCATACAGGTGTATAGTATATTTTGATCCAATCTACCCTCTATTCTCTTCTGTCTAATTCATCTCCTATCGCCACACCATTTTTCCTTTCTGTAGTTTATAAGGCATTAATGTTGCATTCTGTATAGATATGGAGGAGTCATAAATAGTACTTGCTACCTTGGTACATCATACTGCTCTTGACACTGTTATTTACCTTTATGTGGCTTTTCCATTGTCATCCCCCTCCCATAGTCTGACTCCACAATACATTCCTGAAATGTCTAGCCACAGAAGCAACTAATATCCCTAACAGTTCATTCTGTTAGGACAGGGTTGAGATTCTGGTCCACAGCCCTTCCTCTGCAGCAAATGCAAGGATTTTTTTTTTAAGTGTATTGCACCAGACTGACCACAATGACATCGATAGGGATGATGATGAGGACTCAGGGATTGTTGGTTGCCACTTTTTCTTGACCTTGAGCATAGAACTTTATAGCTTTTGCTCAAGTTTTCATTTGTGCTTTCCGGTCTCCTCTTGGCATATTGCAACTGCTCCTGTTGCTCACCCAGCTCTTCTATGATTTCTGCACCAACCTGGTCAGTTTCTGCACTACTATCCTTCTTAGCTTTGTGTACCCCTTCTCAAATCCAGAGTCCACTTAGTGGTGCTAATATGTGCACGGCTATATGACTACTCATTAGGGCACGGTAGCCTCTCAGCTGGTACATCCCCGAAGAAATCGGAGTGCTTCTACCCCTGCTAATTGTCAATAGTTCCCTTGCTAGAGGTAGAACTCTGTAAACCCTTCCCCCATTTGTGCTGCCAGAGGGATTATCTTGATCTTGTGCATACACCCACAGTTGCTGTGAGGTCATGCCCGGAAGCCACAGTTTTGCCATCCTCCTCAGTCTATGGCTTTTACAACTCTTTCACTTCATCCTCTTTGATGATCCCTGAGCCCCAGGGGGAGGGAGGAGGTCTGATGCATATGTTTCTTTTAGAGCCCAGCACTCCATAATCTCAGTAAGTTGGGAATATTTGAAACGGTGGCCCCATTTCTGGGTTGGACCTGGGAGTTCTGTGAGAAGATAGAGAATAGTTTACTGGTGGGAAGTATCTGAGGGTTTTCAACACACGAGGAAAAAATACAAAACCTTCCTGATGGGACTTTCAAACGTACAAAGTTTTAAGCACATCTCCATTTCCTTACACAGACCTAATGGTCACTGTCATTTTTGTATGTCATGGTTATGTCTTTGTTCTCTAGTTTATTCTTATGGGCTGGTTCAAAGCAAGACTCCTGTGGTTTCATCAGTAAGGACTTACCTAGCAAAGATGGCCCCTAGAACAATGAGCAATGTTTCCCCATTAAATATGCATTAAGCATATAGTTTCCCTGATTGTTTTGAAGGTGTTCTCTGGAGTCAGTTAGGATCTGGTTCTGACACATTTTTCTATCTTTATTAATATTTTTATTTAGTACAGAAGTAGGGGGTTCATGATGAGATTTTCACACACGATGTATAATCATACCTTGCTCTTCTTTGTCCCCTTGCCTTTTCCCATCACTCCATGTTTGAATCTAGATTCCACATATGAGAGAACACAGAATTTTGCCTTTCCTTCCCCTTATTACTCTCCTTGTTCTTCTTTCGCCTTTTAACCTTTCTCCCATCTCATCTTTCCCCTTCTACCTTCACATTCTCTCCCTCTCTCTCTCTCTTTCTTTCTCTCTCTCTCTTTCTTTCTTTCTTTCTTTCTTTCTTTCTTTCTTTCTTTCTTTCTTTCTTTCTGGGATCTGGGCATCATCAGTTAGACTAGGCTGACTGGCTGGCCAATGAACCTCATGGACCTTCCTGTCTCTGCCTCCCTGATCTGCGATGCCAAACTCATGTAATTATACCTGACTTTTTATATGGTGCTAAAATCAAACTCATCTCCTCATGTTTGTGTGGTAGGAAGCAGGCATTTTACCACACTGAGCCCTCTCCCCAGTCCTCTTAATGCTTCTGACTTTGGGGATGAAGATGTGGTGCATAAACCAAGGTTTTCCTCACAGAGCTGAATACATATCCTCCATGTCCTAGGAGTTTGTGTGTGTGTGTGTGTGTGTGTGTGTGTGTGTGTGTGTGTGTGTGTGTGTGTCTGGTGGCTAAGGAGAGTGTGGATCCAGCTGCTGTATCATGCTAAGGAGATGTGTCTAAAGATCATCAGATATTGTGACAGAATAATAATGCATTCCTTTTGCCTCCCACCTCTACTGCGGGTCTCCTGGGTAGCCCATCAGAGGAAAAATTTTCAAAATGTCCTTCAGCCTAATCAAGAGGGACACATTTGAAAGGCGTTGCACCTGTTTTGAGATGTGAGAGAGATAGGGAGTAGTTTATGTTCTGGGCTCGAGGGAGGGTAGTGACCCAAAGTAGTAGACTTTGAGTTAACTTTCGCCACTCAGAGAGGCCATATCGTGCGCTGGACCTTTGTGACTACATTGAGCATCCTTTCCTGCAGAAGATGCTTCTCTTCGTAGGACGTATCCTGCTGGCTACTTGGTATATAAGTAGCTGAACTTTGTGAGGAGTGGGAAAACATGCTTTGAAATGAAATAATTACCAGGGAAGTGTGAAGTATTGACTTAGTTATGCTTCAGGGTCATTCACCCACCCAGGTGCTATTTGTGGCACTATGGCAGTGCCGTGCTGTGGCTTCAGCTCTTTAGGGGATTGTCTGGCATTACTTAGGGCAACAGCTGCACCCCTGGGTGTCCTGGTTGCAGACAGCTAATTGTCACATACCTCATATACAGTCCTGTAGCCTGCACCTGGCAGACTTTTGGCTTCAGCTAGGTGGGTACCTTTCATGTTATGACATCTTTGACTCTCAGCTACTGAAAATACCTTCCTTCACACACTCGGGCTCTGCTAAAGACATACCTGGGCAAGCTTGACTCTCATCTGTCTATTTAAAGTCACTCCTATTAACTTGGAGTTTGGGCCATCTACCATGCGGGAATCTGTCACTATGCATATTGTAGAGATCAGGGAAGGAACTGGCTTGTGTAGTCCTGAGAAGGACACAGGACAGAGAAGAGCTGACAAGTACTCAGCAGACTTAGCCATGGTGTCCGACTTGGTGCCATCTTTGAAATCAACACCAGTGAATAAAACACTTCTCAAGCGAGTGTGAGACAATCCCCAAGGACACACACAGGGAAGGTTGGACCAGCAGGGTTTGTTACACATCAGGAGGCTAGCTCTGGGTACTGAGAGCCCTCAGGGCAAATGGCAGCTTTGAGCCCCAGGACCGAGATGACAGAGCCTGCCAAAAGCCAGGTACGCCAGCTCTGACATCAGTGTGTTCCCCAGGAGCTCACTGCCATTCATAATCTTTGTTCTTTGATCATAGCTTAATAGAAGAGAAAGCTCAGCGCTTTTGAGGTCTCAGCTGGGAACTGGAGCTCTGACAGGCAAGTCTGAGAGGCCAGGAGCCCAGATAGCTCTCTGCAAAGAGCACAGCTCACATTGCCAGAAGACTCTACTCATTGGCTCAGGGCAGTGGATAGTTTTCTAGCTGTTTTCCATAAATAAATCCTGATAACTTCATTTAATATCTCACTCTGTGTTCCTGCCACAGGGAAGGCAGGGGTGACTCAGGAGTTCGGATACCTGCTTGGTTTACCCTGTGACCAACAGACTTCATCTTTGTATGTCTGGAAAGCTAAGCTTCAGATCCAGCTGGGGCTCTTGGAGACAAAGCTTTCGTCCTTAAAAAAAAAAAGTAAAAGAAAGCCAATTTCTTCTTCTCTGGGGATTTAGTAAGCTAATCTATACAGTATCACCAAAGTAATGAAGCCACAGCCTCTAGGCAATAGAATTTCCACAGAAAACCAGCCAAAGGTGTTTAAGAGGATGACTGACTTTTTTTCCCCCAAGGGGTGTGTTCTTCCTAGTTGTAACAACTGTCTTTGGAGTATGGCAGAAAGACAGATGATGCAGCCTAAAGACTGTATAGCTCCTGGCCCTTTAGATGATTTCTTCCCTGCTTATGATCACGCCTATCTCTACACTCTCCCCAAGATAATACAATCTCTCAGGACCAATCAGACAGATTCTGTAAAGGTGTGTGTGTGTGTGTGTGTGTGTGTGTGTGTGTGTGTGTGTGTGTGTTATGTGTGTGTGTGTGTTAGGCTGATCATTCTCTATTTAGCAAGAAAGGTTAAAACTTGGCTCATGGTATGGGATACATAAGACTTTTAGAACCGTGCCCAGACAGAAGCACACGGAGGAATGTTCTCAGTGAGACACGTGTGTGCACTCACTCCTCACATTGCCAGACCTGGGTATTTAACTGGAGGGGCATGTTCAGAGTACATCGAGTGAAGCCACCCTAACACAAGGTGGAAAAGTCTGTGACTGTGTAACAGGTACGGGCTCCCCTCCTGTTCTCTGAGATGGTGGCAATGTGGCCTTACTTCCACCTTTTTCTGGGATCTAGGCATTATCTGGTCTTTCTGATGTCTGTTGGTCTTCATTTCTGAATGTGCTACTCTTAGTTCTGCCCTAGTAATCCCAAGCCTTAGCATTTTTTGCTTGAGGCTAAAATGGGATCGTAACACATTCTTTTGAAGCCCATTCCATCCCTTCTTCTTTCTCTTTGTTCATCCCTTGCTCCCTCTCTATTTTCCTTTCCCCTTTCCCTTCTTCTTCTATCCTCTCTGGACACCAAGAGCTGGGTCAACCAAAGGACTACAAAGCCAAGTGACAACACAGTTTTAAATTGAAGGCACTCATAAGATTCTACTGTTGATACTGATGCATATTCAGTTTTAAAGCTTGTTCTATGCATCCAAACACATGACCCTCTACTTGTTTTGCATATTTAAGCTATCAGCAACAAGATTTTATGTCTGCACAAGCAGAGACTCAGTCTTTTGCTTGCCTTGGTTCCCAGCATCTGTGTCAGTGATGTGCTCTGGGGCATAGATCAGACTACCCTTCTCCTGATCCCAGTAGTGAGTTCTGAGTTACGTGAGTGTACAGCCCAATGCCTGGTATGGAGTAGGTCTCAGGGAGTGACAGCTATTATGATTACTGTGGGTAGAGAAGCTTGGGAAATATTCCTCAGTGCATTTGAAATGTGTTGACAGATGGGCAGAGACAGGAGGTGAAATTTAAGCCTGTTGACTTGTTAGTAGAATAGTTCCTCAATTAGATAACAGCAGAAACTCCTAGTGCTGTTTTGTTATGCTTCAAGTTGGCATTCTTTGTGTGTGTGTGTATGTGTGTGTGTGTGTGTGTGTGTGTGTGTGTGTGTGTATGTATGTATGTACATATGTATGTTTTAGAGAGTGTGGAGGGCAGAAACAACCTTGAGTATTAAACATTTTTTTTAAAGATATGATCCTTTATTGGCCTTTGGCTCATCTAATTAGTCTAGGTTGGATGATGAGCCATGAATCCACCTAAAACTCTCTCTCCAAAGCAGGGATTACAAGTGAGTGCCACAAGGCTTGATCTTCTTATGTGGGCTCTTGGGGATTGAATTCAAGACCCTGTGAATGCGAGACTACCAGTTTGCCAACGGAACCATCTCTCTAGCCCTGATGGCATTCTTATGAAAGGTTGGTTTGCTCGAAAATAGGCAGAGTTATGAAATAAGATGTAGGTAGCCTCAAGTTGAACTTGGTAAGTTGACTATAAGACACCACGACACCTAGATGACAATATGTGGCTTGCGTCATCATAGGATTAACAGTGACAGTTGGTGGAGTAACTTGTACATAGAGTAGACCTAATTAATTAACTAATTTTATAGGCTATTAGTCTGCTAATGTTGCCAATAACAGCAAGTAAAGTATTACTGTATATGTAACACCCAAACAGACAGCTATATAATCTTACTGTTCCAGAGGGAGGCAACCCAAAACTGGTGACATTAGACTTGCTTCCTCTGAAGGTTGCAGATGCTCATCTTCCTCACCATGTATTTGTTGTTTTTCTTCTTCTACCTAATAAAAGAATAAAACATCATCTTTATTTTAAGGCTATCAGCTATTATGGGTTAAGGTCATTGTAATTGAAGTTGGTTACCCATACAAGAAATTTGTCCAAATGAAACCATGCTCAAAACTTTACTATTTGTGTTTTGAAACAAATCAGAACCAGGTATTATTCCCCACTTCTTAGAGAAGAGGAACAAGAGCCTGAGAGCCTGCCTATGGCTTAGTTCATCAGAGGGGTATTGAGAAGAGTTTCAATTGTTCTTGAAAGCTACTGGGCTTCACCAATATGTGAATATGGCAGCTAACCCTAGTTATGAGCACAGTACTTGGGTCAGTACTTATTCTTGCCTAGCATATGAGCTTGGCTTTTAGGTATTGGATCAAGTAGACGTGGTACTTAGATAGAAATGAGGTATCTTAGGTATCTGTGCTTCTTGTCCTGATGGTTTGATTACTAACCAGAATCTTTTGACCACAATACCAGTTATAGCCAACATCTCCATGACTTAAGATTGCTAGCTCTCTGATTTTATGAACTGCTAATGTCAGTGTCATTTTCATCCTTCAACAATCCTGTGGGTGTAGGCAGATCTATAACTACTTCTCTTGAAAGTCCCTAGGGCCAGATGTATTCCAGGATCCAGAGCTTGGAGGACTTGAGAAGTGTAATAACAGTATACACTTCTCGTTACATAGTATGCCTGAAGGCTCTGAGGTAGTTTTGAGGTCCTAGAGCTGAATGTTTAAATAAGTCACTTGACACTGATAAAGGTAAGTAACATCTTGTTTCGGTCAGATTTTGCTACTTCTGAATTAAAAAAAATCTGGTATGTTTTAGGGCTTTTTGAATTCTAGATGGGCTTAGTGGATCCCAAGTCATCTCTTGTGTGAAGTCACACACTTGTCTAGGGAAGTGAGCTGGGTTGGAAGAACTCACGATCCGGTCATGACTAAGGAAGCCTCCTGGAAGCCCAAAGCTCTGAATCAGCATCTGTCTGTCAATGGAAGGAGTTGAGGGTAGGATTTTATTGATTAAGGTCTGGGAACAGTTCTAGGAACAGTGTAACCCATTGGTCATGGACTAGGTGTGTTGGTCAGCCTCTTGAATCAGGCTGGCCACTTTACTTGAAACACCCAGCATCCTGAAGTCTGAAAATCACCAAGTTAAGGAAGATGGCAGGAATGTAAGGGTTAGTTGGTTTTTCTTTTGGGGGGGTTATATATCTGAAGGTCTGTTTTATGAAATGAAATATACAATCACACACATAAATTAGATGCAAGATGATTTTTTTCATTAGAACGTAGACTCACAACAGATTGCAAACCTTAAAAAAGCTGCCTAGCATGAAGGAGGTAGATGGGGACCTTTCACACTTTCTGCTCAAATTTTCCGTAAGCTTAAAACCACTCAAAAAATCCATTAATTAAAAAGATAAAGAAATTGCCAAATAGCTCAGACACCAAACAGACCAGAAAGCATTTTTGTTAATTAACAACATGCACCCTTCTTTAATATTCTTTTGTCAGTAGGTTTTTTTGGCTGTAAATTCTTTGATTTTTTTACAAGATAATGATATTTTGTTTTTTTTTTTTAAGGGAGCAACTATAAAAGTCATCCATAAAGATGATACAATCTTTCTCTTTAGCATGGTTGATCAAACTGGTTTCTTATTAGGAAGAGTTTAGAAAAGTTCCTCTTAGCATTTCATGCCTTTGTCGGTGATATCAAGTAAAATTCTGGGATCCGTGATAGGTTGGAGATCCATCTTCCAAGCTTCTTACTAGCAATCTTTGTTCATCCTCCTGTGGTCCTCAGGGGAGGAGAGCTGCTGGAGCCCCCTGGAGATGCGTGTTCCAAGACAGATGGGAGAAGAGTAAGTTAGACTTAGATGTGTTTCCAGTGACTGTCTCTCTAGAGTCCGGATGCTTCTAGACCTCCTTCTAGACTGTGAGCAGTGCCTTTGGAAGGAAGATCTTTAACAGCCCTGTCTTCCACAGTCTGCAGCTCTCGCTTGGACTTCTAGCTCATTCACGTTCTGCTAATAAGGTCTCTGTTTTGAATGCATGCCTTGCCTAACATGCCAGCTTCTTAGGAGACAGATCCTGCAGCAAAGGGGATAAGAAAAGAGCTTGTCTTGAGAGTATGATGATCTAAAGTTTGATTCCTTGAATGCAAGGAAAAATTTTGGGTGTGGTGGTGTGTGCTTATAACCTCAGATCTGTGGAAGTAGGAAGAGGAGTCTTCCTGGAGCTTCTTGGTTAGCTTGTCTAAGCTAACTGGTGAGCTTCAGGCTGTGAGAGAATTTGTGCTGAAGGTTGACAGCTGAGATCAACTTTTGCCTTGCACATGTATACATGCACATTCTTCTTACATGTGTGCCCACACATAGGTGAAAACACACACACACACACACACACACACACACACACACACACACGCACACACAAAAAGAAAAGAAAAGAAAACAGGCCCTATCTCACTACTCTTAGATTTCTGAGTATCCCAAAAGGGTCCCTGATGTCAGAGGCATGTTTCCACATGTCTATGATCCTAGCACTCAGCATGGTGTCTGTCATGAAACTAGACTTTGGAGACATGGGAAGAATAAATGAATAAGGTATTATTTTATTGTTATAATGGAATGAATACATACTTTAAAATATATAGAGGAATGCAATGTGTAAAGGAAAGAAATGGTAACTTATAAAGGAAATATGTTTATTTTCCACAGCCTTTTATTTATTAGGCGTCTAGGAGTGTGGTGTGAATCTGGTGAACACATTATCATCCCATGATGGAAAGGCAGCAATCCAGGGAACCTGTGCGGTAGAGAGAAGCATGGGAGGCCAGAGTCTTCCATGATGATGTTATTTTGTTCATGAAGATGAGGGCCTTGTGACCTAAACACCTTCCATTGGGAAAATGTTGCAATATGAGATCTGGAGAGATGTTTAAACCACAGCAGACAGCTGGGGATGTGGACCAGGTAGATTCCATCTCCAGAAACACTTACACTACTGTGCCAGTACACACTCGTGATCTCAGCACTTCAGAGGTGGAAGCAGGCAGAAAGGAGGAATTCAAGGCTATTTTCAAATACAAAGTAAGTTTGTGAACAACCTGGGCTACACAAGACCCTTTTCCAACACACACATTCACACACACGCGCGCGCACGCACACACACACACACACACACACACACCAGCAGATGTGAAGGTCTGCTTTGGTTTTATTGCCAACGATTATCCAGGAAGCACCGAGACAATATGCACCAGTGGTTCTGAGCTTGGAAGAGGAAGATGAGAGGTCATGGTGGAGTGACTGTGGCACTCCCATGTTTATTCCACAGAGCTACTGCAACAGGCAAACTGTGACATATGAAAAAGAAATTTATGACTCAGTCTAGGAGGATAAAGTCTGAAATCTGGGTGTTAGTCAGGCCATGTTCCTTCTGGAACTAATAAGGTACCCTTCCCCATCTCTTCTTATCTTCTGGTGTTTTTCTGGTAGGCTCATTGTGTTCCTTGTCCAATCATTGGTCTTCCCAGATTTTATCATCTGTGTCATCCCATACTATCTTTCTTCTGTGTATATCTATGCCAAATTCCCCTTTTGTGTATAAATATAACTCACACTGGACAGGAGTCAACAGTAATGACATTGCCTTCATGTGGTACAATATTCAAAGGTCACATTCCCAAATAAGATCCTGCTGGAGATCTGGATGTTAGGGTTTCACCAGGCCTTTTGTGTAGTGCGATTCATTTTAACCCATGACCACATTCAGAAGCTTTTACTTTCAGTTTTTGACATTCATGGGGTAGATAGAAGGACAGGGTACTCTCAGGCACAGAAGAACATGAATCCTGGATGGGGATTTTAGGATAGGTGAAGTAGTTCTATGCAAGGAACAGACGTAAGAAAGGAAACAGAGATGGAGAATGAAAGAGAGTGAATGTGTTACTCGGAGCTAGCCTTGCAGTTTCATCTTGACTTGGACAGATTGCTCTTGGATGTTCAAGATATGTTCCTGCCAGACCGATCTCTTGATGTCTGTGACTGGGAACCAGACAGACTTGTGTCTCCTTGAGTCCTGGCTCCACTCTCTCTCAATGAACCACAGGATTTAGGTGACATGACTCAGACTCCAAGAACATGCTATTTCTTGTTGAAAGTAAGAATGACAATGATCGTGTAGAATTATTAATTATTAAATATGATCAGGCATGTGACACATGCAGGTCAGGAAAGGCAGAGTATAAATGCTAAGTGGATAATGATTAGTTTTGTGTGTGAGTAGTACATGTACGCATATTTGTTCATAATGTAGGCTACAGATGTCTTCCATTATGCCCCACCTTACTTTTTTGAGACAGAATCTCTCACTGAACCAAAACCTCACCATTTTGGTTAGTCTGGCTGGCCAGAGAGTCCCTAGGATCTTTTTGCTTCTTACTCCCTTCAAGGACGGGCTTTCAGATGATCACTAAAGCTCCTGGCTTTTATGTGGGTGCTGGGGATTAAAACTTGTGCATCAAGCATGTTACCCACTGAACACTGTCCCAGCCTCTATTTTTAATGCTCACATCTGGCTCTGTTTCTTCTATTGATAACTCTGGAATAGCTTGTTAATTTGGTCTTGTTTCCTTTCTTACTTTCCCTTTATTCAAACTCTAGTTTATCAGGCTGTACACACCACCTCTAGAAATAGTGTAAGCAGATGCCCAGTGTCTAGGTAGGCAGAGTGTGCAGCAAAGCCCATCTTTTGGGTTACATCAGTTCAGTGGCGTTGTGGATTAAGCTATATATCTTCTCTATCCTAAAATGCCCTCATTTGTCAAATGGAAAGGTTGTTGATCTGTTCCTATACATAGTGCCTGTCAGGCCATTGGTTTTATGTTCCCGTGAATGTGGTTGGTAAGGACTACTAGAGAACATGATTGCACTGTAAGAAAGCATTTTTCTTTTTCTGTTTGCCATTGACAGGGACATGGCATTGAAGTCCTGGGATGAAGAAAGATATGAGAGCATATTCTAGAGGAAGAGGAACCAATTGTGTATATTTCATGTACTTTGCCATTTGTTTTGAGTTTGAAACCATCACACACACACACGCACGCACGCACGCACGCACGCACGCACTCACTCACTCACCAGTGCGTTTAAGGAGAGCGAGCATGGTTATGTAACTCACTAGGGGCTCTCAATGCTGGTGAATGAGAATGGCAGTCCTTGAGCCCAAGATACCTGACACTCACAGCCCTCTGGAGAAGCCACTGGACCCTAAGGGAGCCACGTGGCTGTCTGGTGTAGAGGTGTGAGCTGTCTTTGGCTTGGGAGATGAGATGCCTAAGAGAGTTCTTGTGAAAGCAATGAGGCATGACTAAAGACCCACAGGCCGTCTGGCCTGCCAAACATGCCTGCGTGAGAAAATGAGCTCTTAAGGAGATAATAGACTCAGCGTCTCTGGGAAGCGAGTAGGCAGCTGGTGGGAAATGTTCCTATGCAGAGTGAGCGCCAGCTTCAGGGTCCCTCATAGCCTGTTCTGTGTATGAGACAACAGCCTTGTGCTAAGGAGAAAATATGTGTCTTCCTTCAGTCCAGAAATCCAGGAGTAATTATTGCCGTCCGTGGAGGTTCCCAGGCTATTTTACTGTATTTACACTAAGCAGGTGCTTTCTGCTCAGGAACTCTCCCTCCAAAGGATATTAAAATAGAAATCAGCTCCTTCCGGTTGAAGCTATAGGACAATAACTGGCAGCAGCTCACAATTCACAAAGTGAGGTGTTAGAGGACATAGAAAGGAGAGGGTGGAAAACTGGTCTGGGAACCTTAATCTTTTGAATGCTGAGGGACAAAGATGGGGATGAAGAGAGGACGCTGAAGTGGGAAAGACGGAGAAGGGCAATGGGAAGCTGGAGAACTTTGCACAGGGCTGTGTTAAGACTCTGGCTGTTGATGGATAAGGAACACGAGTGTTCTCGGATCCTGAAGCTTATGGTGCGAGAGACACGGCTGGGCATATGCAAAGCTCTGGCCACGCACCTTGTGATTCTTAAAGGTCACACTGGATCCACATGGGTGAAAAGATGTTGGAAGAAAAACCTCAAAATATGAGATGCTCAGGTGCCAAGGAAATTACCGTAAGTGACCAACCAGAGTATCTATTTGTCTACATCAAGGGCACCAAGGCACACTGAAGCAGATCCTTCTGATAATAACTTTGGGTTTATGGAGCTGGTAAAGGGCTAGGCCATGGTAAGTACTCATTCTGTCCTCAACATGAGTCTATGGAGTTGATACTATTAGCATTTTCATTTTATGGGCAAGGAAGCAGGTCAGGTCAGTTACGCAAGGTCCTGCAAGTATAAAGTTGAAGACCTGGGATTTGAACTAAGGTACTTTGGCTACATATTCAAGTCTTTCATCAGTATATGCTGCCAAGTCTTCTCCTAGCAGCAAAGCTATGGTGCAGTTCTATGGAGGAAAATGTCCAATGTCCTGCTAGGAAGTCTAAAAGAAGCTGGGATTCTGAGCGATGGTATTCCTGCTTAGGTCTCTTTCTGTTGAGTCCCCAACTCACCCTTCCATATCGTCTCCATATGCCCTCGGAAGCCTATGCTGGGATGCTGGCATCCCTGCTGCTGGACAGTTGTCAACACTGGTGTCTGGAAATTTTGACCCAAGTCTGAGAAGCTTCCTCAGAGTCTCCTGCCCCCATCAGATAGAGGAGATTTTGTAAATCCTGCCCCAGGAAGAGCTCTGGACATCTCCAAAATTCCTAGAGGAGAGCTACAGGCTCACAAGTAAAGCTTTTCATTGATAAAGTTTGCTAGTGAGACCTGGAACAATCCTCTTCCTTTATTTTTATTGGATATTTTATTTATTTACATTTCAAATGTTATCCCCTTTCCTGGTTTCCCCTCCCCAACCCCTTATCCTACCCCTTGCTTCTATGAGGGTGCTCCCCACCCACCCACCCACCCAACCACTCCCACCCATCCTCCCACCCACCCACTTCCACCTCACCTCCCTAGCATTCCCTTACACTGGGGCATTGAGCCTTTACAGGACCAAGAGCCTCCCAACCATTGAGGCCAGATAAGGCCATCCTCTGCTACATATGCAGCTGGAGCCATGGGTCTTTCCATGTGTGCTCTTTGGTTGGTGGTTTAGTTCCTGAGAGTTCTGGGGCGTCTGGTTGGTCGATATTGTTATTCTTCCTATGGGGTTGCAAGCCCCTTCAGCTCTTTCAGTACTTCCCCTAACTCTTCCATTAGGGGTCCCTGTGCCCAGTCTGATGATTGGCTGCAAGCATCGGCATCTGTACCTGTACAGTTCTGGCAGAGCCTCTCAGGAGACATCCATATCAGGCTCCTGTCAGCAAGCACTTCTTGGCATCAGCAATAGTGTTTAGGTTTGGTGTTTGCATATGGGATGGATCCCCAAGTATGGCAGTCTCTGGATGACCTTTCCTTCAGTTTCTGCTCCACTCTTTGTCCTTGTATTTCCTTTAAACAGAAGCAATTTTGGGTTTACATTTTGAGAAGGGTGAGTGACACCATCCCTCAACCAGGGGCCATGCCTAACTTCTGGATATAGTCACTACAGGATCTCCCTCCCCTTTGTTGGGTATTTCAGCTAATGTCATCCCCGTTGGGTACTGGGAACCTCTTGCTTTCCTGGCATCTGGGACTTTCTGGTGGCCACCTCCAGTTCCCATCCCCCATTTCTACACACCTCTGTTTAATTTCCTGACCCTCTGTACATCTCTCCCATTTTAACCCATACCTGATCCTGCCCCCCGTTTGCCCTACTCCTCTTCTCCTGCTCCCAAGTCCCTCCCATACTCTACTTCCCATGATTATTTTGTGCCCCCTTCTAAGTAGAACTGAAGCATCTACATTTTGGTCTTCCTTCATTCTTGAGCTTCATATGGTCTATGAGTATTCCAAGATTTTTGCCTAATATCCACTTATCAATGAGTACATATTATGTGTGTTCTTTTGTGACTGGGTTACCTCACTCAAGATTATATTTTCTAGTACCATCCATTTGCCTGTGAATTTCATAGGGTCATTGTTTTTAATTGCTGAGAAGTACTCCATTGTGTAAATGTACTACATTTTTTTTTGTATCCATTCCTCTGTTGAGGGACATCTGGGTTGTTTCAAGCTTCTGGCTATTATAAATAAGACTTCTATGAACATAGTGGAACATGTGTCCTTGTTATATGTTGGTGCATCTTTTGGGTATATGCCAAGGAGTGGTATAGCTAGGTCTTCAGATAGAATTATTTCCAATTTTCTGAGGAACTGCCAGACTGATTTCCAGAGTGGTTGGACAAGCTTGCAATCTCACCGACAATGGAGGAGTGTTCCTATTTCTCCACATCCTCACCAGCATTTACTGTCATCTGAGTTTTTTATCTTAGCCATTATGACTGGTGTGAGATAGAATCTCAGGGTCGTTTTGATTTGCATTTCCCTGATGACTTAGGATGTTGAACATTTCTTTAGGTGCTTTTTGGCCATGCAATAATCCTCAGCTGAGAATGTTTTGTTTAGCTCTGTATTCTATTTTTTTAATAGGGGTATTTGGTTGTCTGGAGTCCAACTTCTTGAGTTCTTCAGATATTGGATTGGTAAAGATCTTTTCCTAATTTGTTGGTTGCCATTTTGTCCTATTGACAGTGTCCTTTGCCTTACAGAAGCTTTTTAATTTTATGAAGTTCCATTTCTCAATTCTTGATCTTAGAGCATAAGCCATTGGTATTCTGTTCAGGAAATTTTCCCCAGTGCCCATGTGTTGGAGATGCTTCCCAAATTTCTCTTCTATTAGATTCAGTGATATCTGGTTTTATGTGAAGGTCTTTGATCCACTTGGACTTGAGATTTGTACAAGGAGATAAGATTTGCATTCTTCTACATGCTGACTGTTAGTTGAATCAGCACCATTTGTTAAGAATGCTGTCCTTTTTTCTACTGTATGGTTTTAGCTTCTTTGTCAACGATCAAGGGACCATAGGTGTGTGAGTTCATTTCTGGATCTTGTGGTAATTTTTAATAAATGGAATCTTATATTCCATGTCTGTACCTTAGGGCCACATGGCATTTACGGGTACATTCATTTCAGCAGTGGCCAGCTCTAGGGCACTATGCCATGCTACCTCTACTTATCTTTCAGGCCTAGGTGGTCTCTCTCTGGCCCCACTGTTCACTGCCCTTTCCCAGATGTCTCTCTGCCAGCTGAGAACTCTGGTCCCAACAACCCGGTAAAATCAGAACTCTAGAGATCCCAGCAGTGGCTGGCCCATCACGGCTTCCTACCATGGACTCTGCCGACACTCCCAGTAACCACCTCCTGGTAGCTATAGTATAAACTCCCAGCAACCTGTTAAAATAAAGATTTAATAAGCTGTAATTTAGCATTATGTTGTAATTTAGTTCTTCCTTTTTTCTTTCTCCTTGTCAAAACTCTGTGTCCACCCCACTTTCTCACTGTCCAATTACAGGCCTTGGCTTAACTTGTGCCAGCCCTCATCTACATATAGACATCAACCTATACTTCACCCTTTCTGTCTAATTAAAAAAAACTTTTCTTTCAAATGTAAGCTGAGCACAACTATTAACATTTTGTAGTTTATAAAGTATAACATATACCTAACACCTAGTCTATCATTTTTGTCAATAAAATAGGACATTTTGTTATTCTAGCTTAAGAAAGGTTTAAAATCTATATATTATGTCTTGGCTAGTTTGTATACTGTCTGATAACTATCTAATTAAATATGTATTTTCTTGATGTTAAATAACCCTGGTGGGCTATGAGACTATAACTAGTTTCAAACCCTTCAGAAATCTGAGAATGACCAATATTATCTGAAAATATAGGAAGCCCAACACAGCTTCCAGAACCGAGGTAAGTTGAAGAGATAACTGTCTACCAGTCCAGTGCCCTGTTCGCAACGTATAAGAGCATCAATCTTCACCCTTCTAGCCCAGAAATCTGACAGACCTTAGTGAAACAGGAATTAAGGACTAGCTTATATTGTCTCAGCGAAACTAAGCTGTCCAAGTCTATAAATTGTGTCCTCTCAAGAACAGTACAGATCTGTAGGAAATATAGGCAATTTCTACCCAGTGGCCACCGAGCCACAGTGTACCTTGACTGGAGGTAGAGATGCTCAGCTGTTTCTTTGTGTCCACAAATGCAGAGCTGTGAGGTGCAGCTATGTCTCAACAAATGGATAAATAACATTAAACGTCACATTTTGTGGATTTCTGATGTTTTTGAAAACTATCTATGTAAAGTAGTCTGGGCTGTCGTCTGTCTTGACTGGATCTGGGCTGCAAGTCCCTGATCAGGAGTCCAAGAGGGCTAGCTCAGCATTTTGATGATGAGCCTCACCAAGCTGTACATTCTGTAATATATAAATCTCAAAACAAAACTTTAGTATCATCAAGATATCTGTATGGATTGTATCAGTCTGTGTAGGGTGTACAGACTGGTTAGGATGAAAGTTTGTTCTTTTTTTGTTATATTCTCTTGAATTTAGTTCTTCAGGAGGTCTCCCTTTATCAAATCTGATCCGTATAACTCTGGAAGGTGTCCAGAGCCTAATCACCCTTTTTAAAAACACAAAGACAACATCTTTATCCAAGAATAGCATGTTCATTAGTTGATAATCAGTAAAGTTTGTATTTTGCACTCTTCCAGAGAAATAATATAAACACAAGACTCAAAATCGCACCCACTATGAAAATTAAAACAATTAAAAAATGAAGTAAACTAAACAAATTTGTATAATCCTGTTTAGGCTTCTCTAATCTGTCATGTCAGGAAATCAACCCAAAATTCCCATAAAGCCCATGTTAAGAGAATATGAGCCTCCTGTTGTAAATATTCAATATAGCCACAAACCTCACTAGCCGACATCATCGAGCCATATGGCATTAGCAGAGTAATTCATAAAAATAATTTAATCACACTTCTTTTAATACCTGCCAATAAGAAGTAGGCAAGTTGTCAAACCAGGATTTTAACCCAAAATTGCTGTGGAGCCCATGTTAGAGAGAATCTGAGTCTCCAGTAGACCAAAATATTGCCATATATTTGTTAAGCTCTCTACCTGGAGCATCAGATTTTTATTGATTAACAATGTCTATAAAATATGTCTGTATGCACCCTGCCTGGTGCTATAGACTTTTATTTTATTTTTTTCTAATTTAGTTTCGAATCATGGGCGAAATTTCCCACATGATGCGGACAAGCTCTCTATATAAATCTATTCTAAAAGCAAATAAATCAGCCTTTTAAATAAATCATACTCTAAACAACATCTGTTAAGGAAGCAGGCAGCTTTCATTCTTCAGTTCTCTGTGACTAAGAGCAGCAGGCATTTTTCACAGCAGGGGACTTAAAGTGTGTGAGTAGACTCCCCCTCTGTTCCTTTGTTTAAGGTTTTTGTGCTTGGGCTATCCTGCTACTAACCATAGTGCCAGTTCTCTTTCACTTAGAAAATAAAACTTAACTCTTTCAGGCTGATAAACTTAAATTTTTAGTAAATTCTTGCCCCACTTTGGGCGCCACCTGTTGCAGTAACTATTAAGAAATAGTATCTTATATCCTGTGCTAATGCTGGCAACAAAGGGCCACATGGCATTAGTGGGTACATTCATCTCAGTGGTGGCTGGCTCTAGGGCACCATGCCATGCTACTTCTTTTAGGCCTAGGCAGTCTCTCCTCCTCTATTGTTTGCTGCCCTCTCCCAACTGTCTCTCTGCCAGCTGGAACTCTTCAGTCCCAGCAACATAGTAAAATCAGGACTCTAGAGATCCCAGCAGTGGCTGGCCCATTGCAGCTCCCTGTCATGAACTCTGCCCACACTCCCAATAACTGCCCCCTGGCAGTTATAGTATAAACTCCTAGCAACCTGTTAAAATAAAGATTCAATAAGTTGTAATTTAGCAATCAGATTTATATGCTAAATTCTCAATCTACAATATGTCCACACAATAAACTCAGAGCCAAATGAAAATTGATATAAACTCCCCACCTAAATAAGATAAATTGATCTATAAGAATCCATTCTTTAAGAAATATTCATAATTATCCTATGACCATTTAAGGCCACACAGATCTTGATCATCCTCTTTTGCCTCCATCTTGGTTCTTTTTTCTTTTACCTCTCTCTCCCCTTACCAACACTCTGTGCCTGTCCCACTTTCTCACTGTCCAATTAATTACAGGCCTTGTACCGGCTCTCACTTACATATAGACATCAACCTACAGGGTCTTTAATTCTATTCCATTGATCTACCTGTCTGTCTCTGTACCAATATCATACAGTTTTTATCACAATTGCTCTGTAATACAGCTTGAGGTCAGGGATGGTGATTCCCTCGAAGTTCTTTTGTTGTTGAGAATAATTTTTGCTCTCCTGGTTGTTTTGTTATATTCCAAATGAATTTGCAAATTGCTCTTTCTAACTGGATGAAGAGTTGGGATTTTGGATGGGAATTGCATCAAGTCTGTATCTTCCTCTTCTCTTTAAATTAATTATTTTTTTAAAATCAGCCTTCCTTTGATTTCTCTGAGCCCTCCAGGGTGTGAGTTAGAAGATAGCTTTGGAAGAGGTTAATCTGGCAGGTGTTCACCACCCTTGCTGGACCTGAGCTCTCAACCAGCTAGAAAAAGTGCTCAAGTACAGATGCAAGTTTTTTTCTATGTCTATTATACAACAGACTCTTGTTAGTGATCCTTTGAGAAATTATTTTTTGATTAGACACAAATTAAAACAGTATACTTTTGTGTGTGTGTGTGTGTGTGTGTGTGTGTGTGTGTGTGTGTGTAAAGCAGGGCATAGTGATGCATGCTTTTATTCCCAGCATTTGGTGAGTTCGACAGACCTCTATGAGTTTGAGACCAGCCTGGTCTATATAGTGAATGAGTTTCAGGTTAGCTAGTGCTACACAGTGAGAAGCTGTCTCAAAAAGCAACAAAATATGTTATATATACACATGCATATATAAACAAATATTTGTATTTGTGTCTTATCATTTATATTTGTGTCTTGTATAAATATGCTTGTCATCTAGCTGTCTCTTTACCTACCTGTTTTGACTTTGCATAACAGCAGTAGGGACTCTTCCAAGTCCCTAAGTTTCCTTGAATTTAGAGTCCAACTTCCTAATTCAACAGTGAGGGCCAGTATAGCTTTTCCTTCTGACTGGTTCAGGAGAAACAGCTTGTGTGTATTTGGATCCCTTTGTTCTTCAGACCTTGCTCCTTTGGAGTTCTGCAGTCAGTTCATTTCTCTTTCCAGCTCACAGAAATCCTTAGTACAGCCACTGTAACAACAACAACAACAACAACAACAACAACAACAACAACAATCCAACCAACCAACCAACTAACCAGCCAACCAAACAACAACAACAACAAAAACCAAACAAACCCAGAGGAGGGCAGGCTATGGGTGTTAGTTGGCTGTAGTGGAGTTAAAGGAAATGAAGATTGCAGCTGAATTCATTGTGGAGTAGATAAACAGGAGAAGGGTTATGGCCATTGTATAGTCCAGCCTGGTTAGACTGAAGCCCCATTCTGTGTCTTTCCTGAACTTGACCCGTCACTTAACTTCTGAATATTGATTTCATCACCTGTTAAAGGAGAGCAATTGGATGTGGCAGCATTGCTGTTAGAAGGAAGCAGGAGCCTACTGGTGAAGGGTAAGCTGTCATCTTAGTTTCTCTACTAGCCTTGATTACACAGACTCATGACTGCTTTATCTCATAGATAAAGCCTGGATCTTGTTACCACCATAAAGAACATCTCATTACAAACCTTACTTCAAACTCTTCAAACTCTCCACACATTCCTCCAACCTAGTTTGTTCAGCATTGCTGCTGGATTGATGGTCTACCTCAGGTAGAGGATCAGGGCCTTTTGGCCACTTAGGCTCTTTCCGAGAGGAGTGAAACACACACACAGAGAGAGAGAGAGAGAGAGAGAGAGAGAGAGAGAGAGAGAGAGAGAGAGAGAGAGATAAGAAAACAAAGAGCTGGGTATAGTGGTACATGCTTGAAATGTCAGCTTTGGGTGGTAGGTAGATGCAGGCAGATCTCTCATGTGTAGTGGCGAGAGAGAGAGAGAGAGAGAGAGAGAGAGAGAGAGAGAGAGAGAGAGAGAGAGAGATTCAGACACATACAGATACACAGATACACACACACTGGCACCTTCACATGCTTGCTTCTACTTACATATTTTTTGTATACATGTACATATGCACACAAATAAACATCTTAAATCTGATACTGCTCTTCATCTTCTTGAAGCCTTTCAGTGGTTCACTACTTGTTATCTAACTAACATATGAACACAAACAACTAACCCATGACCATCTATGTACCAGCTAGCATACTGAGTTATGTCAGTGGAGGAGACAAAGATGGAGTCTGGTCTCAGTTCTCCCTTGGATCTTGTTGAGAAATCACCTCTTGTTCTTATCAGCCCATTCTGTGCTGTCATCCAGTGTCTTCTTGATTTCACCATAAAAATCTTGGATGAAAACTCTCTATTGGCATGAATGACTGCAGGGGTATTTCACAATGAAGCTTCATTTCTCACATGAACTTTAGAGAAGAACCTTCTTGGACTAACCCATCTGGCATGTAATTATTCCTGGCCTCCAGGATTCAGGCAGCTCCTTCAGTACACACGTTGTTGCTATGTTTTCCTGCCTGGTTTCCTATGACAACACTCCTTATCAAACCCTATATTATAACAGAATAGAAAACTCCTTTGCAGAAAATTCTAGACTACTTCCATGGTTACAGTGCATCTTTTTTTTTGTTCTCCCATTTTCTTATTTCTTACAAGAACCCTTGTTCCAGGATTTTTGTTTTATGGAATTTTCCTACTTCCTATCACCAATGATCCTGGGTCTAATAGTGACAGACAGACTTTCATACTCGAACTCAGCGACAAGCAGAATAAAGATCTGATCCTGGACCATTTGCTGAAATATCCATCTATCATTCCTTGCTGTCATCTTTATGTATTTTCTGTATACGGGTCTTTGGTATCTACATACATCTGCACACCAGAAGAGGGCATCAGATTCCACTATAGATGGCTATGTGTCACCATGTGACTGCTAGGAATTGAAGCCTGGACTTCTGGAAGAACAGCAGTGTTCTTAACCACTGAGCCATCTCTCCAGCCCCAACTTGGGGTTATCTTATTTTGATTGCTGTCTATGTGTTTTTGCAGCTGGAAGGTGAAACAGGCTGACATTGGTGGTTTAAGCAGTTTGCCAGAGGTCTATATATATTAAAGGACTCAGAGGCACTATTTAATCTTAGAAGGAACATCTTGGTCAGTAATTCTGCCAACCTTAGGTAATGATGTAAATGCAAGTATACACGTTTTGTGTTGCTGTAACAGAATATCAGATATGGGTTATTTTAGAATTAATGAATGTTTAAACCCCTAGAATTCTGGAGAAGACCAATAACAAGGTGCTGACATTTGCCAAGGGCCTTCTTTCTACATGACGACATGGTGGGGGCCATCATATGGTAGAAGGACAAAGAAGGCAAGAAAAAGCTAGATAAGATGTCACCCTTCTGTGAAGGCACTAGTTTCTTACACAAGGGACAATCATTTCTTAAAATTCCATGTCTTAAGTATTACAAAGGCATTTGAATTTTTGCTTTGAATCTGGAAGGAGACTAGCATTCAAATTGCAACAGGAAGTATCTAGCTCAGTGTCTGGGTTACAGCTGAAACTCAAAAAACATGAAACTTCTTACCTCCTGGTACGGGAAATAGTGGGGAATATTCTATAGTACATACCAGCTCACATGGTGGATGGGGCTTCTGTAATGATTCTGGGAATAGAGAGATTGAACCATTACGGTCAGGGATTATATGAGGAATGGTGAAATGTAAGGAAGTGAGGCTTTGGGGCCAGCATTCTTGAGTTCGAAATACATGTCATGTGACATTTGCATAACCTTAAATATGTTAATAAAATACTACAAATTTCAATTTCTGTATCTGTGAGGTGGACATAGGTAAAACATCAACCTGTTGAGTGTCTTAAATGAGGTAATGCATACGAATGTGCAAAGCGCAATCCCTGGCATGTAGAAGCATTGCTTCACAGAGAGTAATCATTAAGCATGCAATCCCTGCATCTACAGCACAGTTCCTGGCTGCGGGGGAGCATTTGAAAAATCCTCCTTTCAGTTCTCACTTCTTCTTGCTTCTAGAAATCAGGCAGACATGAGGAAAAGGAAAGTTTTCTGCCCTAGATCGATCATGTACAGCACACAGCAGCAGCTAACGTGGTGTTCTGCTAACTTGTGGGTGCCATGGGGGTGTCTGCATCTGCAGTTGTGATGTAGAGGGCAAGGAAAAGACCTAGTTTATTTTCCTATCACAACTTGCTCCTTCCAGTTGCAAGGCCGTCAATAGCTGGTTCCCAGCAGTGAGGGTGGGAAGAAGCTATGTCTTCTTCAGATTCATTGCAGATGAGCCCCAGATATCCACTTTTGGGCTCCTGGGCGGTGTTAGCAACTGCTGCTACTGTTCTGTCTCCTTGACTCGATTTTGCTGGGCAGTTGCTGTCAGCAAGGACTGTGGTTTGCCAACATTGTTGGCAGGATGGAAGGTCTCAGCAAGGCACATGAGGTTAAGAAAGATGACCACTTTTCTGCATCCGAGAATGTAGATGAGATCTCTGTGGGATCTGAAAAGCATTAGACTGTTGCCTTGAGAGATGGGCCAACAATGTCTTGCTGGTTCTGTTCATCAGGTAGTGCTTAAGTTTTTGCTTTTATTATGATTGCTGTGACTTGGAAGTAAAGTTTGACAGATAGCAGTGCTTAGCAGTTAAAAGCACCAGTTTATTCACTTACTTAGAACCTGGTTTCATCAAATCATGATATGGATATTTTGACTTCAGACCAAACAGTTAAGCACCTCTTTTAGTCTGTATAGTAGACCATGAGGAAATTACGATGAACAGGAAATGGGTATTATAGCAAAGCTTCCTGAACTGCCGACCATAGTCCCATGTGAGGTAGTATAATAGTATGGAGGGCCAGGAAACATTTGGCATTAGTAAAAGGTTTCTGAATATGCAATGATAAGAAATTAATGACAAATCAAATGAACAACCCATGTGAGGTGTTTCTGGAGGTGATTACCCACGTCGTGCTTTGAAGCATCGCTGAAGCCTTGGTTCTGAACACAAATGTGTGCACTTCACACTGTCTGTGTGACCACGCCATACAGTGCCAACAAACACTGGCTCAAATCTGAAACGGTCCAGTGCTGTGAATTGCAGTGTACACACAGAGTCTCCTGCTCTCATAGAAACACAATTGTTTGATTACAGAAAATAAGACACAGTATTTTTCCTATCGTTATTCTTCAGCATGTGAGTTTCACATTCATAAACTTTTGGATCATGTTGTGATGGAAAGACAAGAATATGCATCTCATTAGGATGCAAATTATTTTTAGTGTATAATAAATAGTAAAATTATATGTATGCTAGCGAATTGTTTTAAAACAAATTTCTTTGCATTTTGTTTTCAGTAAATGTTTGCTTTATATTTCTTGCATAAGTCTATACCTGGGGTCACATAAAATTTTCTCCAGGCAAATGGGGTTGCGAATGGGAAATGTTTAAGAAGTCCTGCCACAGGGTCTAGCCTAGAGTTCTTACCATCTAGCCTAGGGTTCTAATGAGAACTGTCTGGACATTGGAGCCTGGACATATTTTTCTGGACAATGAGGTCAGAGCTTTGGCTTCTGGATCAGAAGATGTGGCCCTTGTTCAGTTGTTATTAACCCATTGTGGCTATTGTTTGCTGTGGCAGTCACAATGAACTTGATCTGCTCTCCCATGTCCTGTGACAGCTAACAACATAATGAGTGAGAAGAGTGCACAGTTGCTGTTTTACTGAGGGTGACTATTGCAGTGATGAAGCACTGAGGCCAAGAGCAAGTTGGGGAAGAAATGGTTTATTTGGTATGCCTCCATATCATACATTGTTCATCATCAAAGGATGCCAAGGGCAAGAACTCAAGCAGGGGAGGAACCTGGAGGCAGGAGCTGATAAGAAGGCCACAGAAGTGTTCCTTATGGGCTTCCTCTCTATGGCTTGCTCACCCTGCTTTCTTTCCATATTCTTTTCAGCCTGCTTTCTTGTAGAATTTAGGGACAGCAGAGGTAATGGTGTCACCCACAATGGGCTGGTCTCTCCCCCATCAATGACTAACCAAGAAAACACCCTATATTCCGATGTTACAGAGACATTTTCTCGTTTGAGGTTCCCTCCTTTTAGATATTCATATGCTTTTATGGTAGAACTGTGGTAATGGCCAAGACATAGAAGAGTTCCTGTAAGAAAGCTAAGCAGTGTTTGTCTGACACAAATCCATAAGGTACATGGTTTTTGGCTTCTTTTACTTAGAATAATGCTTGTGAGATCACACCACATAGGTTTATATTATTAATTTGTTCTTTTTATCAAATGGTATCTTCTTGTTCAGTGTTATTTGAGGATCTGTACTCTACCCATCTCCCAAATTCTTATATTGAAGCACCAACCCGTAACGTGACAGTAATTGAAGATGGGCATTGTGGGACATAATTAGGTAGGGCTGGAAAGAGAGTCCTCATTAGATCCTGACCATACTGGCATCTACTCTGAGATGTTCAGTCTCTAAAACAATGAGAAATTACATGCCTGTTGTTGAGGTCACCCAGTCTATGCTAGGAAATACAGGGAAAACAGATGAGATTTAAAAAAGGAAACTATAGTATATTAAAATTATTTTTATATGAATTCCTGCATACAGAATATTTCATTATAAATATGCAGTTCAAAAGGTAACTGCAACATTAAAATATGGCAAGACTTAATTTTCAAGTGCTGTCTCCTCTGCTCTTGTTGAACAAGCTGTCCCTCCCAGCAGCCTTCTGCCCAGTATCTCCTCTTAACAATGGGAGCAGCTGCACCCTATCTTGTTCTTACTTAATGATTTTAAACCCTTACCAACCCAAAGATTTATTCAAACTGGTTATAGTCTTCTGTGGAAACATTGGTTATTTTCCCCTCTTCTCACTACTGTCCCTGGTGGTCGATGTTGTTTCTGAGTATGGACCCCATGTGGCATGCTCATGGTCATCTTCCCACCCTGGGCTTGAGTACGTGTGATTGATAAATTATTGACTGCTTCACTAGCCCAGAGTTTTGTGTTGACCTATTTGGTACAGTTTAGAGCCAGAACTAGTTATCACCAATTTTTATAGATGATTGGGTCAATTCCTCAGCAGATTCTGTGATTTGGTGAGGTTTTAATGTTTAATCTTCAGTGCCATCTTTCTTTATTCTATATTGTTATGCTGTGCATGGCTTCATCTACAGGTAATGTTACAGAGTTTATTTTGAATTTTTTGAATATATTACCCATTCAATGATCTTCAAGAGGGGTTGTTTTAGAGGCAGATGCTCATGGCCAACCATTGAACTGAGAACAGGGTTCTCCTCCCAATGGAGGAGTTAGAGAAAGGACTGAAGGAGTTGAAGGTGTTTGCAACCCTGTAAGAAGAATGACAATATCAAATAATCAGAAACCCCTCCACGCTGAGAGCTCCCAGGGACTAAACCACCACCCCAAGAGTACACAGGGATAAACCTATGGCTTTAGCCGCATTTGTAGCAGAGGATGGCCTTGTTGGACATCAATAGGAGGAAAGACCCTTGGTCCTGTCAAGGCTGATGCCCCAGTGTAGAGGAATGCCAAGGTGGGGAGGTGGGAGTGAGTGGGTGCGTAGGGGAGCACCCTTATAGAAGAAGGGGGTAGATAGTGAGTTTCTGGATGGGAAACTGGGAGAAGGGATAACATTTGAAATGTAAATAAAAATATCCAATAAAAGAAAAAATAGGTATATAATCTACCTAATAAAAAACAGCTTAAAAAATAGAGGGGTTGTTTTTAATCTTACTCTATTCTTGCCTTTTCCAGAGAGACCACATAATCTTCGATCAGGATGAGTCAGAGACTGGGAAGATGTTTATTGAGGACATAAGACCATGCCTTTCATAGTAGAAGAAGCATTGTAGGTAGAGAAAAGTTGGTTCATTCTCTACTCAGTTCCAAGATATGAGCCAAATCTGGATTTGCTTTTTTCTAGTTTAATGGTCCCCTTTTAGAAGATCATGGTCCTTGCTAACCTAGAGCATATTGGTGAAAAAGGCCAGGGCAAGGACTAGGGAACATGCACCCTACTCTCCTGCTTGGTGTTCTCATCATTTTCCCAGCCTCCCCCATTCCTAACTCTTTAGTCTGTATTAGCCAGGGTTCTCTTGAAAACAGAATAGGAGAGGGAATAGGAAAAGAAAGGAAAGAGGGGGAGGGGGTTGGGAGAAAGAAGGAGAGAAAGAGAGAAATCTCAGTAGGAAATTTGGAAGAGCTGATGTCATGGTTCAAAAGCCATAGGCTATGAAAATTTCAATGACAGTTCAGTATTTGCTTTGTTCAGGTTTTCAACTGACTGGATGATGCCCACCCATATTGCAGAAATCAGTCCACCATCTATCCAAAGAACCACCATCCCAGAAATATCCAGAATAATGTCTGACCACATATACACACACTTTGACTCAGCCAGTTGATATGTAAATTGAACCATTTCATTCCCTCTCTATCTAGTCTTAGGCTCTTGGCCACTTGGGCAGTGACAGGCATTGGTGCCATCTCAAGGAGTGGGCCTTAAAGCCAGTCAGATGGAATTGGTTATTTCCACAGCATTTGCACTATGATTATACAGTGCACCATGCAGGCAGGTCTCTATTGTAGATCATAGGGTTTATACCTCAGTTGATGGCTATATTTCTCCTCTGAGCTTGTAGAAAACCTTCCAGTACAACACCAGTCAGTTAGGGTTGAAAACTCTAAGTAGGCACCAGTTCTACTTTTTCTTGTTCAATGACACTAAGATTGTCTTCACCAGTAGGACTTTAATATCAGTTTGTGGAAAGCATCCAATAGCCTTGTCAGTAGTCTGTGGTGTTTGGGGGTTTCCATGGGACCCGTTTGATGGCCAAATTATTTTGAATTATTATTCCTCTATTTTCCTCATTATATTTTCTACATTAGTCAGGTTTTTATCACTATTCTAAGATTTACGAAGAGTACTCATGGAGGGATCCATGGCTTGAGCTGCATATATAGCAGAGGATGCCCTTGTCTGGCATTAATAGGAGGAGAGGCCCTTGGTCCTGTGAAAGCTCAATTCCCCAGGGTAGGAATGCCAGGGCAGTGAGGTGGAAATGGGTGGTTGGGAGGGGGATCATCCTTATAGAAGCAGGGCGAGGGTGGATGGTATAGGGGATTTCTGGAGGGGAAACTGGGAAAGGGGATAACATTTGAAATGTAATACACAAAATCTCCAATATAAAAAAAGTTATTGCTTAGTTTCCAAATATTTTTGTGGTTCCTGTAATTTTTTTCATTGATTTATTTATTCATTCCCTTCTTTCTTTCTTTCTTTCTTTCTTTCTTTCTTTCTTTCTTTCTTTCTTTCTTTCCTTCTACTTTTTTATTGGATATTTTTTATTTACATTTCAAATGTTATCCCCTTTCCTGGTTTCCAATCCATAAACCCCCTGTCCCCTCCCCCTCCTCCTTCTTCTATGAGGGTGCTCCCCCACCCATCACCCACCCCTTCCTCCCCCTGCCCTGACATTACCCTACACTGGGGGGGGGGTGCCCAGCCTTGGCAGGACCAAGAGCTTCTTCTTTCATTGGTGCCCAACAAGGCCATCCTCTGATACATATGCAGATGGAGACATGGGTTAGTCCATGTGTACTCTTTGGATGGTGGTTTAGACCCTGGGAATTCTGGTTGGTTGGTATTGTGTTGTTATGGGGTTGCAAACCCTTTCAGCTCCTTCAGTCCTTTCTCTAACTCCTCAAATGGGGACCCCATTGCTGATTTCTAATTTTACTGTACTATGGCATGATAGAACACAAGGAACTATCTCAGATTTTTTATTTATGGAGACTTGAATTATGTCCTATCATGTGAACAATTTTGGATAGACTTCCACGTGATGATGAGAAAAATGTGCATTTCCTACCCATTGGGTTAAATAGTCTATCTATCATCTATCTATCTATCTATCTATCTATCTATCTATCTATCTATCTATCTATCTATCTATCCATCCACTCATTAATCTATCTGTTAAGATCCATTGTATATTTTAGCTTGGAAATGTCTTTAATCATTTTTAGTTTGGAAGAAATCTATAAATATGAGAGTCCTGACGTCTCTATTATTGTGTCAAGACCTATGTGGAGTTTTATGTCTTTTTTCGTTAATTCTATGAAATTAGATACTCCAATATTTGGCTCATAGAATTTATACAATTTTTTTTTTCGGAGCTGAGGACTGAACCCAGGGCCTTGCACTTGCTAGGCAAGCGCTCTACCACTGAGCTAAATCCCCAACCCTGGCACATAGAATTTATAATTGTATCCTTTGGTGAATTTTTTCTTTTATTAATATTTACTGTCTATTCTTTTATCTCTTCTAATTAATTTTGGGTTGAATTTTACTTTGTCTGCTGTAAGTATAGCTTCACCTGCTCATTTATGTTTTCTCTTTGGCAGTTTGTTTCCTGTCCTTTCATGACGGTTTTAGTATCTTTGCTGACTGGGTGTTTGTTTTTTTTTTTTTTTTTTGTTTTTTGTTTTTTTTTTTTTTGAAACAGCAGAGAGTTGGTACTTCTTTTTAGTCCAATCCATTAGTCTGTATTTTGTGATGAGTTGAAGGCATTTATATTTTAGCTTATTATAGAAAGGGATTTGTTATTTCCTGTACATTTGCTAGGTGGTGTTCTATTTTGCTAGATTTCTGGTATTTCTTTTTCTTCTCTTGTTTTAATCTTGAGGGTTTGTTGACTTGCTGTTTTGGACATAGTTATTTCTTTCCCAAGTCTACTTTTTTTTTCTACAGTTAGTTTTTTCCCTGCCCTTTAAAGACTATTTAAATACTCTTTAAGTATCTCTTTCCACTAAAAACTTTCTGCTGTGCTGGGTTGGTTGTCGTGAACTGCCTTAATTTG
Organism: Rattus norvegicus; assembly: GCF_021556685.1. NCBI lineage: Eukaryota > Metazoa > Chordata > Mammalia > Rodentia > Muridae > Rattus > Rattus norvegicus. The sequence continues at coordinate 142,363,404 of NC_141534.1, forward strand.
TGTTTGTTTTGAAATATGTTTATTTCTCTATCAGTTTTGAAATATAGCTTTACAGAGTATAGGATTCTTGGTTCATGGTACTTTCCGAGCTTGAAATATTTCATTTCAAGCTGTTCTGGATTTTATGGTTGCACATGAAAAGTCTGGTAATTTTGGAATGTCTGTCTTTGTATGTAAATTGATATTTTCTCATGCTGCTTTTAGGATTATTTCTTTACTTCTTATTTTTTTTAACATCCTGACTGTAATATGCCCTGGGAAATTTCTTCTCTTGTATGTCTATTTGGAGTTTATTTACCTCTTGTCTTTGATTTCCCGCTTCTTTGGGAAAACTGGGTAATTTCCTGCTACGATTTAATTAAGTAGTCTGTGTAAATCCACTGCTTCTCTTCTTTCTTAACGCTGTGGCCCTTTAATGAAGTTACTCATGTTGTGGGGATTCCCAACCATAAAATTATTTTCATTGCTACTTCGTCGCTGTATATCTTATATCCAGGATGACAGTACATCGGCCTCGGAGATCAGTGCAGGGTCTGCTTTGACTCTAGTGTGCCCAGGGTCACTGAGAAACTGGAGATCTCTTTCTAGTTATCTATGAGCTCATCCCAGGTATGGAGCTATGATTTCTGAGCTTTCAGAGGACATTACAGGGTCTGGAGTCTATACTGCTATGCTTCCATGGTCCCTTTGGACCTGTGAATCTAATCACAGTCCCTAGAGAGTAGGGAGACTTCACCGGGTCTGAAATCTGTCATGAATTGTAATGTAAATATTTTTGGAGGTAGAGATTTGCTAAAGGGGTCCCAAAGCACAGGTTGTAAACTTCTCATCTAGTCCATTCAGTTTTGCCTCTGTTCATTCTTCTGCTCCATGAATTCTTAGGTTTGGTTTCTTAAATATGTTTGAGACTTCTTGGAAAAATAATTAACTTTTCTTAATTTCCTCTTACATATATCTGTTAACAATGTTTTTTCCTATCCCAGAAATTCTTTCTTTGGCATGGATGGTGTCTGTTGTGGATTGCATTTGATTTGCCATTTGTTTCATTTCAAATATTTCTGTTTTATTGGTTTAAAATTTTTCAATACTCTTGCTAAACTTTCCTTCCATACTTTAGACTTTTGCCTCCAGTTTACTGTTATTTTCACTTTGGAGATTGTCTTGTCAAGGTCTTGGATAATCTTCCTTAATTCCTGCATTTGATTGTTTGTTTGACTTTTCTCTATGCTGACTAATTCTCATGAATAGCAACATTCTTTTTTTTTTATTAACTTGAGTATTTCTTATATAGATTTCGAGTGTTATTCCCTTTCCCGGTTTCCGGGCAAAAATCCCCCTCCCCCCTCCCCTTCCTTATGGGTGTTCCCCTCCCAACCCTCCCCCCATTGCCGCCCTCCCCCCAACAGTCTAGTTCACTGGGGGTTCAGTCTTAGCAGGACCCAGGGCTTCCCCTTCCACTGGTGCTCTTACTAGGATATTCATTGCTACCTATGAGGTCAGAGTCCAGGGTCAGTCCATGTATATATAGTCTTTAGGTAGTGGCTTAGTCCCTGGAAGCTCTGGTTGCTTGGCATTGTTGTACATATGGGGTCTCGAGCCCCTTCAAACTCTTCCAGTTCTTTCTCTGATTCCTTCAATGGGGGTCCTATTCTCAGTTCAGTGGTTGAATAGCAACATTCTTAATTTCTTCTCATATATTTTAGGTGTATCTGAAATCTTGGATTCCCTTTTAGGAGTATTGACTGGTGATGCAGCATGGGTACTGGCTGTATCCTATTCTTTTGTGTTGCTTTGTCATGTTTTATACATCTCTTGAGGTACATTGTTTTGACTCTTTCTTCTGAGTCTAATTGGTCACATAGTGTGTGTGTGTGTGTGTGTGTGTGTGTGTGTGTGTGTGTGTGTGTGTGTATGTGTGAATTTTCCTAGAGGAACATTTGAGTGAAGTTCAGCTCTGAGTACTGGTGAAATTGGTGCTGACTATCAGATGAACTATTATACTGAGCCTGTCATGGTTATGTGCCAGCAGGACCAAGGGTGGGGCACCAAGGTGACCAGATGAAGTCAAAACCTTCATCACCCCTTGGATTTTAGAGACATACTTGAGGCAGAATAAGAAACTTCAGATCTAGTGAAGTCTGTCTACTCTCTCAGGACTATAATGAGAGCTACATACTCAAAATAACTCATGGAACCATGGTAGTATAGACTACAGACCCTGCAGGGACAACTCCAATTTCTCTGTGACCCTGGACACACTAGAGCCTAAGCGTGGACCTTACACTGACCTCTGAGGCCAAAGGACTGGAATCCTGTATATAGGGTGTTCTTTAGTACAGTAGGCATGTAGGTTAGAGGCCTAGTTGTCTCATTCTTACTGGTCCAGTAGAAATGGGGGAACTGAGCCCTCATTCTTTCAAGTTTTGGTTGGCCACCTGCTTGCCCAGAACTCTCTGCTCTGGAAACCCGAATCCTTGCAGAAATCTGAAACCCAAGCACTGGTGCTTTGGTCACTCAAAGGCCAGAAGCCAGACTGATGGAGCTGTCTTGTCCTAAAGATCTGGAGGCTCCAATGCTCTCTGGTCCTGCAGAAGTCCAGAAGCTTCTCAGAGAGAATTGGATACAAGAAGATTGGTATCCTGATGAGATCTTACACTAGAAATTTAGATATCCTTATTTCTTCCAGAGCTCAGGTTATAGCAAGGCATTGATACCATCTAGAAAAAGTTATTTAAGAGTTAATCTTGCTTTCTTTTTTTTTTGAGTTGTTATTTAGAATAAGAAAAGATTGGACAGTATGTAGGAGATGTTCATTTGTGAAAACCAACCAACCACTAACTAAACCTCAACTAACTAACTAACGAAGGAACTAACTAATTAACTAAATGAACAAACAAACAAACAAAACTGGATTAAAATATCAGTTTTAAAAGTTTTTTTCTCCCAGAGAATGCTACTCTAGAGTTAAAGGTAAGGCTACAATTATTTTATAAAAGAGCGCATTCTTGAGGTGGGCGTGGTGACACATGCCTTTAATCTCAGCATTGGAAGGCAGGTGGATCTCTGTAAATTTGGAGGCCAAAACTTTTTCTTTTTTCCTTTGTTGAGACAGACAGAGATAGGGAGGGGGCAAGGGAAAAAGAAAGGACGGATCTGGGAGAAATTGGAGAGGGGGAAATATGATCGAAACATGCATGTCGTATGACAGTTTTTTTTTAACGAGACCAAGAACAACAACCCAACCCAAACAACTACAAAAAGAGTGTGTGGCTCTTCATCTCCTCACTGAAGAGCCATTCTCTCTCAGACCCTCCACGCGTTCCATCTGGAGTACATTTCTCCCTCAGACCCCTGCGCCAGGCTGAAGATGCCTTCTCTGTTGATTTTTTGGATGTTACAAGTCCTTTTTGAAGTCTAAGAAAGCATAGTTTTAGTGCAAGCTGAGCCCCATCACGAAAGCTTGTTTTCCTGTTTTATCCTAAGAGTACTTGAAAGCTTCACTGAGCAAAGAGCAACCAAGCAGTTACCCTGTGGACAGGTAGCAACTGCTCCACTAGCCAGAACCAGCTCATAGCTTTGTCCTGTCATAGCGAGAGATTGGAGGAAGGAATTGAGAACTTTTACATAAAATGTAGAGGACTCCCAGGTCCTCAGGTCAGTCCTATGCTCGGGATGCTCAGTATACTGGATCTCATGTTCTGTCCTCTCTCTACTCTAGCCAGTGGTTGATCAAGAGGTGTGCAAAAATGTCTCCCTCTATTTCCCTCCCTTCACCTCCCCCCAACGGAGAGAGAAACAGAGACAAAAGCAGAGAGAATGACAGACAGACAGACCACACACACACACACACACACACACACACACACACACACACACACACACCCGAGGGGGAGAGAGAGAGAGAGAGAGAGAGAGAGAGAGAGAGAGAGAGAGAGAGAGAGAGTATTGGGGTGGTAATGTCAACTCAGGAATAGTGAATCCCAGGTGAACCCTGTAGGCTTATTTGACCTGATCATTGTAACAGAAAGTTTTACACTGAAAATTTTTCAATGGTGGCTGTACGCATAATTTTTAATGATTAATTTCTTGCACAAATGCCCAACTTTTAATTTTTTTCATAGGCATTCTCTTCCCCCTACCTACAAATGAGCATAACCTAAGATTTTCCCAGTCTCTAAGAGGTTGGTTCGCTCTCACAAGTGTGTCTGATGGTTCTAAGGCTTGGCCAGATGAGAGCCCACATGATTGTGGAGGCTAAATCCCTATAGGGACCGAAAGCAATTGGGTGAAGTTCAAAGAGAAGAGCCAGGGGAATATGAGTAGGGTTCCCCATGCACTTGCTTTCTGCCTGTATTTTTTTTCCAGAGAGAGCCCAGGTTCATCCCTCACTAGTGTGTTCCTTTGTTGCTCTTAGACCTTGCTAAAGCCTAACGAAATATTTGGCTGTTCAGGAGATGTTAGAAAAGGAAAGAGACACACTGCTTGTCTTTCTGGCATCCATTCTTGACAATTAGTGCTCAAAGCTAACTATTTTAAATGTGGGTAACTGCCCCATCATCCTCAGAAAAGATGTAGCACTGTTGAACTGTAAGGCAGCCCACTTGCCCATTTGCAGGGTCTGTCCTTGGGAAAGAGGATTAGGAGTCCAGCCCTGGGAAGAGAGGCCTCTTAACTTCTCTAAAACCAGTGTCCAACTGGTGGAAAGACCAGAGTGATTATCTAGGTTTTCAGGGCTAAAACCAGGGATGTTCCAGGAAAAGTAGGACACCCCTATAACCTAGTGACTCTCAGGACCATGAGTCATGTCACATAGTGAAATGGGAGGTCGTGCCTTCAGGATCATGGGGACACTGCTGCAGAACTTGGCGCACACAGTCAGCCAGAAGAACTCCACTGTGCTCATCACCTGAATGGTTCAATTTTCTGGGAGAACTGACTCTCCGAATGCAGTAGGATGCATCTGTTGGCCTCCTTTTTGACCCCCACCCCCTCTAGTAGCATCATCTCTGTTGATGAGATCTATTGCTCGTGTATTTCTAAACAAGAGTCCTCTAGTTTACCCTAATTGAACAAGCTGTTGCCTGCTGTGTTTTTTTTTTTTTCTCCCTGAGCCAGCTTATTTATGTCTTGCTCTGCACTGAACTCCAGGCCTTTACAGAGAGGAATATCTATTCCAAAAGATCTTTTTAATTAATTTTCCTTCCCTTCCCAGAGGAAAAGAGAGGGCTGAGGAAAACCAGGGGAGGGAGTAAGAAGAGCAAAAACCAGTGGCGGGCGGGGGAGGGGGGAGCTGTCACAAAGAGGACTGCAGTGCATGGGAGGCAGATGTGTGTGGAAGGAACAGACTTTTGAGAAACACAACCCATATCTTACGGCAGTTTTGGCATCCGTTCTTTGCCCTAGTTTTTTTTTTTCCAACCCTGACACACTTCTCTTCTTATTTTTCTCCCATTTGTCAGTTGTGAATATTTTGGTTTGAGTCATAAGAAACAGACAGCTGGTACAGCTCTCATTGCTTCAACCACACCAGGGTGTTTATGTTCACACTTTCTATCCAGTGAGTGAGGTGGGTGTTAGGGAAAGCATTGAGGTGCTCTGTTTTTGAGCCTTAGTGGGAGAGGTGGCAGACCAATGGGAATGGCCTTCTTCAAGTTCAATGTCGAACATGGTATGACCCAAATTGGTAAAACATTGAAAGAGTGTTTGTATGTGTATGTGTATGTATATGGGTGTGTTATGGTATGTGGGGGGAAGGGGGAAATAGGGGGATGGTGTAGAGCAGTTCACTTCTGGGATTACACTGATGTCTACCTTGAAAGGAGGCTGGACCAGTACAATTTGAAAGGTTGTTATGACCAATTATGAATAATGATTAGTTTGAACGTTTCTATTGTTTTGAAACTTCCACACATTTCCTTGGTGAACTAACTTGATTTCCTCTTCACACTAGTTGTGGGGATAGCTCAAGACTCTTAGGGTTGCATATGCAGCCTTGGCTGGACACTGGAAACGCTGAAAATACTGTTAATGGCCTGTGGTGGTTTGAAGAGGTTGGACCCCATGTGTTTCAATGTTACCACAAGGAGTGGCACTACTAAGAGGTGTGGCCTTGTTGGAGGAAGTGCATCATTGTGTAGGCGGGCTTCGAGGTCTCCTATGCTCAGGCTCTGCCTAGTGCGGAATCAAGTTTCCTGCTGTCTCCCTACAGAAGGGAGTCTCCTCCTGGCGCTTTTGGATCAAGATGTTGAACTCTTGGCTCCTCTGGCACAATGCCTCTCTGCGTGCTGCCATGCTTCTTGCCATGAAAATAATGGACTGAACCTCTGAAAGTGTCAGCCAGACCCAGTTGATTGTTTTCTTTACAGGAGTAGCCTTTGCCATGTGCTCCTTTCACAGCAACGAAACACTAACTAGCCCTTCCCCTACCTATTTTGGCTTATTTAGTTGGGGATTTCTTTTCTAGATTGATTTTGTTCTTTGACAGTTTCATTCATGCATGCAATATATTCTGGTTACTTTCTCCCTCGCCTTCTCTGGCCTCCCTCCCATTTTTATCATCACCTCTTGTCCATCTCTACAAGTCCCTTTCCTGGATTCCTTGCTTTTTGTTTTGTTCTGTGATCCATACTGGATTGGAATTATCCACTGGAGCCTGATAGAGTCATTAGTGAGTTAACTGAAGGCAATGGTTGCCTTTATTCCTGAATCTATCAGTAGTAAATAGTTCATCGGTGAGGTGTGGGTACCCCGGGTTTTTAATATCTCCCCAGCATAACTAGAATGCAGCAGCAGCTGATGATTATTGTGCAAAGCTACAAAATATGGCGAAGGATCCTGTACTCAGCATCCTCTGGTAATTGGCTAGACATCTGAATCTCAGCTTCTTCCTGACTCCAGGATAAGCCAGGACCTGCAGCTCGATAAGAACCTGCAGGTGGTTTGTATGTACAGGGAAAAGTAAAAGGTTTTCTCTGAGCCTGTGTCTGAGACTACCTATCAGTTCTGAGCTTTTTAGAGGAGTCATAGTTCACAGACTAGGGGCCTGAATCCCCACCTGTGTTTTTCTATTTATTAGTTATGAGATAATTAAGTATGTCAGTATGGTGGCCCAGTTTCCTCTTTTGTATAACAAAGACAATATAAACTTGACTCATGGGATGTCTATGAAGAACTATGACATACTACCATGCCTGGTGCACAGCAAGGATCTCAGTGTGTCAGCTGCCTCTTGTGACTATGAAGGTGTGCCTAGCTCTTCTTTAAGACTGAGGATTGCTTTCTAAAATCAATCTTAAGTTTCTTTAGTGGTTATATGGTTGAGTACATGAGAAAGATGACCAATTTTAGTTAGGTCATAATATTTTTTTGACTTTTGATAAAAATCAAGCTCAAAATAATTTTTAGCATACATTATCAGGGACAGGCAGTTACTAAAAATGCAACCTTTTAACCTACTTCCTGTTAGCTTTAGAGATCTGTTATGGAAATTGAGTGCTTGGGACATCAGAGGTGAATCACCTCCTTTGAGTGCTGCAGGTTGTAGCCTTTAGTGAACCCATTCCGCCAAGCCAGTGCCAGCCAGACTGCTTCTGGGAAGCTAGAGACACACTTCTACTGTATGGGAACAGGCCTAGAGCCAGCCTTGGAGTTTATTGGCCCAATAACGAAATGCAATCCTCAGCAGTGCTTGGCCTCAATGACTCACTGCTCTAAAGAATATAATTCATATATCTAAATGGGAGGCTTATATATTTGCAGGACACAGTTACAATGAATGGAGCAGTGCTGACAGCCAATCCAGAGGGTTAGTAAAAGTATGACCTCAGTTTTAGCTAATCAACTCATTCCTAGGATGTTGAGCCCTCCCATAGGTTTCCTTGTAACTCATTAGGGGGACATGGGTTAGGGATAGAGAAAGAACAAAATGTTTGGAGAAGCATTTTGCAAAGGGGGGAGGGAGATTATACTGAACAGAAAGAGTTCTCTAGTTGCATGAGCTGAGGGTCACTGCATGTGACATTCTCCTGGAGACCTAGCATTCAATCGCCACAACAGAACCTAGGCTGGCCATGTGACAATGGAGGTTCTGTAGCTCGGTTTTCTTGGAGTTTTCACAGAGATATTTCTTTTGCAGTCATGATTTCGAATAGTATCTAGTGAGCATCTAGCCAAACTAACATGTCTCAGAGACTTCTGGGTTTCGGAAGCAGCTGTGCCTCTGTTGGTATTGCTCAGTCTGTTATGTGATCATTTAGCGTCATTCTGAGTCCTGGGACTTCTTCTTGAGTGTCTGTAACTTAGGGAGGTTATCAGGTCCCACTTAAGTGGTACCTTGGAGGACAAGAAGGGGATGGGTTTCTGAAAATCTGGGAAGAAACGTTCCAGACGGAAGCACGAGGGGAGGAAGACCGTAGGAGGTACAGAGGAGCGAACCAGCATGCCAAAGGTCTTCTAGGCTATAGTAAAGTGACTCCAGAGGATCTCTACTAAGAAGCTCATATGCTGTGGCTATTTTAGACATTAAACTCCCCACAGAACACAAGGTGGTCTACAGAGAATATGAAGATTACGTTTTTTTTAGATTACATATAATCTAGACTCACCTGGGAAGGGAGTCTCAGTGAGAAACTGTCTAGATAAGGTAGGCTGTGGACATGCCTGTAAGAGATTTTTCTCCCTTGGGTTAACTGAAATGGGGAGACCCATCCAGAACTTGAGTGACATAATTTCCTGGGCTGAGTCCTGGGCCGAAAGAAAAGGAAAGACTGAGTGGAACAATGGCTTGTATTTAGTGGTCCCTGTTCTTGACTACGGATGTGTTAGGACCCATGCTCTCAGGTTCCTGCCACTGTGACTATCATGCTGTGACGGACTGTAACTGTGAGCTAAAATCAGCCCATTTCTCCCTATGTTCTTTGTCAGGATGTTTAGTTGCAGCAGCAGGAGATGGAATGAAGGTGAATGAATGAGAGAAAGAAATGAAATAACAGGAATAGAAAGGAGGACAATGTTTCCTAAAGGCTGCTATGAAGCAGATCCGCTATACTATTCTTGAACATCTCAGGATTGTATTAAGAGGTAGAACCTGATTGACCTTTAAACCCAGGCAGACTTTATTTGCTCTCAATCAACAGAACACAGTGGATTTGGCACCATGTGACTTCTGAGGACAGGTCATAAAAGGTGATAGCAGTTTTCATCTTGTTAGGGAGGATTGTGCTTAGAATTTGGGATGTCATGAAAAAAGTCTGACCCTTCCCCTGCAATCAGCTGACATTCTGCAAGGAATTCAAAATGACACAGAGGCCTGTGCCATTAGTGCCTAAATCTTCCAATTTGGTCAGCCCAGGTGCATAGCTATAATTTCATAAACATCTAGATGATTTTAGCTTCTGGGATCAAGACACCCTTAGACTTTCAGGGACAGATCCTAGTGTCCAGCCTGTGCTCCTTTTAAATTTCTGCCTATCAGAACCATCAACTAGTTAGAAGAACTGTTCTAGGTTGTTAAGTGTTGGGGTTGTTTCTTTGGCTACAGTATTAGGCAGAACAGGGTGGACAGTCAGGAGGCTATTTCAGTGGTTCACAGAGAAAAAAAAGCAGCTTCAATGAATGACTATCAATTTCTACACACATCAGTACTAAACAACAACAACATGTTAGGTTCATTATTTGTATCATTCAAGAGGGAGATATGGGCAACCATGGAGGTATCTAAAAGTAGTTAAAGGACCAGTGATTCTTAAAGTTGTCTTGGGAGGTGCTGAAGTGGTGAATGGTCTTTGTGTTGATTTGTCTATAGCACTAATTTAGCTGGTTGTCCCAGGAGCCTTGATGGTCTGAGTGAGCTAGTACAAAAAGATTATTTCCCCATCTTTGGAGAGTCTGTGATGAGCTGTGGCTTATGCTAGCTCAGAGCATCTGTTTGTGAGCCGGGGTACATGTTGCAACTCGTGGATTTTGCTTCAATTCTAAATTCTGCTCAAAAGCTTTGATGCCAGCTGTTACTTCTAAGGGTGAGATTTTTGACTATGCTTAAAAATGACTTTATTTTTTTAAAGATATGTAAACTGGAATAGTGACACTATAAAGCAATTATTCTCAAACATTTTACTATTATCTAAAAATACATATTTAATGAAAATCACATGATTTACAGCTTTATACAGTACATTTTGATACTGCTTTCCTCTCCGCCAACTCCTCCCAGATCCTTTCTCCCTTTAGATCCACAAAACCCCACGTCTGTCTCTTCTTTCTTTCCCTTAAATAGGCAAATAAAAAATAACTAACAAATGAAAATTTAAAGACAAAACAAAAAAAACCCCTCAAGAACACACACACACACACACACACACACACACACACACACACACACACACACACACACATACACACACACACACCATAAAAACACAGAATCAGAATCATAACAGACTAGGGAAAAAACCAGTAAGACAAACCAACCAACCAATCAACCAAACCAAACCAAACCAAACAAAAACAACTCCTCCAAACCCCAAAAAACAAAATAAAAGAACCCCCCAAACTAAAGAGCCCCCACAAACAATCAAACAAACCCCCAAAGAATTATGAGATGAAACGTCTCCAAAAATACCACTGAGTTCTTTTGTGTTGGCCATCTACTGCTGGTCGTGGGGTGTGCCCTTAAGTGTGATTTGTACACCCAACGAGACTCCATTGGAGAAAATTACATTTTCCTGCATGTCAATTGGAGATAGCTCTTGGGTAAGGTATGGGAGATTGTGTACATTTTTCCTTTTTAGGACTGGGCTTCTGCCGGGCCTGTGCAGAGCCTGGGCATGCTGCTGCAGTGTCTGTAAGTTCATATGTGCATCAGTCTTGGGGCTTTGGTACTCATTCCCTCTTGCTCTTGCAATCTTTCTACTGGCACCTCTTCCATGTACCCCCTGAGACCTGACGGGAATTCTTGAGACAACCTATGTCCTTAAAAATTATTTAAGAGTCCATAGAGGGGTGTGTGCGCGTGCGTGTGTGTGTGTGCATGCGTGCGTGTGTGTGTGTGTGTGCGCGCGTGCATGCGTGCGTGCGTGTGTGTGTGTGTGCGCGCGCGTGCGCGCATGCGCGCTCAGGCACAGGTGTCTTCCTTACTTGTTCTTCATCTTATTTTTAAGGCACTATCTCTCCCCGAATCTGGAGCTTATTCAGATAGACTGGATGTCAAGTCCCAGGGATTCTCCTGTCCCTATCTCCCCAGTGTAGGGCTGTAGTACACCATCATATGGGCTTTTATGTAGGTGACGGGGATTTGAACTCAAGTCCTCATGTTTGTGTACCAGGCACTTTATTGACTAAGCTATCTTCCCAGCCAGGTCCATAGATTATTATTTTTAAAATGTGAGTTATAGATATTTATGATATTAGAAATTAAAATTTAAATACATATTTAGTAACATTAACTTATAATGTTTATTAATCCGTAATGAATGATGTATTTTAAAGGAGAACTCTATTTTCAAAGTGGCTAATGAGAAGACGTTACTGTTTTACATTTTTGCCAATTACACTCACTTCGGGTTTAAGGAAGTTGGATGTCCATTACTTTGCGTGCTAATCTAAAAGCTAAAGCATAGAGGATGGTGTATTCTCCTACCTGCTTCTACGTTTAATACACTGTACACCACGGTTTTGAATAGAGTAACAGAAAATAGGTTGTCCCCAAAATGTGGTGATTTGAAGATGTCCCCCATAGGTATCTGAACACTTGCTGTGGAGTTGGTCGCACTTTTGCGGGAAGATGTGAATACTTCACTCCTTCTTTAAAAGGGGAACAAGAATACCCTTGGCAGGGAAGAGAGAGGCAAAGATTAAAACAGAGACTGAAGGAACACCCATTCAGAGCCTGCCCCACATGTGGCCCATACATATACAGCCACCCAATTAGACAAGATGGATGAAGCAAAGAAGTGCAGGCCAACAGGAACCGGATGTAGATCTCTCCTGAGAGACACAGCCAGAATACAGCAAATACATAGGCGAATGCCAGCAGCAATCCACTAAACTGAGAACGGGACCCCCGTTGAAGGAATCAGGGAAAGAACTGGAAGAGCTTGAAGGGGCTCGAGACCCCATATGAACAACAATGCCAACCAACCAGAGCTTCCAGGGACTAAGGCACTACCTAAAGACTATACATGGACTGACCCTGGACTCTGACCTCATAGGTAGCAATGAATAACCTAGTAAGAGCACCAGTGGAAGGGGAAGCCCTTGGTCCTGCCAAGACTGAACCCCCAGTGAACGTGATTGTTGGGGGGAGGGCGGGAATGGGGGGAGGATGGGGAGGGGAACACCCATGTAGAAGGGGAGGGGGAGGGGTTAGGGGGATGTTGGCCTGGAAACCGGGAAGGGGAATAACAATCAAAATGTAAATAAGAAATACTCAAGTTAAGAAAGAAAAAAAAGAAATGTAAATAAGAAATACTCAAGTTAGTAAAGATAAAAAAAAAAGAATGTGGAGGGTGGCTGAAGGAGTCACTTCACTAGTTGCCGTATTTGAGCGCTTGTAGTTTACCCTGGTTCCAGTTCACTTGTTCTGCTTCCTGTTTGTGTTTGAAGACATGATTTCTTAGCTTCCTAATCTGGTTACCTGAGTCATCTCTTCCTTGTCCCTGTGGACTCTATTCTTCTGTAATCATGGCAATAGAAAAGAATCTAACACACCAAATAAATATACAGTTGGTGAAGGCAAAGATATTTTAATGGCCTCTTTCCACAAATATAATTCTGATACTACACCAAAAATTTGGCAAGGTCATATTATTAATGAGCTTTTCTGCTTTGACAGATTGCAGTCTGTTTATTAATTCTTTAGGTTGGGATGGAAATTAGTGGGTTTCATCATGTCACCTTTGTATGTATCACATATGTGCCATTTATACATAGTTGTTTTAAATGGGTCTTTTATCCATACATGATTCTGTATTAGCATTCACTGGTCACTGTAAATATTGCCTTGTGGAATATTCCAGTCTACCCAGTGCATTTCATTATACAACTTTCAGGAAAATCACACTTGTTATTATCCCCACTGATTGTATTGGGAAGGTTTTTAAGTATTGAGTGGCTGTCAAACCCATGGTGGCTGGCAGACACAAGTGTCCTCAACTAGTGAGATTTTCTATTAAGGTTGAACTGTGTCCTTGGCAACAAATGCCATCAGTTGTTTTCCCTGAAATGAGTCTTCCTTAATTCATTTTTGAGAAAATGTGTGCTAAGCACCTGAATGTTTATATGTCAGTCAAGTTTTCAAATTAAAAAGCATTCCACAAAAACAAGACTAACTTAGTTTACTGCTCGAAGGTCTGTATGATGTTTGGGGCAGATATACTTAGGTGCGCACCAAAAGCATGTTATGGAGGTTTCCATCTTGTCTCATACCTACTCCGGGGACGTGTATGTAAGAGCTGAGATTTCCTAAAAACCAATGCCCATTAAATTATTACCTGCTTCTTGAGGGTGTTTTTGGAGCAATGGGTGCTCATTTCTATGCACCGCTACATGGGGAACACTGCCGTGGTGCTGTTTTGTCCTGAGTGAAACTGAGACAGCTTTACTTCCATTGTTTCTGTGCGATAGATGCAACAGTCAGTACAGTGGAAAGGATGCATAATGTCTAATGTTGTGATGGAACATCTATCTGACTTGGCAGTTTTCCAGAAGGTGTTTTGGCAATCCTAGTGGTCACTGGTATTTACTTCAAAACAACGGAAAGAGGAAATGGGGGAGGGAGAAATAACATTGAATGGTTGTGAGTTGATTACTGTTGAAGTTGGGTCAGGGTCCATAGGGGTTTGATATATTATTTGTTCTACCTTGATATAAGTTTGAACTTTCCGTAGGACTAGAATAGAACACATGGAGCCCTGGGACTCTCGCTTCAGTACTGGAGTACTGGTGCTATTGTTTCCAGTTGGGGAAGATGGAAGAAAGGGGAAGGTTTGAGTAGGGAGAATTCTGTTTTGAGGATTCCAGTGAAGTACCCACATTGGCTTAGTGGCAGAGCACAGAATTCTCTGTGGTCACCTGGTATTTCAAAGGGTGGACTTGGCTGTTAGGGTGAGAGTGTGTCAATAGGTAAGCCTAGTTCATAAGCCTTCCTGAGTGTGCTAGGCTTGCTCACTGGGCCTTGGTTAATTGCCTACAGCCCCAAACAGCCTTTGTAGACCTTCCTGTGTTCTTGGTGCTTGGCACTGTCCCCTTGGGATTAAACCTTTTATCCGCTGGTGCTCTGATTATCTCCTGGGATTAAGGGCATTAGAAAGGCCCAGAATGGAGAAGGTAGCTTTTGGTTTCTTTGTGCAACTCTTAGCAGATCTTATCCCTACTCCATCTGTTATAATGAGAGCTGAGAGGAGGGTCCGGAATCTCAAGAAAGTGCAAATTCACAGAGACTCTTTAAGTATCATTCTGGCTAGTGGCTATAGACTCCACCTACTATGTTAACTGACCATATTTACTAGGGGTGCTCAGAGTTCAGACACTGTCATGTTTAAGGCTAACCTGGTGGTGAAGAACTGAATCTTTGAGGTTCATTCAACTTGGACTCGGTCTTTCCTCCTTATGGATGTGCGCACTTGATCCCATGACTAAACTCTTCCAAGTATTACTATTTCCCTGTCCTAAATAAAGTAAAACCCATCTCTCTCATTAGTTTTCAGGGAGGGTCTGTGAGGTGTGCATTACTCTGTGGACTTTGGTTTGCTTTCCTCTTTCCTTGATCCTTGCCGCTCTCTGCTGGCATTAAGCATTTGGAAGGAGTGAAGAGGAGTAATGATGCATTTAGGTGAGCAGATGGCTTTCTAAGTGGCCATCTTTACTGACCTTGGGATCTTCCTTACCATCCTTTCAAGCAAGGCTTTCTCTATTCAGTGTTAAATGACTTATCAAAGAAGCCAACTAGTCCCATCTGGAGCCAAGTAAGATCCTTCTGTTGGGAACATTCAGGAGCATCTAGTGTCCTGGAGAGCACCAATGCCTTCCAGGGGCAGGACGAAGGAGGCAAAGCAGTGCCCGCTGCTGCCCACCTTGCTCGGCATTGAAGAGACTGTATACTCCGTGCAATTCCCAGCTCCTTCATCATCACGGGAAGGTGCTTCTTGCTCAGCACTCGCTCTTCTGCTCTGACTCATTGTCCTTTAATCAATCACTTTGGACATTTCTCCTGAGGATGACTAGGCTTCTGTTGTGTTGCAGAGGACAATACTACTGGAAGAAGACTGTCCTAGTATCTCAAAATTACCTCGTGTGAATCACGGGGTTTGCCTGATCACCTGCGACAAAAATCTTTTCCTCATTATTGTTCAACTCTAGGTGAATTTATGAATTCTATGATTCATAGATTCTATGAATCTATGCTGTTTTCCCAAACCTAAGTACTGCGGTAGCTATGTTTTTAGATGCTATAGTAAGGATTGACCTACAATGCTGAGAAGCGTCAGGGAAGAAACTGTTGTAGTAGCTGTATTTGGTCTGACCTGGAAGAATGGCAACATAATTGTAGTTCTATGTAAACTGGGATCATTTGACTCAGAATATGTCCTACATAACATACACCCTTCACTATCCTGTTCATTCATTTGTTTTTTATACCAACTCTTCATGTGCAACCCTCTACATCTGAGTTTCTACTTACTCTATCCTGACAAATTTGTTCTCATACCCCAAATATGAAAACACATGTCACATCCCTTTCCTTCACGCATCTCAGTTTAGTGGGTTGGGCAGTTAGAGGAGGGAGAGAACTGTCAGTGTAATTCGGACGTGTACAGGTATATCTTAGAGTGGTGGGGCGGATATGAGCAATACTGTTTTCAAGGAAGACAATAGTACAAGGATGGTGATGGGTGTCGCCTGTCACTCTACTCCAGTTGGTGAAGCTGAGCTGTTTATATGAACCTCCTGCAACATCACACCTCTTGTGACTTGCTTTACTAGCTTCCTGTTGTGATAAAATTCCTGAGAAGACCAAATTTAACTGGGGGAAAAGGCTGATTTAAGCTCACGGTTTCAAGGTTTCAGGCTGTGGTTGTGTGTAAGTTCTTTTTCCCATTGCTATGACTAAATGTCTGACAAAGAGCAACTCATGGGGCAAAGATTCGCTTGGTTCAGGGTTTAAGGACACAGTGGGAAAGCATAGTGGTTAGCATGTGAAGCAACTGGTCACACTGTGTCCCTCATCAGAAGCAGAATCTTCTCCCTTTTAAAATGGCAAAAAACCCACCCTAATTATTTTACTTTATGTGTATGGTTAGTTTTGTCTGCATGTGTGCCTGCATACTACATGTGTGCCTGGTATTCACAAACTTCAGAAGACAATGTCAGATCTCCTGGAACCAGACTTGCAGACGGCTGTGAGCTGCACTGTGAGCATTGAGAATTGAACCTGGGTCTTTTGGTAGAGCAGCCACTAACCTATCTCTCTGGCCCCTGCTTTCTCCTCCCCTCCCATTTTTTTCTTTCAGTTCAGAACCACAAGATATGGGAGGGTAATGGCCACACTCATGATGGGTCTTTCTCTCTTAGTTAAACACCCTTCACAGACAAATACCCGAAGATGTATCTCCCATGTGATTTCAAATCCAATAAAGTCAACATTGAAGACTGACTATCACAGGTTGTTTGATTCTGGTTGACGTGAGTCTGTGGCAAGATAGAACATTATGCAGTGTACATGTGGGAGGACAGAACTGTTCACCTCATGGCAGCTAGGGTTCAAAAAGAGAAACAGGAAGGGCCCTGGCTCCTACAATCCTCTTTGAGAGCATGACTCCAGTGAGCTAAACTAGGGCCCACCTCCTAAAGGTTCAACCACTTCTCAGTAGCAGCAACATCTGGGTTCAGCCATACTTGGGTTTTTAAAGTTATACCATTCACTGTGCTATTAACCAGGGGCAGGCAGCCTGGCTTGTAAGAATTAAACTACTATGATTGATGAATGAACGTTAGCTGGAATGAGCTGGAGTGTGTATGATCTGGCTGAACGATAGGCACAGCTGTAACTTAGTTTTAGCCAAAATTTTGCCATGTGAAAGGTAGGCCCACACTCATCAGATCTTCTGTTTTGTCCCTTTAAGAAAGTCAGAATTAATGATTTTTTTTACAAGCAAGGCTTTTAGATTTAAATTATTGACAAGATAAAATATTCTGAAATATGATGCTGTACTCCATTAATATGCACCATTTTAAGTTTTTATGTATAAATTAGGCATAAATTTAATAACAGTTGATGTTGATTAGGCAAATGCATCTTCAGAACTAACCTTAGAGGCTGTTAATTTTCAGGGTCTGGGGTAACTATGCCACGGAGAGAACGTACAGTCACGCATGTCCAGAAGAGGAGCGACTAAGCGCCACCCAGACCTGGAAAACGCTTGTTCTGTGTTTTGAGCTAGGGTTCTGGAACTCTGAGCAGGCATGAGAAAGGCTATGATCACATCAAGAAAGTCACTGAGAACATCTAAAGGAAATGCATTTTTTCCTATCAACAGTTTTTTAAAGTAAGTTTTAATTTGCATATATTAATTATGCATAATTATGGGTTTCATGATAGACTTTTCCACGTCTATATTTTGATTATATTCCACTTATTTTCTACTCCACATTGGCAGTTCCCTCTTACTTTCTTTCCAGCTAGTTCCTTCTTACTTTCATGTCTTTTTCTTTCTGGTGACTTAATCAGTCACATGAGGGTTAATAGGAACATGGGTGATGGGGCATTTATAGGAATGTGGCACCCTATCAGTAGCTATCCCACTGGAAAAAAGTCCCTTCCTCTCCCTACAATAACCAACTACCTATAGATCCTTAGGGCTTTGTGAGTCCATCCCCCCTCCACCCCTGCATCATAGTTGCCATTTTTTCAAATTTGCTTTTTTAAAGCAAAAAGTACCAGAGAGGCATTCAATAAACATCTTTTCCTATGACTTCCAAGATGAAGCCTCAGCCTTATCTGTTTCAGGGTAGAGAGAGCATAGAATTCCTCTAATGTAATATAGCAGGCACACATGGAAATGCCTGGTCAAGCCCAGGAAGGAGATCCTTAGAGATGGGGCTTACAGTCAGGATGGCAGAAGAACACCCATCAACATAAGGGACTGACTGTGATTCCCAGAGCCTTTGAACCCTGAACCTTGACTGGCTTGGGAAGAGCAGGCAATTAATGGAAAATTGGTTGGTATAGCTCAGCCTGGACTGGCTTCCTGAGGAAACTACATTCATATAAGTATCCATTAGGCACATTGTGTAGCATCTCAGGAGATGATAAGCTAATGTAGGGCTCCAGGAAGGGTGTCTGAGGCCACTTCTCCTCAGCTGGGTTCTACAGGGGGATCATTTATGTGTTGCCTTGCTTAGCTATCCACCTTCTGGAGGAGGAGGTGGACTCCAATATGTGCCTAGCCTCCAGGGAGGAGAGCACAAGCCCATGCAGAGCCAGTGTTCCGTGTCTAGGAAGAATAATGAAAGTGTTAGCACCTCCCAGACTCTGCGCTCTGTTCATCCCAGGCTTCTGTGGCTTAGGATGCTGAAGGTGACCAGCACCTGGTCTCCTGTTTGCTGTATAGAAAAGAGCAGCAAGAGAGGAGGAGAATCCATAATGCCCCCAGAAAGCCTGCAGGAATTACAGAGATTCTTTGCATTTAGGGACAAAGGGACCCTAATGATGGCTTCTGTGACTGGCTGATGGTTTTGATAAAAATGTAAAATTTGAAGTCGAAGTATTATTAGCCTAAGACTATTTTAGAGACAAGAGCTTGCTATTGATTCCCATTCCTAATTCAACTTACTGGGGCCCAGCCCTAAGTACTTAATCACTTCAGGCGGATTTGGCTCCAGTGATGTGAAGTAAGGTTTTCTTATTTTCAACTGAAGTCTTTAAGTTTAAAAAGATCTGTTGGCACCAAACCCTGACACTATTACTGATGTCATGTTGTGCTTGCAGTCAGGAGCCTAGCATGGCTGTCTTCTGAGAGGCTCTACCAGTAGCTGACTGAGACAGATGCAGATACTTATAGCCATGGACCCCTCTAGTAGAGTTAGGGGAAGGATCGAAGGAGTGGAAGAGGATGGCAACCCCTTAGGAAGACCAACAGGGTCAACTAACCTGGACCTCAGGAGCTCCCAGAGACTGAGCCATCAACCAAAGAGCATACATGGGCTGCTGGTCGGAGACCCCCAGCACATATGTAGCAGAGGACACCTTGTCTGATTTCAGTAGGAGAGGATGCACCTAATCCTGTACAGACTTGATGCTTCAGGGAAGGGGGATGTGGGGTATGTGAGGTGGGGTCGGGGGAGTAACCTCTCAGAGGCAAAGGGGAGGGGAGGGGTGAAGAACTTTTGGAGGGACTGGGAAAGGGGGCAGCATTTGGAATGTAAAACAAACAAAAAAACCCCAAATAAATGAATCAATACAAAAAAGAAAAAAGAAAACCCTTTGCTATTTTTTACTCCTCTCAGGGCTAAGCATGGTGCTTGGCATGTAGAAGATGTGCAACTTTAAAAAGTGAATGGCACTGAATGCTCCCTGTGTGCCAGGACCTGCATCGGCACTTGGCAGCCTCTGTCTCATTTAGTTTGCATAACACACTTGGAAAGGGGTTGCTACATTCACATTTTGGAGAAGGGGAAATCAAGGCCACCAGAGACTAAGAGTCCATTGTAGCAGTCAGGTTAATTTTTACTTTATCTTGTGACCCTGCAATGATTAAAGAAATTCACTCCCATCATTATCTTCTGTAGTATCAGGATACCTTCATAATGTTCATCCCACATCCCCACACTAGATTCTTTCTACCCTCATTTACCACGCTCCATATGGGGGAAGCTCTTTTCTTCTCAACCTCCAAGACATTTGTGGATATTGTGGGTATAACATTCTTCAGCTATGGTTCTTGTCTCCTAGAGGCCTATGGCAATAGTTTCTTTCCTTTCTTCTTGCAAGAATACTTTCAAATAGTCTCTCTTTATCCAGATCCAGAGTAATACTTTCCTTGGTAGAGCTAATATTCTTTCAGCACTTCCTTAGGTTCAGGCCTTGTACTAAACACTAGGCTACATCTTACTCAGTTGTTAAAACCAGGTGCTGTGTTCACAGTGCCAATGCATTTTAAAGATGAAGGATAGAATCTGCACTAGTCAGGGTTCTCTAAAGGACACAACTGATAGAATGAACATCCACACAGACACACACAGACACACAGACACAGATACACACATAGACACACACAGACACACAGACACACAGACACACACACGGGATTTAGATTAGATTGACTTACAAGCTGTGTTCCAGGTAGTTCAACTATAGCTGCCTCCCATTGGAGAGGCTGAGAAGTCAGTAGATATTCCCACATTTATAGTCAACCTTTCTGCTTTGCAACATATGACCAAGTAAATTCCTCAAGGATTTCCCAGAAGCTTGTGTTTTTTGTTGATTCTAGATGTTGTAAAGTGGACAATCAGAATTAGCCATCACAGAGTCCAAGGTGACTGGTGGGGGATTTTAGACTCAAAGTCTAGATGACCTTTTAGTTGTTCCATCATGCTTGATAATGATCTACAGTCTCAGGTTCTCCTTGGGAAAGCTGACCTAATAAAGAAGGTATGACAAATAGTGACAGTGGAGGCAGGGATTGTCTACAGGTAAAATATCACCAAGATGGTACATATGGCAAGCAAGAGGCCTTTGGACTTAGTTTCAGTAGACCTCATGATGAAATAAATCCTAAGCCTGAGTTCTGCTACTTCAGAGAACATGCCTTCATTTCTATCAGCACCTCCTTGATGTGTGGAACCATCTCAACCATTCAACATTCATATAGGAATAAGGAAACATTGTGGGGTTTCTGAGAGTTGCTCTAGGACAATATACAAATTCATGGAGGGCAAGAAGAAAGAGATGATCTGAGGCCAGCAGGCTGTCTGGGGCTCTGCCCATCATCACTCTCACACCATCTCACTCCACCTCACACCAGTCAGGCTTATTACTACGCAAAAATCATTGCTGCAGTTAAGCCGAGCTCTTGTGAGGGGTATCCAGAAGCCCACTCCACAGCCTGATCCAGAAGCACCCTCCACAGACTGAAGGCTCAGTCTTGGAGGCAGGTAGAATGGTGGATAGACTTGGCTTAGAGATTGGATAGCTGTGAAATTGTTATCTTACATTTATCATATCCACATCTCAAAGGTGAACTTCAAAAAGCTGTTTAATTTCTCTGAGGCACATTTCTTCATCTCTGAAATATATACAATATCTATGACTCGATAAACATGGATGGATGATGAGTTTAAGACAATGCTGGGAATTCTACACCAGGCAAATAATAGAGATAATATTTATGTTGCTTGCTTCTCTGGTTTGGCCATCCTTGGACATTTGTTGGCTGTGTTTCTGTTTGTGCCATTTCTTTCTTGTTAGTTCATGTACTCATCTTTCAGCCCCTACTCTCCACAATTCCCCTGGTGACCAGGGTCCTCATGAGTTTTTTTCTTTCTTTCTTTTTTTTTTTGAGTCCTTTCTTTCACATGGGCAATTGATGATGTAAACTAACTGAAAATGATTTTATGCAGATCAGTGAATCACCCTTGTAATCAGTTATTGTGTTTTTAAAATGAATTACCTGTACAAGACCATTGCAAGAAAATTCAGTTCACTTACAAAAAGCAAATAAAGCAACTGGTGATTATTAGTGAATGACGTCAGCTTTCAACACAAGGTCCCACTTGCTCTGAGGACAGAGGCCTTTCCCTATGGAGTCTGTTCCCTATGGAGTAGCTCATTGAGACCTCACATGGGCAGGGACCTCCACAGACCAACAAGAACCGACTTCCTGCCATTCTCCTTCAGTCAGTTTCCAATAGGCCACCCAAACTCATTGTCTCGTGCATCGTTCAGTTGTTACTGTTACTGCACCAGTCGAAAACCACAGCCACTCACAGTTTTTTTTCAAGTAGTATCCCTCAAATCCATGTTCCTCAACCTATTCCCATTTCTTTGGCCTTGGGCTAGTTTCTCTCCATCTCACAGCACTGTCACTAGACTGAGTCATGATGGAGTCACCTCTTCTTAACAGATGTTAGGTTAAAATATTTTTATTAATTCGTTGAGAGTTTCATACAATGTATTTTCATCCTGTTTACTCTGACTTCTCCCAGATCCACCCCTATCTCCTTACAAACTCTCCAACTTCGAGTCCTCCTTTCTTTATAAGATGTAGATATCAGGGGTTTAAGTGACATAGGCTTGGAAGCTCTTCCACCCAGATAACTTGGGCTCATTACTTAAATTCTCTAAGGAGTCTTAGTATTTTTTTCTTTTCAACACTGGGTTACTATAGCCTGGACACAGCAAGATTGTTGAGAAATATTGATGCATTTCTGTAAAGACAGGGAAATGGTTCCACATTTGTGGAGAAGAGAGAGATATGATAGCTAAATGAAGTGTATGATCCTGTGCTGGGTCACATTACTCTAAGGGATATTATTGGAAGCACTGATGAAAAATTAGAATTTGGTCTGCCAAGTAGATGGTAGCAAGGATAAATGGTATGTTTCTGACTTGGATCATTGTGTATTGAGAACGTCTTTTGCACAAAGATCTCAACAAAAGCCATTTGGATGTAGATTTAATTGGGAGCATCCCAATTAGCAACTGATGAAAAATTATTTTAAAGGTTAAAAACCACCAAGGTCCTGTCTACAAAGCTTCTGTCCTAGAGCTGAGACCCTTGCTTTCATCCTCTCTTACCTCTCTGGTATATGCTGATTCATGGGCTTCACTATGTTCTACCTTAGTCATCTCTTGGTTTTGATTAGAGACCCTCCTGGGGCTCCCATAGACCAAGCACTCTCCGTCAACATTGGGGGACCTCTACAATCACTATCCCTCCCCGACTTTTCTCTTTCTTGTACCTTAAACATGCTTGTTTATCTACAACATAACATTGTTGCTCTTTCCAATTCTCCCTCTTGGAAAGCCCTTCTCATCTCTGTCCATTTTTCCCACTCATCATGACTTGGTTAGAGTTTTTCTTTTTTAGGAAGATTCTCAGACCTAGATTTGGGTCATGGTTAGTCACTAGTTTCCTTATATCTTTAACCTTCTGAGAGAAATGTAAGCATTTGCTCTGGTCTGTGGGGATTTCATTCTTCACATTCATTGTTATTTTTTTCCTGGCCTGATTTAGAAGATGGATGAGCTCAGAGCAAGAAGAGCTGCTGAGATGAAAACCTTCATAATGTTTAGGAATTTGCTCTGTTCAAACTGTTTGTTCATTGACTACTAAACCTCAGAGCTTAGTAGTCTAAGTGGCCTGTGGTACGTACTCAGAGAATAACTATTTTTGTAAGTGTCATAGATTTTATTGACTATCCTATACCACACAGCATGGATATTTAGAAATAGGCATTATAAAACACTAATGGGTAAACAGATGGGTTGGATTGATCCTGTGAGCCTCACCTGTTGTCATGGCTGGTCTGATTTCTCAGCTGCAAGAAGGAAAGTGGGTAGTAGCTGTGATATTGACTTTAAAGTCCTATAAGAGGGTCAGGAGAGGCATCAGCTAAGGGTGACAGCCCTTATTGCATTATTTATGGATCTCTCCCACACCCTCCCTGTAGGGCTTTCTTAGAAGTCATTTGACATGGTCAATTTTTTTCTCTTTGAATGAGGTGTCATTCTGGCCTTAGAATGCCCTGCCTGATGAAATGTTCCTCTGCCAGAGCAGCAGGAGATGAAAAGATGAGCAGGAAAATCTTACAGGTCAATTAGCAACTTCTAAGGTCAGGAGATGAGTTTTTTTTGTTTGTTTGTTTGTTTTACTATAATCTAACAGGGATCCCTGATGTTGCTGGGAAGACAGACAACTGACTGAGTGCAGGTGGAGTAAAGAGGCAGCGTTGATCATTTTGAGCACGTGTTTTATCAAGCACTAATGAATCCTTTACATACATTCTTTAAAAAGCACAGTAAGCCAGCAATGAGTTTCGGGTCACATGATTCTCAAACCTGGACCTTCCTCTTCCAGGATCACATCTTTCTAACCCTCATCAGGTTGCATTTTCTTACTTCTCCTGCACTTTTAACTTTTTAAAAAAGATTAAAGTGCCTAGACATTAAGTCACTAAAACTCATTCCCCTTCCTCATAACTGCATTTCTTCTGCAGGATATGGATGGACATTTTCTCCTTGAAATAACTTTTTCTCTATGTGTCTGTGACAATTGCATTGTTTTCTATCACATCTCCACTGGTCATTCCTTTTCTACTTGGGGTGGTGGTGGTGGTCCTCACTTTCTACACTTTCCCCCCAGAGGCTCTTATCCAATTCTTTCTGTTTATTGATGCCTCTCTCTCTTTTTTCTACCCAACATGTCCCCTGAGTAATAGAATTAAATATTCTATTACATACTTAAGATTTCTACTTGGATGTTGAATTGATAATTAAAACTGATCATGGCCAAAATGGGAGTATTGATTTCCACCTGAGTACTGCATTGCACAAGTGTGTGATCTGTTTTTTTCCCTACTTCTTTCTTGCCCATCCATCACTTTCCCTTCTCTCTATTCTGCTTAGTATCAACTATTACATATTATTAAATCTTGGGTGTGACAGTGGACTTAGGATTTCTTACTGAAATGCTTTCATTTTATGCCCTGAGATCCAGAGAGGGGCAGTAATGGGTAAAAACTGCTCAAACCCAATAAACTGTAAAGCTGGACCTAGCAGAAAAGTTTCCTGACTTCAAGCTTTTATGTGTGGATCTTATAGATACATACATATATATATATATATATATATATATATGTATATATATTTTACTTTCTCCTTTGAACATCTATTTGCGAAGAAGAGAATGCCCATGGCTGCTTACTTTATTTAGTTGTCTTCTGGCCTCAACCATTGACTTCTCCTGAGTTCTGATCAGGACAAGCTTGATCCCATGTTATGGAATCCCACACTGCATTTCAGAGGTGGTGAATACCGCATGTGCTACTACTCCCTGGCCAATCCACAGAAGACAATATTAATCAACCTTGATACTGGTGTACCATAATACAAGCTGAGGAGCAATCACAATATGCTGTTCTTTTTGACATCTACTATTAATTGATCAGAATTGACTTTTAACATGATATCTATATTGTTTTATACAAATTCAAACCTTTTCGGGTTTCATTTTTTTCTTTATATCTGTCTCTGGAGGCAAAACAAATTGTTTTTGGGTGTCGGAGAGTTGTGGTGAGATATTATATTTTAACTACAACATCTGGAAGTAATGCTGAGCTAATGATATAACTTGTAATGGTAGAAATGTGAGGGCCTGGGGCAAGCAGTCTGCTTCTTTCCTGTGTACCTGGTAGATAAATGGCTTTGAGTTCAAGCTCAGTGCTAAGCACTTTATCAACAGTGTGATTTTAGGCTAGTTTTCAAATCTCACTGGGTTTCCCTCACCAAAAATTTAGTTTATATAAACCATGTTGGTTCTTACTTGTAAGAGATTTACTCTGGGGGAGCCATTAGCCTTACAAAGTCTTTCTTAGCATTCCAGGGTGCTTTGAAGCTGTCTGTATGTCTCAGAAAGAGGCCACTTTAAGAGTTTGAAATCTGTGCTTGATCTTTTGTATAACATTAACTGGTTGTATGATAATCTTGAACAAGTAGCTCAGCCTTTCTGAGACCCCATGTTGCACCCACAGGGTCCTTTAATAGCTTTAGTGTATCTACATATAGACATTTAGGTGTCTACCCAAAATGTTGTAGATGTGAACTGATCAGTGACTCACCTAAGAACCAATTCATCCAGCTAACATTCTAAGCATCTACAAAGTGATGAAGTTATATATAAGGTAGAAAAAGGTCTTGACCTTATATGGAGTGATCTATTGAAGTACTTGTGATACTCCTATAAGCCGAAATAACAGTTGTGTTTACACAGAGATTCCAGCTTTCTAAGAAGAATGTGGCAGCGTCCTCTCCTTTGTAGCATGTTCTCAGAGAAGGACTGAATAGAATATTCCCCAAATATCCTAGCCAGAGACTATAGCAGGGCTGCAGAGGTGAATTTTTTGCCTCATGAGTGACCAGTGTTCATCGTGCCTAGGGTTGGCTATTTTCTGCGTCTCTCTGGAGCTCATAATGCTGAGTTTGTGACAACTTGAAATTCACTCAAGCAAAGAGCAGATCTCAAGAATGGCTGCAATTTCTTGGTGGGGAGTTTAATTCTGTGGCAACAGTACAAGGTTCTGTGGAATGAATATCATGTCAATGCTATTTAATAATACCGTAACCACTGACCATTTAATTATGTGGTAATTGTCACTTAGTGGCTGGGTAATTGCACAGCGAGTGCCATCTAATTTCAGGGTAAAGGGTAAATACATGATTATTTCAGGCTCCTTAGGCACAGTATAGGTCACCCAGGAATTAGGTTTGGATTGACTAAGTATAAATTACCTAGAGATCTGTTTTTGGGTGATTACTCCTGCTCCTGTCATCCCTCCCTGACAAAGCTCCTACTGGTTGCTATACAATCAAATAGAGATTTTGAAAGCTTTTAGTCCCCAGGAACTTAAAGGGACATTACTCAGTCTTACGGATCAATCATTGCCCAATGTACAAGGAACAGTGCTTGGTGAAGGAGGAGATGGAGACCAGAGTGCAATATTCCATCCTCTTCCATTTGCCAGCAGCTTTCTTAAGCTGACATGGGCGACTCAATACTTGATGTCAAGCAGTGGATCAAGATACGAACTCAACATTAAATTCTCCACCACCTCTCATCATGAGCCCAAGAGGGGTCCCTTGAGAAACATGCCCATGTAATCCCTGGATGTTACAAACGTGACATCATCTTTGTAAAGAGATCTATGCAGATGTAAATAAGTAAAGTAGACTTTGAGATAAGCTCATCTTAGGGCATGGAGGTTGGTGTGTACAATACACTGGTGAGCATCCTTATAATGGAAGAGCGGACAAAAATAAGGAAGAGAAAAGTCATGAGAAGCTAGAGATAAAGATGGGTGCTGTGGGTCTCAGCCAAGAATGCTTGGATCCAGAGCCTCTGACAAGAGTAGGACCAGACCAATATCTGGATTTTAGAGTTCTAACCTCCAGAATGATGAGGGAACAGTTTTCAGTTGTCATAAGTCACCCAGTATGACACTTTGTTATAGCATCCTCTGTTACAAGCTGTGGAATGGCAGAAGCTCTATTTCTCTTCAGAATTATCCAGCAACATTCAGTATCATCCAGCATCATCCTGTATCATCCTGCTTTATTTTGGCATGATTGGAGCTGAGAAATAGCCACCGAGTAATCAAGAGATACCTGGAAAACTTTAGTGTCATCTTCTGTGGAGCACACAGTAGTACTTTGCAGCCCACATAGAGATTTTTATGGAACTCTGTAGAGGAATTTTAATCCAGCAAAATGGCTGCTCTGGGAAGGGATCACATCCAAAGACTTTCTAGGTTTATTTGATCTGGCTGGAATGACACACCTTTAATCCCCCTGGCTGTTGTGTGGACATACCCTTATTACATACCTTTAATCCAAAACAATGTAGATAAGGTTAGTTTGTAAAAGGAATCAGCCATTTTTGAAAGTGATGTTTCACTGAGAGGCAGAAAAAGTGATGAGTCAGATAAAGATTTGACAGAATGTACCAGAGATAGGATACTCCCAACTCTCATGGAAACAGACAGGAAAGAGAGGCTACTTAAGTGATCAGTAGAGAGAGAGAGAGAAAGAGAGAGAGAGAGAGAGAGAGAGAGAGAGAGAGAGAGAGAGAGGAGAGATAGGAGAGATAGGAGAGACAGGAGAGAGAGGAGAGAGAGGAGAGATAGGAGAGACAGGAGAGACAGGAGAGACAGGAGAGACAGGAGAGACAGTTCTTTTTCACTGGGACAGTTCTGCGGAGACGTGTTGCAGTGAAGACAGAATGAGCCAGAGAATGAAAAGGAGCCAAAAATTAGAACAGATTGCCAGAGTTAGTTTGAGGCCAAGTGAGCAATTCAGACAGAAACTGAGAGAAGCCAGTTTGAATCGGTCAGTTCAGAGAGGACTTTGGGCCAGAACAGGGAGTTGAACCAGTCAGTCAGAGTTCAGAAGGAACTAGAAAGGTTGAGCTTATTCAGCAGTAAGTCTCCAAGACAACAATTGCTTCTGGCGAATAATAGTTACTTTTTCAAAATCCAGCCAGTCACTAATCAGGAACCAGGGCCTGTCAAAGAGCTCATTCCAGGCTTCCTGTACTGGCTTGGTTTCATATTAAAAGGTTTAATGATCTTTATTATGACAAAAAATTTTAGTCCTTTGGGGTAAAAGAAAACAGTTAAAAAACAGGGTCTAGATAGAGTCACAGCCCCCATTTCCCATTAATCTTTTTATAGCCCATGGTAGGTTTATGACATGGCAGAAAGGATGAGTATACAGACTTAGGTCAGATGGGCTGGGACTTAAAGCCTAGTTCTACTGATGAACTGAGTATATGACCTTAGACAGGTGTCCTAGTGTTCCTGTGTCTCAGTTTCCTCTGCGTTTAGGTTGTGAGCACACACACACACACACACACACACACACACACACACACACACACAAGATCATACATTCGGGTATGATGGAGCAGAAAGTTTGTGTTGAGTTAAACGTAACTACTATTTCTCTACTGACAGTGCACGGCAATGTAAAGCAAGCATTCTCAATGTTCTTGTGAACATTTCACTTTTGTTAAGTGGCTGCATTGTAGTCCATTCAATAGCCAGGGCAGAGATGACGGAGTTTTATCAACAGCCACATTGCCTTGCTTTATCCTTTGTTAGACTTTTGTTTAATTAATTATACAGACCCTGTACTATGCCACTTTGAGCTACTGACATCCTCATCTTTTCCTAGACCTGGTTTTCCCAAGCCCTTGCTACTAGCTCGTGTTTTGGGAAGGCACAGCAGTCAGCTGGTCTGTTTATATACCTTGGGCACTCCTGGCACTGAGATTTAGACAAACAGGTGCTTGGAGACTGAGAATAAGGTCTCAAAATAACCCACTCAAGATTGTACCAAGCTTTACGATTCTACAAGAGGAAGCTAGCCAGCCAACAGGAGGATTAACAATAAAGGATTTAAAGACCTTCACTAAATAAAAAGAACACAAGCTATTCTCCAGGAGGCCTCCTGAGTCTTCATTGAATTTAAGTGCTACATGTAAAGTCAGGTTTATCTTTATGGGTTTTCAGTCATTTTTCTCCCATAGCTCTCCTCACTCCTGTAACAGTGCTCTTGGCTCAGTTACACATGGCATTCTACACACCTGCCAGTCTTTGTCCCATTTGGACTGGATAGAGGACACCATACCTAAGCTCTAGACGAGGCAGCCAGAAAAGGCTCATTTTCAGAGGTGTGTGTGTGTGTGTGTGTGTGTGTGTGTGTGTGTGTGTCTGTGTCTGTGTGTGTCTGTGTGTGTGTGTGGTATTGTACTTTGAAGGTCAATTTCGATGTGTGGTCACTGTCTCATTTTTTTCCTTGCTAATTTGCAGTGTCATCCAGACAGGACGACACCTTAGATCATAGTCTCATGAAAAATTATCTCTTGGAAGAGCCTTCCTTACTGAGTATTTCTACTTTCTTAGCACAGGCATTTTACTAGGTCTCATGTGTATTCCTATTTAAGCCTTAGAACAATTTGTAGGTTGACCTTGTTACCTCTGTTTCTGTAGGACAACTGCACCCTAGAGAGGAGCCCTGACACAGCTAAGGGACACGTGGCTAGCAAGCAGAGTGTTAAGGTTCAGACCAACTAGAAGGCACACTGCAGGGGTGAGCGAGTCACCTTGACTCTTGAGCACACACAATCTCTTTGGAGGTTACAAGTGTGTTTGTGCTGCTGTACAGAATACCTGAGACTTGGTAGTCCTTTAAATATAAAACCTTGTTTCTTATATTCTGCAGGCCAGAAGGGCCACGATTAAGATGCTGGTAACTGATGCATCTTCATGTGGCAGAAGGTGGAAGGGTTACAGGGGCATCCAACCTTTTAACATTTTGGAATTACAATCATGTACATGTGTGTCGGGCTGCTTTCATAGCTATTGTGAGACAAATGAGGCCCAAGGGTCATAGGTCAGACATGTTTGGAGAGAGTATGAATGTTCTTTCCTCACATGTAGAATGACATAGATAAAAGCCATGCTATAGGACCTTTTTTGTTTAAATAATGGCATTAATTCATGCATGGTTTGGTGCCCTCATGGCCTAATAACTTAGATCATTGCTCCTCTGTGACCAACCTCCTAGCACAAGAATTTGGGGCCATGAGTTTTTCTGCACTAGGAGACTAGTAACTGATTGGAGAGTCTCAGCTACTCCCTTCCCCATATCTTCACTTTTCTCTATACCCACAATTTACCGAAGCTGGATAGGACTACTAACTTCTACATATAGTTCCTCCCATAACCAGGAGGCTTGCTTCAGGATGTATCTGTCATCTTCTAGGGGGAAATTTCTAATCAATCAGATTACCCAGGTGTAGTGATTTGAATAAGAATGGCCCTCATAGGCTCATATACTTGAATGCTTAGACCCTAGGGAGTGGCATTATTTGAAGGGATTAGGAGGTGTGGCATTGCTGGAGTAGGTGTGGCCTTCTTGAAGGAGGTATGTTACTGGGGGTGGGCTTTGAGGTTTCAAATCTCAAGCCTCGCCCAGTGGCTCTCTTTCTGCTACTTGTAGATCTGGATGTAGATCTGTCAGTTACCATGTCTACCTGTGTGCCACCATGCTCCCCACCATAGTGAAAATGGGCTAAGTTTCTGCAACTGTAAACCAGCCCCAACTAAATACTTTCTTTTTATAAGAGTTGCCATGGTAATGGTGCCTCTTCATGACAATACAACACATTGACTAAGACACTGGGGATGACATTTGAGTAACTGTGCCTTTTAAAAGATGGTTGGCGAGTGAACCTGATGCACTTATTCTGTGCTTTAGTCATGTTAGAGAGGTATAAACCAATGAGTCCTGTTTACCTTTTAAATTATTTAAAAGTATTTTTTTTATTTTTTGAAAGTTTCAAACATTTATGCAATGTATATTCATCGTATCCATCTATCACTATCTCTTTCCAGCTCCCACTGATGCTCCTGTCTCATCTCTTCCCATCCAGCTTAAGTCCTTTAAAGTTTATATTTTGTTATTAATAACACTCCAGGACTGATTAGTGCTGCTCACGCACACAAGAGTATGTGGTATGGGCAACCTACCAGGGGCCCCTCCTCTATCCGTCCTGAAGCTTGGTTGGTTTGACCTTGTGTAGTTATCCACAACTGTTGTGAGTTTCTCTGTGCCACAGCCATGCCATATCCAGAGTCAATGTTTCACAACCCTCTGCTCCTGTGGCTACTGGCTCTTATATTCTTTCCCCCTGATCTTTAGTGACATTTCCTGAACCTGGAATGTGCAGATATGACTCATCCATAACTAAGCAATGAGTTACTTATATTCAACATTATTCATCTCTGTATCATTAACCACTACCCACTGCCCCCCCCCAAAAAAAAGGAGTTTCTTTGACATATGACACACTCCCTTAGGGCTTGTGAACACTCCAGTTGTGTGTGTGTGTGTGTGTGTGTGTGTGTGTGTGTGTGTATTTTTCTACTGGGGTATGTGTATTTTTCTATTAGGTTTACAGTACCAGGCATGAAATCTGTCTTCTGGGACACCTTATAGCTAAGCAGAAAGCAATTGGTTATCCCCATAATAATAGCTACACCATTGCCATTGCATCAGTGGGCAGATGTTATAGCATGCAGGGCACAGTGCTGGGTTAGAACATTGATGTCTTTTCTCCCCCAGCTTCATGAACAGCACCTCTGGCATTTTGTATGCTAGCCAGCAGAGAAGGAGTTTCTGGCTAGCTTGAGGTTGATTTCTCTGTCCTTTTTTTCTTTTATTGGATTTTTAAGTTTACATTTTAAATGTTGTCCCCTTTCTCAGGTTCCCCCTCCAGAAACCTGCTATCCCATCCCCTCCCCCTACTTCTATGAGGATGCTCCCTCACCCACCTACCCACTTCCTCCCACCTTGCCCTGACACTCCTCTACACTGGAACATTGAGCCTTGACAGTACCAAGGGCCTCAACTCCCATCAATGGCTTGACAAGGCCATCCTTTGTTACATATGAGGATGGAGCCATAGGTCCATCCCTGTGTACTCTTGGGATGTGGTTTAGTCCCTGGGAGCTCTGGCCATTGGGGGCCTGGTTGGTTGATATTGTTGTCCTTCTTATGGGGTTGCAATGCCCATCAGCTACTTCAGTCTTTTTTCTAACTGCTCCATTGGGGACCCTGTTCTCAGTCCAATGGTTGGCTGCCAGCATCCGCCTCTGTATTGCCATGCTCTGGCAGAGCCTCTCAGGAGATAGCTATATCAGGCTCCTGTCAGCATGCACTTCTTGGCAACAGAATATTGTCTGGGTGTGGTGGCTGTATGTATATGGGCTGGATCCCCAGGTGGGGCAGACTCTGGATGGCCTTTCCTTCAGTCTTATCTCCACACATCTCCATATTTCCTCCTGTGAGTATTTTTGTTCTGCCTTCTAAGAAGGACTGAAGCATCCACACTTTGGTCTCCTTCTTCTTGAGCTTCATGTGGTCTGTGAACTGTATCTTGGGTATTCTTAGCTTTTTGGGCTAATATCCACTTATCAGTGAGTGCATACCAAGTGTGTTCTTTTGTGATTGGGTTACCTCACTCAGGATGTTATTTTCAAGTTATTTCCATTTGCTTAAGAATTTCATGAAGTCATTGTTTTTAATAGTTGATCAGTATTCCATTGTATAATTATACCACATCCAATGCAAGCAGTGTCTTCCATAAGAGTGTCTTATTATCTTGTTATAGTGGGCACCCATGAGCAATAGCAATAGCTTGTATTGTGTAGAATGCCTTTGGGACTTCTTGATCAATAACTGCTAGGGAGATATTTGCTATCAGGCACTGAGATTTTCATTTAGTCACCCACAATATTACCCATGTGGGGGCAATATTGTTTTAATTAATTAATTAATTAATTTTCTATCTATCCATCCAGTTGTTTACAGCTGGAGGTCAGATGACCATTGCAGGAGTCAGTTCTGTCCTTCCACCATGTGGCTCCCAGTGATCAAACTCAGGTCATCAAGATTTGCAGCAGGTGTTTTAGCTACTCAGTGACTCTCACCTCAGTGGCCAGATTTACCTTTGAAAACTCATTTTCCATTCTATGTAGTCACTGGCTGAAAATGAAGGATTTTATAATATTATAATTAACTGAAAACAAAGAGAAAATGAGAATTGACAGTGTAACTCAGGCATGGTGAGGTACGCTGTAGTCCTGGTCTTCAGGAGGCTGAGCTAGGAGGGTAGACCATAAGGCAAGCTTAGCTGCAGAGTGAGCCTCCATCCCACAAAATCCAAATTTAGGGATGTATCTCTAGCTTTATTTTTTTCAGCATCGACAAATAAACAACAACAACAACATAGATAAGCTCCGATATTTGGATACACAGAAGTGTGCATATATTCAAGTGTGTGTGTATGAGAGAGAGGGAGAGAGCAGGAGAGGGAGCGGGAGAGTGGGAGAGGGAGGGAGACAGAGAGAGAGAGAGAGAGAGAGAGAGAGAGAGAGAGAGAGAGAGAGAGAGAGAGAGAAAGAGAGAGTACTATGGTACTGTTGTTAGAATGAGTTGGCTAAATTTCATCAATACCAAAGAAAGGATAAGGAGGTGGCTATGCCAAAGCCATATGGTTGATGTGACCTTTTGTATTTTTAGTTCTTTATACAAATCAACATTTAAGTTATTAGTTTAGAAAATAGTAAATTAAAATAATAGTGGTGCTTCTGGCAGCTATGAGCTCCTCAGCCATGTGTGTCTGGACAGATATTGAGCACCAGGAATGTGTTTCCCCCTGTAGAGTGGGGTTTTAATCCAGTTAGAGAGTGGATGATTATGCCAACATAACGCATTTGTGCTGCTCTACACTTACGCTGTTCTGGTTTTTCCTGGCTCCAAATAACTTAGTAACTAACTGTTGACCTCACACCATGATACTCTTAAATCTTACTCATGAGCATTAGCCCTGATTCCCCTGGCAAAGCCTTTCCTTCTCTATCTCCCCATACTTTACAGGGACATTTTATTTCTAGAGGTGCAGGTTTGAAGTGGCATTCTTTCTCTATAAGACCTGTTCTGTATTTTTTGCACAGGATTAAATTCCTTCTGTAATATCTTGCTAGCAAAAAACTTGTTTGGGAAAGTAAGTCCTGTCAAACACTGTTGTGTAGGTCTTGGAGTCATGGATGAAGAGCTTGCAGGAGACAGTCAGTATTCAAGATGTCTTCCCCTCCCCTGCCATTGCCACAGCTAGAGACAGTATCTACCTGTTTCCACAACTTTTTTCTGGACAATCTCTGCAGAAATCTTTCTTCTGGTTACTTCATATTTGATTGGGATAAGTAAAATCCCATTGCTACTGAAATTGTCACACAAACTTGGAGCAGTGTAACAACAGGTGTCAGATAGACCTCTCAGCAAATGCTGGTTTGGCTCTGATGTGGGCAATTGGCTGGTCTAGCATAGATTGTCATGGATCAGCAAGGATCATGGGCTGGCAAAGGACATGGAAATGGAGCAGGGATGATGAAGCCATCAGGCTACAAAGGAAGTAGTAAGGACAGCTCAGGCCAGCACAAAGAAGCCCTCTGAGCTCTTCTTGGCTGAATTTCATCAGCACCAGAGAAAGGATGAGGGGGTGGCTTGTGCCACACCCATGTGGTTGATGTGGCTTTTTTGTATCTGTATTTTCTTACATAAATCTATGTTTGAGTTATGACTCTAGAAATAAATTAAAAGCTCCCTTGAGAATATTGCTTTAAGGAGACAGTTGAGGGATCTGATGGTATAGTCACAACATTGGTTGCTGGAGTGGGCAGAGAAAGGACTTATCTGCCTTGCAGAAGAATAATGATGCTTCATTCCTTTGAATGCCCCGTGCTTGCTCCAACATCCATTACTCCCCCAAAGCATCTATCACTATGGTTACCTCAGTACCATTTGATAGTCCCCTGAATGTTACCCAATGTTTGAAATCCTCTTTTTCTGAACAAGCAGTCTTCACTTTTGTTCATACCTCTTAGTATTATTGTCCTTGGACGGATGTCCTTGAAGCAGTCTCTACCTTGATCTTCTGTGGCCATCTTATCTTTGAACCCTACCCTCCACATGTGACAGAGGACCATACTCCTTTACTGAGCTGTTAAACATTAGGATGATTAAAAATAGGCATCATTTTTTTTTTTGCAGTTGGTATTTGTTGACTGTCATAAAGTAAGTTTGTGAGTCTACGGTATTTACAGAGTCAGACAACTTTTTTTTTTCCAAGCTGAGGATCGAACCCAGGGCCTTGTGCTTGCTAGGCAAGCGCTCTACCACTGAGCTAAATCCCCAACCCCCAGACAACTTTTAAAGATATCTCTGAGACCTCAGATAAGGTGGAACATTGGCATCAAAGGGGAAGTGCTCAATGGCTGCCGTTGTTTGGATGCTAGGATGCACTCCTGAGACGAAAACTCTTGTCCACCACCACTTGCTTGATCTTGGATAAAAGGATCCTGACATTTGTGCAGAAACAGACTGTGTCATTGAAAGCAGATGTAATGGAGTTACACCAGAGACTGAGGGAAAAAATGCAAAGGGGTTAGCTGCATAGAGGTCATTCAGAAAGGGAAACTTAAAAAAAAACCCACCAGTTATTCTTGTCCCACTATTAACCTTACCATGACCTCACTAGATTACCACTGTAATATCCCAGTTAATACTTGGACCAGTTTCAAAATTCCTGAATATGAAGTTTTAATTTTTTGATAAGCAACTTTATTTCTTTTTCAAAAATTTGAACATATTCACCTCTTTCTCATCTCTTCCCATTGCTGCCCTCTCCACCATCCCATCCCTTCCCACCCAAACTTGAGGCTACTTCTCTTTTAATTCTTCTTTTTCACATCAAATCCAGATGGCATTGCCCAGTTATTCTTTGGAATCGGGTCTGCCCTGGTTGTGGCCAACCTACCAGGGGTGACATAATTAAAGAAAACTGCCTCTGCCTTTGCCCCTCCCAGCAAGCCTAGCTCCTTAGTTTAATGTTTTAAAAAACTAGGCTGAAGAATAAAGCAGGAAAAATGGGTTGCTCACGATTTCAAGCTCCTCATCCTGCATGTTTATGATGGTAAATAAAAGCTGCCTTCATTACTCGTTGTGGAATATAAACAAGTGTCAGCCATCTTAGCAAAGAGGCATCATTTGATTTAATTGCAAATTAAAACTATAAACCACCTTAAACATGGATCTACAGCTACATCAAATCAATATAATAATTGCGGGAAGGCAATTGAGAGGCGAGGGAAGTTTCCATACGTTGCATATTAACAGGAGCTAGCCCCTAAGAGAGATGGCAAGCTTACTAAATGGCAGGCGATTATGGTAAATTGCACTACTGACTAGCTATTTCTTTGAGGGTGGACCAGATAGGCTGAGTTCTTCATTTCAGTACGACACAAAATGGAATGGCAAGGAGGTTAGTAATTCTGTGTGTGGACTGGACAAGTTCTTGAAGGTTCATAATCAGAAGAAAGAGAATGCTCTTAGCCTTACTTGTAATGCCAGACTTTTGGGATCCAGCAATTCTTCCTTAACAGCCACAATGTATTGTGGCCACTAAATTATGTCAGGTATCGACTGATTGACAGATTCTGACTCAGCTTTGTTTTGCTGAGTCATTCAGGAGAAGCTGGCCTTTAATTTAGCGCTGGTGCATAGAGCAGGCATTGGTGGGTTGTACTGAAGTGACTTAAAAAAATCCTTTAATGTGGTCCTCACTTTTATTTCAGGATGGCCTTAGGGGAGAGGAGAAGAGCGATTCCGTAATTCCCATTGTCATGGGATTTGAAAGGCACAAGGGATACCTTGAGTCTCAGACAGAAGTCCTGACATAATTTCCTATAGACACACACTCCTTTGAGTGTCTGAAGCTCTGGTTAAAATGCGATTGCCTTTGGGAAGAGTGAGCAGATTAAGCAATTAACTGCTATTAATACTGCAAGGTCAAGGTGGTTCAGGAAGAGGCACTCTTTGGGCCCCTTTGGAATAATACCTGATAGTGAGTCTTCATTAGTTTATCAAATTAGCCAGCCCCCTGGAGTGGAGCTCATTCTCTTGGCAGGCTTGGGTAAGTGAAGGAAGAGAACAGTCATGGAGTCTCTGTGGGGCTGGGTTCTATTTTCTTCCTTTCCTAGCTTCACTGTAGAGAGAGGGCAGGACATCTCCTTCTCTTCCTTGCCTTCTCTGCTGGATGCTCAGGTATATGTTTGGAGCCTTAGCCAGCTGCCCGAGGATACTTGTGCTGTGTGGCTTCAGTGTGAGATGCTCCTATCTGATTCTCCCATCTCTATCTCTTCTTTCCTTCTAGAAAACCAGCTGCGCCACTGCACCGCTGAGCCCCTTTGCAGTTTCTCAGTGTCTAGTTGTGGCAGTGGCAGTTGGTCTACCTAAAATTTCTTTCTATTTGTTTGTGTGTTTATTTATTTATTTATTTAGATATTTACAATTAGCATTAGAAGATGAGTTTCATTTTGACGTTTTCACACATGCATGTGCTTTCCTCATATTTATCTCTTGTGGTGATTTGAGTGTGAATGTCTCCCATAGGCTTATGCATTTGAACACTTAGATGTTACTGGAGGCAGGCTTTGTGTATATATATATATATATGTATATATATGTATATATGCACATGCATTATATCTTATATATATTTCATATCAAGATTTGGATATGAGAGAATATGTGATATTTGCCTTTCTGAAATCCAGCTCATTTTGCTTATGATCTCAGTTCCATCCACATCCCTAGAAATGATAATTTTCTATAAAACTACATTAGACATAAATGACACAATTTCTTTATACATTCATCTATTGATGGACACATAGACTGATTCTTTTATTTTGCTGTTGTGAATACTGAAGCCGTAGACATGGATGTTCAAGTACCTCTGTGCTGTGCTGACTTAGATTCCTCTTGGTATTACCCAGGGATGGCGTATCTGGGTTATATGGTAATCTGTTTTTTTGAAGGCTCTCTATACTTAGTCTGTGCTAATTTATATTCCCACTACAGTGCATAAGGATTCCTTTCCCCAGCATCTTTGCAAGCATCTTTTTTTTTTTTGTCCATTATTTGAATGATAGTCTGAGGTGAGATGGAGTTTCATTTTGATTTGCATTTCAGTTGTTTAACATTTATTCAGACAATGGTTATTAATATTTTTTCAAGAGTTTATTTACCTTGAAATTCTCTCTATATTATCAGTGTTCTTTCTGGAAGGTCAAACCCAGTTCCTTTTATTCTCACCAGTGGTTAACATCTGACCCTGAATGGAAAGTACATGATAGGCTATACACACATTTCTTAACCAGATTCTCTAGTCCCACAAGACAAGAAGTCTCCTTGGTGCTACCCATTAGTCTAGATGGCACCTGGCTAGCCACAAATCTCTGAAACCTGTTACTATCCTCTTAATGTGTTTATTATTCATTGAGTAATTCATGCGTGGACCTCATAATTCAGTAGGCACAGAAGGAATGCAGCAAAAACTGTGTCTCTATCTTTTTTACTCCACTCGTCTGATTTCTTTTGCTTTGAAGTAAGCACTTTTTAAATTTTAAATATGTATTTCTAGAAATATTATATGCAAGTATGTATGTATTCTTTGGGTAAACATCCACATGCTTTCTCTTTTCCTCTCATGATGATGGGTGAAACAACATTTTTTTTTCTGAACCTGGCTTTAAAAATTTAGTCTTGTTTAGAATAGATTTCAATTCACAGCAAAATTGAAAACAGAGTGTTTGGATTTCCCTTGTCCCTCCTGTCTTCATCGGTGTGTAGCCCCTTAATATCCTTTTTTCCTGCTAGAGTGGAGTGTTTGTTACAATTGATGAACCTACACTGATACCCCAATCACCCCAGGTCTATGGATTATACCAGACTTTACTCTTGGTGTTACACATTCTATGGGCTTCCACAAATGAATAAAGACATGTGTTTGCCGTTGTAGCCAGTTTAGAGTCGTTTCACTGCTCTACAAAGACTGCCTGCATTCATCCCTCCCCTGTACACTTTTTTTAAAAAAATATATTGTGGTGATCATTCTATATCATCAGAGGCCTATCTCCTCATTTTTAATGACAACATCATATTTCATTATGCAAATGTGCTGTTAAATTTTGGTTGTTTCCAATTCGTTCCTTTGCTAAACAATGTTGTAGTGAGCATGTTTTTCATGTACATAGCTCAAATATTCAGGATAAATATCCAGAGGACAACTTCCTGTCCAAAGACCATAGACACTGTAACTTTTAATTGAACTCTTGCCAACTGTTTTCCAAACCACACAATTTGTGTGTTTGTGTTGAAACTTGCTCTCTTTTCTTTTCTTTTGCATTTTTTATTGGACAGTTTATGTATTTACATTTCAAATGTTATCCCTTTTCCCCAGTTTCCCCTTCTCTTATACCCCCTCCCCCTGCTTCTATGAAGATGCTCTCCCTCCCACCTACCCACTCCAACCTCAACACCCTGGCATTCCCCCTACACTGTGGAAAACAGCCTTCACAGGACCAAGGGCTTCTCCTATTGATGCCAGACAATGCCATTCTCTGATACACATTAGGTTGGAGCCATGGGTCCCCCCATGCGTACTCTTTGGTTGGTGGTTTAGTCCTTGGGAGCTCTGTGGGAGGCTCTGTTTTCAATACCTGAGAATATTATCTTATTTAGAAACAGCAGCTGAAAATGTACTTAGTGAAATGAGTTATAACAGGGGACAGGAGATGTAGAGATCATTTAGCAGAGTGCCTATTTAACATGCACTGAGTCTTCTCTTTACGCCCAGTACTGCCTACAGTGGGCAGGGTGGCCCATGACTCTAATCTCAGTACCCAGCAGAGGTAGAGGTTCAAAAATTCTTCTTAAGTTAGAAAGTGAATCTGAGCCCAGTCTAAACTACATGAGACCGTGTCTAAAAAGGGAAAAAACAATCCTACTGGAATATGGTAAGTCCTAAATCTAACATGGTTGATCTTTTCATAAAATGGGGGTGGGGGATAATAAAGACATAGACACACAGAAGGCAATCATATGGAGACAGAAGTTGGAGTAATTCCTTCACATGCTTGGAACATCTGGAGGGGGCATGGCAGGATCATTCTGCAGAGAGCTTTGACTGCTAGCCTCCAGAATTGAAGGTTTCACTTCCAAGTCATGCCATTTATGAAAGAATATTTTATTCTGTTATGATAGCCCCTGCAGAAGAATACAGTTCCTTTGCTACAAAGCCAGAAATGCAACCCCAGACGAGCTCAATTTTTACTCAATCATAGCTACCCATAAAGCACCAGTGGATGAAGAGATTAGGACTTTCCTTATAGCTGTGGTCTCTAGTAGGAGGTGATCCAGACGAGGGTGAAGTGTTTAGAAGCTGGGTGCCAGGTGTGGGCAAATATTTAGTAGCCACTCAGCTACCATGGTGGGTGTATTTCTAAAACACTGGGACTGCTTCAGATCTCTAACTGTCAGGATGCTTCTCTCTGAGAGCAAACCCACCTGCTGTGTGATGGTGTGAGGATTATCAAACCTAATCTAGGCCTTGCTAATGTAACGAGAGGAATAAATGAGTCCAAATTCCCTACCCATGAAGGTTAGGCTGTGCCCTTTGAAAATTAGCTTCTAGCATGGCAAAGCTGTTTGGTGACTGTTTACAGGGTTCCTCACAGGAGAAAACAACTGGTATAGGTCTACCGTTTCTATGGCAACTTGGAAGATGTGCCTTGACT
Source organism: Rattus norvegicus (assembly GCF_021556685.1). Classification (NCBI taxonomy): domain Eukaryota; kingdom Metazoa; phylum Chordata; class Mammalia; order Rodentia; family Muridae; genus Rattus; species Rattus norvegicus. The sequence goes on from NC_141534.1 coordinate 142,404,375, forward strand.
TCTAGAAACCTTATCTGGGATGCAGGAATCAGACAGAAGGCCTTTCCTGAGTGTGGACAAGGTTGCAGCTCAGGAGGGTCTGGGAGGAGGAAGGATAGGGCCAAACATGAAAGCCAAAGAAACTGGCTTCCTGGACCTTCAATTTTTTTTTTAAAGATTTATTCATTTATTAATGTCTTCAGATACACCAGAAGAGGGCATCAGATCTCCTTACAGATGGTTGTGAGCCACCATGTGGTTGCTGGGAATTGAACTCAGGACCTCTGGAAGAGCAGTCGGGGCTCTTAACCGCTGAGCCATCTCTCCAGCCCCTGGACCTTCAATTTATAGCCTGGTACTTAAGGACCTTCTTCATTGGTTACATCTCTCCCTGCTGTACACATTTTCCATCCATGGTACTCCAGGCTTCATGCTCTGCTCTTTAGTCCTGAATGGTGCCCATACACATGCATAATAAGGAGCTGGGCTCTGGGATCAGAGTTTACAAGGATGATTCTCACACCTTCCAGTTTTCAGCTGTGAGAGTTGTAGAACCTTATTAACTGATTGTCGTATGCCTGAGCCTCAGAATGTTTTTCCTACATACAATGGAAATGACAGCCTTTTCTTGATCATGTTAGGTGACTTAAATTACATATGTGTAAAATGCCCAGTGTAAGTGATAGTCATTTCATTTTCATAACAAGCATTTTCCTGGTTACTTAGTGCTGCCAGCCTTTCATATTCTTCCAGGACCAACTCAGAGAGATTTAACTGAGGAGAGAAGACCTACCCTTTGTATGGGTAGCAGAGTCCCAAAGGCTGGGATGTTGGAATGGGTAAAAGGAAAAAGTGGGTGGAGTACCGGCACTGATCTCTCTCTGCTTGGTGACTAAGGGAACAATGGGACCAGTGTCCTCAGACTTCTTATGTACAGATGCTCTCACTGCCATGTCTTTCCTGCCATGATAGACTGTACCCTCAAACCAAGGGCCAAAATGAACCCTTCCTCTCACGAGTTGTCAGGTAATTGGTCTCATAAAGAAAAGTAACAAATATACCAGGCATATATTATTTCTAATTTATGATTGGTGATAATGCTCAGTTCTAGGGGGTTGAGCTACTTCTCCTCCAGCAACCCATCATCACTGTTAACATTTATAGATCCTGTTTCTTATTGCACGGTACCTCCTTTCCAGGTCCTTCTTTTCCACATCCTAATGTTCCATGGGTTCTCATTGTTACATATATAGAATATTCCCAATATGATTCTATTCTAGTAAAACATGTCATTGTGCTTTTCTGATATACATTATTTTGTTAAGACCGTTAATTTAGCAAATGGTGTTTACTTCAAAATTGTATTTTTCTAAATACAGTTTTTCCGTTCATTAAACGCTGTGTTTTCCTTTCATTAAATGCTATGTCCTCAAGCCCTATCCGTGCTTGTGAGTGTATAGCTATTGGATGTTTCTAAGGGTTATGGGTAGGTTTCTTTTTCTAAATATGAAGTTGCTATAGTTTATGTTTTGAATTCCTTGGTGGTGAGTAATAATTTTCTCCTTATATTTTGACTCCCTTAAGCTGTGATGTTTTTTCTTTCTTTTCTTTTATGGAAAAAGATGTATGCAATTCTTAAGGATGGAATCTGTCCCTTGAGAATTCATTATATTGCATTGTCTAAAGTACACATAAATACACCTTTTAAAGGTGGTGCACTAAGGTGACTAAACTACATGTACTTGACTTGTTGAAACTGTTGACTATTACCAAGACTCAATCACCATGAACCAAACCATCAGTGATGGTTAATCTTGGCTGTCAACTTGTCAACCTCAACTGAGGAATTACTTCCATCCAATTGGACTTTGGTCTTGTCTGCAGAACATTTTCTTGATTGCTGATTGATCCATGCAGTCCCAACCCACTGTAGGCAGTGACATCACTTGACAGATGGGTGTGGACTGCATAAGAAAGGGAACAGAGCAAGCAAGGGGAAGAGAGCCAGTAAGCATTGTTCTTTCACTTCTTCTGCTTAAAGCTCCCGCTTTGAGTTTCTATGTTGTCTTTTTGAACTGATCTGGAAATATGAGCTGGGATGAAGCCTCCCCACCATGTTGCTCTTGGTCATGGTGTTCATCACAAAAGCAGAAAGCAAACTAAGACACCATTGATAGAACTTTTATTTTTATGACTCAGGTTTTTTCACTTGGCATTTAGACTATCTCAATTATTTTTTCTGATTGTGACTTTTTATAAAATGAGATATATTCTGATTATAGATCTTATTTTTCATGGGGGAAAGTTCAATCACAGAATGAGTTTAAACCTTCCCAATATCACAATCATAAAATTTGAAATGATATATTTGGGAATATTTTAAGTACTTGTCAAGCTGTTCCACTGAACTGAGAAGTATTAATACCTAGGAAGAATTTTTAGAATTTTAGTTTCTGAAGGGGATGAGTTATCTAAGTTTGTGAATGTCTTGTCTAGTTCCTTTGTAGCAAAAGTCATATCCAACTAAATGCTCAATAGGTACAGCTTAATTATGATGCCTTGTCCTCTTGGTGAGCATTCAGCATCCTTTAATTTCTGTCTCTCCAGACTTACTTTTCATCCTATTAAAGCCTGCCTATAGGAGTCCCTTTTCCCACCCTAAGGCCAATCCCTGATGACTCTAACTCTTGGTATACAATCAAGGTTTTTTTTTTTTGTGTTTTTTTTAGCACTTTCCAGATGACTCTCTCTGACTTCCCTTTAGCTAATCTCCATTTATTTGGTCAGCCACTAATTCACAGAAACAACTTCTACCAGCCAAATTGGACTCTGATACAGACAGGTGCTTTTTACTATCTTTCTTGTAGCTCATTCTGATATCACTAGACTTACTCTTGAATCCACCTTCCTACATGAGCTCCTCCTTCCACCCTATTTCGATTTCTCTATTAGTAGGTAAAAACAACCCAAGAACATAACACCAACTCAATAAAGACAAGACAAGGAATCAACAGTTCAAGGATTATAACTCTAGATTGCCAAGGTCCTGGCACAAAAAAGAGTCATGAGCATAATATGCCAGTAACCTCAGTGCAATAGGTCCCGATAAATATAATTCAACTGAAATACAGGACCAGGACTTAAAAAAACCCAATTATCATTATGTTCAAAGATATTTAAGAGGATATAAGTAAATGCTTTAATGAAGACCATGAAAATACAAACAGTTGAATGAAGTAATGAGAATGGTTTAAGATATAAAAGTAGTAGAAATAGAATCACTAATGAAGATCCAAACTGGAAGTGAAACCTTAGGATGTCAGACAAAAACGTTAGAAGTAAGCCTCACCAACAGATTATAAGACACAGGAAAAAGAATTTTAGGCCTTTAGTACAAGGTAGAAGAAATGAATACTTTAAAGAAAATGTTAAATCTAATACACACACATGTGTATGTATGTCTTTTCAGGAAACCTGATACACTATGAAAAGACTATATCTATCAATATTAAGTATAGAGGCAAAAAGAAGAAACTCAAGTCAAAGGCACAAAAATATTTTAAATAAATTTGTAGAAAAATAAAAATCCTTAATCTAAAGAAGGAGGTATCCATCATGATGCAAGAATCATAAAGAACACCAAATAGGCCATACCAGAAAAGATATTCTCCATGATACATAATAATTAAAACACTAAATTAAAACAAAGAAAAGACACTAAATGGAGAAAGACCAAATTACATAGAAAGACAGGCATAATTACTATTATACTTGATTTCATAATGGAGAGTCTAAAGGTTGGAAGGGCGTAGACAGATGTTTAACAAACTATGATAGACTACTACATCCAGAAAAACTACCAAGCACAATCAGTAGGAAAAAACCTAAACAATTAAATGAACTTTAAGCAGTATCCATTTACAAATCCAACTCTACGGAAGTTAATTAGAAAGGAAACTTGAGTCTGAAGAAATTAACCACATCCCAGAAAACATAAGGAGTAAACAATCCCAGAACAATAAGTCAAAAGAGAAGGAAAAACCCATGTCACAACAACAAAATAACAGAAATCAATTACACTACTTATTGATCACTCTCAATATTATTGGTCTCAACTTCTCATCAAAAAGACACAGATTAACTGATTGGATCAGAAAACATTTTTTTTCCTGTTGCATCCAAGAAGTATAATTCACCACCAAGACTAGGCATAGATAAAATGGTGAAAGAATCTATTCCAAGCAATTGAATCCAAGAAGCAAGCAGGTATAACCATGTGGGTAATAAATACCTTTACACCCAAACTAATCAGAAGATACGTGGAAGGACACTACGTACTAATCACAGGAGAAATCCACCTAGAGGATATAACTCTAAACATTATTGACTACACACAATAGCACCCAAATTTATAAAAGTATCACGAATATACCCAAATGTGCATATTGACTTTCATACACTGATAATGGGAGACTTGAATACCCCACTCTCACCAGTAGACAGGTCATCCAGACAAAAACTGAACAGAGAAATGTGGGAGCTAGGTAACATCATAAATCAAATGTACTAGCAGATATGTATGTTCGACCAAAACACTAAGGAATGTACTGTTTTTTTTTCTCAGCAGGGCATGGAACTCTCTCCAAAACTGACCACATGCTTGGACACAAAGTAAATCTCAACAGGAATAAGAACATTGACATAATACCCTGGTGTCCTTTCTAAAACATCCTGGGTTAAAGCTGGATATCAGAAATAACAGAAAGAATAGAAAGTGTGCAAACTCACAGAAACTGAACAACTCACTATGAAATGAAAAATGGGTCAAGATAGAAATCAAGAAGAAAATTTAAAAAAATATAGTTGAATAAAGATGAAAATACAACATATTTAAACTTATAGGTCAATTTGAAGGTAATTCTAGGAGGTCATAGTTCTTACCACTAAGTGCTACATCAAAAAACTAAAGAAATCTCATATTAATAATGTAAAGTCACACCTAAAAGCTCTAGAACAGCAAGAAATAATAGCCCCAAAAATAATCAAACTCAGGGCTGAAATTAATGAAATAGCAACAACAACAACAACAACAACAACAACAACAACAACAGCTAGACAAAGAATCAATGAAACCAATAATTAATTCTTGGGGGAAATCAACAAGATTAATAGCAAAATTAGAGATGAAAAGTGGGACATTACAGTAGACCCAGAGGAAATTCAGAGTCTTAAGGACATACTTTAAAGTTCTGTATTTTATGCTTGAATTGCCCTAGATGCGCAGAACACATGAAACTCAAGAGGGATGACCAAAATGTGAATGCTTCACTCCTTCTTTAAAAGGGGAACAAGAATACCCTTGGCAGGGAATAGGGAGGCAAAGTTTACAACAGAGGCAGAAGGAACACCCATTCAGAGCCTGCCCCACATGTGGCCCATACATATACAGCCACCAAATTAGACAAGATGGATGAAGCAAAGAAGTGCAGACCGACAGGAGCCAGATGTAGATCGCTCCTGAGAGACACAGCCAGAATACAGCAAATACAGAGGCGAATGCCAGCAGCAAACCACTGAACTGAGCTTGAAGGGACTCGAGACCCCAAAAGTACAACAATGCCAAGCAACCAGAGCTTCCAGGGACTAAGCCACTACCTAAAGACTATACATGGACTGACCCTGGACTCTGACCCCATAGGTAGCAATGAATACCCTAGTAAGAGCACCAGTGGAAGGGGAAGCCCTGGGTCCTGCCAAGACTGAACCCCCAGTGAACGTGATTGTTGGGGGGAGGGCGGTAATGGGAGAAGGATGGGGAGGGGAACACCAATATAGAAGAGGAGGGGGAGGGGTTAGGGGGATGTTTGCCCGGAAACCGGGAAAGGGAATAACAATCGAAATGTAAATAAGAAATACTCAAGGTAATAAAGATAAAAAAAAAGTTCTGTATTTTATCACACTGGATAGCTCAAAAGAAATGGATAAATTCCTTGACATATATGACTTATCAAAGTGAACTTAAGATCAAACAGTCAAATTAAAACAGATTCATATCCTCTAGTGAAATAGAATCAGTAATTAAAAATATTCCAGCATAAAAGCCTATGCCAGATGGATTCAGTCAGACCTTCAAAGAAGAGTTAATGTCAACATGCCTTAAATTAGTCCACAAAATAGGAACTGAAAAAGAATTTTTCCTAATTACTTTTATAAATCCAGTGTCACCATGACACACAAACCACACAAAGGCTCAACACAAAAGAAAATTGTAGACCAATTTCTTTTATGCACATAGATGCAAAAATTCTCAATAAAATACTTGCAAACCAAGTTCAAGAACACATAAAAAAATTACCCACAGTGATCAAGTTGACTTCATCCCAGAAATTCAGTGATGGTTTAATACACACAAATTAGAAGACATAATCTACAGCATAAATACACTGAGAGGCAAAACTACATGGTCACGTCAATGGATGCAGAAAATGCCTTTGACAAAATCCAGCATCCTTTCTTGATAAAAGTTGTGGCGAAACCAGGGATATAAGAGACATACCTCAACAAAATAAATAAGTATAAAGCAAACTTACAGCCAACATCAACCTAAATGGAGAGAAACTCAAAGCATTTCCACTAAAATCAGGAGCAGATAAGAATGTCACACTTTCCATACTTAATAGGACTTTAATAATTTGAAGTCTTAGCTACAACACTAACACAACCAAAGAACTCAAGGGTATACAAATAAAAAAGTAGATGTTAAAGTATGTTTATTTGCATGATGTGATTTTATACATAAAAGACCCTAGAGTCTCCACCAAGAAAGTGCTACAACTGACAATAACTTGCAGAAAAATAGAAGGATACAAATTTAACACACAAAACTCAGTAGATTTCCTATGAACAACTTAAAAACAGGCCAAGAAAGATATCAGGGAAACAATACTTGTCATAATATTCCCCCCCCAAAGTAAAATATCTTGGGATCATTCTAACCAAGTAAATGAAAGACATATATCATAAAAAACCTTTAAGACATTAAGGAAAGATATTGAAGAAAATACCTGAAGGTGGAGAAATATCTCATGCTCACGGATCATTAAGATTAATATCATGAAAATGGCCAGCCTACCAAAAACGATCTAAAAATTCAATGCAATCCCCTTCAAAATTTCAATTCAGAGAATTTGAAGTGATAGTTTTTTTTAGCTTTAGCTGTATTTATTTTATACAATAAATTCAGGATAGTTACAAAACAATCCTAAACAATAAAATAATGCTATATGTCTCACTAGTCCAAATTTTAGGTCGTGTGACAGACCTATAGTAATAAAAACCATGGCATTGGTATAAAAACAGACATGTTGATCAATGGGATTGAATTGAAGACGTAAGCCTAATACATCTATGGACTTCTGATTTTTGACAAAGAAGCAAAGTATACACACTGGATAAAATAGAGAATCATCAACAAATGGTGCTGGTCAAACTGGACAGTTGTATGTAGAAGAATCCAAGTAGATCCATATTTATCAGCCTTCACAAAACTCAACCTCAAATGGATCAAGGATCTCAACATAAAACCAAACACCTGATCAGAGAGTTTGATCAGAGAGAAAGTGAGGAATAGACTTGAACTCATTGGCACAGGAAAAGACTTTCTGAATAAAACACCAGTAGCAGTCCCTAAGGTCAACAATTAGTAAATGCATCACATTGGTTGACATTATAGTGTTTCATACTTTAGAAATTTTATATTAAACTGTATTTATAATGGTGTTACTTTTATTTTTATTTTATTTTTTTGTTATTGACACAGGGTCTCCTGTAGCCCAGGATAGCTTCAAACATCTAACATAGCAAAGGATGACTTCTAACTTCTGATCCATCAGCTGCTAGATGTTGCGAGGTTTTGTGGCACTGGAGATCCAACCAGGGCTTCATTAAGAAAGAAGTTCTACAAAATAAACTGCATATCCAGTTCATATTGCTATGATCTTTCAAAGAGTATTTTCTTGACTAGAACCCTCTCTTCCCCAACTGTCTAGAACTGGTGCTCTTCTTTTCTTTCCCTCAACTGTATTGCCCTAGATTAGATCATTTGAATATAAGAAATTCTTCCCACATTTCATTAACTGGAAATGCTTCATATTCATGTTGGTGTAAAGTTATCCACACACAGCTGGGGAATCATTGAAAATTCTTTCCTCTCAGTCTTTCAGGGCCACTGGGCTGAATCATTTTATGTCAGCTTGACACAAGCTAAAGTCATCTGAGAGGAGGGACTTTAATTATGAAAATGCCTCTATAAGATCAGGCTGTAGGCAAGCTAAAGGGCTTCTTTTTTTTTATTATCTTTATTAACTTGAGTATTTCTTATTTACATTTCGATTGTTATTCCCCTTTCTGGTTTTCGGGCCAATATCCCCCCTAACCCCTCCCCCTCCCCTTCTACATGGGCTTCTCCTCCCCATCCTCCCCCCATTACCACCCTCCCCAAACAATCACGTTCACTGGGGGTTCAGTCTTGGCAGGACCAAGGGCTTCTCCTTCCACTGGTGCTCTTACTAGGCTATTCATTGCTACCTATGAGGTTGGAGCTCAGGGTCAGTCCATGTATAGTCTTTGGGTAGTGGCTTAGTCCCTGGAAGCTCTGGTTGCTTGGCATTGTTGTTCATTTGGGGTCTCGAGCCCCTTCAAGCTCTTCTAGTCCTTTCTCTGATTCCTTCAACGGGGTTCCCATTCTCAGTTCAGTGGATTGCTGCTGGCATTCGCCTATGTATTTGCTGTATTCTGGCTGTGTCTCTCAGGAGAGATCTACATCCGGTTCCTGTTGGCCTGCACTTTTTTGCTTCATCCATCTTATCTAGTTTGGTGGCTGTATATGTATGGGCCACATGTGGGGCAGGCTCTGAATGGGTGTTCCTTCTGCCTCTGTTCTAAACTTTGCCTCCCTATTCCCAGCCAAGGGTATTCTTGTTCCCCTTTTAAAGAAGGAGTGAAGCATTCGCATTTTGGTCATCCCTCTTGAGTTTCATGTGTTCTGGTCATCTAGGGTAATTCAAGCATTTTGGCTAATATCCACTTATCAATGAGTGCATACCATGTGTGTTTTTCTGTGATTGGGTTACCTCACTCAGGATGATATTTTCCAGTTCCATCCATTTGCCTATGAATTTCATAAAGTCATTGTTTTTGATAGCTGAGTAATATTCCATTGTGTAGATGTACCACATTTTCTGTATCCACTCCTCTGTTGCAGGGCATCTGGGTTCTTTCCAGCTTCTGGCTATTATAAATAAGACTGCTATGAACATAGTGGAGCACGTGTCTTTGTTATATGTTACGGCATCTTTTGGGTATATGCCCAAGAGAGGTATAGCTGGGTCCTCAGGTAGTTCAATGTCCAATTTTCTGAGGAACCTCCAGACTGATTTCCAGAATGGTTTTACCAGTCTGCAATCCCACCAACAGTGGAGGAGTGTTCCTTTTTCTCCACATCCTCGCCAGCATTTGCTGTCATCTGAGTTTTTGATCTTGTCCATTCTCACTGGTGAGAGGTGAAATCTCAGGGTTGTTTTGATTTGTGTTTCTAAAGGGCTTCTTCTTAATTAGTGATTGGTGATGGAGGACTGAGTCCACTGAGAGTGAAACAACCCTCGGCTGGTGGTCCTGGGTTCTATAAGAAAGCAGGTTGAGCAATCTGGGGGAGCAAGCCAGTAAGCAACACTCTTCCATGGCCTTTGTGTCAACTCCTGCCTCCAGTTTTCTGCCCTGCTTGAATTCCAGTTTTGCCTTCCTTCCATGATGGACTATGATATGGAAGTGTTTGCCAAATAAACCTTTTTCCCCCAACTTGCTTTTGCTCATGGTGTTTCATCCCAGCAAGTGAAACCCTAACTAAGGCAACTACATAGACATCTCCCAAATGAATGGCAGTGCTGTCAGAGTAAATGATGCTTGATAATATCTAATTATTGATTGTTTTTAAGGGAAGAAAGGTTTGTTTTTGGCTCTCAATCCATCATGGTGGGAAGGCATGGTAATGGGGATACCTAGTAGATGTGGCCACAGGTACTTGCTCGTATCTAGGTAGACCAGTGAAGCTCTTAATTGAGTTTTTTTTTTTTGTGACAATATATTATCTCATGGCTTGTGCTGGTTGCTGCCTTCTTCATCCAGTCTGGATTGAGAACTCGGTGAACAGGGTGGTTGTTCTCCTAGGTAGGAGGCAGGAAAGTCTGACATCTGGATCATTGCTTATTTAATTACTGTATAGATCAACAAAAGTTGGAATCATTCTTTATTTTGGGCATTATACTGAGAAATGATTACATTGTTTCCAAACTTCATTCCTTGAAACATCTCTTCTACTCCCCAACTCCCCAGATATCTGCACCATCATTCCTCATTAAAAAAAAAAAAACTCATTATGAGTTGACAGTTGTCAGGTTAACGTGTGGTTTTCTAAGTAAGAGTTAATGGCACCAAGTGCTTTCTTTCTTCAGATTTCTATATTTCATTCAGTAGATGCTGATTTGTTTCTTCAGTGGAAAATGTTGAAGTGAGTAAGATACGCTCATTCCCACTACACTCACTACTAGAGGAAGATAAGAAACAAACAGAAAGACAGGAGATGCTGCAGATACTGTGGTGCACAAGCAAGTTGCTAAGGAAGCTGGAGGCAAATGCATCCTTTCCAGCTGAGCAGAATCGGGCGCTGCATCTCCAAATACTGACATAGGCCGTTACTTCAGAGACTGGGCTCTCACTAATGGACAGGGTATTCCTTTATTTATCCTAATAGGCCAACAAGGTTGGTCCTGAAACAAAGGCATTAAGAGATTAAATAATTTGTCCAAGGACATAGATCTTGTAAAGGGTCTAGGGCTTTAGAGATTCTTTGGTAGGGTCAGACTACTTAATTTTTTTTAACCAACATTTTTATTTTACTTTAGTTTTGTGTGTGTGTGTGTGTGTGTGTGTGCGTGTGCACGCGCGCGTGTGTGTGTACATGCCTGACATAGTGTGTATCTCAGAGGACAACTTGCGGGAGTCAGTTCTCTCATTCCATCATGTTGGTCAGAGGGACTGAACTCAGGCTGTTGGGCTTGGTGGCAGGGGCTTTTATTCACTGAGCCATTTTGTTACCAGGTAGTTTTACTATCCCTTCCCATTCAAAATAGAGCAAAAAGTCCTTCCTCTCCCCTGTAATATCTTCACCCCTTCCTTCCTCTAAAATCTCATTTGCAGCATCTCCTTCTAACCCTGTTTGCTTCAGCCATCCTCTTGCCCTCACCGTTGCTCACATACACCAGTCTGTGTGTTTCTTGAGCTTTGCTTTCCACATCTCCATTACTTGATGTGCATTGCTATTGGATTGTCATGTGACTTCTTATGTGACTCACCTTAAATCTCCCTTTCAGAGAGGCTACTGTGGGCCACCTGAGTCACAGTTATGTAGGATGTGTTTTACTCTTGTTCCTGCAGTCATCTTCAGATACTTGCTTGTGTTATGTCCTGCTGGGCTGAGTGCCCAGGGAGCAGCATGGCCTGTCTCCTGCACTGTACTTAGAACAGTTCTGGTTCATCACCCTTCATGATGGAAGTCTATTGAGTGAAGGAACAGGTAACACTTATTAGAATTGGCTGTGGAGAGCTTTTTTTAAGGGAAAAGCAAAAGTGGCAGGGTGAGGTATGCTTTTGGACAGGAGGCTATCTCTACTTCTCTTGAGTTTTAACTTCAAGTATCAGTCAGGTTTGAACTTGATTTTTTGAATTTTCTGAAGAGTAATTTTGGCAATGGGCTTATTCCTTCAAGAGTGTAAAGAAAGGTCTTTGTCATTGGGAGTAATTCTACTAGTGTTTCACGTATATCCTGTGAATCTCAGTAGAAAGAACTCTTGCTTTCTCAGACATTTCAAATAGTTTTTGCATAATTCATGAAATAATTGTGTGTGTGTGTGTGTGTGTGTGTGTGTGTGTGAGAGAGAGAGAGAGAGAGAGAGAGAGAGAGAGAGAGAGAGAGAGAGATTGATGTATGTGTATGTACAAAGGCTTGTGTATGTACAAAGGCCAGATGAAGGCACTGGGTATCATCCCACCACTCTCAACTTTGTTTTTTTGAGGCAGGACCTCTCGATGAACCCAGTATGTGCATTTTTTTATGCTCGTGTAGCATCCAGCAAGCAGCCAATGATCTCTTGTCTCCAACCTTCTTCAAGTTAGGGTTACAGAAAAAAGAAAGGACAAAAGGAAAATGAAGTGGGGCACTGTGGCACACACCTTTAATTCTAGCAGTCTTGAAATAGAGGCAGGCAGATTCTTCTGTAGACATATCTATGAGGCCTGCCCCCCCCTCTCTCTCTGTCTCTATCTATCTCCCTCTTTTTGTCTTTCTTTCTTTCTTTCCTTCTTTCTTTCTTTTTTTCTTCCTTTCTTTTTGCTAACTGATGGAACTTATTATACTGCCTAGGTTTTGTGCATCAACTTAACACAAGCTAGAGGAGAGAGAGAGAGAGAGAGAGAGAGAGAGAGAGAGAGAGAGAGAGAGAGAGAGGTCTCAGTTGAGGAAATGTCTCCATAAGATCCAGCAGTAAGGCATTTTCTCAGTTAGTGATCAGTGAGGGGAGGGCCCAGGCTACTGTGGATAGTGAGATCCCTGGACTTATAGTCCTGGATTCTATAATTAACCAGGCTGAGCAAGCCATGGGAGCAGACCTGTAAGCAGCACCTCTCCATGGCCCATGCATCGGCTCCTGCCTCCAGGTTTCTCTCCTTGAGTTGCTGCCTTGACATCCTCCAGTGATAGACTTCCTGCAGTGATCTGGAAGTATAAGTTGAATCTACCCTTTCCTTTACAACTTGCTTTTTGGTCATGGTGTTTCCATTGCAGCAATAGAAACCCTGTCTAAGACACCTATTGTGAGTGGTGCCACCCCTGGGTAGGTGGGCCTCAGTTGTATAAGGAAGGAAGCTGAGAAAGGCAGTAAGCAATGTTCTCTGGGGTTGCTGTTTTATTTTCCGTCTCCTGGTTCCTGCCTTGGTTTCCTTTGAGATCTACTGTAATCTGTAAGCCAAATAAAGCTTCCCTTCTCAAGTTGCTTTTAATTATGGTATTTATCAGAGCAATAGAAAGCAAACAAGAACAGCTCTTAACCTCTGAATTATCTCTCCAGGACCATCATGTACATTTTTCTCCCTTTTTCTTGATGGAGGAGGCAGGACAAGGCAAAGGGCCAAGAGTGATGAGTATTATATTGCTAATCACTGTGCCAGTCAGAAGTGGTGTGTGAAAACCAGGCTGCAGAGTGTGCCAGAACTTGATTTTGTCCTCCCAACGAGGGAGGGGAGACCCAGGGTATGATGGATGAGAAGAACAAAGGGGGAGCCAGAATTGGCCATAGGAAAATGTATTCATTACTTTTCTCATTGCTAAGCCCAAATACATCATAAGCAACTCATGGGAAGTTAAGATAGTTTGGCTCACAATGTAAGTCTACACAGTCTATGGTGATGGAGAAGTTATGGTGGCAGGAGTGGATCATAGTGGTAGCAGTGAAAGTTTGCTCACATCTGGACATTATCAGGAAGCAGAAAAAGTTGAATGCTGACTTTCATCTAATTTTCCTGTTTTCTCCCCTTTTATTCAGTCTGGACTCACAGTCTGTGAGAAATATCATCCACTTAGGGGTGGCTCTTCCCTCCTCAGTAATTCTCTTTGGTAACACCCTCAGACACACCTGGAAGTGAGTCTCCCAGGTGATTTCAAATCGAGTGATGAAGATTAATCATCCTAAGAAGAGAGCAGGGCTAAAGACTGGAAACTAGAATATTGTGTTGACTCTGGGGTATAGGCCAACTATGTTGTCACCTCAGTTCTCTCAAAAGGAACAGGGAACTTCCTAAGGACTGCTGCAGATGTTATCTCTACAGAGTCTCTCCTGCTTTGTGCAAAATTTCTAAACTGTGGCAAAACTATGTCTGTCCTACCTTGGAATGATCTTCTACTTTCCCAACAAATGTATTTGGAAAAACCTAGTTCTCTTGGGCCCAAAGACATTTTCTTAGAATTTTGATTTACCTTATTTGATTTGTTTTATTTGAAAACAATGCAAGCATTGCATATGCATGTTTTAATATTAAATACTGCCTTAAGTAGTTATCAGGTAAAATATGATTTTTAAGAGAAATATTGTATTCAAATGGACTTTCCCAGAAAATGTGTTTGATAAAGCCCTAAAGCTTTCTACAGATCCATGCTCCTCTGGAAAGAGCTAAGTTGAGACAGCAAGAAGATCTCCAGGTAGTTCTTGGCTCTAGAGGATTCTGTACTGACAGGTTGTGGTTTGAATGTGCTCCCAAAGATGCAGGTTCTGGAAGCCTAATCTTCATATGCCATTTTTGCATGGATGAACATGCATGTGGTATATGGACACATGCTGATGCATGCACATGTGCACGTGAGTACATTTACATATGTATATGTGTGTGAGTGGAAGCCAGAGGTAGATATCAGGTGTCTTCCTTTTTGTTCTCCTTATTTTTTTGAGATGAGGTATGTCACTCTACCTGGAACACACCAATTTGTCTAGATTGGCAGGCTGGTGAGCTCTGGGGATGTGCCCCCACAGTGCTGGGATTATAGACATGCTCCATAGTGCCTATCTTTTACATGGGTGCTGGGAATCCTAATTCACATCTTCATGCTTGTGGGGCAAGCACTCGGCCCACTGCACCATTTCCCAGCATCCCATGTGCATTTTTTTTTTGGATGAAAATGGTAAGTATATCTAAATTTGAAGGGAGGTAATCAGCTGGCAATAAGGTGTAAATATAGAGTCTCGATGGTGGCATTCACAACCTCACAAGAAGAGGACAGCACAGCATGCACTTGCTCTGCTTCACCACATGATGTCCTCTGTTGTGTCAGGATTTTATACAAGTGCCCCACCACTAACTGGTGCTGCGTTGACTTCCCAGCCTGCAGAACCATAAGCTAAACACACCCCTCTCTGTTATAGAACTCAGTGCGTGCTATTCTATTTTAGCAATAGGATTAACATGATGGCTTTGTCCACTCGCTGACCAGACAGAACAGCTCCTAGAGGTATTAGCCTCTGTTCTGAGAGTTAAGAGCTGTGAAAAGGTGAGGTACATTGAAGCAGGTTGGCTCTCATCAGCATCTTTGTTTATGAGTCTAGATGGGGTGGCAGATGCCTCGAATTAGCATTATTTAGACATTAAGAGATTCTAATTGGAGACTAACATGTGTCCTCATCACAGTTGACCTTATTTATGGAGTGGTTGACATCTGAATGTCAAATTTGCATCAGTGAATTCTCTTCTCTAATAACCACTTTAATATGTAAATAACAGATTTGCAGCAGGGAAAGATATACATGATGTGATGATGATTGCCTGCAAGATATGGCTTTCTTCCGTACACAGAGATGAGAGAGCTGGCATGCTCCTCGCTCTAATTAGGAGAGACTGGCTAAAAGATTGAGCCAGAAAGAAAGGAAACACATTTCCTCTCAGATCAGCAGACAGGTACAGAGTTCTTGCTTTGTTAACATGCTTGGCTCAGTAAGGGAGGAGATCCTGAAATTTAATACAGATGGGCCTTGTCCCTCGAAAACTTGAAGTTGTGGATAAATGGGATGTGACAGATGTGTAAATCACCATACACCATAGCACTGTGTGATGATGTCTTAAGGGGAAGATACGGTGAGCACTGTTTTGTGCAGGTCTTATTCGGGAAGATTTTGTGTAGAGCAAGGATGTGATTATCTTCACATTTTAGCCAACATCATAACTAACTAGCTTGTAATGAACAGGCTATACTGTCTCCTACCATGAGAATTCTTGGGCAGGACCTCTATTCAAACCACAGTAGCTTACGGGAATCTAGGCTCCTTCTGTCATGCCTATGTTATCACCCCTAGTGCTGTACCTGTTGTCTCATGATTTTTTAAGGACTGTTTCACTTCCAGGACTTAGTTCTATATTTTATGCCAGAGAGGAAGAAAGGGTAATGGGGGGAAAAGGCCTTCTCTTCAAGAGGCTGATCATATCCATTTGGCTATAAGAATCTCATAGACCAGGCCCAAGTGGAAGGTACCTAGTAGGGAGAGGATTATGCACAGGAGTTGGGAATATGAGGCTATAATACTACAACAGAGGACAACATTTTGGAAGATATGAATGACTATGTCTTAGTTAATTTAGACAGTTGTAACAGTCACAGACTAAGTGGCTTAAATAAGATAAATTTATTTCTAATTGTTCTGTGGGTTGGGGATTCAGGATCATGGTCACTCTACTGAAGGCTCTGTAGTCTGTCTTCTCACTGTGCCCTTACAGGGGAGGAAGGGACACTCCCACACCCCTCTCTGGTGTCTTTTTATAGAAGAGCACTAATCTATGACCAGGGCTTCACTTTTATGACCTAATCAATTCCTCGAGGCCCATCTCCTGATCCCATCACGCTGGGGACTGGGCTTGAACACTCTAGCATAAGTGTGTATATATGAGAGATGAGTATGGTGAAGGTAGAAAAGTTGAGAAAATGGGAGAATCAGAGACAGAATGGATGTTAGAGCCAAAATCAGATGACTTTGCAGTGCAATTTGGGGAGTCAAAGAAACAGCTGCCAGAAACAGCAGGACTGCACACTACTGCTCTTATTGAGCAGGGGGAAAATGGAAAGGCTGTAGAAATGCATTTGAGGTCCACTCTTTCCTAGGCACTTTGGGAATTCTAGAACCTTCCAATCTGGGAGACCAATTTATATCATTTAGCCTGTGCATGGAAGGCGGGCTCCCATGGAATTGCCAACTTGACAAAGGGATAACAGTATTAACGAATTTTCTCTTAAACGTCTATGTATCTGGAAGAAGAAAACAGAACCAAATAAACAATATTAGGATAACATGTCACATGGTTCATACTGTTAATTAGGGCAAGCTGACTGCTTTCATATTCATATGTCTGTTCAAAAATGTGGAGTGCCTGCTGTATGCACAGCATTTGGCTTAATGATAAATGTGAGGGGGGGGGGGAGCATCTGCCTTCCAAGGATTGTCGTTATCACAGTGAAGATACAACAGGACAAGTAACCATGTCAGGCAGCTCAGGATGATGTCCTTAAATTAATAGTTCAGAAAGGAGGTGAATTCTTGGGAGTTCAGAAAAATTGTATGGTCATGTCTGTGGTTCAGTTGAGAAAGAGACCCCAGGGAGCAGATGACCCTTAATTTGAGGATCTAGAAAAGGAAGTAGAACTTGGATGCAAAATGTGAAGAATGGTGTTAATTCTAGATCAGGGAAAGCATAGGGGCAGGAGGTGATGAGGGTCAAGGCCATCACCCACATAGAAAAGGGAAGGATCAGGTCCAGGGAGGGCTGGAGATGTGTTTGCTGAGTCCAGACTCCAGATATCTAGAAGCAGAGGGTAGAGTCTGCAAGTGAATTGCCCAGAGAGTAAGTCCTGGTTCATTAGCAAACAACCACTTATATTCCCTTATATCTGAAGCTCACAAGTAGCTTCCAGTAATATTCTTGATGGAGGATGGGATGGAAGTAGTGACATGGATAATGTTCAAGTTGAAGGAGGGATGGAGAGGGGGGTAGTGGTGTAGCTAGTATTCATGATGGAGGTGGTGGTGTTAGTAATATTCATGATGGAGGAGGGATGGAGGTGTGGTGTGATAAACTATATAGCAGCATCTTAAAATAAAAGTTTTACTCTGGGGTCCAGGAAATAATGACCTACCATGTCTGGATCTTCAAAATAGGATGTTAATAGTATGCTATATATGGCAAAATTTTTACCTACAAGTCTAAATGATGTTTTGAAATTTTTGAGACTCACAGAAATTTATCCTGGAGGTTAGCTTTAGCAGTTTGAGATAGAAATCTTGTAGGCTTAGATTTTTAAAAACCTATTTTTAATAAGGGTTCTCAAATGCTTCTATCCTACTTCTAACCCACTACCCAAAGGTAGGGGAGAAAGGATGATAAATAGAATAAGGGGATGTGGACATGTTTAGAAGTAGTTCTTTGGGGCAATTCTAATCTCCATTTGTCAGGCTATCAGTAGTCCAGTTCAAAATGTCACCAAACACAAATCAGCAGTGATCCAGTAGAAACCACCAGGCTTTCCCCGCCAAATTGACATGGAGCCAGAGTGAACAGAATCTCCCAGGATATCAAGAGAAGTTCTCTGTCATGCCTTTCTCAATGAATTGAAGATCAGCAAAGATGCAAGACCAACGAAACATTGCAAGGCAAGCTATGCAAGCACCAGACACTGTCCACTGTGTCCTATTTATACTTTCTCCAAACATCATATGTCCTTCCATGGGTCTTGCCTCAGCAAAAGACCATGTAAGTCTGCATCATATTACTCAACCAGAAACTTACACTTTAGAATCTGACTGCATCCAGCTTTCTAGGTGGGCTATGAGGCCAAGTTTTCAGGCTTGCAAGCCACTGTGAGGTCGGTACTGCTACACAGGACTGTGATAGTGCCACTTGTCCTGCTGGAGAAGTTATGGGTTGGATATGGATATTCCAGATGTTACTTCATGGTGGTTTCATAAGATGCTTAATGCTTAATGGGTCACTAGATTCCTATAATAGACTTTTTTAATACACTTGTGGTGGTTTGAATATGCTTGGCTGATAGGAAGTGGCACTATTAGGAGGTGTGACCTTGTAGTAGGTGTGACCTTGTTGGAAGAAGTTCATCACTATGGGGGTTGGCTTTGAAGTCCTAGGCCTAAGCTCTTCCCAGTGTGACAGAGACCCTCCTCCTGGCTGCCTGCAGAAGACAATCTCCTTCTGGATGCCTTCAGATCAAGAGGTAGAACTCTGTTGCTCCTCCAGCACCATGTCTGCCTGCATTCTGCCATGCTTCCTGTCATGATGATAATGGACTAAACTTCTGAAACTGTGTGCCTTCACCAATTTAATGTTTGCCTTTGTAAGAGTTGCCTTGGTCATGTGTCTCTTCACAGCAGTGGAAACCCTAATGAAGACAGTGTTTAATTGGCCAAGAATGAGTGAGGAAAATCATGTTCTAGTACTCCCCCTTATAAGGGAGAGATGGCTCTGAAGAAAGGAAAGGTGTTCAAAGATTCTAAGTGCTAAGGACATGACACATTTTTGGGTGAATGTGGTGCAAGAGGTTCTTGGGAAGACTGGATGATACAACGTATGCCAAGCACTGAGCAGATGCTGTTATCAATATTAATAAGCAAAGTGGAAATGCCAAGAAGGAGCATGCTAGTGTGAGTACGAAGTCAGAGGTTGACAGTTGACACAAGATCCTCTTTCAGAAAGGAATCTACACAGCCACGATTTTCTCTTATCATCATAGTTTCTAAACATTGGCTCAAAAGCACATGGAGCCTGGATTTGTCTTAGGAACAACATATTTAGAAATGTTAATTTATTATTATCAAATTGTCATTATTATTAAATATAAATATTATGTGACAATCAAATATGCACCCACCTGGACCTATACATCCCAAGGATTGTCTCTATAGGAAAGAATCGCAGAAGCTCTTTGAGCTCAGATAGCTTGGTGGGTAGGAGCTCAGAATCTGGAAACAATAGGGTAGAGTTAGATGATTGAAAGTTACATCTCATTGTTGCAAGCAAGTCTTCAGAGACATTCTGGAGCTGGACAGAGCTGGGTTAAATCCCCAGAACTCTGTGCTGATGTGCTGGGCAAAATAGGTTCATATTTGTAGCATCTATAAAGTTCTGTGGTGAAACTTTCCTACCATGTCATCTAACAAGCTCCAAATACGATGTGATGTCAACCACTCCTGAGAATGGAGAATTGGGATGATCCCAGGATGCTCCTGCAAGCAGTCTACATTTCCTTTAGCACTTTGCTTTCTGGAACCGATTTGTCACTCATCAGACCTCTAGAAATGTTTACCGAAACCAAACGACTACTCTCCAGTGGGAAAGGCCTGCTACAGAGAAATGCTATAAAAAGTAAACAAACGAAAGAAAACTAAAAACCAACAGAACAAATCATAACATTTTTGTATTTTTCTGTTTACAATAACGATTTTATATTTCTTGATTTGTATCATAGGAGATATCTAACATTCAACCATCTCGACCTATTAAAAAAGCAATTTTCGATACAATTCAACATTATGCAATTCACATTATATATGAAGTTTTATGGCCTACTCTGCATATACTGCAAAGTCATAAACATTTTCCTATGCTATTAAATTTCCTTTGAAGGTATGGTTTTTAATGGCTCTCTTCTAGTAAGTTGGATGTGTGGCTATAATTCACTTAGCCATTTCTTTGTAGGATGTTTGCATTTCTTTCCCTTCTCTCTCCATTTATTCTTTTGATTTCTATCTTCTCCCCTATTATAGATAAGACTGAAGTAAACATTGTTGCAATATTAATATTTTTGTGTTTATTTCTGATTATTTTCTCAGGTCGCAGACTTAGAAGATGAATTGTACAGATTCAGATAGTGAAAGAATTTCAACAATTTAAAAAGTCTTGATGTATTATTGCCAACACACTCTCCTCAAACTGTATTAATTTACCTTCTAAATAGCAATTTATGAAAGTGCAGATTTCTTGTAAACCTGTCACCTTTAAATATTGCCTTTTGTTTTATTTGTTGCTGTTGTTTTCTCCCCAAGTGCACTGGCAAAAAGTGGTCACCTCGAAGTGAGTTGGGTTTTGTAATGGAGAGAGCACAAAGTGAACACAGAGACAGAAAGAGGGAAGGGGAACCTACTCTGACTCCTTCTTATGACCCAGTGCTGTAGCCTCCATGCTTATTTCCAAAAGATAGAACAGACACAAACTCATGGCGTATAGCCACTTAATGCCATCCCTCTATCCATAGCCTCTCATTTACCCACCTACCTTCTGTGACCTTTTATGCCAGAAGTAAGTCAATGGGTGTCCCTAATAGGTGAGTAAGCCTGTGGCCAGATGGCTGCACAATTTTGATTTTTGACATGATTGAGCTGAATTACTATCATTTGGGCTAGGTGACTCAGCTATGCAATCATAACACATTGTTGGGAGCAGGCAGAACTGGTGTGGGTGGCTTGTCAAGCCTTGGGCACAGGGCCCTGTTCTGTTGCTGCAGCTTGCTCATTTCAATTTATTTCTAGCTTCAATATATGACTTCCAGCATTGCCAAACCTGGCTTTTAATTTCCACCTGTGTGTTCGGGGAGTGGGAGAGGGAGGGAAGGCAGGCAGAACAAGAGGAACAGGACAGTAATGTCATTATGGGTTGGCAGGAGCAGAGTGAGAATAGGATTGAGGGTGGAGGGAGGAATGTGCGATGAGATTGAAATGCCTCCAGTTGGGTTCCAACTGTCAAAGGCCCAAACTCCAATGTGGGGGAGAATGGTGTTGTCTTTGTTCTACCACCAGTGAAGAGTGCCAATAGCTGATTGTGCATTCAAGCCAAAATCGGATGGGACTGTGGGCTGTTAGAGAAGAAAGTGGTCATTCCAACCAGATTTCTCAACCCTTGAGTGGTTCATGGACCAGGAGAGCAGTGCTTCTGTCTTGGTGATGGTCACAGTAGCTTATCGTCTCTCCCTTTCTCCTCTGCAGTCTTTTGTAGTGCTTGCTGTTTTGTGTCACGCTGTAGACAGGTACTGCCTTTCGAGACTTTGCTTTTGTGAAGTTTGCACAAGCTGGCAAAGTTGGTCATGCCTGACGGTACCAGAGCCTATAGATAAGTGAATGTCTCTATAACTCGAGCACAGCAGTTATCCCTTTTCTCCTTTTTTCCCCTAAGTTATTTATTCACTTTATGTCCTAATTGCAGCTTCCCCTCCCTTATTTTCTTCCAGTAGCTCCTTCTCTCCTGCCCCTTACTCCTCTTCTCTTTATCACCAGAAAAGGGGAGGCCTCTCATGAATATCAGCCAGCCCAGACATATCAAGCAAGCCACAGCAAGACTAGCTAGGCATATCCTCTTCCACTGAGGCTAGACGAGGCAGCTCAGTTAGGGGAAAGGGATTCAATGACAGGCAATATAGTCAAGAGACAGCCCCTGTTCCTGCTCTAGGAGTTCCACAAGAAGAGCCAGCTTCACAACTGTTACACATGTGCAGAGAGCCTAGGTCCATCCTATTCATGCTTTCTGGCTGGCAGTTCCATCTCCATGAGCCCCCACAGTCACTGGTTAGTTGACTCTTTAGGTTTTCTTGTGGTGTCCTTGACCCCTCTGGATCCCTCAATCCTTCCTCCTCTTCTTCTTCCATAGAATTCCTCAAGCGCCACTGAATGTTTGACTGTGGGTCTCTTCATCAGCTTCTAAAAGTTGCTAGGTGAAGCCCCTCTGATGACATTTATGCTAGGAATTTGTCTTCAAGTATAGCAGAATATCATTAATAGTGTCAGGGTAACATGAGCTCCTCCTCATGGCAAGGGTCTCAAATTGGGTCAGTCATTGATTGGCCCTTCCCTCAGATTCTGTTGCATCCCATACCCCACATATTTTGTAGGCAGGGCAAATTGTTGGTCTAATGTTTTGTGACTGGGTTGGTGTTCCAATCTCTTCATTGGAAGTTTTGCCTAGGTTACAGGAGATGGCTAGTTCAGGCTCCATATCCTCCATTGCTAAGAGTTTTAGCTAGGGTTACCGTCATAAATTCCTGGGAGTTTCCATTGTCCTAGGTTTCTAGCTTATCCCAGAGATGCTCTCGACTTCCCTGAATCCAGTTGTCTCTCCCAGTACTCTCTCCTTCCCTCCTTCCCCAACTTCATACCTCCTGTTCTTATTCCCACTCCCTCCCTCACGTGGCAGTTTTCTTATGTAACCTCTATAAGAACTAATATGCTTAGTCCCCACCACAAAGAACTGATAAACAAATGAGATGGCAATGTGTTAGATATCATGACTGGATTATCAGATGATGTATATGTTGAAATAGCACATGTGTATAATTATCACATATAAGCTATATGAAATTTAAAAAGAAAGCAAATAAAAATATTTTTGTTTTGGAAATTCGACCTATGATTTGTATAACACAAAATTTACCACTGTAACTATTTTTTGTAGGTGGGTTTGTTTATGTTTTTATGTGTGAATACGTGTATGTGTGTGTATGCCAGAGGACTACCTCAGATGCAATTTCTCTGATTCGACCATCTTGTATTTTTCAGACAGGGTATCGCATTGGCTTAGGACTTGCAAAATGAGCTATGCTGCCTGGCTAGTTTGTCTCAGGAATCTGTTTATTTCCATCACCCCAGAGCCGAGCTAGAATCACAAGCATGCACCACCACTCTCATCTTCTCTGCACCCCCTTCTTGGGTGGATCAAATTCAGGTCCTCATGCTTATGTGGCAAACTCTATCCTGGTTGTACTATTATTCCAGTCCCAAGATAGCCATGTTGAAGCACATATCTCTATAGCATTAAGTAATTCGTGTTGGAGTCAGCCATCAACAGCATACACCTAAAGAGCTTTCTCATTGCCCTTGCAACCTCTATTCTATTTTTTGTCTGTATTAACTTTCCCATTCTAGGTACTTCATGTACATGAACTCATCATCATATATGTGGTACTTTCTGACTGCTTTATTTCATTTAGCCTAATATCCATGTTATAGCATGGCTGAGTAGTCCTCTATAGTGTGTATTTATCATATTTAATCATGTGTATATATAGAGCTTATTTTGTTGATCCTAACATGCACTGGTAGAAACTTAATTGTTTTCATATTTTGACTGTTGGTAATAATGCTGGCATTAGCATGAATATGCAGATGATTCGTATTACCATTTTCATCTCTCAGACCAGAAACCTGACAGAAACAACTTCAGAGAGGAAGGATTTATGGCTGGAAGTTTAAGGGGGACACAGTTTGTGGTGATAGAAAAAGAGGGGAGCTGGGATTGGCTTGGCCTGCAGCAGTGGACAACTTTCTCATCTTCATGGGTCAAGAAACAGAGAGAGTAGGGACAGAAGTTGAGATGAGCTGTAAACTTCAAGACTCAACCTATAATGATCCAATTCCTTTATCTAGGCCCAATCTTCTTCAGATTCTATAGCCTTCCCACACAGTGCTGCCAGTTGGGGACCAAGTATTCAGAATACATAAGACTATGGTGTTCATTTATATCCAAGCCATAACATATCTTCCTTCAGTTGTCTTGAATAGTTCCACAAAGATGGAAATATAGTGTTTAGAAATGTATATTTTAAAAGTGAGTGTTTCATTGGGAGTATTCTCTATGTTACTGTCATTGTAATGGAGAGTAAATGTAATCAAACTTTTGTCAAAACCCTTTGAACTATGGCATGAATAGTGAAACTAGATGTAAACCACAGACCTTAGGCAATCATAACATTTTAAAATTCATTCATCAGCTGTAATGAATGTGTCCCATCCAACTAGACATTAATAACAGAGGAAGGAAATACATAGTTTGGTTTCAACTTTTCTATAAACCAAAAACTATTCTAAGTGATGAAAACATAGTGAGGGAGATGACTCAGTCGGTGCTTCCTAGATAAGCATGAAAATCTGAGGTTTGGCCCTTAGTACCCATGTAAAACCCACATTCAATACTGCACATCTGTAATTGTAACAGGGGAGGCAAAGGCCAGCTGATCCCTAGAGCTCACAGCAGCCCCACTAAGCCCCTGGTGAGCTCCAGGTTCAGGGACAGCCCTTGTCTCAGAGAATGAGGTAGGGAGTGAACGCAGAAGAAGCCCAACATCAATTACTGACCTCTACAGTCACAGGCACATGCGTCCATGCATAGCTGCACATACATGTACACATATGGACAAATAAGAGCAGGGCATTTTAGCAGATTTCTATAATCTAAGACCTTAGGAGACCAAGACAGGGGGATTGTTATGATTTTAAGGTCACCCAGGGCTACTAGAATCCAAGGGGCTATAGAGTGAGACCCTAACTGTCCCTATAAGAAAGAAAATAGGAGGAGGAGGAGGGGGGAGGAGGAGGAAAATTAAAGGAAAGGGAGGTGTTTTAATGTGATACAGAAGACAGTCCCTCACGGAGAACTCCCCTGAGTCGCTCTCACCCATTCACCTTTTCTTTGCCTTGACAATCACTGGATGCCATGGTGTGGACAAGGCAGGGTTCATGTTCATTCATTATCCTTGTACTCTGTCCCCTGTCTTTGTGCATCATTCTTCTTGTCTAGCCCTCCTTGTGTTTCTTGAGGCATCTATGACCTCCCTTACTTCCACTCCTATCCCACAGTGGAGGATGCTGTCCATCAAGCAGAATAAAGAATTTTTTTTGAAGAGCTTCAGGCCTCTGGTGCTTTCAACACCATCAAAGTCTGCCTGACTCAGTGGCATCACGTGGACTGGTATGTAGCAGACATTTCCAAGTTTACAGCATTGCCAGTGAAGGAAGTTGCTGTGGAACCTCGTAGGACTCCCTGCTGCTTTTAAAAAGACAATAATAAAAATTCTTTACAATGATTTCTGGCTGGCTTTTTTTTTTGGCAACATGGTGACAGTTTGTTCACGACAAGGTACAGACATTCTGTTAAACAATAAAAGCCCTATACTTGAAAGGAAGGGAAGCCCTTAGGTACCATAAACATCCAGTGGGGTGGACTGAGAATCATAAAGGGATTTTACTGCTAGGCACTGGCTGGGGGTTCAGACCAAGAGAGTTTGAGATTTCCTTCCTATTCATCCAAGGAAGAAATGCAAGAGCTAGGAGTATCCCATCCTCCATAAAAACCAGAGCCCCTTGGATTTGGGCACTAGGAATCCTCTACCCACTAGCATTAAAGTTATTAAGGGGAAGTGAAAAGTCAGATCCAGCTCCATACTGGGAGTGAGGGGTCCAGATTCACCAAAATCCAGGGAGTATTATCAAAGTGGTTCCAGACATTGAATCTCCAGGACCCTACAAAAATAAAGTCTAGGCTGCTGGATCAAGATGTTCTAGGCACTTGAAGAATATCACAGGATTGCCGGGTACCAAGGCTTGCTGCAAATGGTCTAGCAATAGTCATGTTGGGGATCTTAACAATGCCACTTTAGAGATGAACCACACAGTAAAGCAGCTACGGGGACATGTATTTAAACAACAGGCATAGGTGAGCTAAGCCCTAAAGATGAAAATCATAGCATAAGGTGGAAAAGAAATCCCACCTCCACAGAATGAGTTAGAAGTAAAAAAAAGGATTGAGAGAATTTTAATAGATGAGAAATTTAGATTTATTTACCTTATAAGAGACAAGGATTCTGTGCCTTCAGAACTCAGGTCCCATAATGACTCAGTAAATGTTTGCTGAATTGTCACTGAATTTGAATGACGGCTGCATACGTCTGATATATGTTTAGCTCTTGCTTTTTTTGCTTTCCTGCACCTGTCATGGTAGGGGGACTAAGTGGTTTGGAGGGAGGGAGAGGGAAAAAGGGACAGATAGAGGTACACACAGAGAAGACAGGTAGGCAGGCCAACACACACACAGGTAGAAAATTTTGGGCTCCTCTATCTAGATACCTAGATCTTTCTTTACCCTCAATGGTATTATCATGTAAAGCCTAGAGCCTGACATATGCACATTATGCTATTGGGTACAAAGTAAAAAATAAAAAGAGTAAAAGTGACTTTTCTATTCAAAATGACCATCAATATAAAGACTGTGACAAGGTATAAAGAACTCCATGTCCCTGGGCTTGCAGAACTCCACGATCTACACTCAGACTCTCTCTTCTGCTACTCTGCAAAGAGGATAAGCATTGCCCTTGTACTGGAAGGCATAGGTTAGTGACATCCTAAACATCAGGAAACTGCTCCTTGTGTGAGCCTCTGAGTTTTGCCCTTCATTTTCTGTCAAGGCTTATATGGGTGGACTGCTGGAACGCTGAATTTCACAATGAGCACTGGTTACAAAAGTCATAGGACAAAATAAGTGTGGCAGATCCCTGATTTAGAGCAAGTGCTACACTGTGTTCTTTAAAGCAATGACAGTGTCACACTGGAGGTGAAGGGGGCACCATGATTTATAAGTTGCCTCCCAGAAGAGCAAACATAAAGGTAAGGATGCAATAATAACCAGAACTAGCCAACAAACTGGGGGAGGGGCACAAAGACCTTCCTGGTAGAGAAAGAGCAGGTCCAAGGCCCAGAGAAGAAAGCACAGGGCTCTTTGTAAAGACCAGCATGGCCAAATCATGTTCCCAGCTTCCTTGAGTCCCAGAAGAGCGCGCCCTTTACCTTCCTAGGTCTTGTCCATAAGAACTGCTGAGGGGCGAGAATTCCTTCCCAGTGGTCTACTCCAGCACACTCCATTATTATCACTCAGACTGTCTCCGGAACCTCACTGCAAGCGATTCAAATGCCATCCTTCCCATTAAATTCAGGCATTTCCAGACCCAGGGCTGTGCCCCTTCTCTATCAGCCCAGTCTCTCCTCCGCCAGATGCTCAAATCTGCTCTATTTCTAGCTCTGCTCATGATCAGTCTTCTTCCCAGCTGCCATTTTATTTTAAATGTGGGCGAGCCGATATTCAAGGTTAATTTCATAGCCAATCAGCATGGCACATGTGACAAACATCTGTGAAAACACGCATCTTAGGAAAGTTAAATAAAGCTTAGGGAAGGACTTTCTAATATCAGATTTAGAAGCAAACGATTTAGAAGGAGACAGATAATGAATCAAACAGGACAAAAAGAAAGAAAGAAAAAAGGAAGGTCTTGAATTGTCTGTTAATTGTGTTTTCTTTTGCATAAGACATAGTATTGGAAGTGGAGGGAAACTCTAAAATGATGAAGTTGTGGTCCTTGTGGTCCTTGCCAGAAAGACACTGGAGTCTTTTTTAGCGATACACACACACACACACACACACACACACACACACACACACCACACCACACCACACCAAATAGTCAACATTTTAGACACTTCATTGAGCCTTTTCTCATGTGCTGGGTTTTATAATAGATTTTTTTCTTCAACCTCAATATAGAGATTCGTTTAGAGAACAGCAATGGCTTATTAGATGGCTATAACTCAGGAACCAGCAAGATGAGAAAGATGAACATGTGAGGTGTTGTGGGAGATGTGATGAAATAAAGGGCAAACCTCAATAAAGTAACATTTAAGGTTCTCTTTACAGCAGAGCCGAATGCTGCGGAAAAGCAGGAGCCATGCACATCTCAAGGTGATGCTCAGAAATATAGACTTTGGCCACCTTTGCCTTTTGTCTCAGGACATTTTAAACAGCTGGAATTACAGAACAATTTCGGTGTTCTGGAAGGCTCTTGATACATATTAACAGCCTCTGCAATCCTGCATGTTGTGAACATTTTTATTAAGTATCTTCTGTTATGTAGCTCCCATCCTTAGTCAAGATCCAATGCTACACAAAAGCTCCCATTTCCTCATCTGCCTTAGAGCACTTACTGGGATCGGTGTGGGCCCATGTTGTCATTGTTATTCCTCAGAAACAACTGTCGAATGACAGTTTTCATTTTTGACACAATCTGCATTTGAATTTATCAATAACATAGAGCATCTCTGTGCTCTCTGAGTGTGCTGTTCTTCCAAAAATTGATATTTTCTCCATACCAGAAGCTCCCTGAGTCTTATTATTCAAAAGTTTTAGACAACACTTTCTAGGTGTTGATGCCAGGACTTTGTGCAGGCTAAACAAGTCCACTACTGCTAAGCTCTACGGCCAGTAGCGGTTGAGTTTTACAGAACTTTCCTCCTGTTACTTATTTATTCACCTTACATCTGGCTGCTGTCCCTTTCTTTTCCCTGTTCCTCCCTCCATAATCCCTCCCCTATCCTCCCCCTTCTCCTCTGAGGCAGCAGAGGCCCTCCTGGGTATCCCCCAACCCTGGCACATCCTCTTCCACTGAAGCCAGACAAGGCAGCCCAGTTAGGGTAATGAGATCTATAGGCAGGCAAAAACTTCATTTGTTGGGGTACCTGCATGAAGACCGAGCTATAAGGTCTTTGCTGCATATTTTCCGGGGTCTCTGTCTATGCTCTGTGGGTGGTGGTTCAGTCTTTGAGAAGCTCTAAGTTAGGTCCAGGTTAGTTGACTCTGTTGGTTTTCCTGTGGAGTTTCTATCTCCTCTGGATCCCTCAGTTCTTCCCCCAACTCTTCCATAAGACTCCACGAGAGCTCCATCCCATGTTTGGCTGTGGGTCTCTGCGTCTGCTTCAGTCAGCTGCTGGGTAGAACCTCTCAGAGGACAGTTTTGCTAGACTCTTGTCTGCAAATACAACAGAGCATCATTAAGAGTGTCAGAGATTAGTGCTTGCCCGTGGGGTGGATCTCAAGTTGGGCTTGTTATTGGCTGTCCAGTCCCTCAGTCTCTGATCCATCTTTGTCCCTGAATTTCTTGTAGACAGAACAAATTTTGGGTCAAAAGTTTTGTGGGCAGACTGGTGTCCTTATCCCTCCACTGGGAGTCCTGCCTGACTACAGGAGGTGGCTATTTTAGGTTCCATATCCCCACTGTTAGGAGTCTCAGCTAAAGTTACCGCCACAGACTCCTGGGAGCCTCCCCCATCCCATGTCTGGGGCATGTCCTAGGGATACTACCCACCCCACTAGGCACCGATTTCCATTAATTATTCTGACCCTCTGGCCCTCTCTCCTATCTCTTTCAGCACCTGATCCTAAACCCCTGTTTTTCCCTCCCCATCCTCTGTTCTATCCAGTCCCCTCCCTCTTATGACAATTTTATCCCTTCTTCTAAGTGAGATTCAAATATTCTCGCTTGGGTCTTCCTTCTTGTTTAGCTTCTTTGGGTCTGTGGAGTGTAGCTTGGATATCTTGTACTTTATGACTAATGTATACTTATTAATGAGTATATACTATGTATGCCTTTCTTGTTGTTATAAATTTATAATAAATAAATCGGTCTTTTTGCCCACTCTAGAACCGGCACTGCAGTGCTCCAAGATACCCGCTGGATATCTTAGTCTCAGTCAGCAAAGCGTCTCACCCGCTGTGCTCCATCCCACATCACACTGCTGACAGCCTCTCTCTGAGCCTGGCAGCCATCTCTCTGCCCATCCAGTTCCCAAGGCAGGCTGTCACCATGTCAGAAATACACATACTAACTCCTCGGCATCACACACACTCTCCCAAATTCAATTCTCCACATGAAAGAACACACAACCCAATAACCTCTGATCCAATTGATAAGATACTATTGTCCACCTAGACATACAAAGCCCTGTACACACCCATCCCTTAAGAACATTCATAACAACCTGTAAAGGTACAGCGTGGAACCTTAACGTCAGCCTCCATGTTGTCTCCACACCACCCCTTCTCCTGTCTCTTCCTCCCTTCTGTTTCAGTCTCCTCCCCTTCCCTCGAACTTTTCTCCCACCCATCCTTCCTTTTCGTCCAATGACAGGCCTCGTTCTATCTTGTACCAGCTCTCACCTGTATGACATCATCCTACACTTTCGGGCTTTGGTTACCTCACTCAGTATATTTTTTAGTCCCATCCTAATTTTGCCTGCAAAATTCATGATGTCCTAATTTTTAATAGCAGAATAGTATTCCATTGTGTAAATGAACTGCATTTTCTGTATCCATTTTTCAGCTGAGGCCCATCTGGGTTATTTCCAGTTTCTTGCTATTATGAATAAAGCTGTTATGAACATAGTAGAACATGTACCCTTGTGGTATAATGGAGCATCTATTGGGTATATGCCCAGGAGCAGTACAGCTGGGCCTTCAGGTAAAACTATTTCCAACCTTCGTAGAAATTGTCAGATTGCTTTCCTGAGTGGTTGTACAAGTTTGTTCTCCCACCAGCAATGGACGATCGTTCTCTGTACTCCACATCCTGGCAGCATGTGCTATCTCTTGAGTTTTTGAGCTTAGCCATTCTGATGGGTATAAGGTGGAACCTCAGAGTTGTTTCAATTTGCATTTCCATGGTGACTAAGGATCTTGAACATTTCCTTAAGTGTTTCTTGGCTGTTGAGAGAATCCTCTGTTAGCTCTGTGCTCCGATTTTTATTAGGGTTATTTGGGTTGTTGGTGTCTAACTTCTTAATTTCTTTATATATATTGGATATTAGCCCTTTGTTAGAGATAGGATTGGTGAAGTTCCTTTCCCAGTCTGCAGGCTGCTGTTTTGTCCTATTGACAGTGTCCTTTGCCTTCCAGAAGCTTTTCAGTTTCACGAGGTCCCATTTATCAATTGTTGATCTTAGATCCTGAGTCACTGGTTCTCTGTTCAGGAAGTTGTCTCCAGTACCAATGTATTCAAGGCTATTAAAAAGAAAGTCAATATGAGATCTTTCTTCCTTCCTTTCTTTCTTTCTTTCTTTCTTTCTTTCTTTCTTTCTTTCTTTCTTTCTTCCTTTCTTTATTCCTTCCTTCTTTCCTTTCTTTCTTTTTTGTTCTTCTTTCCCCCTTTCTTACTTCTTTTATTCTGAAAATCAGTTCTTTGAGAGTTTGGAATGTGTTTTGATCATATTCACACTTTCCCTCCAATTCCAACTCTTTATTCATTCCCTCTTTTTAACCTATTGTCTTTTTAGAGTTTCCATTGTATTAAGAGACAACATTTAATTGGATCTGGCTTACAGGTTCTGAGGTTCAGTCCATTATCATCATGGCTGAAAGCATGGGAGCATCTAGGCAGCTATGACATTGGTGGAGCTGAGAGTTCTACATCTTGTTCTGAAGTCAAACAGGGAAAAACTGGCTTCCAGGCAGCTGGAAGAAGGGTCTTAAAGGCCACCCCCACAGTGACACACTTACTCCAACAAGGCCACACCTCCAAACAGTGCCACTCCTTATCAAACAACATCTACCCAATTTTTGTGTTTTTTAAAAAAATCCTTCAAGACGAATTTGTTCTGTCAAAATAATCTTGGAAATGTGGTCTTGTACCACAGAGTGATCAACTACCAGATACTATATCTTAGAGAATTGTCTCTTTCTCTCATATCAAACAATAGTTGTTAGTTTTTTCATAGCTTGGGGTGCACTTGTATGTAGACGTCTTTTCTCTATGCTCATAGTTGGCCTGGCATGGACTTGCACAGGTTTTGTACATGCTGTTGTACCTGCTGTGAATTCGTATGTATAGCCGTCCTGCTCTTTGTCTAGAAGATAATCTTTCCTGGTAGTTATCGACCACCTCAGGCTCTCATTCACTTCTTTGGGGCTGAACATTCCCTGATCTCTTATTCTCTGCACCATGTCTAGTTGTGTGTCTCTGTGATAATCATCATTTACTGCAAATAGAAGCTTCTTGATGAGAGATGAGAGAGGCATTAATTGATAAATATAGTAGTAAGACAATAAACGTTGGTTTTTTTTTTTATTAACTTGAGTATTTCTTATATACATTTCGAGTGTTATTCCCTTTCCCGGTATCCAGGCAAACATCCCCCTCCCCCCTCCCCTTCCTTATGGGTGTTCCCCTCCCAACCCTCCCCCCATTGCCGCCCTTCCCCCACCAGTCTAGTTCACTGGGGGTTCAGTCTTAGCAGGACCCAGGGCTTCTCCTTCCACTGGTGCTCTTACTAGGATATTCATTGCTACCTATGAGGTCAGAGTCCAGGGTCAGTCCATGTATAGTCTTTAGGTAGTGGCTTAGTCCCTGGAAGCTCTGGTTGCTTAGCATTGTTGTACATATGGGGTCTCGAGCCCCTTCCAGATCTTCCAGTTCTTTCTCTGATTCCTTCAACGGGGGTCCTATTCTCAGTTCAGTGGTTTGCTGCTGGCATTCGCCTCTGTATTTGCTGTATTCTGGCTGTGTCTCTCAGGAGCGATCTACATCCGGCTCCTGTCGGTCTGCACTTCTTTGCTTCATCCATCTTGTCTAATTGGGTGGCTGTATATGTATGGGCCACATGTGGGGCAGGCTCTGAATGGGTGTTCCTTCAGTCTCTGTTTTAATCTTTGCCTCTCTCTTCCCTGCCAAGGGTATTCTTGTTCCCCTTTTAAAGAAGGAGTGAAGCATTCACATTTTGATCATCTGTCTTGAGTTTCATTTGTTCTAGGTATCTAGGGTAATTCAAGCATTTGGGCTAATAGCCACTTATCAATGAGTGCATACCATGTATGTCTTTCTGTGATTGGGTTAGCTCACTCAGGATGATGTTTTCCAGTTCCAACCATTTGCCTACGAATTTCATACAGTCGTTGTTTTTTTTTTTTTTTTTTTTTTTTTTTTATTAACTTGAGTATTTCTTATATACATTTCGAGTGTTATTCCCTTTCCCGGTTTCCGGGCAAACATCCCCCTCCCCCCTCCCCTTCCTTATGGGTGTTCCCCTCCCAACCCTCCCCCCATTGCCGCCCTCCCCCCATAGACTAGTTCACTGGGGGTTCAGTCTTAGCAGGACCCAGGGCTTCCCCTTCCACTGGTGCTCTTACTAGGATATTCATTGCTACCTATGGGGTCAGAGTCCAGGGTCAGTCCATGTATAGTCTTTAGGTAGTGGCTTAGTCCCTGGAAGCTCTGGTTGCTTGGCATTGTTGTACTTTTGGGGTCTCGAGCCCCTTCAAGCTCTTCCAGTTCTTTCTCTGATTCCTTCAATAGGGGACCTATTCTCAGTTCAGTGGTTTGCTGCTGGCATTCGCCTCTGTATTTGCTGTATTCTGGCTGTGTCTCTCAGGAGCGATCTACATCCGGCTCCTGTCGGTCTGCACTTCTTTGCTTCATCCATCTTGTCTAATTGGGTGGCTGTATATGTATGGGCCACATGTGGGGCAGGCTCTGAATGGGTGTTCCTTCAGTCTCTGTTTTAATCTTTGCCTCTCTCTTCCCTGCCAAGGGTATTCTTGTTCCCCTTTTAAAGAAGGAGTGAAGCATTCACATTTTGATCATCTGTCTTGAGTTTCATTTGTTCTAGGTATCTAGGGTAATTCAAGCATTTGGGCTAATAGCCACTTATCAATGAGTGCATACCATGTATGTCTTTCTGTGATTGGGTTAGCTCACTCAGGATGATATTTTCCAGTTCCAACCATTTGCCTACGAATTTCATAAACTCGTTGTTTTTGATAGCTGAGTAATATTCCATTGTGTAGATGTACCACATTTTCTGTATCCATTCCTCTGTTGAAGGGCATCTGGGTTCTTTCCAGCTTCTGGCTATTATAAATGAGGCTGCAATGAACATAGTGGAGCAGGTGTCTTTTTTATATGTTGGGGCATCTTTTGGGTATATGCCCAAGAGAGGTATAGCTGGATCCTCAGGCAGTTCAATGTCCAATTTTCTGAGGATCCTCCAGACTGATTTCCAGAATGGTTGTACCAGTTTGCAATCCCACCAACAATGGAGGAGTGTTCCTCTTTCTCCACATCCTCGCCAGCATCTGTTGTCCCCTGAGTTTTTGATCATGGCCATTCTCACTGGTGTGAGGTGAAATCTCAGGGTTGTTTTGATTTGCATTTCCCTTATGACTAAAGATGTTGAACATTTCTTTAGGTGTTTCTCAGCCATTTGGCATTCCTCAGCTGTGAATTCTTTGTTTATCTCTGAACCCCATATTTTAATAGGGTTATTTGTCTCTCTGCGGTCTAACTTCTTGAGTTCTTTGTATATTTTGGATATAAGGCCTCTATCTGTTGTAGGATTGGTAAAGATCTTTTCCCAATCTGTTGGTTGCCGTTTTGTCCTAACCACAGTGTCCTTTGACTTACAGAAGCTTTGCAGTTTTATGAGATCCCATTTGTCGATTCTTGATCTTAGAGCATAAGCCATTGGTGTTTTGTTCAGGAAATTTTTTCCAGTGCCCATGTGTTCCAGATGCTTCCCTAGTTTTTCTTCTATTAGTTTGAGTGTATCTGGTTTGATGTGGAGGTCCTTGATCCACTTGGACTTAAGCTTTGTACAGGGTGATAAGCATGGATCGATCTGCATTCTTCAACATGTTGACCTCCAGTTGAACCAGCACCATTTGCTGAAAATGCTATCTTTTTTTCCATTGGATGGTTTTGGCTCCTTTGTCAAAAATCAAGTGACCATAGGTGTGTGGGTTCATTTCTGGGTCTTCAATTCTATTCCATTGGTCTATCTGTCTGTCTCTGTACCAATACCATGCAGTTTTTATCACTATTGCTCTGTAATACTGCTTGAGTTCAGGGATAGTGATTCCCCCTGAAGTCCTTTTATTGTTGAGGATAGCTTTAGCTATCCTGGGTTTTTTGTTATTCCAGATGAATTTGCAAATTGTTCTGTCTAACTCTTTGAAGAATTGGATTGGTATTTTGATGGGGATTGCATTGAATCTGTAGATTGCTTTTGGTAAAATGGCCATTTTTACTATATTAATCCTGCCAATCCATGAGCATGGGAGATCTTTCCATCTTCTGAGGTCTTCTTCAATTTCCTTCTTCAGTGTCTTGAAGTTCTTCTTGTAAAGATCTTTTACTTGCTTTGTTAAAGTCACACCGAGGTACTTTATATTATTTGGGTCTATTATGAAGGGTGTCGTTTCCCTAATTTCTTTCTCGGCTTGTTTCTCTTTTGTATAGAGGAAGGCAACTGATTTATTTAAGTTAATTTTATACCCAGCCACTTTGCTGAAGTTGTCTATCAGCTTTAGTAGTTCTCTGGTGGAACGTTTGGGATCACTTAAATATACTATCATATCATCTGCAAATAGTGATATTTTGACTTCTTATTTCCGATCTGTATCTCCTTGACCTCCTTTTGTTGTCTGATTGCTCTGGCTAGAACTTCAAGAACTATATTGAATAAGTAGGGAGAGAGTGGGCAGCCTTGTCTAGTCCCTGATTTTAGTGGGATTGCTTCGAGTTTCTCTCCATTTAGTTTAATGTTAGCAACTGGTTTGCTGTATATGGCTTTTACTATGTTCAGGTATGGGCCTTGAATTCCTATTCTTTCCAGGACTTTTATCATGAAGGGGTGTTGAATTTTGTCAAATGCTTTCTCAGCGTCTAATGAAATGATCATGTGGTTTTGTTCTTTCAGTTTGTTTATATAATGGATCACGTTGATGGTTTTCCGTATATTAAACCATCCCTGCATGCCTGGGATGAAGCCTACTTGGTCATGGTCGATGATTGTTTTGATGTGCTCTTGGATTCGGTTTGCCAGAATTTTGTTGAGTATTTTTGTGTCGATATTCATAAGGGAAATTGGTCTGAAGTTCTCTTTCTTTGTTGTGTCTTTGTGTGGTTTAGGTATAAGAGTAATTGTGGCTTCGTAGAAGGTATTCGGTAGTGATCCGTCTGTTTCAATTTTGTGGATCAGTTTGGATAATATTGGTATGAGGTCTTCTATGAAGGTTTGATAGAATTCTGCACTAAACCCGTCTGGACCTGGGCTCTTTTTGGTTGGGAGACCTTTAATGACTGCTTCTATTTCCTTAGGAGTTATGGGGTTGTTTAACTGGTTTATCTGTTCCTGATTTAACTTCGGTACCTGGTATCTGTCTAGGAAATTGTCCATTTCCTGAAGATTTTCAAGTTTTGTTGAATATAGGTTTTTATAGTAAGATCTGATGATTTTTTGAATTTCCTCTGAATCTGTACTTATGTCTCCCTTTTCATTTCTGATTTTGTTAATTTGGACACACTCTCTGTGTCCTCTCGTTAGTCTGGCTAAGGGTTTATCTATCTTGTTGATTTTTCAAAGAACCAACTTTTGGTTCTGTTGATTCTTTCTATGGTCCTTTTTGTTTCTACTTGGTTGATTTCAGCTGTGAGTTTGATTATTTCCTGCCTTCTACTCCTCCTGGGTGTATTTGCTTCTTTTTGTTCTAGAGCTTTTAGGTGTGCTGTCAAGCTGCTGACATATGCTCTTTCCTGTTTCTTTCTGCAGGCACTCAGCGCTATGAGTTTTCCTCTTAGCACAGCTTTCATTGTGTCCCATAAGTTTGGGTATGTTGTACGTTCATTTTCATTAAATTCTAAAAAGTTTTTAATGTCTTTCTTTATTTCTTCCTTGACCAGGTTATCATTGAGTAGAGCATTGTTCAATTTCCAAGTATATGTGGGCATTCTTCCTTGATTGTTATTGAAGACCAGTTTTAGGCCGTGGTGGTCCGATAGCATGCATGGGATTATTTCTATCTTTCTGTACCTGTTGAGGCCCTTTTTTTGACCAATTATATGGTCAATTTTGGAGAAAGTACCATGAGGAGCTGAGAAGAAGGTATATCCTTTTTCTTTAGGATAGAATGTTCTATAAATATCCGTTAAGTCCATTTGGCTCATGACTTCTCTTAGTCTGTCTACATCTCTGTTTAATTTCTGTTTCCATGATCTGTCCATTGATGAGAGTGGGGTGTTGAAATCTCCCACTATAATTGTGTGAGGTGCAATGTGTGTTTTGAGCTTTAGTAAGGTTTCATTTACATATGTAGGTGCCCTTGTATTTGGGGCATAGATATTTAGGATTGAGAGTTCATCTTGGTGGATTTTTCCTTTGATGAATATGAAGTGTCCTTCCTTATCTTTTTTGATGACTTTTAGTTGAAAATTGATTTGATTTGATATTAGAATGGCTACTCCAGCTTGCTTCTTCTGACCATTTGCTTGGAAAAGTGTTTTCCAGCCTTTCACTCTGAGGTAATGTCTGTCTTTGTCTCTGAGGTGTGTTTCCTGTAGGCAGCAGAATGCAGGGTCCTCGTTGCGTATCCAGTTTGTTAATCTATGTCTTTTTATTGGGGAGTTGAGGCCATTGATGTTGAGAGATATTAAGGAATAGTGATTATTGCTTCCCGTTATATTCATATTTGGATGTGAGGTTATGTTTGTGTGCTTTCATTCTCTTTGTTTTGTTGCCAAGACGATTAGTTTCTTGCTTCTTCTAGGGTATAGCTTGCCTCCTTATGTTGGGCTTTACCATTTATTATCCTTTGTAGTGCTGGATTTGTAGAAAGCTATTGTGTAAATTTGGTTTTGTCATGGAATATCTTGGTTTCTCCATCTATGTTAATTGAGAGTTTTGCAGGATACAGTAACCTGGGCTGGCATTTGTGTTCTCTTAGGGTCTGTATGACATCAGTCCAGGATCTTCTGGCCTTCATAGTTTCTGGCGAGAAGTCTGGTGTGATTCTGATAGGTCTGCCTTTATATGTTACTTGACCTTTTTCCCTTACTGCTTTTAATATTCTTTCTTTATTTTGTGCGTTTGGTGTTTTGACAATTATGTGACGGGAGGTGTTTCTTTTCTCGTCCAATCTATTTGGAGTTCTGTAGGCTTCTTGTATGCCTATGGGTATCTCTTTTTTTAGGTTAGGGAAGTTTTCTTCTATGATTTTGTTGAAGATATTTACTGGTCCTTTGAGCTGGGAGTCTTCACTTTCTTCTATACCTATTATCCTTAGGTTTGATCTTCTCATTGAGTCCTGGATTTCCTGTATGTTTTGGACCAGTAGCTTTTTCTGCTTTACATTATCTTTGACAGTTGAGTCAATGATTTCTATGGAATCTTCTGCTCCTGAGATTCTCTCTTCCATCTCTTGTATTCTGTTGGTGAAGCTTGTATCTACAGCTCCTTGTCTCTTCTTTTGGTTTTCTATATCCAGGGTTGTTTCCATGTGTTCTTTCTTGATTGCTTCTATTTCCATTTTTAATTCCTTCAACGGTTTGATTGTGTTTTCCTGGAATTCTTTCAGGGATTTTTGCGATTCCTCTCTGTAGGCTTCTACTTGTTCTCTAAGGGAGTTCTTCACATCTTTCTTGAAGTCCTCCAGCACATGATCAAATATGATTTTGAAACTAGATCTTGCTTTTCTGGTGTGTTTGGATATTCCATGTTTGTTTTGGTGGGAGAATTGGGCTCCGATGATGCCATGCAGTCTTGGTTTCTGTTGCTTGTGTTCCTGCGCTTGCCTCTCGCCATCAGATTATCTCTAGTGTTACTTTGTTCTGCTATTTCTGACAGTGGCTAGACTGTCCTATAAGCCTGTGTGTCAGGAGTGCTGTAGACCTGTTTTCCTCTCTTTCAGTCAGTTATGGGGACAGAGTGTTCTGCTTTCGGGCATGTAGTTTTTCCTCTCTACAGGTCTTCAGCTGTTCCTGTGGGCCTGTGTCTTGAGTTCACCAGGCAGCTTTCTTGCAGCAGAAAAGTTGGTCTAACCTGTGGTCCCGAGGCTCAAGTTCGCTCGTGGGGTGCTGCCCAGGGGCTCTCTGCAGCGGCAGCAACCAGGAAGACCTGTGCCGCCCCTTCCGGGAGCTTCAGTGCACCAGGGTTCCAGATGGTCTTTGGCTTTTTCCTCTGGCGTCCGAGATGTGTGTGCAGGGAGCAGTCTCTTCTGGTTTCCCAGGCTTGTCTGCCTCTCTGAAGGTTCAGCTCTCCCTCCCACCGGATTTGGGTGCAGAGAACTGTTTATCCGGTCTGTTTCCTTCAGGTTCCGGTGGTGTCTCAGGCAGGGGTCCTGCCGCTCCTGGGCCCTCCCCCACGGGAGCCCAGAGGCCTTATACAGTTTCCTCTTGGGCCAGGGATGTGGGCAGGGGTGGGCAGTGTTGGTGGTCTCTTCCGCTCTGCAGCCTCAGGAGTGCCCACCTTACCAGGCAGTGAGGTCTCTTTCCCACGGGTTCTGGGGGCAGAGAACTGCTGCGGGCTGGGATCCGCGGGCGTGGGACCCCTGGCAAACACAGGACGTGCCCGGTCCTAGATGAACTCTGCCTCTGTGTGTCCCGATCTCACCAGGCAGCTCTCTTGCAGCAGACAAGTTGGTCTTACCTGTGGTCCCGAGGCTCAAGTTTGCTCGCGGGGTGCTGCCCAAGGGCTTTCTGCGGCGGCAGCAACCAGGAAGACCTGTGTCCGTTGTTTTAATACTATTGTGATGGTTGGTTTTTGTCAGTTTGACACAAACCTAGACATATCTGGAAAGAGGGAGTCTTCGTTGAGAAAACATCTCTATAAGATTGGATTATGGGCAAGTATGTGGGGCATTATTTTGATTAATGACTGGTAGGGGAGGGTCCAGCTCATTGTGGTTGGTGCTATTCATGGGTAGATGGTCCTGGGTAGTCTAATAGAATAGGCTGAGGAAATGATAAGAGCAAGTCAGTAAGCAGCATATCTCAGTGGCCTCTGCTTCATTTCTGGGTTCCAGGTACCTGCCTTAACTTCCCTCAGGGAAGGGCTGTGCTATGGAAGTATAAGTTGAAAAGAAGCATCTTCTATGCAAGTTACTTTTGGTCATGGTGTTTTATCATTGCAATAGAACCATAATATTTTGTTCTTTAACAAAAAAGAGCACTAGTAAACTCTTCATTTGGGTCTGTGATCCATCTAACCTTAGGTTCTTAGCCAATCTAAGTCAGGTATAGTGTCAGGTATGGTTTTATCCTGTGGAGAAACACTTAAAGCCAATCATAAAGTAGTTGATTTGTCTTATTATATTTGTGTCACTATTATACCAGTGAGCATTCCAGGCCAGTCATTATTATAGACTGCAAGGTTCATAACTGGCTATGGTGACTAGTTTTCTACTATGCTAATGTGCCTAGCAACTTCCAGCATCATGAAAGCTACCCAGTAGAAATGAAGCTTGTAAGTCTGTACCAACTTATTTTTTAATGTACTATAGCTCAAGCATGTGATATCTTCAATAAAGGGGTCTATCAGGTTCTAGAGGGTAACCAAGAGCAGCAGCAATAGCCTGAGATGTTTGGGGGGAGCAGTCTTTGGGACCTCACCGCCAGCAACTCCAAAAAAAGTTGCTCATACTCTACAGTAGGCTTTTTATTAACTTCTGGCATCTAGTAGGGATATTGCTGCCCTTTTATACGGTAACTTCGTGTGTGTGTGTGTGTGTGTGTGTGTGTGTGTGTGTGTGTGTACTTTGGGATGCTTCTGCTCTGTTGCTATGCCTAATTTCTATCCAACTCCCCTTTCAGAGGCCAGGGGTAAAAGTTCTAACTCACTAATACTTGATCTATCTGGTGACAGTTTCCATTCTGAAGTTATCTACGGGTCAAGTCTAAGTTAGTTGTGATCCAAATAAATTAACCAAGAATCACAAGACAGCCTTGTAAATCAGAACTTCCAAGGATTTGAGCAACTTTGTACCAGGAATGAAGGATAGAGGCCAAATAATTTTCTATTATGTCATAGGGGGGCATGAGGAGCTTGGGGCTCATATAGTTGAAGTACCCTGCATTAGTTCTATCCAGGGACTGAATACTTTTGGACAATTTCGCTCTATTTCTCAGCTTTGGCCTCTTTAGTGTTAGCTGAATATGTTGGCAATTTCTTTACAAAGGAATAAAAGCTGGTTACTTTTAGCCACATATGCTCAATGAGTTCAATGGATGAAAAAAAATTTATCAATGGTTTCTTTAAAAAAACAAAAGGACATCTGAGAATGTCTCTTTTGTTTGGTGTAGGCAACATGTTTATCCTTGATCTATCCACATAGTCAGAGGATGAAACTCTCTTCTTGGCTATATAATCTTCTTGGATTACAAACCATGAAGACCCAGGTGGGGGACATGAGAAAATCCTCAAAGGAAAATGAAATTTTCTCTAGAAGGAAGAGGAATGGTTGCTTTCAGTAATTCTCTTCTTTTTTTTTTTCCATTGGTATTTTCTTTATTTTTTTTTATGGCTTTTTTTTTTATTAACTTGAGTATTTCTTATATACATTTCGAGTGTTATTCCCTTTCCCGGTTTGCGGGCAAACATCCCCCTCCCCCCTCCCCTTCCTTATGGGTGTTCCCCTCCCAACCCTCCCCCCATTGCCGCCCTCCCCCCATAAACTAGTTCACTGGGGGTTCAGTCTTAGCAGGACCCAGGGCTTCCCCTTCCACTGGTGCTCTTACTAGGATATTCATTGCTACCTATGGGGTCAGAGTCCAGGGTCAGTCCATGTATAGTCTTTAGGTAGTGGCTTAGTCCCTGGAAGCTCTGGTTGCTTGGCATTGTTGTACTTTTGGGGTCTCGAGCCCCTTCAAGCTCTTCCAGTTCTTTCTCTGATTCCTTCAACTGGGGACCTATTCTCAGTTCAGTGGTTTGCTGTTGGCATTCGCCTCTGTATTTGCTGTATTCTGGCTGTGTCTCTCAGGAGCGATCTACATCCGGCTCCTGTCGGTCTGCACTTCTTTGCTTCATCCATCTTGTCTAATTGGGTGGCTGTATATGTATGGGCCACATGTGGGGCAGGCTCTGAATGGGTGTTCCTTCAGTCTCTGTTTTAATCTTTGCCTCTCCCTTCCCTGCCAAGGGTATTCTTTTTCCTCATTTAAAGAAGGAGTGAAGCATTCACATTTTGATCATCCGTCTTGAGTTTCGTTTGTTCTAGGGATCTAGGGTAATTCAAGCATTTGGGCTAATAGCCACTTATCAATGAGTGCATACCATGTATGTCTTTCTGTGATTGGGTTAGCTCACTCAGGATGATATTTTCCAGTTCCAACCATTTGCCTACGAATTTCATAAACTCGTTGTTTTTGATAGCTGAGTAATATTCCATTGTGTAGATGTACCACATTTTCTGTATCCATTCCTCTGTTGAAGGGCATCTGGGTTCTTTCCATTTTCTGGCTATTATAAATAAGGCTGCGATGAACATAGTGGAGCACGTGTC
The DNA here is from genome assembly GCF_021556685.1 of Rattus norvegicus. NCBI lineage: Eukaryota > Metazoa > Chordata > Mammalia > Rodentia > Muridae > Rattus > Rattus norvegicus. The sequence goes on from NC_141534.1 coordinate 142,446,906, forward strand.
TCTTTTATATGTTGAGGCATCTTTTGGGTATATGCCCAAGAGAGGTATAGCTGGATCCTCAGGCAGTTCAATGTCCAATTTTCTGAGGAACCTCCAGACTGATTTCCAGAATGGTTTTACCAGTCTGCAATCCCACCAACAATGGAGGAGTGTTCCTCTTTCTCCACATCCTCGCCAGCATCTGCTGTCACCTGAGTTTTTGATCTTAGCCAATTGCACTGGTGTGAGGTGAAATCTCAGGGTTGTTTTGATTTGCATTTCCCTTATGACTAAAGATGTTGAACATTTCTTTAGGTGTTTCTCAGCCATTCGGCATTCCTCAGCTGTGAATTCTTTGTTTAGCTCTGAACCCCATTTTTTAATAGGGTTATTTGTTTCCCTGCGGTCTAACTTCTTGAGTTCTTTGTATATTTTGGATATAAGGCCTCTATCTGTTGTAGGATTGGTAAAGATCTTTTCCCAATCTGTTGGTTGCCGTTTTGTCCTAACCACAGTGTCCTTTGCCTTACAGAAGCTTTGCAGTTTTATGAGATCCCATTTGTCGATTCTTGATCTCAGAGCATAAGCCATTGGTGTTTTGTTCAGGAAATTTTTTCCAGTGCCCATGTGTTCCAGATGCTTCCCTAGTTTTTCTTCTATTAGTTTGAGTGTGTCTGGTTTGATGTGGAGGTCCTTGATCCACTTGGACTTAAGCTTTGTACAGGGTGATAAGCATGGATCGATCTGCATTCTTCTACATGTTGCCCTCCAGTTGAACCAGCACCATTTGCTGAAAATGCTATCTTTTTTTCCATTGGATGGTTTTGGCTCCTTTGTCAAAAATCAAGTGACCATAGGTGTGTGGGTTCATTTCTGGGTCTTCAATTCTATTCCATTGGTCTATCTGTCTGTCTCTGTACCAATACCATGCAGTTTTTATCACTATTGCTCTGTAATAACTGCTTGAGTTCAGGGATAGTGATTCCCCCTGAAGTCCTTTTATTGTTGAGGATAGCTTTAGCTATCCTGGGTTTTTTGTTATTCCAGATGAATTTGCAAATTGTTCTGTCTAACTCTTTGAAGAATTGGATTGGTATTTTGATGGGGATTGCATTG